>NC_140928.1:6806885-7406885 GCF_045865225.1 Trachurus japonicus | reverse complement strand
ATTCACTTTTTGCAATGCAACACTATGTTTCTTGACAAATTTTTGATTTTGAAATGATTTAGAGAAAAAAAAAGCAGTGTTTTTAGGATATGTCCTGCTCAGTGTTGCCAAAATGCATTAAAATTCAAATACAGAAATGCAGCAAAAAATCTATTTCAATATAATGTTTTCAAAATAAAGTATACTTTTTACAAGTACACTTTAATTCACTGTAGGTGGATAAAATATTTAATATTTATCATTCTATTGTAGTTACACCATTTGACATTTTCACTGCATTTTTGTTTTTAAAAACAGGTTCAAATGTCATTTCAAATGACATAAAATCCACATGAATACAAATCTGATGCATACTTTTAAAACTATTTATATTTATTCATTTGTCACTGAACCTAATATCATGTGCAGAGAAACAAGTGAGTAATATATGAACTGGTTTGGCAACTTCCTGTATTCAGATGAATCTCATGTGCACAATAATTTCTCAAGTTCAATTTAAAAGTTACAGGAACCTTTCCTTTTGAAGAGGAAATGACATTTGATCTAGTAGTAAAGTGCTCTGCATGAGTTTCCTACCATGAGATGTAATGTCTGTGCTCGTTTGAGCTCTTGCACGGCTTCAGCGCTCGAACTTTCCAGATTCAGCACCTGCTTGTAGATCAGTGAGGCCTCATAGTATCTCTGCAGAGGGGAAAAGGAGAAATCACAGGCAGTAAGTTAAAAAGCACCAACACCTTTTACGCAAGCATTTGTAATGATGGAAATTTTCATTGCAGAGGCTATAAAACCAAAACGTCCAACATAAAAAGTTAATATTTAGTAACAATCTCAAACCAATCCAAAGTATTCCCGCATCAATTGCTTTAAAAACAAATAAGAGTACCTCAGCTACATAACGCTGAGTTTCAAAGGCACATATTCCTAGGAATAAGCATCTACTGTATTTTGTGTATTGCAGTTTAGGCTTTGACTTTATGTTTTATAGATGCGTTTGTGAAAATGCGGAGGCAGTTAGAAAAAACGATAAGCAAGAAGAAAACATCAGGAGTATTCAAAGTATCTGGGGGCACGTAATAAAAACAGAAGCAGCACAGTGTAAGCGCTGTTAACTGGATACAGGTGCAGTGATTTACCTTGAGCCCACACAGAGCTTTGCCTTTCCTGAATAAACCTTTTACCCAGTTGGGCTCCATGGAGAGTGCTACATCAGCATCCCTGAGAGCGTTTTCATACTGCTGCAGTCTTTCATAACACAGGGACCGATTTCCAAACAACCTGAAACATAATTCACCAACGGTTTTTAGAGCAACCTGCAACATTTCTGGAACTGTTTCTATCTATTATTAGTATTCACTTGTTCAGCATCATTTTTTATTATTACTTTGAGTATTGTAGTACGAATTTCAGTATGTATGTATGCATGTGAGTGTGTCTTTGTTTGTGTATGTGTGTGTATAATATAAATAAAAATAAGGGAAAAAAAGGAAATAAACAGACCAACAAATGCGACAGTGAGATGGTCGCAGAGTTTCATGTGTCTGATATACAATACAATGGGAATAACGGTGGTATAAATTAATGGTGTTACTAACAGCACTACTTTTTTCAGTAACAAGTAATCAAAAAAGTTACCGTTTCTCCCATTGTAACGCTGTTGCTGTTACTGACAATAAAATGACTCAAGAAGTCCCATCACCATATAAAACTCCCGTTTAAGTGTTTGTTATGTACTGTATACTTTTTTTTCCCCAGTCCATCAACTAGTCGGAAAAAAGCTGTTTATCTGGAACTAACCAACTCACTCAGTATTCCTCCACAGACAGACTCTGCGATGCTGCGGAGGGATACGGAGTGAGTTGGTTAGTTCCAGATAAACAGGAGGTTCAGTGTTCAGGGGGCGAGTCCAAGTAATTCGACATATTTGTGCATTTTATTTTTAAAAAAAGAAGCAATGCAATAGTTAGTTTTCCTGGTAATGAGTTACTTTTATAATGTAATAATTCAGTTACTTTTTGGGGAAGGTAACTAGTAACTATAACTAATTACTTTTTTTTTAGTAACGTCCCCAACACTTGTTGTACAGTAACCTCTGAATCAGATTCATCAGAATCAGAAAGGTCTTGTTCCCGTTTCACTCGCTGTTGTTGATTTTCAAATGTTTGTGCTGTGTTGTGTGAAGAGCCAGAAAGGTAACTGTTGCTTTAACTGCTTGTGTGAGAGCTTTAAATAATAATAAAATAAAAAAATAACAATGGTTTAAGTCTTTTAAGGTCCTTGTTCGTACCTTAATTCCTTTGGGTTGAATTTAATAGCGTCAGTGAAGCACTGCACTGCCATCTCGTACTGACCGGAGGCAGCCAGGCGGTTTCCTGTGCCTGGAAGGAAGGGGAAGTGTGGTTGTGCCGAGTCAGTAACATTACTTCCATGTTTGTTTTAAGAAACAGGAGAAAAAAACACAACATTTATGGAAAATATAACTTACCAGCCAGCTCTCTACTTCTTTTTGCATATTCTTCTAGAGTTGGATCCATAGTTTTCTGTAAACAAAACAAACAGCGTCGTTGGTGCATTATAGTCTGAAGCATGAATAGTATTCCGGGAAACAAACAGTGAATTTGCATGTTGCCAGGTAACCAGGTCCAGCTGGTTGTTATTCAAAAGATATAAGAGTGAGACTTGAAAAAGGGTTCTTATGTTTCAGAGTGGATGGTTATTTCGAATATTTATCTTTTTTTTTCAAGAAAACATACCCAAAGAAGTAGGTTTCTGAATTTTGGATAAAATTGCACAGTGAACATGTTAAATAGCAGGTTTTCTTTGTTCCCACCTCTTTACTGGGCTCCTGTTTCTCCTCCTTTTGCTGTTGAACTTCATTTTTCTCCACAATTTTTGGCTTTTCCTCTTTAAGCTCCTGAGCCTCTGGTAATTTTACTTTTTCCTCTTTTGTGTCTTTTGCAGGCGTCTGGTTACACTTCTCCTCGGGCACCGATTTAGCGGTTGAAGCATATGAATTATTTAAATCCAAATCCTGTGGGTGGTAAAAAAGACAAGGTGGTTGTTTTATGATAATCCTCTGAAAAGCACTCTCATGAAAAAATCATGTCATTCCTGAAATCATGATGATTAGTAGAATAGACAGCAACAAATCTAGACGCATTGATCTGACACTGCAAACATTTTAAAGAATTAAATCTTCAACCTCACTAGTGCTCTAAACGCATTCATAAGTCACATAAAACTGACTCTGAAACAATAAAAGACAGTGCGGAAACAATTTGAGAGATGTTGAAACACAAAAAGTTGGACATACATACAGCCTCACTGGATAAAACCTGTGCTGGATTAATTAGTAATCTTTCATGAACTTGACCTCAAAGTCTATAATTAAATTTTGTTTATTACTGGTGTAATAATGTATCCCTGCCTGGACTGAGGTGTTATCTCCCTCCATCTACGAACATTAAAGGGATAGTTCAACATTTTCATAATACCTTTAGTCATAGCAGTAGGTTCGTTACCTTTAATTGTCGGTGCAAGCTATTTTTAGAACGGCGGAGCAGAGCTGCGAGCTGCTCAGAGCTACGCTACAGAGGCTCATGGGATTTCTTGGTTTCTTTCATCAAACTCATCAAATACACAATCCAACAACTCCAAAACGCTCTGGTGGACAAGTTGTGACCTGCACATTCACCACGCTTTGAGATAATAACAGAACGTTACGAGACAGAGTTGTTTTAGAGGTAAATTCATGCAAAATCGCTGATACGTGTTGCCTTCAGGGACAGTTTTTCAGCAAGCAGTCTCTGAATTTGCCTCTAAAACAACTCTGTCTCATAACGTTCTGTTATTATCTCATAGCGTGGTGAATGTGCAGGTCACAACTTGTCCACCAGAGCGTTTTGGAGTTGTTGGATCGTGTATTTGATGAGGGAAACCAAGAAATCCCATGAGCCTCTGTAGCGTAGCTCTGAGCAGCTCGCCGCTCTAAAAATAGCTTGCACCAACAATTAAAGGTAACAAACCTACTGCTATGACTATAGGGATTATGGCAATGGGCCAATTTGCCAAAATGTTGAACTATCCCTTTAAGTTGCAGAATATTGACATCATATGTCTTAATGCGATTGTACACTTTTTCCTCTCAAGTTCATCAGCACATGAAAAAGAAAAATTGTAATTTTGATCCACAAAAAAAAACTGAAATGTAAATTTTCCACAAACCTTTTGCTCCTCTTTCTCCTCCTCTTTCTCCTCCTCTTTCTCTTTTTTGTTATTCATCTTCACAAGATTTTCTTCTTTACTATTACCACTGCTTTCGTCACCTCCAGCAGCGGCGGGTTTATTTTCACTTTTATCACATTCAGGAATTTCATTTGATTCTGCATTACTTTCAAAAATAGGATTTTCGTCCTGATTCTCTGAGGAGTCGGACTTTCCTTGTTCTTCCTCCTGAAAGAAAATTACATTAGAAACAATCAGACCGGCCTTGGCAAAGGTTTAGCTTTGATTTATCTCTTCACTGAAATTTAAAGACTTACAGGTATAATTTCTTTAGTTGCATTTTCCTTCTCCTTCTCTAGTCGCTTCTTCTCTTTTTTACGCTATGAAAGAAGAAAAAAAATGTTATGAGGTGCAGTCAAAATAAAAACTTTCACTCATTCATTTAAACGTCAGACTTAGGTCAACACTGACCATTTTTTTACGTTTGTTCCTCTCTCTTTTATCCTTACGTCGCTCCTCCTCTGCTATCAGCTCCTGTGCATGTCTATCTGCCTCCTGAAAGTAAATAAAAAAATAAATACATTTAATCGAATGTTCAAGAAATTCATAATTCCTAAAAACAGAAGTGTGTTAACTTACCTCGTCAGTGAGTTGTGTAATTCGTGGATGCGGCTCTAAAGACTTGCGAGCTGCCATATTTGGATTAAAAGGGTCATCGCCATCACCGTCGTAGTCGTCTTCCTCATCCTCATCATCCTCGTCAGAAAATATGAGGTCTTGACTCATGTCATACGTCTGAAAATCATATCCTGAAACACACACAGACAAATACACAAAGAGCCAGTGTGAATGTACTGTACATGCCTGAAAGAGCAGTAAGAGTCATTCATAAGGGAGGCAACAGAGAACCCTCAAATAGATTTTTTTCTGCAGGTTTATTGAAAATGGCAGATCTAATAGATCTTCAGACCTTATAATATATAATGTATAAAGCAAAGAACAGATCATTACCACAACATTTACAGAACTTGTTCAAGCTGGAGGAAGAGGATTGAAGCTTGATTTTAAACATTTAAAACATTTGCAAGGCTAAGCTTAAAACAAATGTGTATTTCTGTTGCAGGTGTAAAACTATGGCATTCACAAAGCAAGGAACTGAAAAGTTGTATAACAAGTATATCTCAGTTTAAGAAAATGTTTAAAAAAGAAAAAATAAGCGCCTACAAAAAAGAAGAAGGAGAAAGAGAAAAATAAGTGTCCACTGCTATTTTGCTTGTTTGTTTACTTGTTTCATCATCTTTATTTTTTTTGAAATAGAGTATAATATTGGTGTTGATATTAAGCCAATGCAATTATAACTATAGAAAGGGGCAGGTACTATAAGTTTTTCTTCATCCTGCTCCTTTTCATTTATGGTGATTATGTGTACATCATGTAAATACGTGGAACCATGTGAAGCACGTAAACTGTGGTGGAAAATTGCTGTGATTGGTATTCCCCTTGTAATAAGTGGTAACATAGTCTTTGAAGTAGTTATAGTAAGACCATGTTGCAATCCTGTTAACTCCATTAGTGGAGACATTTGTGTACTGACTACAATAAACCTGGGGGCAGAGGAAGGACACTAGGATGACCCATGACATGTACAACCTTGTTTACTAACTGATCCAGGTTGTAAATTCCTATAGGTACAACAACAACTGGGGTAGCCATTCGTTGAGTAACACATTGTCTGAAATGAAAGAGATTTTTAATAACAACAACATTTAAAGAACAGGGTGAAAATCTGTTTTTGGGAAAATATCACCTCCCTGTAGTTGTTCAGTATCATCATCATCATTATTTCTTAGTAGATAGTGAGAACAGCGTACTTCATCAAAACTGTCTGTGCTCTTCTTGTCTGTACTTGTGATTGTGATTGTGAAACACAGTCACAGTTTCAATTCAAAGTCCACATCTAGAAAAGTAAAGATAATAGTGGTTTTGCTCCATGTGTTTTATTGATGACGCCATATTTTTAAAATAAATGTTGTTCTTCTGTCCAAATAATGTCTGTTAGAACTAATCAGGGTTTTTTCCATTCATGACATTCAGTCATTTCAGCAGCATGGTTCCAGAAACGACCAGCTGATTAACACCTATCATCATCTCAAAGCGAGTCATTTTATCTCTTTGATAATTACCACTGCCTTTTCGGGCAGAAAGTGGTTTCAGGCCATCAGGAATTACAACAACAATATGATGTTCTCTCTCTTTTCTGCTGCAGATATCATACACAAAAGAAAAACTGTTTAATTTTGGTGGTTTTAAATCCAGTAATAAACAGTGGTGGTTTCTCGCCAGTTCTCTTCTCCGTCATCACTTAAAAATAAATAAACATCCAGCAAAAGGCCTTACCAAACAAGCCAGTGGCGAGTACGTTCATGATGGAGTTGTTAGGAAATCGTCCATTTATGTAATCCACCAACGTTTCCTGAAATTAGGACAGATCGACAACTTTAAATGCACACAGTAATATATAGTTTAATAATCGGTTATACACTTTAGTGACAAAACATTTAAAATCAGCCAAAAGTTAAAAAAAAAAAAAAAAACAAGTTCATAGTTCATGTTTTTCCTCTGCAATTGTCAAGTAAATAACTTTTCCCGCTCCATATGAATGATGAAGACTCTGTAAGTTTCTCATAATTTTGTATGTGTGAGCTCATTTTTTACAGTTAGTAGGTCATATTGATATTGTACTGTTGAGACTTGCCGCCTACTGGGATTTATATTTAGGTTACAGCGTTATCAGACTATAACATTCCTAACTGAACAATCAATTATCATCAACTTTAGATATCTGAAAAGGAACATGTAGATAAATCAAAGATATCTTGAACTAGAATTATGACAAGTCAGAATCAAATTGTAGATATCTCAAACTGGAATTACTACTAGTCGTAATTCAGTTACAGATATCCATTATTCACATAGCAGATATCTGCAACTGAATTGTAGATATCTGTAATGACAAACCCCATACTGTACATGAGCAAAATTGACATAATTTGTCCTATAGGAAGAATGTAGTTGTGGATATCTGAAATGACAATTGTGCATAGGAACAATGTAGTTGCAGATACAGTATCTGAATTGTTCTTTTTGACTATAGGCAAAACTAAATTATCTCCAACACATATCCAGTCTGGCTATTAAATGTTAAAATGGCTTGCCATAGGTATTGGCACTTTACCACCACAGGTACACTCCCAACCTGAAAGACCTGTTGTGCTAAAACAATAAAAAAAAAAGGAAGAGGAAAGAATAGTTTAGGTTTCCAGCGGTTTGAATCATACTCACGTGTGTATGCATCAGTCTTGAGTTTTCTCGGATTCTTTGGATAGGTGCGCCTCCTGACAGGTAGACAGAGACCAGGTGTGGTTATTTACTACTCACGTGACTGTACCATCGGTTGGCACGAGTATATTACATTACGTTACATTACATTACATGACCGACCATGTTAGCGTGCTAGCTCTCTGGGAAGCTAACTTGCTGTAACACGTCGAGTTCCCAGTAAATGAAACTCAGCGATGCACCAAAGATAATAAAACACAAAACACTGCTTCATATTGACCTTTAACAATGTCCCGTCTTCTTGACATGGTGTTAAGTTAATCTTCTCGCACACACACGCTGCGTTGGACGTTGAATTTGACTATCTCTTGATGTCTGTGACTAAACAGTGATGACTGTTCGCCCTTCTCTCTTCCGTGTTTGGTATCTTTTGAGTTTTTATACCCTGAGACAAATCTCACAGGCTGCGGCAACAGCGTCAACGCTCATTGGCTGTTGCTCTGGTTCAGCGTTCTGATTGGATGTCCCGTCTGTCAATCAAGGTAAAGGGGGCGGGGTTTAATGCAGCGAAGAGTCAAAAACTGAGGGCAAAATGGCAATTAATAGAAAAATAAAGTGTTTGTGTGTGTATTTTATTGGAATTAAGCAAATATTGAAAATATTTGGACTCGAGATTTAACATTTTTTGTGACTTCTGTGGATTGTGATGATATTTCAGTGTGTTTGCCTTTTATTTTTTGCCCATTTGTAAGTTTTTTTTGTAAAATACATATCAAATGACTACAAAATGCTTCACCAATAAATTACAACAGTCAACACAGAGTTTCCACCTAAACATAGTCAGTTCCTGGCTGGGTGACACCCAGGATTTGTCGCTGGGCTGATGGATTGGATTGCATCAGACTGAAATAAACATATCTGGTATTTAAAGCAGAAGTAAGTGATATATTTGTGTTAATATAAGTCTTAAATAGTTATATCTTCCGACAGCAATCACTTACATAGAGTGTTTGGACGGAAACACGGGTCTGTCAGTCCCTCTGCTCTGCTCTGAGCCGAAGAGAAAACATTTATCGTATCCTACAGTTTTTATCCAATGAGGAGAGAGAACGGCATGCAGGGCTGTGTGTGCAGCCAAGGAACGCCGTGAATGTGGTGACGTAGGGACGAGGACTGTTATGGTGCGTTCAAGGAAACTCGTATTTTTCCGACCTGTGAAGTGGTACCAGTTCGATCTGGTACGAGTTCACCGGTCGGAAGTTACGAGTGGCCGTTATAGTGACTTTCACCGGTAAAACAGGTCAGAAAAACACGAGTGGGTTGCCTGAAACGCTACAAAGTCGTAAGTTGTGACTTGAAGCTGTAATTTACGATTTCAAAAGCCTGCCTGGAATGCAGCATTAGCGAAAACGACCGGACCACTTACTTCTGCTTTAACCATGTGCCAATGTACTGCCTGGGAAACTCATGTTATTTTATAAGGCTTCAGTTTAGGACACATTTGATTATATTGTATGTATGAAATGTATATAAATTAACAGCAACAGGTGTGTGAGAGAATAAAAAAAACAGAGGCACCTGTAAGTACAGGACAAAAATGATTTTATTTTATTTATTTATTTAGTTTTAGTCAACCACAAATATACACAAAACCATGAATATATATACTGACAGTATATCTATGCACAAAATGAACACAAAGTGACCATAAGGAAGTGAGAAATAACCAACAAAGTAATAATCCCTTTCTGTGAAATTTTACACTGACTTTTAAGACACAAGAGAGATAAACGAGGCACAGTGGAGTCGTCTACTTCTACTACAAGCTTCTGGATGATTTGGAGTGAACTGCTACTGTCTTTGAACTGGACGAGTATAATAATAATTTTTCTTTAACACAGGAAGTGATCCATCTGTTCAACCAAACGATCTTCGGCGTTCCTCAGTTCAAATCTCCATTCTCGCGCGACTACTACATCCGCTCCTAGCAACGCTCCATGGAAACGAGGCGGAGGAAGCGCGCTCACGGTGGCGGATTGACAACAACGACACCAACAACACCAACATGGAGCCTCCACAGGTAATTTGTGTCACTTTAACGCGATTCACAGTGTGTATAGTACGTTGTGTAGCGGTTTTGTGTTGTTTCTTGGTGCTTTATCTGGAGTCTGGCTCAACACGTCGCCAGCTCTGGCGGTTGTTGTAAGTGGCTAGCCAACTAAGTTAGCTGCTAACGGCTTTGCTAATTTGTCGACCAACAAAACAAACTGCGAAACTCTCAGCTGTCATCGCATTGTCGGTCAAAAACATTGCGTTTCCACTTTTAGTGGCATAGTAGCACGAGTATCTAGTGGCTGCTTTGCTGCACGATGACGTTAACTTGTGCAATTTGTACAGATTGTAGTTATGTGTTTATCACATAGCTGACTAACAGTAACCTGTTGACTCTAGCTAACTTTTTGCTACTCTTGTCAACGAGTTGTGAATCGTGATTTATAAAGCAGTGTAATTAGACTATTGGAAAAGTAATTTATTTACATGTTATTACGTGCAGCGGACTTAATAAATTAGATCTAACATCGTCAATCCTGCAGAAAACAAGTGAGATTGGCTACCGATTAGCAGCATTTGACAGTTTGCTCTATGCGGATCTCTGCCATTCATCACTAGAGAGTAATGAAAGATTTTGTCATAGATGTTTTTCCCAGGCCAGTAGCATTGTACGTTATAACACTGAGTTACTTTGTCTGGTGATTTGGTTCACAGAGGGTGGAGGTGTCTTCACAGTTGCCAGCCGATGAAGATATGAGTCAGTCTGTCGGACAGTTATCCCAAAACCAGGCTGGATCTCAAAGTTATGGCAGAAGAGATGACTTTGAGCCTCTACCACTTGGGAGGCATGGTGTGGAGCTACGTATGTACATTGACTAAAACAATCAATATCAGTCTCTCTTCTACTTTTTTTCTCCCTTGTGATTTAACAAGATAATGTAGAATGTACATAAAATATACTTTGTGGTATGTATATATGTTAATGTTTATTTGTCCTCATCTTTTACAAAATCTGTGTATGTATGGAAAGTCATATTTCAGGTTGCAGGGCTCCAGACTAACTTTTTTTTGCACAGTGGCCCCTAACTAAGAGTTTTAGGAGTGCAGGCAGAAAATTTAGGGTCGCACACAAAAAATCGACTTGCATCATTCAACTTCATTTATTATACTCGCACACATTGGCCTGCCACCTGTGATGACAGATTCCAGATACTCTGAGTCGCCCCTTACATGTTTCACCAGTGTTTAAAAAGGCATTGTCTAGTTAATCATTCATTACAGGGGACATCATGATCATGAAAGTTGGAGCCAGTAAAGATTTGCATGAAGGATCTATGTTGCAGTTATAAATTGTATGACTGTTTGTGATGCCTTTAATAACATTCAGCATTTTCTGTGTTTTTCAGAATTTCAGGACAGTAACTTGTCTCCAGCTCTTTCGTTGTTGCCTGCAATCTCTGGCGTGGAACAAAACCTCACTGATTATTCTTTATTCCAACAAAGTGACAATGAGTTCGCGCCGTTAAGGTAAAATAAAATTCACTTCTGGACATAGTTTTTTTTTTACAACATGTCATTTGAATGATTCAAAGTTAAGATTCTTCCTATTTCTTCCCTTTACTTTTTCAAGGGCATACCCGGACATTTCCTTGGCGTCAGGCAGGTTTCACTTTTCACCTATGGATGCCACCACTCAGGTCCCAGAACTGTCCCAGCATCCTTTGGCTCAGGCAACTATCCTCTCTGAAGATGGCGCTAGCAGCAGCTCTCGGTCCCAGTACAGTTTGTCACCAGACGATGAAGGCAGACGAGAAGGAGTGATTCACTCCAGATTGTTTGCTGCAACTGACAGACAGGAAGTACCATCCAGAGATGAAACAGGTAGCGAATGGAGGGACTCTGTGACACTGTCTAACACTCTGGATGAGCTTGTAGGAAAGGCTGTCGAGGACGAAACCTTCTTTCTGAATAAGGATATACCTGCCCAGCATCTTATGGCGCTGCTTCAGAAAGATGTCGGCATGCCAAGCAGCAGTAGTAGTGCTGTTTCCTCTGGCTCTGAAACATCTGTGAAGAGCTTTTCAGATTTGAACAAAGAGTCTGGAAGCCCTCAGGTCTGCAAATCGGACATTGACCAAAACATGGTGAGAAGAGAAGGTCCTCCAGGTGAAGCTTCTCTTCCACAGCAGCAGACTAAACAACCTGACAGGATTTCAAATCCTGACCAAGCACAAACACTGTCACCTGAGCTCTGTAATATTACCATGGGTTCCCGCAGTACACTGCCTGATGACAGCAGCGAAGCGTTACACAGAGAGCTGCTGTCCGAGACCGAGAGGCGCAGCAGTCGTGAAGCTGAATCAAAAAAACAAGAGAGGAGAAGTCCTCCAGCGTCAACTGGTCAGTATCTTACTCCATATCCCACACAGAAGACTGAAAGCAAGCCGAGCGTGACCCGGACCAATGTGGGTGGTTTGCCATGGACACAGCAGTTTTCAGCAGGCGTCGAACGGGTTCATAGAGAGCAAGACCTCTGGTCCTTAGGGAATCAAACTGGGATTGATGGGTCCTACTTGGGTTTCCTTCCACAGTCTCAATCCACTCCAGGAGTTTTTAAGCCCCCATCCAAATCCAGTGTCAAGGTCGCATTAGGACAGCTTTCTGCCATAGAATCGGATAAGGAGAACTCGTGTCGATCGAGCACAGGGATCTCTCTACAACCAGCTGTTCCTGAGGTTGACGCAGCAAATCAGTGCCAAGAGGAACATGCCTCTGCAAAGGTCCAGTCTCTTCCAACTCTCAACTATTTAGAGAAAGTAGACGCCTGGAGGGCAAACCAGAGTTCTGGCAAAACATCCCTGTTTGATAGCCTGGCTTTGCAAGGATTTTCTGGCGTCTCTCCTAAAAAGAAAGCTTACGATGCAGTTTCTGACACCCTGAATCGCATCCTGAGTCAGCAGGTAAGGAGTTCACAACAGCCACCTGTTGTTTCAAGTGCCTCCAACCAGAATGTCACACAGAGCTCCTCTGTAGCTCCCTCTGGCTGCTCTTCTCCTCGGAGAGGGGAGGCAGTGGGCAGTGCACCCAGTGACCAAGACAACACTGGATCCGCAGCTACAAGACCGTCTGCCTCGTCCTTCGGCAGGTCTCAGTCCCACTCCTCTCTAAGCACAGTTGTCATGTCGGTCAAGAAGGATCAAAAGACAGCGAGACCTGCCGAAGAAGAGAAGAGTCAGACTCAGGACGATGTCCAACATCAGCCGAGTACCTCAGCTCAACCCTCAGCTCTCATGAGCCTCGGCCGGTTCAGTGATGTGTCACTCGATAATTCCCAAGGAAGTTACAACAGTGGGATTAAACTGGCAGCTTCCATTGGAGCTTCTTCTGTCACCAGCCTCGAGGTGGATAATTATGCCCCATACTGGACTTCGAAACCGTCAACTCCAACACCTCTGCCCAGACAGCGAGAAATCAACATTGAAGAGCGAATACCAGTAAGTCAAAAACTGAAAATCCAAGATAAGCAAGTATAGAATAAATGTTTAGGTTTGGAAAAATGTATTAGGTGTAATCATTTCTTTACAGATTAAAGTTTTAAGAGAAAAACACATAAACTGCTAAATAAAGATTTACAGTTTTATTCAGTGAAAATCTGAGAAAAATCCCATATACAGTTGCATCTCAATAAATTAGAATATCATGGAAAAGTTTATTTATGTGAAACTAATACATTATATAGATCCATTACACACAGAATGAAACATTTAATGTATTTATTTATTTCATTTCTTTTAATTTAAATGATTATGACTTACATTTAACAAAGAAAAAAAATCTCAAAAAATTTGAATATTACAAAAGACCCATTTGAAAAAGCATTTTTAATATGGAAATTTATGTCCATCTATATGCTCTCAATGCTTGGTTGGGGCTATTTGACTTGAACTACTGGAAATTGACTTTTCCATGATATTCTAATAATTTATTGAGATGCACCTGTATGAATAGACTAGTATTTCTGATTCTGACGCACTGCTGACTTGCTTTTCTTGCAGTTGTATCTCCATAACCTGGGTATCGACCAATCGCCCTCGACCATCTTGAATCCATTCGTGCCCAGAGGGCCAATCAGAGAACCCGAATTCTCTCCCACTGAACTCTTAACAATTAAAGGATCCATAGGAACCCCAACGCAGAGCGCCCAACCCTCTGAAGGTACATGACCCTTTACAACTTTCACTTTCTATTTCAATACCACTAAGATCCTACTTGACAAAAGTGGGTTTTTATTTCACATAACCAACTAAAGTGTTGATTTTTATTTTTCAGGTGGCAGTCCCCAAAAAGGAGAGTGTTCCAGGTCCAGTGTTTTGTCCGTGGACTCCACTGTGTCCGTACCGTTTAGCCTGGACAGTCTCGCTCCACCCGTCTCCATCCCAGACCACGGCAAGCGGGCTTCTCTTTCAACCTCATCAGATCCAGAAGCGATTCAGAGTAGACACAGAGCGGCAGCCTCCTCCTCCTCCCAGTCCGATAAAGACTCCCACTCCTCCAGACCGCAGCCCAGTCAGCAGCAGGACAGCAGCTTAACCAGAGAGAGGTTTGACTCTGACCTTCTGTTTGCTACTAAGGCGAGACACGGGGAAAGAGACTTGGCGTCATCTTTGCAGACGAGCCGGAGTTTGGAGCCAAGTGCAGAAAATTCCTTTGTCAGCTCGAACGCCTTGGGGGAGATCCGTAAACTACTCTCTCAGGTGGATAACGCGGTGTCTGCTGGGACTTCTGCAGCTTCCTCAGCCTCCCCTGCAGGCCCCCGTCTCCTTTCTGATGATGACATTTTCCTCTCATTGAGGAAAAACACCGGTAGACTCCACGACTCCTCGCTCTCCTCCTTCTCTGCAGACCCCAGAGATCACTCCTCGTTGCTGTGGGCCAGGTCCTCGTCCGACTCCATGCTCACCTCAGAGAAACCAAGGCACAGCTCTGTAGGTCGAGACAGTCTGACCTCATCGTGGCAGCCTAACTATCCATCCACGCAATCTCTTACCACTGCACCCACCGCAGGAACACACTCCTCTCTGGTCCTCTCCAAATCAGCCAGAAGGGCAGAGCCTGAGGGCTGCAGCGCTGCTCCTCCTGACAGCAAAGTCCAAACACAGCCGCCACCGGTCATCAGCCCTCTGCCACCTGTGAGCACACAACAGCTCACCTCAACGCCCACAGAGACAACAACAGGTGTCCCAGAAGGGGAGGAGAAGACTGTGTATGGAGGAGGTCCTGTACAGAGCAACTCCACATCGCCCTCTCTGGAGGACATAGACCCGGGAGTGATGAGTGACGGTGGGAGCAGCGACAGTTCACTGGCAGTCAGAGTCGCCAAGTTACTCCAGAGCGAATCTCCAGCCACCATGGTGTCCAGCACGCCGAGCATCACCGACCAAGAGGAGAGCAAAGCCAGAGGTAATGACAACTCTGAGGCTGAGATGATCTCATATTAAAGGTCCAGTGTGTAATAATTGGCAAGGTTTATTGGCAAAATCTGAATATCCTACCCATGAGTATATTTGTGTAAGTGTATAATCACTAGAAAGGAAAATTTTACATACAGGCCTTTAACCCCATAGGAACTGAAACTTGGTTTAACTGTAATTTAAGGCTAAGTCACATGCACCTCAATACCAGCATTTTTTGTGTCCTGTTTTTTACGCTCACAGTTTGTATCAATGGTGACCAATCTGCATTGTGAGTAACTCTTAACGACGGTTAAAAGTATGTTTTGATGTTGCAGAGTGGATTAAGCTGAAGATATCAGGGCAGCAGTGTGAACCTCTGGAGCTGGACAAAGAAGACAGAAAGCGGATTGAAGAGATCAAGGGAGAGCTGCTGTTAAAATACCCAATGAAGGTAAAAACGCTTATGCAAACATCTGTAGCACTGATGTCACTTTAAAAGCTTTATTTGTAGTACTGCTTATTAAGAGTACAACCTAATAATTATTAATGTTTGTCACACATTTCTTCATGCCATATCTATGTATGTTTTAAAAAATTTATTTATTTTATTGTCACTTTGATATCTCCTCAATATCTGGACAGTACAGGTCTCATTGTTAAGGTAAATGATGTGTGTTTGTGTGAGTGTTTTTAAAGTCCTTTATACAAAATGGTGTGCTGTGAAGGTGAAAACAAAAACTCTGAGGTTTGGTTGTTGTATTTATTTTTATCTATTTTGTCAAAATTTCTGGTTCCAGTTTGCTGCTTGCAGTGTTTTGATGTGAAACTTTGTGACAGATTCATTAATCCACAGGATGAAGTAAAGACCTTGTCAGCTCTTAAGGTTTGACCCAGACTGATTGTTTTATTTTCTATGTTTCTCCTTCCAGAGCCAGTTAAGTACAGATACAGAGAGCAGTGCAGCGTCCAGCATTAGACTCCCGAGGGGGCAGGATCCGCCTCAGTCTGCAGAGACGTTCACCGCCCCCGCTGATGTGAACAACCCGCTGTCACAGCCACTTCAAGGCCTGAACGCGAACCTGCCTGACTCGCACGCGCCACAGCTTCAAAGCCGAAGTCTAGAAGCTCAAGTACTGGAGATCGCTGCCAGAGAAGGAGTGACCCTCCCCAGAACGAACCCTCGGGCCCTCACATCCATCACCATCGCCACCCGCAAGCGCTCCACCTCGCCCTCTCCTTCCACGTCGCCTGCTCCCACCGTCAGCCCGGCCTCGGAGCCGCTCCGCCTGACTGAGCTCCAACACCCTCAAGCTGAAAAGTCCACCGCTCAGAAGTCAGAAGACAGGACGACCAGAGAGCCGGGATCAGTGTTTCAACAACAAACCAAACTAAATTCTCCGTTAATTTCTGGAAATCAGCGGAGACAAGATGCTGTTGGATGCCAGTTTGTTGAACCGCCTCCGCCCTCTCAGGGTTTGAATAGAGAGGATACGGATATCAAAGACGACAACACGCCGTCTGACGAGTTGTCCATCCAGGACAGCTCTGTTTCTCTCGCTCACGGGACTGAACAAACCACCAGCTCGTCCGCGTCTGAAGCCCCGACCCGGACCGGCCACATCTCACACGTCCGTCTCACTCTGTCCCCCAAACCCACGGCCGATCACAGCCTGGCGTTCACAGCTGATGGTGTTACCATGGCACCGCGTAGAGAATTTGTCCCGCTCAGACCCTCTCCATCTGCCCCGCTCAGACCCTCTCCATCTGCTGGCAGCAGTCCGGACGAGGGCGTTGGTTTGTCCAGTCCGCCAGAGTGGCACGAGTCCCCGGAACCAAAGAGACAGCAGGGACGTGAGAGAGTGGACACGTCCACGCTGTTTAAAGCTCCAGCAGCTACAGCGAGAATGACCTCCACATCTAAACAGTCCTTTACACCACGTCATAGACCTGAAGTCTCCCAAAGACCCTCAACCGCAGCATCACCAGGTAGGTTTGTCCGTCTGTATGATTTTATATATATATATATATATATATAAAGTTTATAAACACTTAAATCCTCATTTATTTTGTCTGGCTGTTTTTACACTGCAAAATTCAAGTGGCCCAGTTCTGATTTTTTCCTCTCAAGTGGCACAGATTAGATTAGATTAGATTAGATTAGAAAAACTTTATTGTCCGTTTATCACAGAAAATCATCTTTGGCTTGGCTCAAAACATGTTAAAAGATTGGTAACAGATCTGTAACATCAACGTGGAAATGTGGAAAAACCCCATTATATCGGATATTGTCAAATCGGATTCAGGCCCCCGTTATATGTGGAAATAAATCAGATATCAGCCAATGCGTCTGCAGTCTAAACAGACAGATTCCCTGGCAATGCGAGTTGTACGTCATGTTGTTTACCTGCAGCTGGACCAGCTGACTTCCTCTTCCTTCTGCTTTGGTAGCCAACTGCGTCTCAGCATGCATGTCGTTTCGCACAAGCAAAGCAGGTGTTAATGCAGATATCAGATATGGGTCACTTTAATTGAACATGTAAACAGACGGATGAAAAAATCGGATATAGGCAACACATCAAGGCCTGTAGTGTAAAGAGAGCCTAAGATTAGTGTTTAAATTGACCGATCAAGTTGTGGCAGTGGAGCCAAGGATTAAAAAATACGGTTCATGCAACTAACAGTGCAACTGTTTTTCCTGCCTCCCTCAGCGGTGCCCGTCCTGCTGCCTTATAAACCCCGGGGCAGTGAGGAGCTCTTCTACGTCCCTAAAGCAGAAGCTGACTTCTCCTCCACCGGCCCCTCTGACACCACCATGGAGAGCTCACACCCAGGTACATTAAAGATTTATTGAGCTGCCTGCAACATATAGATGACAGCAGCATCATGTCTGCTGGAGTTTCATACCTCCTTCCTTTATTGCATCTTTTTATTGCATGTGTCATCTTCCACCTCCCTCCGCACAGTCCCTGTCTGACTTTCTATTGTTTACTGTCATAGGTAAAAATATAAATCTTAAAAATAGTAGTCGGAATAATGAGTAGTCACAAGTACAGTGCAAGTTTTGTGTCAGTTCTCTGAATATGTTCAGATAAAATCAACAAATCTTTTGTGAGGAATGATTTACACCAGTTGATTATTTCTATATATGAAAATTTGTGTGTTTAAATGCTTTCCTTTGTACTAAGTCTTGTTTCATCGATTTGTCTCCACTCCTCACTTCTATTCGGTTTCATTGATGACATTAGCCACAGATTTCATTTGCTTTTTCTAACGTACTCTGAATATCTGAAGGATCCATTCATCATGGTCGTGAACCAAACAATGATCTGTGTATTATTAGTTCAAATGTATCATGTCTGTTTATCATTGTAACTTTAAAAATGATCTGACCATGTTTCACCACAAATTTATATGTAAATGTGGGTTATTTCAGGATTTAGGCAAATTACAGACTGAGGAATTTATGAGTCCAGAGAATTGAAATGTCAGTTGAATGTGTGATGAACGGGGGGAGGCTCTGCGCTCATTTCCCCTGTGCCTGCATAGGTCGCAGCTGGTCTATTGTAACCTACACCGGGCAGCACATTAATTATTCATGTTCAGGGGCTGGTGAGACAAAAGGCAGAGCTGAGGCCCCAGCAGAGAGACAGACGGACGGGGGCTGTGGACTCCACGTCTTTGAACATCTTCTGTTTACTGCTGCTGGGAAACTAAGGATTTATTTATGTTCTTATTAGGAAAATTATTCGGTTTGACCTCCTCTTTACAGAACTCATTTTTATTTAAATAAAAAAACATAATTGAATTGCAGGCTCAGACGACGCTGTGCCCCCGCGCTTCAGCAGTGACGTCCTCGGGCACCAGGACCCGGGGTTGGACCGTGGAGTCACCATCAGACACACTGAGGGCATCTACAGCAAGAGGCTGAAAACAACCGCCTTCAAAATGCAGGAGCCAGGACACAGAGGTACAGCGACGATACACACTGACAGTATGACTGGGACAGGAGATGTTTAAGGTGCATTTTATTAAAAACACGTCTGAGACAAGCAGCTAAAACAATAATAAAGTGTGTCATTTGTTAATATAAACACATTACTCTGGTAAAGTTGATTCAGTACAATAGAAAAAATGTTACAGACAAATAAAAAGATGGTGATTATTTCTAAAGGCTTTATAAACAATTCAGTAGTTTTCATATTTGAACACAATTAGTTTGCCACAGGTCAGAAAACAGAAAAGTCCATTGTTTAATGAAGAAAATTTAACAACAGACTCAGATGATATTAAGTCTTTCATTATGAATGATAATTTGTGTGTTATCAGGATAGCTGGAAATGTTTAACAAAGTCTGGGCACCATTTCTGAAGAGCAGTGGAGATTGTTTTGAGTCAGTTCTTGTGACTGTGTGAAGTGAATTTGTGAATTATTTGATCAATAGTTTTTGATTTTTAATTCTTCAGTTAGACATCACACATTTATGAAAAGACTCTGGTGTCTGAAAGCAACTTGTTCGTAGTTGTTTGTCTTTATTTTCTGTTTTCTGTTTTCTGTGTGTGTTTTGGCAGCAGCGAATAGAAAACGGATTGTTTTATGTTTTTGATGCACATCCAGTCTGAACGCGTGTTATGTCTCGCTCTCGTCATAGATACGTCTCCGAGAGCAGATAAAACCTCACAAACAAGTCTGAGCCAAACTCCGAAGCCGCCCACTCAGGTCTCCGCTGCCTTCACCACAGTGCCTTTATCAAACAACCAGGAGCCGTTAAGGAAGGACCAGGGGACGAGTCCGCTGCAGTTCCCTCGTTATAACCAACCAGAGCTGAGCTGGGAGAGGTTTCAGACGGGTCGCGGCGAAATGGACCATGATGATCTGAGCCAAAGCGCCTTCTTTCAAACCAGAGTGGAGCGTGAGCCAGAGGTGTCTCAGTCCACGTCCCAGCAGAGCGACAACAGGCTGGACGAGCTGTGGCAGAGGTTCTGCGCTCGGTGGAGCCTCGAGGAGTCCTGTCCGACCAGAGAGGCCTCGCTGGTGGAGCGACTGGAGCGTCTGTCCCGTCTTATTCACAGCAGGAAGGTTCAGCAGGAGGCGTCTCGGGATCAGACGCGAGGAAGGAGAGGAGGAGCTACACGGGAAGACAGACGGGAGGAAGTCAGAGGGAGGAGAAACTTCGAGGACGAACTTCCTCCCGCCGCTCGTCAGGCCTGGACGCAGAGGACGCCCGAGCCTTCGGACGAGGACAGTCGAGCCTCCTCCTCCGTCTCCCACAGCTCCTCCCAGAGTCGCCACCTCTTCCCCGCGGACAGAGACGAGTCGGCAGAGACCTTGTCCACGGCGTCCGGCTCCATGTCCACCGTCGACACGGCCCGACTCATCCGAGTGTTCGGCCCCCACAGAGTCCAGCGCCTGAAAAGCAGCTCCAGCCTCAGTCAGCTGTACAGCACCATCGACAAGCAGAGAAGAGACGGGAGGGAGCAGAGGAGAGGGAGAACCGGAGACTCTCCGTCTATCATCACTCCTTCAGAGACCACCGGCATCGACGAATCCACGGTACGTCCTGTAAATCTGCACATCTGTCCGTCGCCTTCATCTGAAGTAGAGATGATTTAATAATTGATGCTGTTTTCATCCAAATAGTTAAATAGAGTTTCTTATTAGTTTATATGTCTTATATAGTTTACAATGAAATAAATTGTCACACAAACAATTAATATATAAATGATAATAATAAAAGAAAAAGTATCATAGGAAAATAACACAAAGAGATAAACGATCAGAATATATGAAAATCCTAATCCTAAAAAAAAAATAGTATCCTGATTGTCATGATTGTATTTTTCAGATCACTCCTGATTCTGCGTCGTCAACCAGCGTCTCTCTCCCCCCACAACATCGAGGACCCACCAGGACCCTGGCAGCGAAGAAAGGTGTTAAACTGGTCAGCAAAGGCATCCAGACAGGTCAGTCCCCCACAGAGCTAAACTCACACTGATGTTTGATTGTTTGTTTTTTTCCTTTTACAAAGCATTTTTTAAAATAACACACGAACATCGGGTGTTTTCTATTATAATAATACAAGGAAATAAATAATTAACCAAGAACATCTTCTTATATGAAGAAAAAAAAAAGAAATATGATACCATACCATTCGTCAACAGATGGGATTTCTGGCTTAAGCCATTTCTCTGTGGTTGTTTTTCTAGCAGCTAAACTCAGTATTCCAAATAAATATTTAGTTTTCACATTTACAGTAGTTGAGCGTACGAGCCCAAAAAGAAGTTCGTCCCAGTTAAATGTAATATCAGTTCCAAATATAGTCACTAGTTCTGAATAAACCGATGATTGGGGTTTTATAATTCCTGTTATGCGGGACGTCTGCTGCTTGTCAATGTTTACCACCTATCACACTCAGGGAAAAAGTCTTTAATAAACTCCACCACTTGTCTTTGAGATAAAGAAAATACTTTGTAAAGTTGTGATGAAAGTTATTTGTTATTCCCAAAAGATCTTCACGCTGTCATTTTGTTTAGCAGGTGACCTGGAGATCGTTTGTAACGGGACTCGGCGTCACACCAGAGACGTTGGAACCACGTTTCCATCGCCGCGAGAATCCAGAGCGTCGAGGCTGAACTCTTCATCACTGACGAGTGTAGGAGGAGGAAGAGGAGGGGGGAGGAGCCCCTCGAAAACCCAGTCCTCACAAAAACAGAGAAAGAGCAAGAAGAGCCCATCAAAGCCGTATCCTGAAGGTTTGTCTACTTGTTTTATGTTACCACTGAAATCTCTCTCATAGTTAGTGTTTTTATTCTGTTTTTCTTTTCTAAAGTTGCAGTTGTTATTATTTAAAGCCAGAATAAAACCAAACTCTTGTATCGATTTTTTGCCTTTCTGTGAATTTTCCTGGTCTTGCTCAGGTGTTTCTTGGTTCATCTCTGCTGATGACCTGAGGTCAGAGTCGAGGAAGGAGAACCAGCACCGGCAGCAGGAGGAGGAGGAGGAGGAGTTGACCTGGAGGCAGAGCGCGGCCTGGTTTGAACCGTACAGCAGATCACAGCCTTGGAGAGAACCGCTTCGACAGAGACAAGTCCACGAAGAACGAAACAAACAGCCCAGATACATCGTACATCGCTCTGAACCGGATCTGGATCCCAGAACCAAACCGCTGTCTCCTGGTCTGGCTCGTATCTCCCTCCAGGTTTGTCAGTGTTTATCTTTCTTTAGGAGTTTTTCATTTATATGTTATATGTTTTCACTTTTTAAAAAAAAGTATTTTCAGAGTATTTAAGGAGGAATTTCCTCTTTTTTTTTTTACAATCTGGACCTTATTTCTAGCATAAAATATGATCATTTACTTGGACAATTCCCCTTTAAAATTAAATTAAATACAATGTTCAGCCTGATGTAGCAGCATTAGTATTGATCCATCATTAAGACCTTATCAAAGACAGAAGATAACTGTTGATGTTGTTGTGTTAACTACCTTCAGTGTCCTATAATGTAGTTAACCTTCCTCCGTCCTGCAGGAAGCTCTGGCGATGCGGCGTCCAGAGTTCATCTCTCGGTCCACTCACAGGGTGAAGTGTCTGGCTCGGCAGGCGGAGGAGAGGAAGCTGCAGGCCGTCTTCACCACAGAGAGAGACGAGCTCTTCAACCGGCACGTAGGACTGGGGAGGCTGCCGAGGCCTGCAGGTACTCGGCTCAGCAGGAATATATATATATATAGTTTTATTAAAGTACAGCCAGCAACAAAAACAAACTCACAAAAATAACACACATTGCATCCAAAATCACCAAACCTCCCAGAGCTCAACCACAGGATCACCCCCTCAACCCTGCACACTGCTGCCGTCAGGTCGCAGATACAGGACTCTGAGGTGGAGGCTCGTTTTAAAGAGGAACTATGCAGGATTTGTAGCTTAACTATGCTACATTTTTACCTTAAAGGTTAGGGCTAGAGATCCTGGGAACGGTTCCAGCAGCCCACATTTTGAAAATACACACGTCAAAAGTCCAAGCCCCTTTCCTTTACTGTTGAATGTCACTGCGCAGCATCGTTAACTGTCCTCCAGCTTTTTCTCATGGCTCATTCACGTGAAAGAAAACACCTGACATCATAATAAACCACCCAGCATCAAGTTTAGAGCTTCGTAGTCACCTACCAGACTTCAGTGTGGTACATTGTATCACTGTTGTTGATATTTTTGATAATGCACCAGGTTAGAGAGTTTAATACAATTGTAACAACATTGTGCATTATCAAAAATATCAATGTTTACATAAGGAATTGAACCAAAAGCAGTTACATGAATGC
Organism: Trachurus japonicus; assembly: GCF_045865225.1. Lineage (NCBI taxonomy): Eukaryota > Metazoa > Chordata > Actinopteri > Carangiformes > Carangidae > Trachurus > Trachurus japonicus. Next base: position 7,383,509 of record NC_140928.1, on the reverse strand, counting down.
ACATTTATTTATCATGACCCACTACAGAAGTAAACAGTGCAACTCTTCAGTGCAGTTGTTGGTGATAATCGCAATCAATCAATCAATCTATCTATCTATCTATCTATCTGTTGTGATAACTGGACTAACTGGTTTGTTCCCTCTGTGTGAAGGCACCGCTCTGCTCAGGAGGGCTGTTCCCAGGAGGGAGATGATCCAGAGGTCAAAACAGTGAGTCCTGTTGTTGTTGTTGTTGTTGTTGTTGTTGTTGTTGTTGTTGTTGTTGTTGTTGTTGTTGTAACAGGAACTACAGTCTCCATAATCAATTATATCTCATCAATGTACAAATTGAAGCCTAATTGCATCAAATGCTGAGGTTTTCTGCACAGATAAAGAGCCCAAACTTGGGTTTAGTTTCACATAGATTTGAGATCAGATCAAATAAAAGATGGAGTTTGGTTTCAACAGAGTTTTTTTTGTCTGAACTTGTTTGTCCTGCAGGATCTATGAGAATCTGCCGGAGGTGCAGAGGAGGAGAGAGGAGGAGAGACGGAGAGCAGAGTACAGATCTTACCGTCTCAACGCTCAGCTCTACAACAAGGTAAAAAAAAAAAAAACACCTCTCACCCAACAGGTTCGATTCGACTGTAGCGTAAAAGAGAAGCTCAAATTCAGTCTTTATGTAACTGGAGATAATTTTTTATTTAATGTCTTTACTAAAAAAGACAAAAGACAAACTGATACAGACACTAAAATACTTTTTCATTTTTATTTTTCAGCGAGTCACCAACCGTGTCCTGGGCAGACGAACAGCTTGGCAGTGATCAAACACATCAGTGAAACTTTTTTTTTTTTCTTTTAACTGTAAATTAAATCAGTGATGTGAAAACTTTTAAATTGAACAAATTGACCTAATTTAACTAAAATGTGATTTTATTTATTAGTGACTAAATTTTTGTTGTTGGATTTTACAGATTATGTGTAAAAGTAGAAACGGTGACGTCACTGACATGTTTGACTTTTCACTCTCGGACCAGTTGTGTTGTTTGAGTGACGCATGTATTTTAACGTGAGAATAAACCAGGTTTCTGCTGATGCTTTTAACAGTTTTGCTAAATCCCTTGTTTTGATTTTGACAGAAAGTCGACAACGATGCACTGGCTTAAATGTCTTTATTGATCAGTTATCGGTTGTGCAAGAGCAGGAAGCCACACGAGGAGAAAAGTAAGACAAGTTAGCTGCAGAGTCAGTACGTCAGCTGCTCGCCGAGAGCACAGATCAACACAATGAATAAATAAGAAAATGTCCGCATTTGTCCCTCTCAGGCTACAGTAGTGTAGATGCACTATGCCCATTAACTAACTATGAAATAAAACTTCAAGTTAGGACAATACAGTGTAAACATAAATACTCTAAACAAGTCATTAAACAATAAAAACGATTAGCATGGATTGATGAACTTTTTCAAAAGCCTTAAAATCATCGATGGCAAATGTGGTGAAGAGAAACAAAGACTCTTTGGCAAAGATGTAGTTTTGCTTTAAACAAGGTTTGGTTGAAACAAAAAAAGAGGAATAAGGCAGGTGACCGCTCTTTACCACAAACAAGGCTCTCTGCAGGTTTAAGGCTCGGACAAAGTTTAAGTCTGAAACAGCAACAGGAAACTCAGCAGAACACAGTTAATACAGTCGTTTGGATTTTTTTTTTCTCACTCGGTAGCTTTTTACCAATACAAACGGTCTGTGTCTTTTATAGACAGTAACAACTTACACCACATGTTTTAATAAATACTAAATAATTTAAACCAGTATAATGCTCCATCTGACTAAAGTGCAGTCAAGCTGTTTTTAAATAAACACGACAAATCTGCAAAAGAATTTCTGTCACGTTTTGTTGTTTTTTTTGTTTTTCAACGCAGTAAATTCCCTCGATTCATCAGCTCGTCTTGTTCTGTGCAGTCCACAGGGTTTTTAATGAAGCCACAGAGGGAAAACACTAAATCCTGAACACACGACACTGTTTCTGTGTGAAGCTTAAAATCCAGGCAAAGTTATAACGTACAGGATGTTGATCCTCCTCTGTGGCTTCATCTGTCAATCAAATCCTGTTAAATATGCAAAAAAGTCTCTTTGATCAAACCACAGTTAAAATGCCCACTGCTCTCAATGGACAGCTTCTATTTTTCTTTTTCTTAATCATTAAATTTCTGTTTTTTTTCCCCCATAATAATCTCTCTTTCCCTTTAGACGGTCAAGTTATAAAAAAAGCAGTACACAACAGTGACACCTGATTAAGATTTTACAACACACGATCATGATCCTTGTTGCAGCAGCAGCAGCAGCAGCGCCGACAGTTTTAACACAGAAACGTGGAGCGACATCCAGTGTTTCAGCTGCAGCCTCCGCTCCAGAGCCAAAAAACACACTCATCATCATCATCAGCAGCAGCAACGACGACGGCTTCAGTGAATCTGGGCAGCATGCAGCAGTGCAGGTTTTAATAATTATATCTCTACGTCTCTATCTGGCCATGAAGTGAAGTGGTGATGATGTCGTCGTACAGACAGGACGCAGAGCTGCAGTCACGAGCAAAGTAGTCACTATAAAAACTAGATTTAGATTTGAGATCAATAATGTGGCCAAAGGGGCGGAGTTTAGCTCAGTTGGTAGAGCACCCGCCCCATGTGTTGAGGCTATAGTCCTCGCTGCAGGCGGCCCCGGTTCGAGTCCCGCGTCGGACGGCCCTATCCTGCATGTCATTCCCCCCATCTCTGCCTCCCATTTCCTGTCACACTCTCAACTGTCCTATCAAATAAAGGCATGAAAAGCCAAAAAAAAAAAAAATATATAAAAAAAAAAAAAAAATAATGTGGCCAAAAAAATCAGCAAAATCAGCAAAATTAGATATTTGATTGTGGCAAAACACTAAATAAAAACACTGCTGTCATCATAATTTCTGGTTTCTGACAGAAACAAATTATTGTAGTTTGTTTTTTTAAGTAATTATTTTGTAATTTTTGCCTTTTGGGATTCCAACCTTAAGACAAAACCGACATGGTGCGTGCCATGGAGCGCCATGTTAACAATTAATCTCTTAATTAATCTCCTGGTTAATGGTTAAAGATAAAAAATATTTAAAATTTAAATAATTTAAACAGTCCCGTCTTCAAAATATCTCCTTTCTAAAAAATATAAATTTTACTCTGACGTGACAAAGTGAAGCAGAGAAGTAAATCCTCACTCAAAATGGCCGAGGCTGATGTTGCGTTCAAGACAACTCGGAAGTAACCGAGAAGTCGGAACTCCAACTCGGAAATTTCCGACTTCTGACATCATTCTAGCTCATCATAGTTCACGCTACAGGTTAATAACACGGAGGAGGAAAAAATGTGGATGCCGGAAAGAAGTTTGGCAAATTGTGGCTGATTGCTGAACACGAAAAATATAAGCATTTTGGAAGCAGCTGACAAATAACTTTTGTTACAATTCCATTCTTAACCTTTAACGTCAGAAAACTGAAACTCTACCGGATGTCCAACCTGTAATTTCCGAGTTTGACGGTTTTCAATTCATTTTTCACAGCTTGCAGCTCATATTTTCTCGAGTAGCGACTTGTCTTGAACGCAGCATTACACAGAAAAGTGTCAGAAAAGTTTATACGTGACTCTGAGACTCGGACTGCAGCCGTCTGTCTGTCTGTTGTCAGGGCGACACCTCTGAACTCCTCCGGGTTTGACTCGTTCTGGCTCTGGGGTGGAGACAAAGCTGACGATGACGGAGGGGGGGTTGTGGTGATAAAGGTGTAGGTGTTGTGTAGGTGTTGTGTTGGTGCAGCAGGCAGGATGACGCAGCAGCGGCGCTCAGGTCCGCAGCAGACTGTGAACTCTCTGCAGCTGACACTGGGACAGGACGAGGCGGTGGACCTGCTCCTGGCCGCGGGGACACGGCACCATGACCCGGCCCACCAGCACCGTGTCGCCCTGCTTCTCCTCCTTCACCTGCACACAACAAACACAGAAATATTATGAGTCAAATAGACGTTTTTCTTTTTAAGGCTTTTTATCAAAACAACTACTGAGGTGTAAAAGAGCAGAATTTAAAGTTTAATTTGAAGAGAGCACATAAAAAATTCAAAGCTAAGTGCAGTGACTTAATCCTAGATTAAGATCCTAAGATCCTAAATTAAAGTTTGTTTAGACTCTTAAAAGTAATTATTTTTAGTTTATTTCTATCATTTGTCATGATAACATTTCTGGAAAATTTGAGTGAAAATAAACCTGGTAAATTTGGATAAAGAGTCAGTTTACTCTTGTTGTAAAATGTTTTTTTTTAACAAAACCAAAATAACATTTCTTCAAAGTTTCCAGTTCATTGTTAAAACACGACAATAAATGTGCTAGTTAATGTAACATGGCTTTAGGATCTTACAATATAGTATTTTCTAACAGAGACTCCAAAACTAGCTAAACTTCAACTTGAAATCTTTTATACACTCTCTGTTATAAATCCAAAATCTGAGTAGAGGGTTAAAGAAGTGAGGACACGTACCTTTACAAACGACGTCGACGGGAACGTTGCAAAGTCGGACGAGACTCGGGCTCCAGGCTGCTGGTTGACGACGTGCTCCGCTACTTCGTCCTGAACGAGGAGGGGAAACGGAAGAAGGGGTGAGTTCAGTTATTCCTGAATCCTGACAGGTGAGAATCTCTACGATCACATGGATCACATTTATTCCAGTGATGTTTGAACCTTTTTGTTTGTTTATTCATTTTTATCTTTTGTTTCGTTCTACTGTTATTCATATATTTTGATCGTTTATCTCTATCTTTCAGTAACCCTTTAATTTACAGGCCGCTAATTAGGTGATAATGTCAAGAAATAACAAGTAATTGCGTCACAATAACTTGAAATAGCCTAGAAATAACGGTAAATTTCATATGTTAGAGAAGAAATAATGATGGATTGCGTAGAAACAGCCAAGAAATAATTGACAATTGCAAAGACTTGGTGGAGAAAAATTTGGGCCTTTCCCAAAAAATTCAAAGCATGAAAGCATGTGTAATCTTTTGCCTTCATGAAAAACATGAACATTATCACGCAATTAATTGTTATTTCTTGACATTATCATGTAATTAGCGGCCTGTAAATTAAAGGGTTACATCATTTTCTTTTATTATCATCATTTATATATTCCTGATTGTTGTGTTTTCTTTTTTGTATGACATTTAATTGTTAACTGTAAGTGGAGGCATCTAATAAGCTCTTTGTGTTTTCGCCTCTTCCAGCACTATAAATGATCAAATTGTTCCTTTTACTTGTGTATTTTTAACTGTGCAAAATAAATCTCAATCTCAATCTAAATCTACCTTCAGTCGGCCCAGAGTGTCACTCAGGGATTGTAGTCTTGCTGTTTGTTCCAGGAGCTGAGCACCAGGTGTCACTGCAGGACACAAGAAATAGTTCATAATCATTCATAAAATAAACTGGAATAAGATAAAGTGGAAAGGAAAAGTAGATAAATAGAAATAATAAGTGATAAGATGAAGGTCAAACCTGGAGATTTCCCGGTGATGTCCACCACCTTGACGTTGGCGCTCATCTGCAGCAGCGTCTCCAGCAGCTGGTCGGTTTTGCGGTAGAGGGCGCTGGAGACGACCTCAGGACGCCCGCCGTCTCTGGAGGGGAGTTTGGGGACGTGGAGCGGCGGCAGCGAGGCGAGCTGCGCGCGCATCTTCTCCGCCTGAGAGGAGGAAAAAACAGGTGTATAAATATTTAAACTAATGCAACAGGTGATGTCGGTTACGGCGACTCGGGTGAAACGTGAAGATGTTTGACTCGGACCTTCAGCCTGTTGTTCTCGTTCTTCAGGTGTTTGATGCAGAGTCGCTGAGCTTCGATCTGCTGAGTCAGCAGAGGAGAGTCGATCACCTGGACGCCCGAAGCCGAGGCGACTCCTGGCATCATGTTTGCTGTGGATGACAACAGGTAACATGTCATATTAACACACTCGTTAAAACCTTCGTGTAGTGTTAACATGCAGTCAACACACACACACACACAAAACTGAAAAACAAGTTGATTCTGCTCCACAGATGTGACCTAAACTTGTATTTAAATGAGCAGAGGGGTTAAAAAAACACACAAGGAGATGATAAACATGCCCAAAAAAACTGATTTATATGATAAATATCTCATTGTGAATATAAAACATTTACATTAAACCTTTTAAGGCAATAGCAGGGTTTCTGCAGAGTTCAATGTTCAATTTAAACCTTTTAAACATCATGCAGGATTTACTGTAAAACCTGTTTCACCAAGTATTACAGTGTTAGGATGTTATAGCCTAGAATTATTTATTATTACATCGGGTTTTCTTATTTCCTAACTCTAAATAACAATAATTCCTCTTTTATTTATAAATGTACTATCTAGATTGTAAACATTCACAAACATAGTGTGACATTGTAAACATAACATACTGTATGCACCTGTATGTATGTAACGTACCTAATGTAAGTATGGTTTTTGCCGGACAGCCGAACAAAATTGCCCTCTGGGATTAATAAAGTTGATCAAATCTAATTAAATCAAATGATGTAACAACTTTAGTTAAGACAAACTCTGCAGAAGATAAATAACTTCTCCTACAGACTCCCTGAATAAAAACACACGTCATATTAAACTGCTGTTCTGATTCATGCACAATGAAAAACGTCTCAGTTATAAAAAGTCAGTTGCTTCTGAAACAAATATTGAACATGCAGGATGAACAGCAGGCGTGAGGACGGGCAGGAGGTCAGATACCTTTTTGTTCCTCTGCAGAAGGTAAAGAGATTAGAGCAAAGCAGTCACATGAGGAGAGAAGAGCGAAGAGGAGGAATTAATGAATTATTGAGTTAAATGATGATAATTGATCAGACAAGTGTCTTGGAGTCCAGGTGGGAGGATCTGAGCTTCAACTGCTGATGGATTTTCTTATCAATTAACCTTATTTATTAGTATTTTCTTACTCGTGCAAACTAGATATTTAATAAACTGTCAAAGAAAATCAGAAAATTATTTGTACGTTTTGGAATTATTGATAGAAAAATGATGATGCAGAGGATAAGGAGGTTTTCCGTACCCTCGCCCGTCATTCCCGTCATCATGGAGGCGATTCCCGACGGTCCGGTTCCTCTCAGCCCGTCGATGGTCATCTTTGACTGGCTGTTGATCCGCTGCTTCAGCTCGGCCTTCTCCGACTCCAGCTGGTCGATGTCGGCCTGCAGAGCGTCCATCGTCTCCTCGAACTCCCTGCAGAGACACGAGAACAACAACAACAACAATGGTCAAACAGCTGTGGACTCCTCTGCTCCAGCTCCACATCTGGATCATCTTCAATCTGAATCCTCACTTCTCCTTCTTCTTCAGCAGCGTCTGAGCTTCGTCCAGTCGAGTCTGGATCTTCTCAACACGTTCGTCCGCATCTTTGGACGAGCTGTCCAGTTTCTTCTCCAGCAGAGAGAGACGGACGTTCGCCTCGCTCAGCTCCTCGCCCTGAGGACACGAGCACCGGTTTCACACAACAACAAACTACATCCTCTAAAACAGCGGCTCTCAACCTTTTCGGGGCACTGCACCCTTTGCAAAAAAGAGAAGTACCTAACCAATTTGACAGAAATAGAAGCAGCCTTTTTAATTGCATCGTCACATATCTACGGTTCTGTAGGCAAATATGCAATTTCAATGCTGTGTTTTTCAGATAATATATGAAAACAAACAGCTAAATTATGAACTTTCTTGAAGATAAATAACAAATTTAAACAATTGTAAAAGTCACTGTACACTCAACATCGCACGTTACTCAGTATTACACCATCTTCCTGTGCGATATTTCACAAAATATAAGTCACAATTAAAGAGGGAATTTGTAGCATAATGCAGTTTAGGCAATAATAATGGCTTTGGTAAATATTTTAGTAAAATGAAAAATGTGATTTTATTGAGTTACCTTCACAGACATTTATAATTTTACTAAAATAGTGACGGGAGCCGTCATCATTATTGCCTTAAACTGCAGACTCTGACCCCCCCAGTAACAAACATATATAGATGATATACTGGTGATGGAGCCTCTTACATAAAAGTTGAAAATGAAATGAAAGAAGATCTCTTTGTATAAAGCTGGGAAAATGGTTGTCATATAAGGAAAGACATGATTAATAAGGATTCCTAAATACACAACTGTACACAGGCTCTTTTCTTTTTGATTGGTTATTGCTGCTTTTTTGTTTGTTTCTTCTTCTTTTTTTGATAGTTTGTTTTCTCTTTCCTACTCCTTAATCCTGAGGAGATTGTCTTGCAGTGTATTGTCAACATTGATAATAAAAGTAGATTAAATAAACGGTGACATGCTCGATGTGTTTCTGTTCCTCTACCTTGATCTTGAGCGACTTCTTCAGCTCCTTGATGACCGTCTCTCTGTCCTCCAGCTTCATGCCGAGACCCTCAGCGTCCGTGATCTCGGCACGAAGAGCCGCCGACCGCACGTCGACCGGTGGAGGGTTCTACCAGACGACACAGAGCGGGCGGTTAAATCCTGCTGCTTTAATACAAAACAACACACACATAATACAGCACACAGACACACACTTGTTACCTTGTTCTGCGGCTTCTCCGAGTCGTACTCTCCCTCCTGCATGGCCGTCGCCATCTTGTTCATGGTGGCGATGACGATGCTGCAGGACTGTCGCAGGTACTCGTAGGGGTTGGCGCCCTGAGAGCCGTAGATCTGAATATGACATAAGCAGCCAGAGATGATGTCACATCTTCTGTTATGTTAAGATCCACTTGGTTTAGAGTTTGAAGTTTCACAACTTGATTGATTTTTTTAAGTTAAAGATCAAAGGAAGAAAGTTTCCTGAGACTTTACAACTTGAAGTATAACATAAACATTTATATTGTATTTTTTATATAAACAGCTCTGGAAAAAAATAAAGACCACTCCAAAAAGTTCTTAATAAATCAGCTTCATGTGTGGCAGCCACTTGATTTCAGTGACTATTGAATTTCAACTCAAGCTCATCTCACTCAGTTGTCAACTAAAGCAAATCATCTTTAATGAAGATTATAAAAACCACCGCTGCAATTAATAATTGAGGTTATTCCACCAGTGTTGATTTCTCAGTGTTGAACTCTTCCTAAGTTTAAAAAATGAGTGTAGTGTTGTTTAAAAATGAATATGAACTTGTTTTCTTTGCATTATTATTGTTCGAGGTCTAAAAACACTGGAACCTTTTTGTTTTTTTTGACCAGTTTCCAATTTCTGCAAAAAAAAAGAAGAAGCTCTAAATGACAATATTTTTACTTGTCAGTAGTTTATAGAATAAAAAGTGTTAATTTTACCTAAACACATACCTATAAATAGTAAAAACCAGAGAAACTGATCATTTTGAAGTGGTTTCTTTTTTTTTTTTCCCCAGAGCTCGGTATTGTTCTTAACACGGATCTTTTCTCCGAAACTCTACTTTACGGACCTGTTCTCCTGCCTTGAACGCCACGTCCTCCAGCTTGACGGCCGCCAGCCCCTCCTGCTCGCCCAGAGGCGACATCATCTGCGCTGCGGCGGCCGCCACCTCCTGCAGCACGGCCACCACCCAGGTCAGGTGCTTCCTGCAGTCCGACAGCGTGTCCGACACCTGGAGGAGATGATGACGATGATGAAGGAGCAGAAAGTTCAGGTTTGACTTGTACTTGTTTGTTTGTTTGTTTGTTTGTTTATTGTTTGCACTTTAAAATATTACAAACAAGGAGCATATCACATGGAAGGAAGAAAATATACAATAGATAATATATGATAAACTACAATGAAACAGTGCTGGAGAGGTTAGAAACCCTAGGAGGGCTTATCGAGAACCTCACCATAAAATAAATAAGTAAAATTAAATGTATCTTATCAAAATAAAATAACAAATGAATTAATGAGAGAAAAACACTAAATAACCAAAATAGTAATTAAGCAATAGCTCAAAAGATAAATTGAGATAAATCAAAAGAATTGAGAGAATGAAACAAAAGATGAATTACAATGGCAATTGGCAACTGATAAAAAAAAAGTACTGTACTGCACATCCAGCATGGAGAGGTTGTGTATGTTGCCGTGGTTACCTGCGGGCCGAAGCTGAGCGCGGCTGGGATGCCGGGCGCGTCGGTTCCCGGCATCCTGCGGCGGATCTTCTTGCAGAACTGGCGGATGTCGCTGCAGGACGTCTCCAGGTCTTTGAGCAGCACGGCGAGGTCGGCCTTCTCCTGGCCGGCGTGGAGGAACGCCCGCAGCCGCCCAACCTCCACCGCCATGCAGTCCAAGGCACTTTGGGTAAACTGACAATCAGAACGAAGAAGAACAGAAAAAATACTGTTAAATAAAAAAACAGACTTAAACATCCAGATTTAATCTATTAAATACAAATAGATAGACAAATAGATATAGGTCTTCATTTGTTCCTTCTGCTATTATAATGCTGAACAGTGTGAAACAGTGAGATAATTGACAGCTGTCTTGACCACACAGTCTGTTTTATCCTACCTCGTTTGAATGCACTTGAATGCACTTTGTCTCTGTATGCACTTGAAAATTAATAATAATAATTAATTACTCTGCCCACTATGTGTTCTATGTGTTGTTATGTGTTGCTTTATGTGCTGTTTTTCCTAACAGAGGCTGATTGCTCTGTGTGTGTGTGTGTTGTATGTGTATTTATTGGTATTGTATGTTTTTATGTATTTTGGACATCCTGACTGCAAATCAATTTCCCAACTGGGACAATAAAGATAACTTTGAACTTTGAACTTTGAACTTAAATGAGAAGGAAACAGATTTTTATTGACGAGTTTTATTGAACTCACTCGGATGTGATCGGCGAGCTGCATGGTGCACTCCTCACTCTGATCCGCCAGGTGGATACTGTACAGGTGCTGCAGAGGGACAAACATCATCAGAACAGAAACAGTTGGTTTTTAGTTTTAAATGGATTTAATTCACATTATTGTGGTGGTTTGTGTCCAAACTCTCAATCCTCTGCCTGTTGATAGTTGGACGATAGATAGATAGATAGATAGATAGATAGATAGATAGATAGATAGATAGATAGATAGATAGATAGATAGATAGATAGATAGATAGATAGATAGATAGATAGATCGATAGATAGATCGATAGATCGATAGATCTTTATTTGTCATTCTAATGCGTCACATAAAAACAAAAATTGTGTTTCACACGTCCACCGCTCGGAGATTAGTGCAATTAATTTAAACAATAAATAAGTAAAACACAAACCACAGATAAAATGGTCAAAGGATAAAGGAGAATAAAAATGATCAATAAAGTAGGTGCTCTGAACTTTGTTCATGCAGTTTAAATTCTTTTGCTCAGAAGTCTAATTGCTGTGGGGAAGAAGTTTAACTATTTCATTGCTTCATATAAAATCAAATTCGCCATGATCGCCTGCAAATGTTTACACTTCATAAATTACTTACAAAAATAATATCAATTTCCTGTCAACAGAGAAATGACTGACTGTCTCTGTCCTTTGTACCTGATAGTATTTAATGGCCTTGGTGAGCGGCTCCACGTTGACGGTCTCGTCCAGCTGGTCTTTGTGCAGCAGGTCGATGAGGAAGTCCAGCGACCGCTCGTGGACGCTCATCTCCGGGTACAGAGCGCCGATCTTCTTGTACACGTCCACACTGCACTGAGCCAGAGCCCTGAGACACACACACACACACACACACACACACACACACACACACACACACATTAGTGAGATGCGTAATGCTTCTGATGCACTGTGAACCTCAGATACTGTTTCAACCTGAAGTTAAAGTCCAGCAGTGAAAATAGAGATGCAGGAAGATTACATTTTTTTAAATAAATGAGGAACCATGAGTGCGTCAGTCGTGTCCTGTTGTGTATATGTGAAGTGTGTGTGTGTGTGTGTGAGGAGACGTACTGCTCGTATTTGTGCAGCGTGGCCTGCAGCAGACTGAGCGAGTAAACCAAACCGCCGGCGAAGCTCAGCTGCTCGCCGACGGCTCCTCTCAGCCCGACTCGCTCCACACAGTTCTCGTTCAGGTCGAACTTCTCCTGCGCCTGTTTGCTGATCAGCTCGGCCTGGAAACACACAAAACACACAAACAAACACACATACACACACACTGTTGTTTATCTGTGTAAGGTGAAACACTACAGGTGAATAGGGTAAAACATTTAACTAACAGATATCATCACCATGAAACTTCCCAAGTTTATCACTTACAATAAGACAGTTATTTTTTGTATTACAAGTTGTGCCAAATTTTGTGTTTAAATGTGTAAATGAGGCAATATCTAATTAAATATGCACTCATTTGCATACATTTCCAGAATAGAAATCTGAACATTGGATACAGCTGAACCTTCAAAAAATTCTTGTTTTATTTTGTTGACATATTAGAGTCAAAAGGTGTTACAGATGGGATATTGAATATCTTTTTGTATTACTCCATCAATAAGGAAAAACTGTCAGAAAAATCAAATTTCGCCATGTTTTTAGGAATAAAATGTTGTATAAATCAGGCTGTGAATGATATATCAACAAACCCATCTGTAGAAATATAGAAATGCTGAAATGGAGATACTAGCTCAGAGTATAAAGAAAAATTCATTTTGAGAAAACAGCCTTTAAAGATTTGAGGCACGGCACAGTAGCATGCTAACTTTTGGTGAATTTAGGAGAAATGTACAGACGAAAGAAGAAACAATGAAGTAAAACAAAAACACCTTAATGTGGATTTTCTACCAGTTCTTTCCTCTAGTCTGAAAGAAGACGTGTTAAGGAAGCAAAATAGGCCAAAATCTCAAAAATGCAGTGAAAAAAACAATGTTTTTGCCTGTAGTGTCTCGCCTTAATGTGGAAACAGCAGCTCTGTGCGTCAATATGTTGTGTCTGTGTGTGTATGTGTGTGTGTGTGTGTGTGTGTACCTTGCAGATGAGGCGGGGGATGAGCAGCAGCACCAGGATGCAGTCGTGGTCTCCTCCGTGACGAAGGAAGGACTCGGGCATGAAGGAGGTGAGGAGAGAAACGTGTCTGTTGGCCTGACCCACCTCCATCTTCCTCAGCTCCATCTCAATGGCCTGAACACAGACAAGAGAGAAAAAAAACTACTTTAAAAGATGAATCTTTTCACCCTGAAGAATAAAAAAGAGAGAGCTGTTTGTTATTCAGCGGCCGTCTCTCTCTGTCTGACCTTGGCGTAGGCCTTCGTCTCTGCAAACTTGATCTTGAAGTCGAACATCTCTGCCGGCGGCTGCTGCTGCAGCTCGGCCGAAGCCTCCTGTTGGCTGGTCAGCTCTCTGTTCACCTCCTGCAGCACAAACACACAGGAGCGATGAGGAGAAACCAGCCAGTAATAAACACATATATGATCAGAGCCGAACTTAGCACCTGACCAGTGGGGGTGAAGTGTCTAACTTCTGTCGACCCATAGAGAAATTCTGCGTACAGGGTTCCTACACATTTGAAATTTACAAATTCCATACTTTTCCCAGACCCTAATTTCCAGACTTTTCGGTAAAAATTTTCAAATAATTTGTGACATTCAAGTAAATTGATGTGTATCATGTAAATAAATTATGCAATTAATCATTTGTTTTCATTATTCTGAATGTGTATACCATTATGTCACCAAATAATTTCCAGGAGATTATAGCTAATAGCACATACAAAATAATTAACCCAAATGACTTCAGATTAAGACCAAACCCAGATCAGTATTAAGATAAATATATTTCCATACAATAATTTCCATTTTCTATACTTTTCCAGACCTGGAAATGTATAAAATCAAATTCCATACTTTTCCATACTTTCCATACGTAGGAACCCTGTGCGTAATTATAAAAATCTTTAATTGTTGTAGTAACACTTCAAATTGTTGTTGGATATTGTTGTTGCAGTTTATTTAAAGAGGAACTATGCAGGATTTGTATCTTAAATATGCTACATTTTTACCTTAATTAAACAGTTTTGTACTAATTGCGATGGTTTAATAAATGGCTTCACTTGTTACAGGGAGGATGGAGGCTCTCTGCCTTCCACCTAGCGTCGCTTGGCTGAAAACCACCCAACACTGCGACATAAACAGGCCCCATAACCTGTAATCTCTTGTTTATGACAGATTAAACTATACAAATATAGACGTCGTAACATGGTATATGACATAACATTATCTACCGCTCTATTAACTGATTTCTCACCGGCTTCATTGAAAACAAATGCACATGGCCGAGAGGAGGGTTAGCAAAACAGCGGAAAAGAGACCAGATTTACATAGTTCCTCTTTAAACTACAAAAAAATTTTAAAAAAGCATTGTTTATTGGTTTATTTTGTTACTTGTAGTGGGCCTAGATGACATTCAGTATCCCACTCAGTACTCTATCACTTTAAATATCAACCCCAGGCTGCACTTTCAGCTGAATTCAGTACCATTTCAGATTAAAAACCATAGATGGGTTAAAAACATGCCACAGATTAGAAAAAAGAAATACATTTGTATGTTAATAAATAATCCATAATCAGTATTATTGGCAGTAACAGAGGGCTGCTGCTGAGTGTGTGTGTGTGTGTCCGACCTGCAGATGAGCCGTGAGCTCGCGGTACTTCTTGATGGTCTGCTGGTAGTCGGCCACCGTCTCCTGAGCCGCTTCCACCCGTTTCTCAGACTCTCTCACTCTGGCGGCGCCGAGGTCCAACATCTCCCTCAGCTCCAGCTCCGTCTCCCTGGCGTTCTCCTGCAGCTCGTCGTTCATCTCGTTGATGGCTTCCTGCGGAGCCACAGAAACACTGATTATGATATGATTCATTCAGATAAAAGCTCAGAGTTTTGAAAAAAAAACATCACAGAGGTGTTTGTGCTGGATACTTTCTGTCACTGCACTCTGGATGGAGTTTATTAGTTACACCTGACTGAAACAAACGCAGTCTAATACAACGACGCTGCAGTAAATCCTCCTCCATGAAGGTTACAATGTCCAGTTGGGACATATGGCGGCCTCTGATTAAATTACCTGCCTTCAGATCTAAGTGAAATTATCCCGAGGCGACACACTGAGACTGAGCTGACCGATGCTAAGAAATGTTATTTAACATGTACAAGGACACATATATTATTCCAACTGGTGATATGTTGATGCTTTCTTTCTGTATGTATAGTTTGTTCTTTATATTTTGCTATTTTATTAAGTATTCTTAACTTATTCTTTATATTCTTATACTATATGTTGTTATTGTCACTGTATCGTCACTGTGTGTCTGTGAAATGCTGCTGCTGCACTGTAATTTCCCAGCTTGGGATCAATAAAATCTATCTATCTATCTATCTATCTATCTATCTATCTATCTATCTATCTATCTATCTATCTATCTATCTATCTATCTATCTATCTATCTATCTATCTATCTATCTATCTATCTATCTATCTATCTATCTATCTGTTTTGTTTTTGTCCTGTTTTATTATTTTCTTATCAATTTCTACTCCATTGAATTTTTACTTATTTGTTTTCCCCCTTGAGCTCAGACCACTACTCTTTTAAATTTTTATTGGCAACCAGAGAGTCAAAAATAATAAAACACGATCAAATTAATCGCACTTACGTAACAATACATTTTTCAGTTCATATAAAGTAAAAGTGAGAGAAGAAGAAAACAAAACAAAAACATAACAAAAAGGAAACACAGCAAAAGCTAAACAAGCATGAAACAAACACATACAAAAGTAAAACATTATGTGTTGCATATACAATAAATACATACATTTAGTGAGGAAGATAAAATAAAGGAAAAATTAATAAATAAATAGAGCTCAGACCACTACTTATCGATGTATGCTTATATGCAATGCATTATTGTTTGCTTGTACTGTTTATTCCGAACATGCAAATAGTACAAGGCTTCCCGATTGCTACTAAACAAATTCTTTGCACAACATAATATAGAAATAATAAAACACAGAAAAAAGAAAATAAATGGCTTATTTGACATATTATTGTAATGTAAGTTCTGAAAATAAAAGAAAATCAGATTATTAAAAAAAAAGTTTGTTTTTGTAGAAAGCTGCTCATTCATTCTGGACGATCATGTTAAAGACAGTGTTGTTGTTATTATTGTGTCCACCCTGTGTAAAGTCAAGGTGGGTCTTTGTTTAAAACTACATCCCCCAAAGTTTCACTAAACGTTACTGACAATTAATTTAAACTTGAAAACTCTCAGGTAAAACTTTTCCCCTCCACATAATGATTGGAAAGCCACGATCACTTTAAAAACTTCCACTCTCGGTGTCATGATTGATTTTGTTTCTGCGACGACTCGTTTGTCCCGATCGAGGTCAGTGCTCCAAACACCAGAGGGCAGCACTGCTACTGTTACTGTTACTGTACGAGCATATTAACGACCCCGGTCCATATCGATAATGAAATGACTCAGCGAACAGCAGCACTTTAATTAGAGGGAGGGGGAGGAAACACAGCCGCCTGCTGCTCTTACTGAGGTTTTTTGATTGATACTGTAACTTTCTTTAAAATAAATGAGCTGCATCAGTCTTGTGTTGTTGTTTTTTGACGTGTTCACTCACCAGGTCGGCCACCGTCTCTCTCAGCTCCCGGACTTTCTCCTCCAGGTCCAGGTTCCTCTCTGTCAGGGTCTCCACCATCTCCTCCGCCCCCAAGGCTGCGTCCACCTGAAGCAGAGCGAACACCGTCGTTTGAGTACAACACAAAACAGGAGATTGCATAGTTTTTAAAGGGATAGTTCAACATTTTGGCAAATTGGCCCACTGCCATAATCCCTATAGTCATAGCAGTAGGTTCGTTACCTTTAATTGTCGGTGCAAGCTGTTTTTAGAACGGCGGAGCAGAGCCGTGAGCTGCTCAGAGCTACGCTACGGAGGCTAATGGGATTTCTTGGTTTCCCTCATCAAACTCATCAAATACACAATCCAACAACTCCAAAACGCTCTGGTGGACAAGTTGTGACCTGCACATTCACCACGCTATGAGATAATAACAGAACGTTACCAGACAGAGTTGTTTTAGAGGTAAATTCATGCAAAACCGCTGATGCACGTTGCCTTCAGGGACAGTTTTTCAGCAAGCAGTCTCTGAATTTACCTCTAAAACAACTCTGTCTGGTAACGTTCTGTTATTATCTCATAGCGTGGTGAATGTGCAGGTCACAACTCCACCAGAGCGTTTTGGAGTTGTTGGATTGTGTATTTGATGAGGGAAACCAAGAAATCCCCTCAGAGCAGCTCGCCGCTCTGCTCCACCGTTCTACAAATAGCTTGAACCAACAATTAAAGGTAACAAACCTACTGCTATGACTATAGGGATTATGGCAATGGGCCAATTTGCCAAAATGTTGAACTATCCCTTTAATATATCCTGATTTGTAATAGGCAAAATAAGATAAGCTTCAGCCTACACCTTTTCAGTGTAAACATCGATTGTATACTTTCTTTATTTACTTATTATTTACTTTGATTTGCGTATTTCTTGTTTCGTCACTTTTTTTCTCGTTGCTGTATTCATGTTGAGCTGTAATTTCTATTGTACAATGAGGTGCCATCATGTCAAGAGCAAAATAAACTGAACCAAACCTGCTCCTTCAGCTCGTCGATGGTCTTCTCCGCCGCCGACATCTCCTCCTGCAGCTTCTCCTTGTGGCTCCTCAGAGAGTCCAGCTCCACGTTCTTCTTCTCCATCTGCTTCTGCAGCTTCACGTGCTCCTGCTTCTCCGACGCCGACAGATCTCGCATCCTGAACCACAGCAAACACACATCGTTAGAGACAGACGACACGGTACAGGTACGGGAACATGGTGGACAAGTCAGAGGGCTGTGATCTACCCTGCTGCATCAGATATAGAAATAAGTAGAAATGTGTTTTTTTTTTACTTTTCTATGAAGAACAGGGTTGTGATATGTGGACAGAAGATTGAGTGTAACATCTATTTACCTATTATGTTTTTTTTTCTTCCTTTGGTAACCCTTTAATTTACAGGCGGCTAATTATGTGATAATGTTAAGAAATAGCCAAGAAATAACGGTCAATTTCAAAGGAATGTTTCATGCTTTTGAATTTTTTGGGAAAGGCAGGAATATTTCTCCAACAAGTCCTTGCAATTGTCAATTACAATCAGTTATTTCTGGTATTTCTGGTCTATTTCTACACAATCAATCGTTATTTCTTGGTTATAATTCTCAACATTATCATGAAATTGACCATTATTTTCAGGCTATTATTTCGTTCTCAATATTTCTAGACATTATGACACAATTAATTGTTACTTCTTGGCTATTTCTTGACATTTTCACATAACTGGCGGCCTGTAAATTAAAGATTATGCTTCCTTTCTTCTTTATCATTCCAATATTTTACTCTATTTTGTCTTACTGTACTTAAAGGGATAGTGGGATTCATGCTGGGGTTTTCGTTCACTAATGCAGACACACTTTTTTGTGCAGTCTGCAGAAATTTAATAAATACATTTGGAAGAAAAAAAAAGATTGAGTTCAACATAAAACAGTTGTTGTGATTCTAAAATCCTTATTAATGGCTATAATACGCATCTTTTTGATTGATTGCACAGCCATCTTGCTGGGAAAGTTGTTATATCATTCATTTAGTAGTAGTTCATTTGTTGCTTTCCTCTTTGACATTGACATTTCCAGTTTTCTAAAATGATTTGATTTGTGACATTTTGTGCAGGTGAAACCCACCTGACCAGAGCTTCTTTTAGTCGGCCGTTCTGCTCTTCCAGCTGTTTCACGTGATAACTGGAGGCAGCTCCGTCCGACCCTGAGAGAGAGAGACACA
Source organism: Trachurus japonicus (assembly GCF_045865225.1). Lineage (NCBI taxonomy): Eukaryota > Metazoa > Chordata > Actinopteri > Carangiformes > Carangidae > Trachurus > Trachurus japonicus. Next base: position 7,364,637 of record NC_140928.1, on the reverse strand, counting down.
TCTGGGTTTATGACATCTGTGTGTGACGGACTCAAAAATTGAAAATTCATGTCGCCTGATGACATGAGAAACACACAGGAGAACTGATGCTGCTGCCAGGAAAAATTTCATTAAACAAATGGTGCAGTTCTTCTTCTTATGATTTGGCTTCAGTCGCTGCAGCAGTAAAAAAAAATAAACTTTTCCAGGATCAAGGCGACAATAAATCACCGAGCGTCGGGTCAGAGCAGAGCAGCTCAACGCCGTTTCCACAGTCCGATCACGTCAGAGACCAACATGACTTATTTCTGCTTCTGTGCCACTTGACAGCGACAAAAAAACTAATATATTACACACGCCATTACACTTTTAACACGTTTAATTTCACAACGACCTCCGGTGCAGAAACAGGAGCACTGACATTTCACTTTGCTTTTCAAACACTGCAGAAACTTTGTTGTTTTTTTCTCACACATAACTTTGTTTTCCTCAGATAGTCTATCGATTTTTCCTTTTCTTAAAGGAACTGATAACTGAAACAGGTCACAAATATATTTCCATTAAAAAAATTCACTGTTTTTTTTTTTTGTATCACAGCCAGAGTCACTACACTAGTACTGTAGTCCTTGGATTGACGTTGACATTAAAATGACTGAAATGTCACAAGCACGTCAACTTTTATAGTCAGAAAAAAAACCTCCAGAAACATTGAAAATAATTGTAAACACTTCAGACCCTAACGAGAACGGTTTGTTCGAACATCCTATGGCTATTTGTCATGGTATCACTGGGGTATGAATAATAGGTACCACTTTATAATAAGTACAACTAATAACTAATAACTAATGCTTAATAGTATGTACTTATTATAAAGTGTTACAGGATAATTTTGGACATGGTTCAATGTCTAAATAAACACTTTCACCAATGCAACTTTACTTAAATGGCTCCAGACTTTCCTCCATGTCCTATTTATGTCAAATCTGAGTTGAGATACTGATCTGTAACTGAAAAAATTAAGAAATTCCTTGTATTTGACATGGGTATTAAGTGTATAAAGTTATCCACCGCTCCATGGATTGCTTTCTCGCCGGCTTTGTTATAAAAACAAAAGCACATGCCGGGAGGAGGGTTAGCAAAACAGAGGAAAAGCGAAGTGACTGAAGGTCTTCAGGGTACCGTATCTCACTCCAGCTCATCCCATCATCGACCTTCTGACCTCAACTCTCTTACAGAAATAGCTCAGCGTTTTTTATTTCCGTCTCTGTACTGTACCTTTCTCCTCGATCTCGTGCTTGAGGATCTCCAGGTCCATGGTGAGCTCGTCCACCTTCTCCTTCATGGAGTCGACCTCGAGCTGCAGAGACTCCGCCCTCTCCTCGGCCATCTCCTTGTCCAGCGTGGCCATCTCGATGGCGTCCGCCGTGTCCGACATCTCCTCCATGTAGTGCTCCTTCGCCTCCAGAGCTTCTTTAGCCTCCTGCACACACACACACACAGGCGTTAATACAGTGTGTAAAAACCTTCGACAGGGTTCCTACAGCTTAAGCCAAGTTAAATTTAAGACTTTTTAAGACTTTGGAAAAAGAAAAGAAGGTTCCACCGCACACAATGGGGTACATTCAATTAATTTATTGTTAAAAACAGCAGCAACGCGTTTCGCCCTGTGGGCTTCATCAGGCTTCATCATCCAAGCCTGATGAAGCCCACAGGGCGAAACGCGTTGCTGCTGTTTTTAACAATAAATTAATTGAATGTACCCCATTGTGTGCGGTGGAACCTTCTTTTCTTTTTCAATGGTTTTTGTTCCTGATGCCACCTGCACCAATGTGGAGTTTTATCTGAGCTGTGCAGGGGCAATCTCTTCTCTATTTTGGACTTTTTAAGACTTATTCAAAGCCACTTGAAATGAAATTTAAGACCGACTTCATAATAAACACACATGCAGAAAAAAGAAAAAAAAAACACCACATCATTTACATAGGGTTAGGGACAATTTTACCCACTTTCCTATGTGATCTGAGGTAAAGTGAATGCTACATGAACATTGGATTGTGTCTCTTTCCAGCTGTCCTTTCAAAATAAATGCATAAAAAGTCCGGAAAAAAAAACAAAAAACACGGACTCGGGAGCTGGTGGCCGCCACTAACTTCTCTATGTCGGAATTTTACCAATTATTTTGAGATTTGAGACTAATTATTCACAACCATAAAATACCACTTACCATGTGTTAACATTTTTAAGACTTTTGAAAAATTGATTTAAGACATTTTAATGCCAATTAAGGCCTTGTTTTTAGATTAATGAATTCAATGCCTTTTAAGACTTTTTAAGGATCCGTAAGAACCCTGTTCGAGGACGTCTCTCTCTCTCCTCTCCTCTCTCCGTCCATCTGCTGCCTCTCACCCTCTTGGCCTCCTTGAGCTGTTTCTGCAGCTCCGTCTGCTGCTCCTGCATCTTGTTCTTCCACTCCTGCAGCTGCTCCAGTTGGATCTTGTGCTTCTCCAGCTCCTTCAGCTTGGCTTTGTCCTCCGTCCGCTTCATCTTCAGCGTCTCCAGCTTCTCCTCCAGGTCCTTCACCTGAGCCCGGAGCGCCTCCTCCTCCTGCACGACCGAGACGGAGACCGAGACGGTGAATAGAAGAACAGAGGCAACAACAACAACAACAGTGGAGGAAGCTGAATAATCACACGTTCAAAAAGTGAAAGTGCTGTGACACAAACAAAGGCGTTATAGGAATAGTTCACCCCCAAAAAAAAAGAAATTCAGTCATTATTGAGAAAAACCCGAGAAACCATGAAAGAAAGGAAGGACTAACGCAGAGTTAAAGGAATAGTTCACCAAAAAAAAAAATGAAATTCAGTCATTAGTGACTCACCATCATGCTGATGAATACTCCGGAGTAGTTTTTTATTCCTTCATATTTGGAGACCCGGGAGGCCGGTTCGTAGTCCCAGAAATCCTTATATGAGAGTCAATAGCGCCCGACACAAAAACGTCCATAAAACTACACAAAAACCTTGTAATATTCCTCCACACTGCCTGTCCGCGGCAATCCAAGTGTCCTGAGGGGATATAGTCCAGAGTTTACTCGAAACTATGTCATTTAGGACATTTTTACAGTCTAAACAGTCCTGTATTGAATTTGCTGGTGCACGCTCTTGCGTTCACACGACCGGACTTGCCTCAATGACGTCGTTTTGGGTCAACTCTGGACTATATCCCTTCAGGACACTTGGATTGCAGCGGACAAGCAGTGTGGAGGAATATTAAATGGTTTTTGTGTAGTTTTATGGACGTTTTTGTGTCGGGCGCTATTGACTCTCATATAAAGTTTTTGTTGGACTATGAACCGGCCTCCCGGGTCTCCAGATGCACTTTGAGGAATAAAAAACTACTCTGGAGTATTCATCAGCATGAGGGTGAGTCACTATTGAATTTCATTTTTTTGGTGAACTATTCCTTTAACTCGGCTTTGTCCTTTTTTTTCTTTCATGGTTTCTCGGGTTTTTCTCGAGGAATAATGAAAGCGACAGATCGAGTTAACAGCTCTCCCTCTGTGTGTGTGATTTCACTTTCATCTTTTTTTTTTTATGTGTCACAAAGCTTTCAGTTCACTCGCCATGCAGAGAATTCCCCTGTAGAGAAGAGAGAGTCACACACTAACACACACACAAACACACGCCGGGGAGGACGCACTCACAATATGTGCTTATACACACACACATATAATCACACGCCAGGAGGTCTTAATTCAATCCTCTCATAAACGCATGTGTGTTTTAATCGCTGTGTGAGGTTGAGACAGAGCGGCGTCACGACTGAAGCGCTGATCACACCTTTTTACGGCTCGTTAGAAGATGTTAGTGTGAGAGACAGAGAGAGAGAGAAAACGTCACTTTAGAGCAAAAAAAAACATCACACCACACCACTGCACCTGCGTTTCCATGGCGACCTCCTCCTGAGGGGGGGGACAGAATATGAATCAGACCGATTATGTCCGCTTTGCAATTACACAAACGCCAAATGGCAGATGACTTTTACAAAAATGCTAACGAGATAATCTGTGACATTCATGTACATGTTGAGTGTGTGTGTCTGTCTCCAGATCAGATCAGATAACACACACACACACACACACACACACACACACAAGAGATTCGACCTGTAGCCGATTAACAAGGGGCTCATAGACAATTACGCACATACACTGATGCAAATACACAATAATTTGGACGCAGACAGGGTTTTAATTACGCTTAAATGGGCTCCACTACAGAACTAATCATTTCATCTCTTGGTCTCGGTCTCATGTTTGAGAGGCAGCGGACGAGTTAAAGGGATAGTTCAACATTTTGGCAAATTGGCCCATTACCTTTAATTGTCAGTGCAAGCTAATTTTAGAACGGGGGAGCAGAGCCGCGAGCTGCTCAGAGCTACGCTACTGAGGCTCAGTTTGATGAGGGAAACCAAGAAATCCCATTAGCCTCCGTAGCATAGCTCTGAGCAGTTCTAAAAAATATCTCGCACCAACAAATAAAGGTAACGAACCTACTCCTAAAACTATAGGGATTATGGTAATGGGCCAATTTGCCAAAATGTTGAACTATCCCTTTAAGTTCAACAGCAGAAATCCAGAAACTAACAGACGCATAATGCAAAACAGTACAAATAAGAATATGTCATATACAGTATCATCATATGATAATGATGATTTGGTTTTACATTATAATTTGTATGTATTGCATGAAAATGTAAAATATATATATATATATATATATGTATATATATTCTTGTAAGAAAGAAATGTCAACAACAAACTGCTAAGTGATCAATAGGTCACATATTTCGGAGGTAAGAGCAGCGGCCATCACAAACAAATCTAACTGATCATAACACTGCAAACAGAAGCCGAAAACTAGAGCATAAATGATAATTTTTTTGAGAAATATTTCAAATATTTTCAAAAAGCTCAGTTTATTTGGACAAGTAACAGATATATGAAATAAAAAATCAAATATAAGGTTTGGCGTTCCTCAGGGATCTATTCGAGTCCCAGTTAATTTCACTTTATACACTTATAACTAAGCATCAATATCATTATAATCAGCAAACAGTTTTAACACCTGTGCAGACGACACCAGGCTGTGTCTAACACTTCAGTTAAATCTGTGGATCAATCAAACCAATCAATGAAGTAAATCCAACAGCAGAATAAATAACTCTGTGAACAGTAGCTGAACCAAATAATCAATTAACTGATTTGTAAGTTGTGTGTAATTGTAGTTGTGGATGTTTAATTAGAGAGAAACATTATTTTGCCAATAATTGTGATTAATCAGAATATTTGTTGATGAAAACATCAGTAGATTAATAAATCATCTGTGACTTGTAGTTCCCCTCAGCAGTAGCCACCGTGTGTGTGCTCTGATACGCTGTGACCCTGAAGAGGATTAAATGCTTTGGATTAAATCATATAATTAAAACACTGGAGCCACATTATTAATTAAACAAAAATATTCAGTGTCTTTATTTTTGTAAGTCAGCCGTTTCCGCGTCAGCAGCAGCGTCTATTCTGAAAATACATTTGAGGCCTCAGGCGTCTTCCTAACACGACGACATCAACACCAACTGACAGCTACGTTTTTTATTTAAATAAAGTGTATTTAGAGGAGCAAAAAGACGTCACATTTGATTTAACTCCTGGTCGTCTTATACTGAGTCTGCTTTGATCTGGTTGCCACATAAACCTCAGCTTTTTAAAAACCAAAATATTATATTATATACAGTGGTGGACAGTAACAGAGTAAATTTACTTGAGTACTGTACTTAAGTACATATCCAGAGGATTTGTACTTTACTTGAGTATTAGATTTCTTTGGTACTTATTACTCTTACTTGAATACATTTCCAGGACAGTTAATTTCTAGGAAGGCTGAAAAGTACTTGTTACTTTCAGGTCTGCTCTTTTTTTCTTTTTTCTTCTAAAATACTATTGGACACAAGCTGTGTTTGTCAAAGAAGGAAACCCTAACCCCTAAAAGCAGCACATCAGTGCAGGTGGTTTCAAAGAGTTAATTCTCAGAAACAAGAGTTAAAAGCTCCTTAAATTCATTTAGAAAAAATTATAGTAATTCACTGATGTGAAAAATAAGAAATTTACTCTTACTCTTACTTTTACTTAAAGTAAATTTAAAAGCATGTACTTTTGGATATTTAAGTACCTTTAAAAGCAAGTACTTTCTTACTCTTATTCGAGTAACATGTCGACTGAGCTACTTTTACTTGTAACGGAGTAAATTTTGACCAGTAGTATTTGTACTCTTACTCAAGTACTGAGGTCGAGTACTCTGTCCATCTCTGATTATATATGTGTCTTTCTTATTTCAAGCAGATGTCAAATAAAAAAAACACCAGCTCAAGTGTTTTTACGGTTTCCAAAGGATGAAACGTTCTCCTCCCTCACACATCAGATCAGTTGCAGCTTCGTCAACACGACCTTTGACCTTTGACCTCTGTGTTTTGTCCGTGTCTCTGCTGCAGCTGCTGCGTTAGACGTTAGACTCGTACTGACCTTACTGGGGACGGGGGCTGGAGGTTTCCCGGGGGAGTGGAGGGTGGGGATGACCGGGGCGGCCAGCGGCGTCTGGGCCGGCGTGCTCGGCTCGCTGCTGCTCATCTCTCCGGCCGAGGCCGAGGCCGAGCCGGAGGCCGCCCCCTTCCCTCCGGCGCCCGCAGGTCGGCTCGGCTGCTGGAGACGCCGAAGAGAAAACGATGAGAATAAAACAAAACAAAACAAAACAACGGATCCATAAGTGATGTGGGGAACACTTTACTTGAATAGGTATTCATAAGATTGACATAACACTGTCATAACCATGACATAACAGCTGTCATAAACATCAATGAATACTTACTGTATGACAGCTGTCGTTAAGTGTCATTCAGTAAGTTATGTCACTTTTAATGCAAAGTTGACATTGTTTGAGATGTTTTTGTTCTGACAACTTGACATAAAGACAATTTAAACTGTCATAGCAGACCTAATTGCCAAACTTTCAAAATGATGTCAAGTTGTCAGAACAAAAACATCTCAAATAATGTCAACTTTGCATCAAAAGTGACATAACTTACCGAATGACACTTAACGACAGCTGTCATAAGTATTCATTGATGTTTATGACAGCTGTTATGTCATGGTTATGACAGTTTTATGTCAATCTTATGAATACCTATTCAAGTAAAGTGTTACCGTGATGTGTTATGGCGGCCATGTTGGAGGTCGTCTCGTCCTCGGTAACAACTGCGTTTAACCGAGATACTTTTATCTTCTCATCTCTCTCGTCTCCTCTTATGCTGCTGCTGCTCTTTGATTTCACTGAGTGTGTTTTCATGTTTTCACAGTTTAGACTCAGATCCTGGTTTTGATCTTTGCATCATGATTAGAACAGGATCCAGATGAATGAAGAGAACCTGCACTGTTTTAAATTATAATATGTGACGATGCATTTTTCTTCAGGATTTTAAAATTGTATATTTAGCTTAAGGCTCAGTAGAAGAAAAGGAACCATTAAAAATTCAATTATCTGTAATAGAAAAAAAATCCAACGACCACATTTAGATACAAGGTGATTTACTATATAGTGACATTTTAATTGTCCATGTAAACACACTCATTATAAAAAAAAGACCTGTTTTGTCCTGTCTAACCTTTAAAGAAATAGCATTAGCAGCGAGTGCAGGTTAACCAGATGTTTTTTAAGGTTAACTAAGTGTCACAGCTGGTTCACTTCTACAAGGACTACAACAAGGATTTGCAAACTCGTAAATTATGTGTTTTGGAAAAAGCATTTCCATTTATGAAGTTACCAAACCAACATGAACAAAAAATGTGTTGGACCTCCTCCATCATGGCCACAGATCTAATTAAGGCGACAGAGATTTGCTCAATAAAATATTATACAAACCAAGCTGAGACAAATTAAAACAAAGAAAGTGACAGAACTGAACAAAAGCAACACTGGCGGCTGGTTTACTCTAGTTTAAAGCAAAAAAACAAAAAGGAAAACCACATGTTGAAGGCATGGACGCTAGAGTTTGAAACTACTGCAGCTGTTGATGATATGAGTGTGAAGAGATGAAGAGAAAATCATTAAATATGAGTCTGTAGTTTTCTGTGCGTAACGTTTCTGATGCCATTAACCAAAAAAGTGTCACTGCTCTAATGGAAAATAACATGGATTGGAGTCAAGTGTGGCGATGCACTCACACAAACACACACATTCAAACACACTCAAACACACACTTTGCTGCATCATGTGAAACAATAACCTGAGGCATAAATAATGCAAACTGATAAGAGATGGGAAGCCCTGACGATGCCGAGGACTGGGCTCACCTTGGGCCTTCTGGCCGTGGTCTGAGGAGGAGGAGAAGAGGAGGAGTCAGGAAAAAGAGGAAGAGGAGGAGGAGGAAAGGGAAGGAAACAAACAGCCAGGGTTAGTGAGTGTTTCAAGGCAAAGTTCATATTAAAATGGGGAAATCACAGACAAAGGGATAAAATGGGTCGATGAAACAGATGAGACTGATGGAAGTTCTTCGACTTTACAGACGATTTAGAACATATTAAACTCTTTTTCTTTGTTGAGAACCACAACAGAGCTTCATCTCCTACATGTGAATCCACTATTATAATCCTGCTGCCACATCCACATCCCTCCCTCCCTGCAGATCTGGTCTCTCGTCCAAGCCGGTGTCCACTACAGGGCCTCGTTTTCCTCCGCCCATCATGTGACCAACAAAAAAAAAAAAGCAGCGCCGTGCCGTGGACACAGCGACTGGTACTGCCGCTGTGACCTAAATGACTGCATTGTGTCTCAGAGGGACGCAGCAGATCCAGTTCATCCGAGTCCAATTTTGTTGCACGGTGCTTACACAGTAGACAGAGCAGGGATAATGGCTCGTTATCCCGCCACATCGCCTGTTCTCAGACATTAAAACACGGTGCAGCAGCGAGGAAACAGGAAGCAGTTTGTTCTCAGCTCTATAGAGTCTGAACTTCAGACCTGGATTACATCATCATGATCAGACGCCTCGGAGGGTTTAACAGAGGATTCACCGCACGAGAACTACAACAAAGTGTATTATTATAACACAAAAAAGATCAATGTCACAATATACTGTGATTTCTGCACCAATGACCTCATTTTCAAAGGTCATAAATTACATATCTTATAAAACCGAGGCTTCAGAAGTCTTTCCACATTCAGATTGCATTAACCTCAACATGCACTGGTGCAGAATTGGATGATATAACGTATGTTTTCTCTATATTATAACAAAAGGCTGCAAAATATATCAGTCAGAGACGATAAATTCAATTAATTTGATGATTTGCTATAGAAAATTTCCAGGAAAGAGCAAAAAAACGAAACAGTAAAGTTCTGATAATAGTAAATATTCATTCATCATTCATTTAGAAACTTTATTCCTTACATAAATTGAATAATCTGCATTTTAAATGTTCAGTAAAAGCTTCTTGATTATTCTACTGAGTCTCTGTTTCATCTGTGATTGATGCTAAATGACATTTGGTTCTTTTAAGGAGAGTGACCCAAAAACTGATGAACTGGTTTGTTTCTTTGATAAATATTAATATATTCACTTTTTTCCTTCGCTCTGCCAAAGTTGAACTAAACACAAAGCTGTTTTCGACGATGTATCCAGGTCTGTGTGTGCAGACTCTTTTCTACTCATTAACAACAACGAGTCTTTCACTTCACTGTGTTTTTCTTCTCTTCTAAGCTTTACTTTCACCTCCTGTCCTTTGCTCTCTTTCTCTCTCTGTTCTCCAGCTCGGGCACAGCCATCGCTTTGGCTAGTTATCGTTCTTGATTGGATTAGAGCCGGACCATTCAGCAGAAATTAGCCCGAGCTAACAGCTGTACCAAATAAGAGCTGACAGCCCTCTTAAGCCACGGTTGTCGCTGTGCCGTAGAAACACCGGACCGGACTGCAACGCTGAAATCACACACCGGTCTGTGAGCTACGGCTGCAGCAGCACCACCACCAGTGAAATGATTTGATTCAAATGAAAGATTAAAGCTCGTAGAGTAGACAACATGAATAATAAAGGCATGAAAATAACTCTGCAGAAAAAGGAGCTGTGAATTAGCAAAAAAAAAAATCAACACGGAGCACAAATTAAAAACTGAGCAGGTTTGGTTTACTCCACTCCAGCGTACACAGCGGACACATCACAGGTCACTTTGGAGGAAAGAACAGAAAAAAAAGAAGGGCAGCTGCAACCAAAAAGCGAAATAATGAGGACGAACTGAAACTTTACTCTGCCGGCAAATCAGATGTAAGTAGCATGACGGAAAAAAAACCACGGCGACAAGTTGACAACCACAACAACGACATCGGCATCAGCATCGAAAGCAGAAACAGAAACATCCTCCAACAACAGATAATAAAAGACGGTCGTATAAGGAGTTGTTCTCTACCTTCCGGGGTGCAGGAGTCTGTCTCATCATATTTGCAAGGGAAGAAGACACACACACACACCAAACACACAGAAACCAAACACACACACACACACACACACGGAGAGAGAGGTGATGAAACAGACGGACAAAGATGCTGGATCCTCAGAGAGTCGGGAGGTTTATGTCAGACACAGACACACAGCTGATGAAGAGGAAGACGAAGAGGAAGCAGCAGCAGCCAGCGCTCGGTCACACAGGCAGCCAAGCCGAGCTGCTCCGGCCGGTTCGGGGTGTGTGTGTGTGTGTGTGAGGAGGGGAGGGGGGGGGCTGCAGTGGTGCAAATGGCCGCGGCGATTTTTTCCCAGGCTCCCCCTCTTCTTTCCTTCCTTCTATCCTTCTTCCCCTCTTCCCTTCCTCCTCTTCCTGATATCGTCCTCCTTTACGTCCTCTGTCTCCGCTCATAATCCATCCATCCGCCGCCGCTCCGAGCTCCTCGTTCGCTGCCTCCCCTCTCTCTGCTCCTCTCTCTCTCTCTCTCTCTATCTCTCTATCAGGGCTCTGGCATCTCGCCGCCTCGAGCCTCCGACCTGCTACTGCTCAGAGGAGACGCCTCCCCTAACCTTCCTCTTCTCCCTCTTCCTCTTCCTCCTCCTCTACCTCTCCTGTCTCACCCTCCCTCCCTCCCTCCTCTCTCTGCTTATTGTGATTTGCCCTGCTCATGCATTACATCACTTGTGCACTCTCTCCGCCTCCCCTCCCCTCCCCTCCCTCCCTCCCTCCTCTTCTTCCCCGTGATCACTGCTGCTCACCCACTCATCACCACCTCGACCACAGACAGACAGGGAGGGAGGAAGAGGGGGAGAGGGGGAGGGAGGGAGGGAGGGGTGAGACTGTGTGTGTGTGTTGGAGCAGTGATCCTGGACAGACAGAGGAGGAGGAGGAGGAGGAGGAGGAGGGAAGACAGGATGTGAGACGGAGACGAAGGGTGGGGCTGTAAACAGAGGTGAAACTGATGCAAGCCTCCCCTGTCGCCTAGCAACCCTTCCTCCCTCCCCTCCCCTCCTATTGGCTCATTAGAGGATGCTGACAAAAACAACGACGGGTTTTTTTTTCTTTTGGCTTATTAATGTGTGAAATTCTTAGAAATTTTCCACCATAATTGCTCATTTTTTTCTTCTTTTTTTGTATAAAGTTTTTTTTTTTCTCTATTTAAATAATATTTTATACATAACACACTACATATCTATATATTTTTTTTTTGTACATAGTAAATTCTTTATATTTCTATGTATCCTGTACTCTTTGCTACCGTTATAAGTGAATTTCTCACACGTGGGATCAATAAAAACTCACATGTCTTATGTTCATTTTAAACTTAAACGTAAGTGATTCTATTTTTTTCTATAGAAATAGGCAACTTCTGTAACTTTACAAAACCAAGACTCCAACAACAAGAACAACGACCACCACGCCCGCTTCACTCTGTGACTCTGCAGCTGAGTGAAGGTGAGAAAGTTGAACTACTTTAACAACCAAATACAACCAAAACATGATTATTAATGCCTCCTGCCACCATTTGCAGCTTTTCAGATGTTCCAAGCAGATTTCCAAAAAGACAACATGTTTTTTAAAACTTTTTTATGCTCCTATTTATTGAAAAGCAGCTCGGCAATCTCACTCAAACAGGAGCAGATTGTGACTTTACCTCTGACTATTTTTAGCAGCGGATTAATACACAATCTGTTCACTAGTGGGTATTTCTAGGAGCAGGACGGTGTATATGGGGCATTACATCAAATATAAATTGCATTGTTTGTTCATTATTAGGAGCTCGGAGGTGCAGAGGAATAAAATACATCAGGTTTTGGAAACACAAAATAAACCTAATAGGATCATTTCAATGTTTTTTTTGGTCTCAAATGAGATTCATGGATAAAATCTCCTACCTAATGTAATTATATGATATTAAATCAATATATTTTCAGCACAGAGACTCTCCAGCTGACACATCACACACTTCCTGCTCATTGATTTGCAACTTGCCCACAAAAGCCCTGATGCAGCCAGAGATCTGACAGGGAGCGGTCGACCGGGTATCAGCCTGACAATCACACTGCATTTCCATTTCATCTCACTTTATTATTATGCATGTACTTGTATGACGACGCTACGCACTTGAACCAACTGAAAAAATCTGCAGTGTGGGCGGCCGTCCAAATCTCTGGGCCGATCGACCACACGGATACAAGTAGAATCATTTTTCAGGACGGTTAAAATGTTTTCTATTGCTGCTGCCCAACCCAGTGATGGTTGTTTATTTATTCTTCTAATAAAGAAAAACACAAAGAGAATGAATCCTTGCAACAAAAAAAAAAGGTTGTGTGTATGTGCTTTTTTTTAAAGGGATAGTTCAACATTTTGGCAAATTGGCCCATTGCCACAATCCCTATAGTCATAGCAGTAGGTTCATTACCTTTAATTATCGGTGCAAGATATTTTTAGAACGGTGGAGCAGAGCCGCGAGCTGCTCAGAGCTACGCTACGGAGGCTAATGGGATTTCTTGGTTTCCCTCATCAAACTCATCAAATACACAATCCAACAACTCCAAAACGCTCTGGTGGACAAGTTGTGACCTGCACATTCACCACGCTATGAGATAATAACAGAACGTTACGAGACAGAGTTGTTTTAGAGGCAAATTCATGCAAAAGCACTGATGCGCATTCCCGGCGTCAGCAAGCAGTCTCTGTATTTCCCTCTAAAACAACTGTCTGGTAACGTTCTGTTATTATCTCATAGCGTGGTGAATGTGCAGGTCACAACTTGTCCACCAGAGCGTTGTGGAGTTGTTGGATTGTGTATTTGATGAGTTTGATGAGGGAAACCAAGAAACCCCATTAGCCTCCGCAGCGTAGCTCTGAGCAGCTCGCGGCTCTGCTCCGCCGTTCTTAAAATAGCTTGCACCGACAATTAAAGGTAACAAACCTACAGTACTGCTAAAACTACAGGGATTATGGCAATGGGCCAATTTGCCAAAATGTTGAACTATCCCTTTAACATAATAAAGTGATTTAATGGGTCAATTCGCTCCTCAACAACCCAGAGCCCTTTGAGTCGCTGTGGTAAAATCTTCCTCAGCTCCACTAATCTCCGTCTCTCAGCAGGAAGAGAGAGCGAGGGGTGTAAGAGGATTAATTCAGTGGAGATACTCTGATTAGCTCTGAGCTTTGCACCCAAAATACTTCAACATCACAGGCGTGAAGTCGGAGCCGCAGTCATTTGTGTGATGAAACTTGGGGTGTGTGATCACAGTAAACACAGGCAGTGTGAAAGTGAGTGTTAAGACAGTTGATGATCGCAAGTAAAAAAAGAAGAAAAAAGAGAAAAGAGAAGGATTCCTCCTCGTTTATAAGAAAGCAGACGGACGTGAGAGAGTTCAGGCTGCTGGAGCGGAAAGGAAAACTGTTTATGTGTATCCATTACACAGCAGCTGAGGGAAATCTGTCCTGTTAAAATATTAAACATCATTCTGTGTAATCGTTTCACTTTCTCTCTCCCTCTGCAGCTCACAGTCTTAAGTGCTGCTGTGAGCGGGGCGAGAGAGAGACAGAGACAGGCAGAGAGGATGATGGGAGATATAGGTGGAGATGTATCAAGTTGCTGCTTTCCCAGCAGACACGCCGGGTGTTTTTGAGCGTCGGTGAGGTGGAGGCTCTGCAGGACGATAAAATTACTGCTCAGGAAGCATCGACACAGCAGAACCTGAACCTGAACCACCGAGCCCGGTTCTGACCGAGCTGAAAAACTGGGCTGGCGTTTCACTTATGTTGGTTTTAAGGCGTCAGATCGGGAAGAGAGAGGAGATTGTTGTTAAATAACAAGACAAGAGGCACAAAAATAGAAGGAAATTGTTTTAAAATTATGTATATGTCTTGTTTTCTACATGTTGTATTTATACCGGCACCAATAAATTAATAATTCAGGTTAAATTCTCTGAAAAGTAGACTAAACAATGTACCTTCCCATCATCTTCTCTGTCTGTTTCTGTCTCTATTTGATAAAAGATGATGCAGTTCCTGTAAATACGAGTCTCGACTTATCAACTTATAGTCTAAAAATGTAGAAAAGGGCTCAATGAACAAACCAGAGTGTGGCTGTGGCAGCGCATGGGTCTAGTTAGAGATTTGAAAAGCAAATTAAGGAGACTATTAGAGATTTTTAAAATGCTCCTACGCACATCTGAACGTAGATAATGGATTCAAATCCTTAATGAGCAGATGAGAGTTGTCACTCTGCTATAAATATAAAAGGATCCAGTGTAAAGGGAATAAAAATGAAGTGTTATTACTGAAAACTTCACTGTGACACTGCAAAATAAAAACTACTTCTCTATCCATAGATGTGTAAATACATTATAATAAACCTTCTGCTCTATAAATAAGGATTGTGCAATATAAAATACATACATATATGTGTGTGTGCTTTGACCTTTGCTGGGTTATTAAGCGCTGCAGAGCGGCAGCCGAGCTGACAGGTAAATCCATACTCTGCAGGGCGGCCGGCGAGCTCAACCTCGGTCACAATCTGACATTTTCTGCAGCGCGGCGGAGGAGCGGCGTCTGCAGGTCTGAGTCAGCGCAGGAAGGATGGTTAAAGAGCACTGGACTGTCACCGTGACAACCGCCCGAGCGGCTCAACGGCATGAAATGTTTTCGAGTCATGAGGAAAATGTATTATTATTATTTTCACCGTGGTAATAACGGCTGCACTTGATGCCCTAGTGGTGGTTCATCAGTAAACTGGCTCTGAAATCCTAAACGTTCCTCCGACTCCGAGGCTTTTTACAAATAAACTCCGACACAACAGAGGCACAAAAACAATAAAGAAACAACTAAAGATTTCAGATTGGAAATCTACTTCTGTCATATTCTTCATTGGATTCTTGATTTAGTTTGATTGTCAAACTTCTCAGTTAAAATCTAATTTTACATCTCCTCCCACCCAAAGATACTTTGATACTCCACATTTTATTAAAACAAAAATATCCTGCAGCAAATATGACACAAATAAATCAACTTTCAGCTTCTGAGGACAAAATGAAGATGCGGAGCCTCACTCATGTTTCACAGTGGAACAAAGCAGAAAAGGACAAAGGCCTCGAACCACAAGGTAAACATTAAGCTCTGGTTACTTGTACGTTTAACTGATGAGCCCATAAAAAAAGTAAAGTTTTGACCTGTTTTAAAATTATTTTATAACGATATCAAGACATGAAATGAAGAAAAGTGTCACATTTTATGAAAAATACAGAAATGTTAAGATGTGTCCTCAGCCACTGCTGTCACATCATACTAATAACAGATAACAATAGGGACGTGTGCAATCCACTATGCACTTTAAGACCAAATGAAATTGGGCTGTATGCAAAATATCAGCACTGAGCACATCAACTATAGTAGCACATTAGCACCTTGCACTTTAACATTTTACTAACTTCCCAACAACATGGGACATACAGTATCTGACCTGTATTCAGTCATTTTATTGCCTTTGTGTTTATTTGTTTTGTTTGTTTTATCTCCTTCTTTATTAACATTTATCTTACTGTTGCCTTTTTCTATGAACACCAACCTGCCAGTGGGACTGAAGACGGAAACGAGCCTCGGCTACGATCTCATGCATATTTACATAGGAGATGTTCAATAATATGTAGCTATATGTCCCATTTTAAACAAAAATAAAACTCAGATGTGAAATCCCAGAAGCAACGAGTGGTGACAAACTAAATGAAAACTGTTGTCTACACCTGAAGGTCACGAGAGGAACCGATCGGCCCAAACTTGACTAAGTGCTTCTATTTACGCAGCATTAATTAACCACTGAAACCACAAACTGCTGAATCACAATCCTGTGGATCTGATGTAAATCATGGTTTTCATGTTTCGACTGCGACCTCATGGTTTAAAATGCACAGAGAGCAGAGCAGAGCGGCGATGAGGCGACTAACGACAAGACTCACGACACACGACACGACGAGCAAAACAAGAGTAGAACCGGTGCCAGCAGAGAGCGAGGAGAGGTGACAGAGGTCAGAGGTCGGGGAGGTGGATGAGACGACACAGACGTCTTTTCTCTCTCAACATGAACTCACTGCAGTGTGGTGGACAGACGGACGGATGACAGCGTGGTGTGGTCTGGGATCATGGGTAAAAATGAGGGGAAGGTGAGTGGTGAGGCCTTTGAATAGTTGCCATGCAGCTGCGAGGCCATTCAGAGCCACGGTTACCATGGATACTACGGCCATCATCATAACATTACCACTGTACCGAGGTTAGAGAAACATGCAGCACCTTTTTGGGCTTCACTCCTCGCTGCGTGATCGGAGGGAAAGAAAGGAGGGAAGGAAGGAAGGAAGGAGGGTGAAGGTTAAAGGTCAAGTTTCAGGTCAGTGGCATGCCGGAGGTGACGGGGAGTGAGGAGGGTCGGTGTCTCCGCCGCTGCTGGGCCACGAGTCTCAGTCCAGTAAACAGCACAGGAAATAATCGGACAAACACATCTGTATCTCACTCACACACACACACACACACACACATATACAAATACACACCTGCCCATTCATATTTTCATTCACACATTTCACCAAATCATTTCCATTGACTTCTGCTGCTTCACAAGCCAAAATAAACAAAGATATTTTATAAATATAAAAATACACTTCTGATCAGTGTGTTTGTTTTTCATCGTTATTATTCATCTAATCACTTTTCCACATTATTCTCCTTTAAAATGTGTGTGAATCTACTTAATATCCGATATAATATATGTTTGTCACGCTTAATTTACTTTGTGCTGTATAATCTTTATTTATTTTATTTCATTTTTTATTATTTATTGTTTTTATTCTTCTTTTTCGTCTCCTGTACTGGTTTTATAGTTTTTTTCTGCTGTTGATGTTCTTTATTTAAACTAATTCCACCATTTATTTAACTTTCACCCCATAAGTTGTATATTCATCTGATCATCTGCAGGTCAGGGTGGGGACAAAATTGTTTTTTATACAATCCACGGAAATCCATGTAAAACGTTTATTTTATGTGCAAATAAATAAATAAACACTAAGAATTATTCACATTCTAATAATTTGAGTTCTTCTGTTTTTCTCTCATTGAGTCTCTTCCTCTGTTAAATGAGGTAAAAACTGAAGGAAGAGGAGAGACAGAAATGATGCTACAGGTCAGTACTCTCTTTGTGTGTGAACTGTTGGTTCTGTGAAACATCCAGTAAATGTCAGTTGTTGCGTTGACATTTAAGCCCCGAACCCAACGAGACGTAACGGGATGAGATAAACTTCAGGATGGAAGGATTTGTTATTTCCTCACTGGAAATAAAGTTTTGCTTTACAGTTTATTAAAGATCAGAAGAAAAAAAAATATTTTAACCTCTGAGGTCAAGGAGCATTTAAAATATTTAACAACTTCTAAGGTCTGACACATGATTAACTTATGCTCTACACTTCAAAGAAACAACTATATTAATAGATAATATAAATGATTAATTAATAACTCACGTTCTCACCCACGACACCCTGATTAATAATTATTTCATGTCTTTAAATAAAATTCTCCTTAGGTAAATTAATTTGAACTTTCTGTCATAAAAGACAAAGCTCAATCTACCATTTAACAATAGAGGAATATTAGAGAGAGCTGCAGTAAATAAACTGTGTAATGGGAAATTTTGGCATAGCATGTTATATGCTTTAAGACTAGGGCACAAACATGTTATTCGAGTGAACATTCCTATGATGACAATTTATGTGGCTTTATCAGGGGAAGCAATATCCACACAGAGCAGGCCCGAGGTCAGGACCTGAAGGATCTCTTTGACACAGTGCCTGTGGGGATTTACCACTCTCACTATCAGGGGGTGAAGCCAGGCATGGCGCCATATATTTTGTCTGTTCAAAGCTTTGTTGAACTATAAGATAGCGTGTCTCTAAACTTCTTCAGCTCACTCACTCACTGACTGTTCTCCTGTTTGGTTGTGTGTGTGACTCCATTCATGAATGCCCTTTTATTAAAACTCAAGAAAGACAGCTGACGTGTCCAGTCATCCTTTTTTAAATACTTTGGTGAAGGAGCAACATTTTTTGCCACCACAATCTGGCGACCACGAAGGGACCTCATCCGTGAGCGGATTCCGGGACCTCTGGACCGAGGGTGTTAGAACGCGCGCTCCAGGGGCCAAGCCCTTGGGAAACCTCTAACTCCCCAAAGGAAGGTAGAGAAGAGGGCCTGACGTCTGGGAAAACGGAGTCCTCTCACTGTTGGGGTCTAACGAACTCGGTGGCTACAGAAGACACTTCGCTGTTTCTTTCTGGTGAGTTTTGAAAAAAGAAAAAGGCCAAATTGCGCAAAGTTTGCCTCTCTGCCTACTATTTAAAAGTAGAGTCGGCAGACGTGCCGGGCACCGTGTCTCTCCCAGTAAAAGAATGGAGCACGGAGTTTGAGAGGGCAGGCTTTTCCTCAAAATAAGGTTCAAGTCCTTATTCTTGTGGTTGAAGTCCACTAGACTTAGCAGTAAAAGAGGAAAATAAAATAAAATAAGGTTCAAGTCCTTATTCTTGTGGTTCAAGTCCACTAGACTTAGCAGTAAGAGGGAAAAATAAAATAAAATAAGGTTAGAGTCCTTACTCTTGTGGTTCAAGTCCACTAGATTTAGCACAAAAAGAAAAAATAGGGTTCAAGTCCCTATTCCTGTGATTAGAAGCCATTAGACTTAGAAGTATATTTTGTTTGTCTGTTTAGGTTGGCTTAACAATTTTGACTGTCTGAAAAAGAAAAAGTAAGAGTAAAATTAAAAAGGTTGGAATCTGTTAAATGAAAATAAAATAAAAATCCAAATTTCGTAGTACTATTTTCATGGTAAATTAATTAGTAATTAAAGAAAAGTAACCTAAATTTGTCTGTTTAAAACAAAAAATCATTAGCCTATTTAACAGTGACACTTTTCTTATTACTATTAAAGGAGTAATAGTGAGTAAAAAAAAAAAAAAAAAAAAAAGTAAATCTAAATTTGATTTCTTTTAAATAAAATTGCAAACGTCTGAGAGAATAATCATGGGAGCAGAGAATAGTAAACCCTCTGAAGGTAATCCATCCGAGGGACCAGATTACGAAGCCCCAAATATAAAGTACATGACAGATAACTATGGAGAGGAAGCCATAGCCCAATTAGATCTGTGGGTCAGAGAATTTAAATTTCCAAAAATGGGCAGCCTGAGCGTTGAAGAGTTGGAGGCTTTAAATGCGAGACTGCTGCGTCGGAATAATAAAAGCAAGAAGGGAATTAGGATAAATTGGAAAGCTTTTGACATGTGGATGTGTGAAGCAGAGTGTAGGCAGGGCTCCAACAGGACCGTGCCCCGGTGTCTGAAGCTGGATCCAGACCTGGACTCGACTGCACCGTGCCATCCACCTCCACCCCCACCTTCATCGTCACTTCAGGATGTTTCTCCTCATCATCATCATCATCAGCAGCAGCAGCTCCCACCCTGCCTGGCGCTCCCCAAGCCCGGGGAAAAGAACAATGTGAGCAGCCCGTGTCCATGCCATGGACAGTGGCTGGTAAACATGCTGTCTGTGCACAGTCGCCACTGGTATACTGTGTAAGCCTGGACGAAGTCAAGGCTTATGCCATTGAAGCTGAACGCACCATCCAAAAGGAAAAGATGGAGAAGGAAGAACGAGCCAGACGCATGTCAGTCTTGGCTGCAGAACTGATAAAGAACATGGACAGTGGTGACGGAGGGGGCAGCTGTGGCCGCGACCGCCAACTCCACCCGCGACGCAGGTCTCAGAACCGAGGCCGGGACCATGCCGGCTGCGGACGCGGAGCAGCAGGTCGCGGCAACGAAAGGGGGGGCCGATGCTTTCGGTGTGGCAAGATAGGACACTGGGCACGGTACTGCCCCAATGAGAGGAGAGAGAGGGTGAATTGGGACTGACTATATGGTGGAAGTGCAGGCCGGGACGGGTCTGGTGGAGACACTGGGCCGGCAGCTGGGAGCGCATTGGAAACACGTGAGAACACCTACACTAACACACACACTGATACACAGACACATGTTGCACACCCAAACACTAACACTGAAACTGAGCTCATGCTAGAAACAGTTCAGAGCCTCGAAGCAGAACTACAACACACACAACTAGAACCTAGGTACACAATGATGATAGACATGTTGAAATATCTCGGTCGGGTCGAGTCCGGGGCCACTAATTCTAGTTAAGCAGGCTGTGCATTTCGTGAGAAATAGCTTAAATTCAGCGAGACGTCTTAGTAGAAAGTTGGTGTGGGTGGGAAATTTTCCTTTGATTTTTTTTAAGATACACAGGTCCACTAAAATGCATTTGATCCTAATTTGGGAAACATTTCCAGTTTTAAATTGATGAAAAATGATTTTATTTGTTTGTTAGGGTTATCTTTGATTTGTACACCAACGGGGTATAAGTGAGATAAGGGTAAAAAACTATCAATGCTTTTCCACCACCCCGACACAACTCATGTTAAAGGGGAAAGTGACTCTCCCCCTGCTCTGGTGTGCTGCAGCTCAGAGCACACACACACATTGACGTCACATGCCCGCGCTGCAGTACACACATACACTCCTGTTATGACAGTAAAAGTATCATTGATGAAATAATGCTGGACAAAGATCGTTTGAATTGAAATAGACTATTGTGAGATAATGTTAAATTTATTGACTCATTGACATTGCCAACACAGGTGGCGAATTTTTGTAGGCTCATCAATCTGAACCACACATCTCATTGGGATATCATACATGTACAGTAGCCTACAAACTTGGATCATAAGGTGCAGAAGCTGAAAGCTTCCTCACACTGGACGGCTGATCCTCAGGTGCACTTTAATGAAGTCCTGAGGGCAAATTGCAAATTGTTGAATCATGATGTCGAAGTTGTGGATTAAATCATATCTTTTGATTATCCCAAATTTCACATTGACAAGAAAAGTGTTTAAGTCCGTTAAACAGATCTCGGCATTAAAGCGTATTCTCAGTCGTCTCGGGGCAAGAAGTAAACATTATGTTTTTTTGTTTTTTTTTCTCTTTTTCTGATTAATTAAAAAATTGTGAGCCTGTGGTTATGACAATTTTATCACACTACAGGCCCTGTTGTGACTACTATCCTCTCAGACATGATGCAAGTGAAGGCATTAGGCCTATGCCTGATACTTTGTTGAAAGCTGGTGTGATTGTGCCATGTGCTGGTTCTCCAGTGAGAACCCCCATTTTTTCTGGTGCATAAGATTCGACCTGAGGGCGAGCCTGTGGAGTGGAGATTTGTGCAAGACCTGCAGGCTGTCAATGTTGCTGTGCAGGCCAGGGCGCCGATGGTACAGAATCCATACACTATTTTGTTTTGAATTCCAACACATAGTATATGACTTTTTTTAGTTGTTGATCTTTCAAACGCTTTCATGTAGTTTGACAGTCAATTTTGGTTTTGCCTTGTTGTTTTTTGGTGGGACGCTGTATGCGTTCGCTCGTTTTGCGTGAGGGTCAGTGTGAATCTTCAACGATTCATAACTGTGCTCTGAGGGACAGACTGGAGACTCTGGAGCGGCCAGAGGGGAGTGTTTTGGTTGCAGAATGTTGATGGTATTTGGATTGCATGTGAGACCAGAGAGAGATGCATTAAAGCTGCTCTGGCTCTTTTCACCCACCTGGCTGTACAGGGGCACTAGGCCAGCCTGTCCAAACTGCAGTTTGATGCCACAGAGGTCACATTTTGGGTCACGTGATCTCAGCAGAGGAAAAATCCCTCTCATTCAAGAAGAAAATTTCAATTCGGAGAATCTCCAAACCTTTTAAAGAAACAGGTATTATGATTTTCTTTGGCCATGGCAAGCAAGCAGAAAATGGGTTGTTCATTGTGCAGTAATTTAGGCACCATTAGCAGCAATTGCTCATGGGAAAGGCCTAAAAGCTCAAACCCTGTCACTTAGATGTGACACTGACGACTGTGGACACTGACGAAAGTTTTTCAGTGACTTTAAAGTAGTAGTAGAAAAACCTCCGACACTTGGATTACCTGACTGCTCATGACTTGGACCTTAACTGTTGACGAGAAGGGTGGGACTATGATTTCTGACAAATACTGTTTTAACCCTGTTTCTCTCCTGCCAACTGTTGAAGCTGGAAAGCCACATGACCATGTGACCATCATAATGTCTGTTTGCTCCCACAGGCCAGAGTTAAAGGATACTCCACTCAGTATTTGTTGTACATTGGTCATTTTCAGGATGTTGAACACATTGGGGTGAATGGAGACAACTTCAATGGAACTTAAATGATCAGCATTAGATGGTGTTTTTAGATGAAATTCTGATGCCAAACGAACACCTTGTTGTGCTAAAGTCCACATTAACGACATTGACCCCTTCCCTCTTTAGGTCTTACCAGGACGAATGCAGCTGCACATGTAGCTTCAAGGCTATTTCTTGTCTCACAAATGTTGTGCCAGTTGTTTTTCTCTAACATCCCTGATTCCATCCCCACAGTTGTGGCTAACGCTGGCAGACGCCACCCGTTTGATAAGACTGTCTCTGGGCGAGGGCAATCTGTGCTGTTTTTCTCCCTTGTTTACATTTTCCTCCAGTGTGAAGGTGACACATGGGTTGAACCATGTGTCAAATGGGGGGGTGACTGATGATTGAATGATTGAAGTATGTATGGAATCACTGGCCAGTGTGTGGATGAATGATGTGGTATTGTGCATTTCTTGTTGTTGTCTGTTTGTTTTTTCCTGTTGTTTGTTTTTCGTATAAATTTTACCAACAGGTGAAGGTTGCCCTACAGGGCCAGCAGACACAGAGCTGTGTGACCGCAGGTCAGGCGACTACATCGTGGTGAACGACCATGACATCCCTGTAAGCAGCTCGGGTGCGGCCTAAGGGTGGCGACCAGTTTCCTGCTGGTTATCTCCATCACCGCGTGGCTGTCGGTGCTGTTACGGAAGGACATCTACAACCGCAGGACGAGCAACAACGTCATGACAGATTCACCTCACCCAGACCACAAATCTACACCACATGCTTTGCACTCTGGTGAAGACATCTGCTGTTACTGTGAGTAACACAACATCGAGCGGGAGGACAACGTTGGATGCAGGGCAGTGATGAGAGCTGCAAGGGTGCTGACCAACGCAAGCTGCCGTGCTTGCGCTGCCCTGTCACATGAGAAAGGTAACTCTGTGCCGTTGAACACCTCTTCCTAAAATTCTGGGGGCAATGATTGCTTTTACCCAGAAAGAAATGGCCCTGCACTCGTAGCTCACAACCCGACAGAGGAACGGCTGAGGATTCAACGCAACTGTTGTGAGTTACGAGGGGCTGAAGGGTTGTTCCTGGAATGTTTCCACAGTTGTTTTGAGAACAACTCCACTTTTCCCAAAGGACCACAAATCCTACTACTCAGAGAAGCGCAGTTTGTTCACTGTTACACCCAGGGAGCAGTCTCTGGGTACATCAGCACGTGGATAACCTGTGATGGCGACAGGTAATGTGGGACGACAACTTGGACATCTTCAGATGTGACCTGATATGGTCGCAGGTTTCAATTCTCATAAACATTGACTTTAGGATCACTCTCACTCTCACAATAACTACAGAGTTGCAGGATGAGCTCCTTTAAGTTTCCATATTCAGTGTTGATAATTTTTCACATTGAGTGATGTAACCAATAAAGGTTGTTTTTTTTTATGTTTTCAGTTTAGGATAATCACAAAACACCATGTTTGGTTTTCATGCATTGCTATATGTGTGGGTTTGATGTTTTTGCTTATCTTTAACAGTAGTATTTTATCATTGCTTGTGATTTTGTTTCTACTGCTGGACATGACGGTGATTACTGAAAGTCTGAATTTCACAAACACAGTTTTGATATCTCTGATTGTTTCATGTTTTTGGTTATTCGTACCATTGGTGACATCAGTGGTGGACTGGAATGACGAGTGGGTTTCCCCCCTTCTGGGGAGGACGATGAGATGCTTTAACTTTGTATTTTGCCTTAATCATTCCTCACTGATGTGCAACTTATGTTTTATGCGTGTTGTTCTGAACTGTATTGGAGCTGTCATGTCCTGTTGATGTATGAGAGGGAATCAAGCATTAGCCTTGTCACGAAGGGTTAACTCATGGAGAACTGTGTGCCAGGACGTGTGAAAAGAACTGTTACATTTTGTTTTTTTTTATTATTAGTCTAATTACGCTTGTGTAATCAATGTTAGTGATTTCTACTTATAGTTGAACAACGATCATGGTTTTTGGAGATGTTTGATTTATCAGCTTACACCGTGTTATGATTTTAATCTTTTTCCTTACGTTTTTTAGTCTCACAGTTTGATTTGATTTGTTTTGTGTTATTCTGGGTCTTCTGCATATTATTTGAAGTAGTTTAGTTTAGTATTGATTATGGGATTTTTCCTCATCATATTCGAGGTTTTTCCCCTTTTATATTAAGTTAAGAGCAGCTAGACGGATGAGTCTTTTACCCTCCTCTTGTAAAGTGAGGGGAGGGGTTTTGGCTCTTCTGTGCCTGTGACCTGGGGTCCTCTGCCTGGGGTCTGTAAACTCCCGAGTTGGAGACTGGGGGTGCTGGCGGTTGGCTGGTGCGGGGCAGGGCACCAAAGGTCATGGGGTAGTTCAGTACAAAATTTTCCTGTTTCTTGTTTGGTTTAGCATAAAAATGCTAAAAAGGGTGGAATGTAATGGGAAATTTTGGCATAGCATGTTATATGCTTTAAGACTAGGGCACAAACATGTTATTCGAGTGAACATTCCTATGATGACAATTTATGTGGCTTTATCAGGGGAAGCAATATCCACACAGAGCAGGCCCGAGGTCAGGACCTGAAGGATCTCTTTGACACAGTGCCTGTGGGGATTTACCACTCTCACTATCAGGGGGTGAAGCCAGGCATGGCGCCATATATTTTGTCTGTTCAAAGCTTTGTTGAACTATAAGATAGCGTGTCTCTAAACTTCTTCAGCTCACTCACTCACTGACTGTTCTCCTGTTTGGTTGTGTGTGTGACTCCATTCATGAATGCCCTTTTATTAAAACTCAAGAAAGACAGCTGACGTGTCCAGTCATCCTTTTTTAAATACTTTGGTGAAGGAGCAACATTTTTTGCCACCACAATCGTATTCATAAAGACCTGGGAGAGTCATTATGAAGCTGATAAACACATCATCTTCTCCATTTTAATTCACAATCTCCTGGGATCTTTTTTAATCTGTTGCTCTTAATAAATAATCACAACTGCAAGTGCATGTATAAGCAAACGGTGCCCTCTACTGGTCAAATAAGGAAACAGCACCTTCTGCTCTGTTCTGCTCACTGGGAAACACACAACTCCAGATAATGTGAATAAAACATTTATTTCTATAAAGTGTGAGGATTTAGTGGCGTTCAGTAGTCTGGATTTAACACTATTTAGATATTTCTGAATCAGAACTTGTGTAATTTCAGGAAAATAAAGTAAAATAGAAGTAAAAAGTAGTAAAAAGCTGTGTGGACAGTTTATAATATTATGTATTTTTTTATTAGCTACTCCTTTGTATAGTTGGTTTCTACTTCTGTGTCAGACAAAAGGGTATTACATTTCTATTTTATCTAACTCTACAGTATCTAATGCCTCCTTTTAACCTAAATGCAGACAATGTGTTAATCTTATTTTGTAAAATAGAGTAAATGCCAATACACTCATTTCTTCTCTCCTCACACAAAGATTGACAAACTCTCGGTGTTGAGTTGAGCTGAAACAGCAGAGCAGCAGTGTTTACTTTAGATATGACAGTGAGAGTGTGTGTGCATGTGCATGTGTGTGTGTGTGCAGGTATGTGAGTGTGTGAGTCTGTCATGTCGAGTGTGTGTGTGTGTGTGTTTGCTGCTGGTTTCCCACAGAGGAAGTTTAGTGTGACTTTACTGCAGCGTTGTGTGACTCACCAGTTTGGTGGACTTGGGCGTCTCCAGGATCTCTGAGGAGATAAAGAGAGAAACAAAGAAAGTGAGATCATAATCTGTGTTTATTGTCCTTTATAAGGTTTAAAGTCCCACAGAGATCCTGCTGCAACTAGATTAGAGTCAACATCATTTATTGTCTTTTCTCCAGACGGTCAACGCTGAGATACAGAGACTCTGGAGAACTGCTGAGAGAGCACAAGTTACTCTCTCCAATAGATTTCTCCTCTGGAAGAAAGTTCCCGGTGAAGTTGCAGTTATGACATCATCTCCCCGGCTCAGACCAACATCAGCATCACTCACTGTCTCCGAGGCTGACAGGTAAATGTAAAAGCTGCAGCAGCTCAAGGTTAAACATGCAGAGAGATCACATCTACATCTTGCATCGTGTGTGTCGTCTCTTCTGCACAGAGAAAATTAAATCTGTGTAATAAACCTGGAAAAACTGTGAAGGGAGACATCATGTTTAAAAAATTTAAGAATTCAACCTTGAAATGTTTGTGGCATTCATAAAAAATTCATTAAGTGCAGTGCTCAAGATTTAAATATACCTACAATTTGTCCCTGGGCCAAATTTCACACTTGAAACTGAGGAGTGTTTTATAGCAGGGAAAATAAGTATTGAGCACATCAACATTTTTCTCAGAAAATATATTTCTAATCGAGCTATTGACATGAGATTTTCACCAGATGTCAATAACAACCCAAGTAATGCACACATACAAAGAAATCCAAACATTTATGTCCAAAAATTAAGTAATGTGTAATCAAGTGAAATGACACAGAGAATAAGTATTGAACACATGAAGAAAAGGAGGAGGTGCAAAAAGGTTTGGAAAGCCAAGAAAGCAGCTGGAGTCTGTCAGTATTCAGAAAGTCATCCTGTCTCCTATCAGTGCAAAGTAATAGCAGCTGCTTTAGTCCAGTTGACGCCTATAAAAAGGTTTCTCATCACCAAGGTGTCACACAAGAGGCGTCTCATGATGAGGAAAAGAAAAGAGCTTCTCCAGACCTTCAGAAACTGATGTTGCAGAACATACTGATGCATCAGACGTGTTTGAATGCACCGTTTTATCCGTTAGTGCCGTTAATCTGGAACTAAAAAGAACAACATTTTACCATAAAGTGGCCACGACCAGGTCCTCACAAGATTTCTGACAGAGTCAAAAGAAAACTAAGAAGAGACGTCCAAGAGCTGAGGATCACTGACAGAAAGCTTTAGAGACCTGGAATCGGCAGGTATTATAAAAAATTAAAAAAAACAATGAGTAATGCATTTAACCGCCATGGCCTCTCCATGCTCACCATGCAAGTCTATTGATGCGTTCAATACTTATTTTCCCTGCTGTATATATTATAAAGCTGCTGCAGGCCGACATAAACAAAAGGGTTTAAACCCAATGCCATCTACATTACAGGGACTGGTGTTTAACAATTCAAGAAAAGAGAAATTCTATCAATAAATGGATCAAATTTATAACCAAAGGTTTCATGTTGTCCTCCTCTTCTTCCTTTGTTCTGATGTATGTAGTTCTGTAGTACCTCTTTAAGAATGTAAGTCAGATCAGTAGAAATGAATTTTTCTCCAAAGAGAGAGAGAGAGAGAGCTTCTGCTGTTCTCAGACGAGTTTATAAAACTGCATTTCTCATTTTGCATATTTTGAAACTCCTCTTCCTGCCACAGTAATAATCAGACGGATTCTCTCTTTCTTTATTTTCAGTTTTCATTCATGCAAACAACAGATGAATAAATGAATATCCGGGTAAATGCTTCACACACAGGATGGACTTTATAAAACAGGCAAAACAGCAGAATCCACTCTCGAATAACTTCAAAGTGTGTATCCGTGGATTAGCTGTGGTGGAGAGCGACTCGCTTCAACAAGCAAAATAAGATTTTAAATCCGTCAGTGATGCAGCCTGTGAGAAAACAGAGCTCGTCCTTCCTATTTCCATATTTTCTCTCTCCCTCTCTCTTTCTCTCCTCCATCTTGTGCATCCAGACCTGAATACAGTGCGTCAAAGTGGCGCCATGTCTGACTGAAGCCAAGAGGAACATTTAGTGACCTTGGGACACTGCTTTTTTTTTTTTTTTTTTTTAAACTAGACTGTTTAATCAGTTTTCATCTTCAGTGCTTTCATGCCATTTCCTCTGTGCTGCGACAGCTTTTTACTTAAAAGAGAGAGAGACTTTCTTGTTGCCAGGTAACATCTGAATTAGTTAAGTAACGAGCCTCATTTGTCCATCAGCGTTGCCCTAAAAAAGCAACTCCTTTTTGTCTCAGTGCGCACCACGAAGGAAGTCTGGACGTTACCCCACTTGAAAAAGTAATGCACCAACAAAACCACCACTTCTCCGTCTGATGGAGCAGCAGTGAGGCGTAGCCATGGAAACAGACTCCAGCTCCATCCTGAGTGGCGACCACATGCAGTAATGTGCGGTTGTTATGTTGTAAGTAAAGCGAGGAGGACTGCGAATAATTCCCAATAGAGAATGAATGAGGTGAAAAAAACAGTTATTGGACCTTTTTCAAACGTCTACTGCTTCAGCATATTTCTACCCAGAGACTCCATTCAAATTTTAAAATGTAGATAGAAATCTAGTCTGTTAATGCGGTTTAACACATTTTGATAGGTTTCATAGTTTTTGATCAATCACTGTTCAATGATGATGATAATTTTTTTTGGTGAAGTGTTGAGATTAGAATGGGTGTGCATTGCGCGGAATGTTCAGGCTGGAGTGGGTGATGACATCATCGGCTAGAGTGGGAGAAGTTGTCTGAAGTTGTCTGAGATTTTTTTTTCTTTACACGCTGCTCCCGGCCACAAATTACACTCTACACACATGATTTTCTCCGCAGTTGTAGACAAACTTATCATCTTTCACACAATGTGCACGCAAAAGCAGAGAGACTTACAGAATTTGAACTATGAGCCTCTGAGTGAGGCCAGGTCCCATCCAGCCGCCCATTAACTCCTATACAACATTAGGAGCTGATTTCTATCTATCTATCTATCTATCTATCTATCTATCTATCTATCTATCTATCTATCTGGATAAATGAAGATATTTATGTCAAATAACCACTGTAAAATATGTTCATTTATTTCATTTCTTAGTTATTTATGTACACTGTTACCCATAAAGTTGGAATAATTTTGTTTTCAGACACATTCCTCCTTTTATTCCTATTTATACATTATTTATATAGAAGATATACACTTTATCTATCAAGAATAAATCACATTTATATGTAGGCTATATATTATTCCAACTTTATGGGCAACAGTGTATTTACACATTTCTACCTCTGGGTGTGGAAATAAACATGTGTCGTGCATCTCTGACTCTGAAAGGATGCAGTAAACTCTCACATTTTCATTTTTCTCTCTTTTTTTTAACTTGTTGATATGATAATCTCACAACATCTATTTATTATTTAGATCTGGAGCTTTCAACTTTGTCCCATGATATTCCTCAGAGCAGCTGCACCTCGTGGCTCTTGTGGTGAAACTGTGTCGACTCCAAACATCCTCCCGTTTGTCTCCACAGGTGACGAGGTGCTACAGCTAAACCTGCTGTTTAGTTTGACATTTACACAACATCAAACTGCTGACACACACACACACACACAACACAGAGGGATTTAAACCTTGTTAGTGCAGTGCTGCTCTGCTTGATCAGCGACTCGTTACCAGAATGAAACCGCATCCCGTCTGTGTAATGAGATATTTACTGCAGCACATTTATATTTCAGACCTCTGGATGAAACAGAGCCTTCATAATCCTCTGCTTTCATTGTTCCCTGCACAGACGGTGAGGGCACCTTGAGCCAGACGCAGTAAAGCCGACCCACAACATTAACAGCCTCCTCCGTGCTCCTCCACAGTCTTTTCCTTTGAAAGCTCAGCTTCATGTTTTTCTTCTCTGAGCTCAACTGAACTGTGGTGTGATTCACCAGAAAGCTCTCGTTTTGTCTCATCCCCCCCTAAAGGACGTTTCTCCCAGAGGCACTGCAGCTTGTAAACATGCATTTTAGCAAAACTTCTGTCGGGTTTTTTCTCTTTCACAGCCAGCTTTTCCTGCGTCTTTTTACATTTTCCCACCGTCATTCAGAAGGAGACACAACATGTTTCCTCTTCTTCCACCACTAAAACCTTCTGAGTAATGTCATCCTGTCTTGAAATTGGAGTGGTATTGATCATTTAGATCAGGGGTGTCAAACTCATTTTAGTTCAGGGTCCACACATACAGTGCAATTTGATCTCATGTGGGCCAGACCATTAAAATAATAGCTATATAACCTATAAATCAAGATTTTCCTTTTGTTTTAGTGCAAAGAAGTACAAGTATAAGATGTTCACAGTTAATAACTATTCTTTTACAAAATATTTTTAATAACTTGGAATTTCTTGAGAAAAACACATGCGATTTCAACAATATTATGCCTCTTCTATCTTCTTTGTAATTTTCACAATTGGCAATTTCACCCCACGGGCCGAACTGTACCCTCTGGTGGGCCGGTTTTGGCCCACGGGCCGCACGTTTGACACCCCTGAATTAGATTCATGTGTAAAAGTGCAGTCAATATTCCACTAACACTTTATATCAACTTCACACTATTGTTTGTAGTTGATATAAAACATAAATGCTAAATTAATTACGTATGATAATGCAAACATTAAACACATTAAAAGTTGAGCTTATTAAATAAAATACTTCATAAATGATTAACTGTTTAATTAACTAAGGCTTAACAGTGTGTAGCTATTATTAAGTGTTACCAATAATCCTACTTGTAATTTCTGCATCACATTTTAGACGCCTCACCTCTGATTTCATTTGTTCCCAGATCTTATTCACAAAGTCTTTTTATAAATTAAAACAAAGCTTTCTGAGATCAGCCGATACTGTTTTTTGTTTTGTTTTTTAAATCACAAGAGCTGATTTCCATGTCTGTCTCCTTTCGCATTTAAATGCACCGTGCGTACGAGGAAACGTCTATTTCTGAAAGGTCAGACTTGATAGAAGGTCGCTTGACTGTTTAAACAGGAGGCTGGAAACTTCTGCTGAGTAATGACTAAGGGCAAAACTATAACACACTATCTCTGTGTGTGTGTGTGTGTCTCTCCTTGTGTGTGTGTCTGTGTGTGTGTGTCCTTTACCTCTTTTGAGCACCTTGCCTGTGCCGGGCTCAGGTGTCTCTGGGGACGTGGTGTCTGCTCCATCATCAACCAGCTGGATCTGTGGCAGAGAGACAAACAGAGACAGAGAGACGTTCAACAATGTGTCGTTCTGAACATCATCCTGCCTGGCAGAGAGCCGGCCACCACCACAGGGGCCACAAAACACAAAAAAACTGGCTTGTTTATTGGTGTTCATTCAAATATAGCACCCCTCGGAGAGAGAGAGTCGTCATTTTTCTCTGTCTCCATAGCAACCTGTACAGGTGCACCGCTGGCAGCCAGGGTCAAGCAGCCTTTTTAAAGCCGAGTGGGAGACAGACAGACACATTGAAGAGGATCAGTAATGCAACACCTAATCAATACTGAGTGTGTGTGTTTGTCTGCACATGTAAAACTGGGCCACGGGTCACATTAACATTAACACACTGGTTTGTTTACTTTGTTGTTGTTGAGTAGGATCAACTCAAGCAGGAACCACTCAGAAGGAGAGAGTCGCTCTTAAGTGTCGAGTGATTTAATCGTGTATAGATACTTGTTGTTTTACTTAAAGGAGAATTCCGGTAATTGTCTAAATAACGCTCTACAGCTCTAGGTCCCCGAGTGCGACCATAGGAAAAACTCTGAGAAAAATATGTGCAGCCAGGACCTAGCTCTCCTCTTGCTAGCTGCGCTACACTGCAGTTAAACAGCAAAGTAATGGGGGCAGAACTTTAAAACATTGACTTTGGCCATAATGCTCAAAATATCACTAGACATGCTTTGCAACATCCACCAGTTCCTTACCACACAACACTGAGTGTGTATAACTCCATTAATATGAGAGAGCTTTTTATCACGTAGCTCTGTTTACTCTAGCTTCCTGGGTAGACCTTACTAGTCGAGCTCGGGACTGTTTCCATATCAACAAAGACAAAAATGCGAGGAAAACATGGAATTAGGAGGAAAAAAATGATTTTGGATGGGAAAAAAAGCATCAATATGAATATAAAAATCATTTTTTTCCTAAGGAAACGAGCTCGACAGCCGACTAGTAAGGTCTAACCAGGAAGCTAGCGTAAACAGAGCTAACGTGACAAAAACACACATGTTAACACTGCTCTCTCATGTTAACAGAGTTTATACACACTCAGTGTTGTGTGGTAAGGAACTGGTGGATGTTGCAAAGCATGTGTAGTGGTATTTTGAGCATTATATAGAGGCCAAAGTCACGGTTAAAAGAATTTCCTCCATTACTTTGCTGTTTATCTGCAGTGTAGCGCAGCTAGCAGGAGGAGAGCTAGGTCCGGGCTTCACATATTTTTCTCTGATTTTTTCCGATGGTTGCACTCGGGGACCTAGAGCTGTAGAGCGTTACTTAGAGAATGACCGCAATTCTCCTTTAAGTGTCAAGTGATTTAATCCTGTACATACAGTATAATTGTTGTTTACTTAAAGGTGTACAGAAATGGCCGTTTGTCCTGTTTGTCGCGCAGAGTTGTCACGAGCTGCAACACGAGTTTACCCGAGTAAGGAAAACGAATTTGATTGGTTGTTATCGAGCGGGCGGGATATTCAAAGCTTGGGGCGAGACCGAGCTCCGTGTGTGTGTCTCAGACGTTTAAATGACAGATGGCGGATCCAATATCAGTGGCTGATGAATCGTGTACAGGCTGACGTATAATCCGTGCGCCTGCATTATCCAATGCGGAAAAAAAAATAACAAAAAAAAATACAAAAATTCATCCCGGATTTACTCAAAAATAGAATTTTGCATAAAGTTTGGCCTACATCGTCTGAAATGTGAGTTATTACATTAATTTTATGATCCAGAGTGGGCTCAAATTCAGTTTTCTTTTCTGTACACCTTTAAGGCTTATGGAGTTTAAATGTGATACAAAGATGAAAAATCTGAACGAACTTGACATATCTTATCGCTGCTTTTAAATTTACTGGCAAAGCAACGTCTAGTGTACAGATTTATCAAGTGTCATCATCCAGTAACATCAGCTTTAATGTCTAAAATGTCTCTGATATAAAGATTATCTTATCTGCTACTTTGGTTTAGTCATGAACCATTTGCTTTGTAAAAATGTGTTTCTGGCATCTGACTGCATATAACCCATTTTTTCCAATTTATCTGCACTGACACTGTGATTCTGGTTTATTTCTGATACCATTTTTTTCTTACTCTTCAGAGACACTGTTGTGAATAATAAAACCTGCTGAGACTCTGAGATGGAAACAGCTCTGATATCGCAGCCTGGAGTGTACAGTAGATAGATGATATAATGGTCATAACGTTTATCAACAGGTGTCACCCGGGCTGATGCCACCTGTATCTAATGTACTGGTTTGTGCAGTTTGCAGTTTGCAGTTTGACTTGCAAAACGAGTATACAAGCAAAGGAAAAAACTAAGTGAGATGGCTTCAGCATAAGACTCTCAAACTGTTCATGCATGACACCCAGTGTGGATAAACGGCTTAACTCTACTCTGTTTACTCTGGGTGTGTTTGCTGCCACTCCAAAATGACAAATCTGCCATTTCAAACAATTAAAAAACCTAACACAGTGGTGGCAGACTAACAGCAGTAACGTGTGACACCGACACAGTCCCCGCCCAGGCAGCGACAGGTGAACTCTGGTTCTCCTGTGATAGGTGGGGAGGCGTTGCGGTACATTTTCGGAGAGTTGTTTTTGATCAAAACAGCTAGCAGCAGCCTGGAGCGGTTAAAGCTGCTGGCACCACGCAGACAACACACGCAGACAAAAATATCAACCCCCCTCCACACAGCCCACTGCATCAGATAAAAGAGAAAATCTCAAAACATCTTACAGAAGAGAAGCTAAACAATAGAGAGATGGGGGTGGACATGAGGGGACAACAGCACAATCTCCTGCTCCAAGTTTCTGCAGAACCGTATCGGCGGATGTTGCCAAAGTAAAGGTAAATGCACAGATACTGGTCAACATTGGTAACATTGAAACTGGTAGGAATTTAAATGTTAGCAAGTCATTTGAAATAAAAATAAAAAACGATTAAAATAAACTTAAAGGGATAGTTCAACATTTTGGCAAATTGGCCCATTGCCATAATCCCTATAGTTTTAGGAGTAGGTTTGTTACCTATAATTGTCGGTGCAAGCTGTTTTTAGAACGGCGGAGCAGAGCCGCGAGCTGCTCAGAGCTACGCTACGGAGGCTAATGGGATTTCTTGGTTTCCCTCATCAAACTCATCAAATACACAATCCAACAACTCCAAAACGCTCTGGTGGACAAGTTGTGACCTGCACATTCACCACGCTATGAGATAATAACAGAACGTTACGAGACAGAGTTGTTTTAGAGGTAAATGCAGAGACTGCTTGATTGAAAACTGCCCCTGACGGGAACGCGCATCAGCAGTTTTGCATGAATTTACCTATAAAACGACTCTGTCTGGTAACGTTCTGTTATTATCTCATAGCGTGGTGAATGTGCAGGTCACAACTTGTCCACCAGAGCGTTTTGGAGTTGTTGGATTGTGTATTTGATTAGTTTGATGAGAGAAACCAAGAAATCCCATGAGCCTCCGTAGTGTAGCTCTGAGCAGCTCACGGCTCTGCTCCGCCGTTCTAAAAATAGCTTACGAACCTACTGCTATGACTATAGGGATAATGGCAATGGGCTAATTTGTCAAAATGCTGAACTATCCCTTTAAACATTTGGTATAGTAGATGACAATTAATGACTTGACTATTTTAAACATTTCCTCTGAAAGATTAATAACTGGTCCTATATAGATACTTTATTATATAGATACTTTGTGTAAACTATTAGTAATGTAATTGTATTTTTGACTATATTTGATTTTACACATTCATAGTGTTGTGAAATTAATTAATGCATAATAATCGTGATAACCATAGTACCGTGAACCAAGACAATCTAGGATCGTGACATCCCTAGCTGTGATTCACGAAAATATAATAGAGATATCTTGAGCTCTAGCACATTGAAATGCCTCTACAAATGGAAACAGAATTCAATTTTCCTGTCACAGAACAAAGTTTCCCTCCTCCTCCAGTTACAGATCAGATTCCCAGCGTCTCTTCTCTCACCTGTGACTGTCTGACGAAGATCCCGTGGTTCTCCTCGCAGGTGAAGTAGCGTTTCCCCTGCACCGTGCCGTCGTTCTTGCCCTTGGCCTCGTCCAGGATGACTCCCACCCACTTCCCGGAGGCGAACAGCGTGGTGCCGATGTAGGCCACCGTGCCGCGCTGCCCCTTCCCGATCACCTCCACCAGGGAGCCCACCTTGACGGGCCGCCCGCCCCCGTCCGAGCTCATCCTGCTGCTCCCACTGCTCGTGGTCTGTGTGCGAGACGAGGGAGAAAACACGATAAGCATCCGCGTTAAAGTCACGATACAATATTATTATTATTACTTTTTTTTTAGCACAGTGGCCCCAAACTTAAAATTTTAGGAACGCAAACAGAAAATTCATGGGCCGTAAGTCGTCTTGCAAAGTAAATAATATTCACATTTCCTTTGAATTCATGATCACACATATTGGCCTGACATTTGTAATGACGGATACCAGATTCTTTGAGTTGCCCCATCACAGTTCACCAGTGTTAAAGGGATAGTTCAACATTTTGGCAAATTGGCCCATTGCCATAATCTCTATAGTTTTAGGAGTAGGTTCGTTACCATTAATTGTCGCTATGGAGGCTAATGGGATTTCTTGGTTTCCCTCATCAAACTCACCAAATACACAATCCAACAACTCGAAAACGCTCTGGTGGACAAGTTGTGACCCGCACATTCACCACGCTATGAGTAAAAACAGAACGTTACGAGACGTTGCCCCCCGTCAGGGGCAGTTTTTCGGCAAGCAGTCTCTGCATTTACCTCAAAAACAACTCCGTGGCTCTGCTCCGCCGTTCTAAAAACAGCTTGCACCGACAATTAAAGGTAACGGACCTACTCATAAGACTATAGGGATTATAGCAATGCAATGGGCCAATTTGCAAAATGTTGAACTATCCCTTTAAAAAATACCCCAGTATATTTACTGGTTGCACATGTGCAAGTAGATGAAAAATGTACTTCCTGTCCTAAGGACTGATATAACAAATTGAGATACGTACATTTTCGACTGCAACTTATATAAAACTGTTTCAACATTAGTTTTGTCTAATAAGAAAAAGCCTTTTTTTTTCTTGCAAAATGTGATTGTGGAGCAGACAGACTGGCTCTAGTATCAACGGCTTTATATTTGCGATTTAAAAAATAAAAAATCAATACTTGGCATCCATGAATAGACTGAATATTGCCAAACAAAACTATGCTTCGTCCATTTTGCCCCAACTGCATTTAGCAGCTCATAAAACTGGATGTTTGCACCCTGCATGCAAAGGTTAAAGAGGTCATAATCACATTTTATTATCATATCAACTTTACTTTTCATTTATCATTAACTTATTATACTTTTTATTCACACAAATGCACAGTGAGGAAATTGACCCAACAACTAGCAACACGTTCATCGGATGCTTTGATAAGTATGTGCCATGGATGAAGCTGTGAAACACAATACAACTGCACCATAACATCACACACTGTACTGTAGGTTTTCTGTGGACACTGGTGTCAATAAAAGGTGTTTTTATAGGACACAGCGTCCGACCTGCTGAGTGGAGACACGGGACAAAAAGTAGTTTTAGTGTCATTCAGACCCACTGAGCTGCACGGGACCAGACACACAGTGAAAGCGAGGCCTTGTCCTCGTTCTGCTCTCTCCAAATGTCAACGCACTTGCTTTGTAACCGAGAAGGAGCCAATTTTTTTGTGTGTGTGTGTGTGCCGATTCCACAGCAACAATCACCTCCCGGGATGAGATTTCATAAAGCAGTTTCTAACGTGTGGAGAAAGAAATCATCACGCAGAATGAAGCAGAAGAGAGAAAAAAGACATTTCAACAGGAGCAAATTGACCTGAGCTGCCTGCGTGATGTGTTGTGTGTTTGAACAATCCTGCGTAACCTAATTTAGAGCATGGTGTCCTAGAAGTGGTGGTGACTCAGCAGAACAGCAGAGAGAGGAGCAGATATTATTACTCTGTAAAGAGATCATGCTCCGACTCTCCTTCACTGTAAACACACGATGTCCATGTGCTGCTGCTGCTGCTGCTGATGTGTAACGTAAGGGTTAAATAACACAGAAAGATAAAACAAAACAAAAACAGCAGCAGCATAAAAACAGCTTCACAGAATGAGTCTCATTAGCAGCAGCAGAATCTGTTCAATACACTGCAGGTTTCTGTCAGACAGCGCTCTGAAATAAATCACATTTTAATCAATATATCAAATCAGACACACGAAAGGCAACATTAGAATTATCTTTTATTTTTGTTTATTCATTTCAATTTAAAGTTTATTGATTGATTTTTGTGAAGGATGACCTCTCTTATATGGATCTCCTTTATCCTCTATCCTGTTAATGTTTACAGGATGCAATAAATTTACATCTGAATCTACTTTTAACAAATCCTGAACCTGTTCCAAACTTACAAATATGCTTCACAAAATTAATCTGTGGAGTAATTTAGAGGGATGAACTAACTTGTTTTAACACGGAAATGTATTGAGGAGCAACCTCATTTACAATATAGCCGTGACACAACACAAAACGTTTGAAATATGCATAAGCATATCCGAAATACCAAAAAGTAAAAGTGGCAAAGATAAATTGAAAACAGAGAAGTCTAGTTAAAAACAGGAGCAGTTGGAGGTAAACTACGATGCAGTTACGAATTGAAGTTGTCCTAATGATAAAAGTGTGGTACGTTTCAGATGGTTTTGCAGAGTGTTCAGGTTGCAGGTGCACAGTAAGAAATTCAGTGTTAACATCAGAACGGCCACAGGGGAATGATGAGTATGATGTGTACGGAAAATATCTAATAAATAATCAAACTGGTGCAATGTATAAAGATTTAAAACATTGCTGCTTATAATTACTAAGATTTCTGAGACTAATACTGATATTGATGGTTGAGAGACAGCTGCAGATCTGCTGACAACCTTGTGAATGAATCAATTTATCTATCAAATGTCAGAAAGTAGTTCTAAAAGCACTCGAGTCGCTACAACTTCCCAGAGCCCAAGACGATGTTTTCAGATTGCTTAATACATTTATAAGATATACTGTATATATATATAAATCTGAGAGGCTTTAACCAGAAAATGTTTGGGACTTTCAAAACAGTTGTTGATTTCCCGACCGATCCATCAATCAATCGACTAGCCTACTAGTTGCAGCCCTGGTTGAGAGTTTTGATCATAACAATATTCAATCTCTATTATTTGGTAAAGACATGTGAACATTTTACAGTTGAAAAACAAACATGGCCACACTCTCTCTCATCAACACACCTTCATATAAATAAATGAACACTGATCATTATAATCATCTCAGTAGACTTTTCTGTCTCTGTCTCTAATCACCACATCATCACTGTTCAATTTCACCAAACAGCTTCTCACAGCGGGCGCGAGACACTCGGCCGCCGTCGGTGGTGCATCCTTCACACCTTGTGGGCGGCGGGCAGCGGGGGGGGCGGGCGGGGGGTCGAATGACAGATCACATCCTTCATTCACCTCCTGGGTGGAGGTGGAGGTGTGATCAATGAGGGCGGGACAGTTAACATTTGTCTGTGGTGGTGGTGAACCCCGCTCTGCTCTGCTGTGTGTAATCAACAGTCGGTCGTCAATACTGACCGAGGTCAATCTAAGTCTAGTGTTTATATAGTGGAATGTGATTATATGTAAAGAAAGAGTGTTTTGTTTCAGTGTCTTTACGGCCTCTTTAAAATCACTTAAAGAATTTTAATGATTGTAAAACGGTGGTTTCTGGAGTCTAAGCTCAAAGACGATGTCACGTCTTAACACAAGTTACACAACTATTTACATTTCTCACCGACAGCCTGGGAATGAGAGCCTTGATGCCAACGACATAAAGAGAAACACTCCCAGCAGGAATATAGGAAAGAGTTATTTCTACTCTTGGTTAAAGGGATACTTCACAAAAAGCGATAATTCACCAATTTTCTACTCGCCGTCATGCCATGGAAGGGTTTGGAGAACTTTCAGAGTCATCACAACGCTTTTGGATTTTCATATACTGTAATGGCGGCGGATTGTGCTCACTTTTGAATCGTCCAAAACACACACTATGAAACATCCAAATACCTCCATACTGCTCGTCTGTACTGACCCAAGCCGCCACATGAAAAAATTAACTTGATCTCTGTTTTTAGCCTTGTTGTAGCAGTAGCTCCCAGTGGCTGCGTGAGATTTGCTGCGAGATGTTCTTCCGTGTTTACATCATACATCCAATGGTTTACAACGACAAACAAACATCTCGCAGCAAATCTCGCGCATGTGCACAAACATCAACAGAGCCACTGGGAGCTACTGCTACAACAAGGATAAAAACAGAGATCACATTAATTTTTTCCAAACAACTTTTTCATGTGGCGGCTTCAGGACACTTGGGTCAGTACAGACGAGCAGTATGGAGGTATCTGGATGTTTCATAGTGTGTTTTGGACGATTCAAAAGTGAACTCTATCCACCACCATTATAAGAAAACACGTTGCCAGTCGGACCCCCCCTGGAACTCCTAAAGCGTTTTGATAAGTCAGAAAGTTCTCCAAACCCTTCCTTGGCATGACAGTGAGAAGAAAATTGGTGAATTATTGATTTTGGGTGAAGTATCCCTTTAAGTATTAAAGGAAAAATAACTGGCTCTAAGTTATGATGTCAGTTTAATAGGGCGCCGTCCTATATGCAAACATTAAGCGCTTTACACACACACACACACACACACACACACACACGAAGCCAGACATTTCAAAACAGTTGCAGATGACGTTGTTTTATTCACATCAGTGTTAAGATATTCAGCAGTGAAGCAGCAGTTATGCAAAAACATGAATTCCCCTGATTGCTTCGAGTCTAATTAACCTCCCTCGTTATTCACAACACAGAGAAAAATACTTTTTTTTTTAAACGGTCGTGTACTGTAGCTGCTGCTGCTGCTGCTGCTGCTGCTGCATCCCTGAGTCTTTCTCAAAAACCAAAACAGTCTTTTAATGTAAAATACATTAAATCAGTTCAGACTGGTACAGTGAGGCTCTACTGCTGTGTTTTTTTATACGTTCGTCCTTGCAACAATAAAATAATTAAAGCTGCAGTGTTGAGGCTAAAGGGCTAAAGGGCTAAACAGTCAAGTGCTGTGCAGCCAGTGGCTCCGACCTGTTCGCCGCGGCGCTGGAGGCAGAAGACAGGACCCGAGGGGGGCGTGCTGAATTATTTAGTGCCACTCTACTCTTACAACACACGCAACGCTCACACACCGACGACTTCAAACACTGAAATAAGGATATAAACAGTCACTTGGCTGCTGCACTGTACAGTAACACTCATTATGTTTTGATGAAGGCGCCGGTGAAACTTGGCCCAGATGTTGATGTTGATGATGTTGCTTTGTTTTCAACAGAAAGTAAAAGCTGCTACTGTGGTTGGATTTGACTATTCGGCTGCTTTTTGATGAGTAAGGGGTGAAAATATCACTCTTTGTTGCTAAAAAAATCTGAAAAGCGAGCACTGATGTGATGTCATCCCTCCCTGACTCAGAGGGAGACGAATGACAAACAGGAAGTCCAGTCAGTGTGTGTGTGTGTGTGTGTGTTGATAACATAAAAAAGCCTCATCAATCTACAGTATCGTCCTCTGGTCTAGTTTACAGGACCACAGAGTCGTCACACACACACACACACACACACACACACACACACACACAGACACACAGACCGACATGGCAGCAGCAGCAGCAACACTGAACCCGGAGGGGGCATCGGAGCCGAACAAAGAGGCGACAATTCAGACAGGAGCGTGCACGCACACAGCAGCAGCAGCAGCGGTGGGATGGATTAGAAATAGAATAGAAACCCTTTTTCTATTCACAGTAGAAACCAGACAGGAGGGAGATGATGACAGGGTGAAACTAATTGAATTGAATTGAACAGACGTGACAGAAACAATGGCGCAACAACCAGAGCTCAACTTCACCACCAACACCAGCATCATCAGTCTGTCCCATTCATTCATTCATTCATTCATTCATTCATTCTTCAGCTAGAAACACACACTCACCCGGGTGTATGTGCTCCTCCTAGTCTGTGACATGTTGCCTGGTGGTGGTCGCCCCCCCACTACCTTTTCTTTAAAACCGGTGTTATTTGGGAGAGCCAGACAGAGGAGGAGAGGAGGGGGTCGAGGAGAGGAGAGGAGGGAAGAGGAGAGGAGAGGAGGGGGTTCGGTGATGCTGCCGGAGCGTCTCTCCCTCTTCCTCTCTCTTTCTCGTCTCTTTACAGGAATCACACCATCCCTCTCCTGATCCTGATCCTCAACGAGCAGCTCTGAAAACTCTCCGTCACTCCTCTCTCACAGAAAGAAAGGAGAAGGAAAAAAAAAAAGCCAAAAAGCCGGCGAGCTGGCTGGAAAGCTTCTGGCTCCGTCAGGAAGTTTCTGAGGGGCGGACGGTGCGATCCACCCCTCCGATGAATGAAAGGATGACTGAATGAATGAAAGAACCGGAGATAAACAGGGAAAAGCAAAAAAGACGGGAAGAGGAAGAATTTAAACAGATATATATATGATTAAAAAAAAGGCAGTCGGTGCTCAGTGAGCTGCGAGTGCATCAGCTGAGAGGCAACACCGCTCTGCGCTAGTGTCTGCCCCGGCTTCTGCAGGAGGGAGGGAGGTGTAGGCCCAGACAGAGGCAC
The DNA here is from genome assembly GCF_045865225.1 of Trachurus japonicus. NCBI lineage: Eukaryota > Metazoa > Chordata > Actinopteri > Carangiformes > Carangidae > Trachurus > Trachurus japonicus. The sequence goes on along the minus strand of NC_140928.1, from coordinate 7,322,129 downwards.
TGGGTCCTAAAGCCTGCAACAACACTGGACTGCTCTACAAAAATAAACTTGACAAGTCATTATTCTCATGCGTGTTCTCCTGATATGAATGTGGCGTGATGCACAGGCACAGTTGTTGTTGTTGTTGTGATTCCTTCAGGTTTGACGGCTCTGTGGCTGATCAAAGAGCCTGATGTTTCTGTGAATATTCCCATTCATCCAGGTCGTCATTATCTCTTGGCAACAAACTGAATCGAAGGCAACTGGGACGAGTAGTAGAGGACTAGTCAGACCGATGCGTTACGAACTGATGAAACGTCTTGCTAGACAAATACAAGTCCAGTTGCCTTCGATTCAATTTGTTTGCCAAGAGAGTACGAACCCCCTGATAACACAAATCATTAAAGTGCAAAATCCCATAATGCTTGCTCCAGATAAAAAAAAGGCCAATAGGAGAACAAAAACAACTTATTCCATCCAGACAGTCTGGAATACTGCAAAGAAAGACTCCAATATGGAGACCTCAGCTCTACCTGCACTGCAGATTTCACTGTCTTTTATTTTTTTCTGTGAAAAGTCTGACAGCTACAGGAGAAAAAAATAAAAATACTTGTAGCCTAGAAATTATAAATGCACAAAAACATAGCAGGTAAGCATTTTTTTTATTCCCACCCCCAGAGGGAGGTGAACCAGTTCAGCTCAATTTGATGCCGTTTCATTGTGGTTGAACACAAAAGGGCCCAGGTGATGCTGCTCTGAAACGCAGCACACACTGTAAAGCGAAAGCCAAAAGGCAGATTGCATTAGAGCCGAGCAGCACTGATGCCGCGGCCCATCACAGAGCCAGGATTAGCTCTCTTTTATCAGCTAACTGCATGGCTGGGGGGTTTTTAACTCTCGGCCCTTTTTCCCATTTCTGTGTTGTCATCTTTTTGCAAAGGCTGCAGGGTTTCAGCTTATAGAGGCCGGTGGATGAGAGATGTTGGAAGAGAACAGCATTTCAGCAGCACCACAAAAGAAAACCCCAGCAGCCTTCAGGAAAAGAGGACATATTTTCACAAACAGATGCATCACTCATTGAGCTGCAGCAGCAACCAAGACTGGACCAAGACGACGACACAACATGATTGTCTCCAGACTGAGTCAGGATTATCCCAAACACACAAGGGCACACACAGGGATGTTTTTAACTAAGTCTGTGGCTTCACTGACAAGATAAAAACTCTATAAAAGTCTATAAAACAACTTAAAGAGACAAAACAAGAGCTTAAAAATGTGAGATATGAGAGAGCTGGACTCCCAAAAAACAATCCTCTGCAGTCGCTTTGCACCCTTTTATGCAAATGACAAAAGGCAGAACCAGAAGAGGGGGTGCTGCTGCTGCTGCTGCTGCTGGGGATTTGTGTGGTACAGGAGGAGGAGGACGAGGACGAGGAGGGAGGGGGTCCTTATCGTTCACAGAGGAAATGATACAGAGACAACTCGACTCAGAAGAGCCACAATCAGAAGAAGTGTCTCCTCCTTACAAAGAATGAGGACAATGGCAGAGAAAGAGGCGTCACCACCAGCTCAGCCACAAAAACCTCTGCTGCTGCTGCTGCTGCTGCTGTGAGCCTGTTCAGACCGGTCGGTCGGACGTCGGTCAATCGGTTGTCGGTCAGCGGGAAGGTTTCAGGAAACAGAGGTGACACCGTGGTGGGATTTTAACACTGACTGACTGACTGACTGACTGGCACCTCCACCACCGCCGCTCCGGGAGGAAACGAGCCGACGTCACTGATCAAAAGGTAAAGACGAGCATGACTGTGTCCGGAGATTTTACATAAATATGAATATGAAGTTTGGTAAATGTGAATAAGATTGTGTAGTTTGCATACGTTACGACGGCTACAACGCAAACTGCTGTGTCAGGTCAGGAGGAGTGATCATCATATCAGCATTAGGTCATCAAGTAGATTATTCCCAAACTAGGTCACAGGGAAAGTTCTATTAATTCATTTTATAGCCAAATATGAACGTCAATAATCAATATTTTTAGTCGTTTTATATCAAACATGATGATAAATGTCCAATAAGAGCCTAAAGTGATAGGAAAATCTAGCTAATCGTTCAGTGTCTGACGATATTGAGATGAGAATATTAACTGTCTTTTTAATAAGATATTCAAAACAGAATCAATAGTTTTCCAGTGAATTGACTTATTGATTTCAGCACTGGTGTCCTTCTTAAAGAGGTCACTTCAGTAATTCACATGCCAGAGTTAATTAAAGTCATTAAACGCATCTTAAAGCCTCAGAAATGATCATCCTATCTTTCTTATAATAATACAACATTAATATAAGATGTTGTGGTTATGTCATAATTGTAATACAGTGGTCTAGTTAATGTGTAAATATAGGCTATCTCTTTTAATATCATATATTGCATTATGATTAATATGTTTTATTCTGCAGTATATATACTGCACTTGGATTTAATTACCAGATCCACGTAGGCTTCATTAATCTGATATTTAGGATTAGACTTATTCACTGTATGATGCTATTTGAAGAAATTTATAAACTGTGTTGGGGAGGGGTTCATTATTTTTGACACCATCTTTCTCCTCAGTTAAATGATTGATTATTTAATTAAATACTTAAACTGCAGCCTCACTTTTAGTGGATAAAAGAAAACACCCAATTATGTGCTGAGCTTCCTGTTCACTAGGTGCATGCTAATGATATCCAGGCCCGAGCTCATCACGATGCCATGCATGAAGGAAAAAAAATAGGTCATCCATAGAAAGCCAGGCCCAGAGCCAGTTCATCCCAATGAGCATCAAAATTAGCGTGAAATTAGACACAAAACCCACAAACTAAAACACCATTTTAGTGTAAATTAAAGAATATATGGATATTTGATTGTGTCACACTGTAGAGATGCTAAATCTGTAATTTGGTGCCATCTAGTGTGTTCACAGTCAAGAGACCATTTGCTCCAAACACAAATCAGTGCCTCACTGAGCAGAAGAATGTAATTACAGGCATTTAATCCACATAAAACACATCTATTTATCCTTTATTTAACCTTTTTTTTGCCTGTTATGTAAGGTGGGAATAAACCACAGCATGGGTGTGGCTGCAGCCTCACTGTACGTGACATCCCTCCACCCCCTTGACATTATTATAGTAAGGTAATTAAATGATGATTTAAGGTGGAATCACAAACAGGATTTGAGGTTGTAATTAATTTAAAGGAGAACTGAGCTTAATGAAGGTATTAGGTCCTATATCCGGACACACACTGCCAACCAAGGCTCATTAATTGCTCGTTACGGGCCTTGACTCAGTAATTAGTGGGTTTTAATGTATAAATATTGTGTTTTAACAATAATATCTATTATTAAAAGCACCACTTTCTGACACCGGTGTCTCATGTTGTCAGTGGGACACTCCCTGACCAGCCGGCTGCTAGCTCTTAGCCTTTAGCCTCGGTGATCAATTTCCTTTTTAAAAAGCCAATAAATCAGGTTAAATATAAAAAGACACACATAGATATATTTAAAGACAGGTGTGCACATGTGTTAAGACTTAATCCCGATCGTGTAAGAGCGAAATCTTACCTGTTATTTGTCCAGAAAATGCGGCTAACGCGGCTCAGCTCCGTCCCCTGAACAGGCTACATCCATCCATGGAGCTTCTGACCGGACTCATCCGCGCTGAGGTGTCCGAGCTGCTGCCTGCCTGGCCCGGCCTGAACCGGCCCCACAGCCACCTGGGAACCCGGTGCAAAACCTCTTAACACTGTAAAAATGTAATGTGTGAACATTTTTCAGCATATTAATGTTTTAACCTGTCAGCAGACAACAGGTAAGAGCGTTTAAATGCAGGTGGATAATGTCTTCAAAGATATTAAAGACCCTGTAATCAATTTTTTTCTCAGCAATATTTGTTTAAAGTTAAAAAAAAAAAAAAAAGGTTTTAAATAAGAAAACTCTAAGGAAAATCTACAATATTTACATAAAAAACAAAGGGAAATAACACAAATGGAAAAAAAAAAATATGTGAAAATATTTTGAGCATATTAATGTTTTCACCTGTCAACAGACAACAGGTAAGAGGGTTTAAATGCAGGTGGATAATATCTTCAGAGACATTAAAGACTCTGTATTAGATTTTTTCTCGTCAATATTTAAGATTATTGAGTCCCTATATCATGTAAAAAAACAAAGAGTAGGCCTTGAAGGATATAAGTAAGAAATATTTACGGAAAATCAACAATATTTACATAGAAAACAAAGGGAAATAATAACACAAATGAAAAAGATGACTTGTCAGGTTTGAGTAATAATGTTTTACTCATTTTATTATTTTAAAGTCTGAATGTTTTTTTTCTGTGTTCACAGATGTATCCATGAGGACAATAAAGTTAAATTTTAAAAGTTGACAAACTTTCCCTATTGTATCCTGATTTAACTCTCCAACAAACACATGAAACTGTGATATTCATTAGAGCTGTAATGAAAAAATAACAACCTCCATCTGCTGCATTTCTTTCTCTGCATGCACAACTAAACCCCCACAGCAGCTCCTCAGGTTTCCCTCTCATAAAGACGGGGCTTGTTCTCTTCCCTCGATCGTCTCTGGTGGAGCAGGTGCCACTGCCAGACTCTTTCAGGCCGGCAGCACCACTGTGGTTAAAGACTGGAAAGCCATTTAGTTTCAGAGTATCTGCACATGTAACGACAAAAACAATGTGGAACAGTTCTCAAACCACATCGCAGAGCTTCAGGGGGAAAAAGGGAAACTGAATATGTAGCTGTATTGTTTAGTCAGACACCTGCGGAACCGTAGTGTTCACAACTAGACCTGCAATAACTCATTTACGCAATTAATCAGCAACTATGTAGTTAACCAAATATACTGTCTTTTTTATTCTACCCATCTTCTTCTTCTTCCTTGTAAAAACCCTGTGCCCACAGCTCCCACAGTGAAACTCAATCACAAGATCAAATCAATGTGTCAAAGCAAATTTCCGTCAGTACGATAAATGGTAATGTTGTGACAGTTTGTATGAATTAAATCCAACTTTTTATGTCCCACACTGTGCAACCTACCCATGACACGATACATAAGTTTAGTCAATTAATTTCTTCCATATGTAAATGTTTTCAATGAAATATTACGTATTCTTCTATGTTAAATACGCCATGAAATTCTACTGACGGAAATTTGCTTGGACACATTTTAAAGGACAATTCCAGACAAATTCAATCTTGGGCTCTAGTTTCCTAATATTTTAGGTCTAACAGAATGAATCTGAAGATTTTATTTTTAATGTCTCCTGTTCTGCAGTACTTGTGACTGTCCCTGCATCGCCACAGCAGCGTATAATGGGAGTGGACGGATCTTGGGCTGTTTACATGGAAAACAACAACAACAACAGCCTAAGATCCATCTGCTCCCATTATACGCTGCTGTGGCGATGCAGCGACAGACACAACTACTGCAGAACAGGAGACATTAAAAAGTAAAAAATCTCCAGATTCATTCTGTTAGACCTAAAATATTAGGAAACTAGCCCCTGGTTGAATTTGACTAGAATTGTCCTTTAACTGTTGTCTGGCGAAAACAAAGATCGTTACAAAACTAAAAAAAAGCAGCAACTTGTGATACATGGTTTTATTTGAGGTTTCATGTAGAAATTAACAAGGTTTTTTTTTCCACAAACTGAAATAATCAGAACTCAGTCAACAACAGGAACTAGGACATCCCATAATGTTCCTACGCTCATGTTACATGTGTTACATGTGAAAACAATACTAAACATCTGTGTGAGTGTAACAAATAGAAAAAACAAAACAGGTCTGACCTTTTTACTGCAAGTGTGTGGATGTGGAACAAACAGTTTCCCTCGTGGGCACTGTGCCGTCCTGAGTGTTTGTTCGGGTTTGCTGTAAGTGCAGTAAGTGCAATGCATGCTGGGAAAACATAAACCGGACGAATGAATGAATGAATGAATGGATGGATGGAATGGATGATGATGAATCTCACAAAGTCTCTAAATGCCAGTTTCAAGGGATAGTTCACCCACGATTGAAATGTCACTCATTATCTACTCACCCTCATGTCGACTAAGGGCTGGGAGAAGTTTCAGAGTCCTCCGTGGCTTCTCTGAGTTACAGGGGGTCTCGGCGTAGCAGTGTATGTCCATATAACGGTTGCAAATGGATACCAACTGTCTTCGTAACAAAAAGACACACCAAAAAACATCCAAATACCTCCATGCTGCTCGTATGTAATGTGTTTTGTAGCAGACTGGGAAGAGGAGCTTCCGCTACAAACAAAAACCTTTTTTGGGACAATTTCGCATTTCGGGGCTTCAATACAAGATGGACAGTACATACAAGCAGCATGGAGGTATTTGGATGTTTTTTGGTGTGTCTTTTTGTTACGAAGACAGTCAGTTGGTATCCATTTGCAACCGTTATATGGACATGCACTGCTACGCCGAGACCCCCTGTAACTCAGAGAAGCCACGGAGGACTCTGAAACTTCTCCCAGCCCTTAGTCCACATCAGGGTAAGTAGATAATGAGTGAAATTTCAATTTTGGGTGAACTATCCCTGTCAGTCCCCTCCTGCTCTGCTCTACTCGTCTTTGAGTAAATCCAGTCTGTACTCGAACAGAGTGAAGTTCATGACTTTGGCCGGGACCTCGGGAACGACGAACTCCCGTATCTTCTGGAAGCCCATGTGTTCGTAGAGCTTCTGCGCGTCCGTCTGCACCACGGACGTGTACAGGACCACCGCTGGGAATCCCCTCTCGCGCGTGAAGTCGCTCACCGTCCGACACAGAGCCTTGGCGATGCCCATCCCGCGGTGGCTGCGCGCGACCGACATGCGCTTCAGCTCGAGGCACTGCGGCGCGTTCTCGGCGGGGAGGCACGCCACGCAGCCGACCACGCGGCCGTCGCTCTCCGCCACCCAGAAGCACGAGTCCTTCTGCGCCAAGTAGGTCTCGCCGATGTCGTCCAGGTCCTTCCGGAGCGACGTCTCGATGTACTGGTTGAACATGTAGACGACGAACTGGCGCGCTCCGGCCAGCAGCAGCGTGACGGCGAGGATGGGCAGCAGGAACGACTTGGAGCTGGTCATGAGGGCGCAGAACGTGCACATGAGGACCATCTGGGTCAGCGGCTGCTTCAGCATGTGCATGAAGGACGACGGCACGTGCTCGCTCATCCCCATGGTGAAGATCTCCTTCACCACCTCCGCGTCGTCGTCACGAAACTTCCGGATTTGGATGTTGGCCATGGCTCGGCTCGGCTCGGCTCTGTGAGAGGTGAGAGGAGGAGAAGTGAATATCAGTTTGTATAGTCGTAATTTTCTTTATATTGATAAAAACATTAACTGAGGCAGGATGTGAGGAGGAAGCATCGATAAGAAAAAAATCTAATTTGAATGATATGATTTGGTTTAACCCTCCTGTTGTCCTCCTGGGTCAAGGAAGGCAGGAAGGAAGGAAGGAAGGAAGGACGAAGGGAAAGATGGGAGGAAAGAAGGAAGGAGGATTGGATCAAAAAGGAAGGAAGAAGTAAGTAAGGAAGCGAGGGAGGGGAAAAGGATTGTGGAAAGAAGGAAAGAAAAAATGAAGGAAAGATAGAAGGCGGGAGGGAACAGATTCGCTCAAGGAAGGAAGGACAAAGGGAAAGATGGGAAGAAAGAAGGAGGGGGAAAAGGAAGGAAAGATAGAAGGAGGGAGGAAACAGATTGGGTCAAAAAGGAAAGAAGAAGTAAGGACGAAGGAAGGAAGGAAGGGGAAAAGGATTGTGGAAAGGAGGAAGGGGAAAAATGAAGGAAAGATATAAGGTGGGAGGGAACAGATTCGTTCAAGGAAGGAAGGACAAAGGGACAGGGACAAAGACTGCAAATTAGCTGAAGCTAGACGTCTTGTATGCATCGCATTTTTCATTCTTTGTGGCAATGTTGTATGTATCGTCCCTGTTAAATAAACATTAAAATAAATAAATAAAAGATGGGAGGAAAGAAGGAAGGGGAAAAGGAAGGAAAGATAGAAGGAGGGAGGGGACAGATTCGTTCAAGGAAGGAAGTAAGGACAAAGGGAAAGATGGGAGGAAAGGAAAGAAAGATGGAGGGAGTGAACAGATTTGTTCGAGGAAGGAAGAAGGGAAAGAAGGGATGAAAGAAGGAAGGGGAAAAGGGAAGGAAAGAAAGATGGAGGGATAGGGAACAAATCGGGTCAATTGGATCAAAAGAGGAAGTTGAAGAACTAAGGACGAAGGGAAGGAAAGAAGGAAGGAAGGGAGAAAAGAAGGAAAGAATAGGAACAGATTGGGTTAATTTGACCCAGAACGAGTGTTACTGTTTTTGAGTTGTTCAAAGAAGAACGGCCAAAACAAACTTAGTCAAGTTGTCATTAATAGCAGTTAATTAACTAATCGCTGTGAAAAGTATTTGCACCAGCCTGCAGTATTAATGTGGCCACTTCAGCAACTGCTGTTTCTTTCTGTTCTTCTTTTTCTTTCTTTTTAAATTATGCACTTGTCATTTATTATTTCTATTCTTCTTATATATTTTGATATTACTTTTATACAGTTATTTATTGTATTGTATCTCTATTTTTATGCTAGATACTATCTGCTGCTACATGAGGTTGCTGCTAAACAAAATTTTGTTGTATCTCGTTGTACAATGGCAATAAAGTTTCTTCTTCTAATCATCATAGTGATGTAGCTACTATTTCTAACTAAATTCTTAATTAAGGTTATAATAAACCAAATAGGTTATTTGAAACCCGTGACACAAGTAAAGGTTTTTGATACGTTTTCTGATGATAAAAAAAAACATTTTCTTTGTCAGTGACAGGACTACATACTGAGCTGGAAATATTGTCAGTGTGACAGTTGCCGTGTTCCCATTAACACTGCAGACAGAGATTTTATTAGCTCGGATGTTGAGACTTCCTGTTATTAGAGCGGCTACTGACCAATAAAGCATCCAGGATGATACATCAGCGGATGGGACTGATTTATCACAATATTATCAAATCAATAATGACTAATTCTCGTCGGCTGCTTCCTGCTTCTGGCTCCTGGTGCGCGCTGCTGACTCACTATCACACTGTCATGACTTATGAAGACATGTGGAAAGAACAGAACCATGAATAAGCTTAATATTAATAGTAACAGCTGTATTTTTCTCCCCTTTGTTTGCAGTAAAAAAAAAAAGAAAGAAAGAAAGTATTGCTGTAGTTCAAAGTACCACATGAAACACAGATAACACCCTACACATCAATAATAAACTAGTTTAAGGTGTTAGCTTTTCAAGAATAAGACATTTTTACTGTAACAAATACATGATGCTGTTAATACTTCATTAGTGTGACTGCTGAAGCAGTCACACTATTGTTCTTCTGTTTGGCCATTTTCTTCCGCCTTTTTACGGTCTTCTTCTAGTCCTTCATACTTTGTGCTATTTCAACAATTCATATATCAAAACGTGCAGCTTCTTTTGAACTTTATCGGCATTACTTTTCTCTTTTTAACTATTTATACTTTTTCAAATATTTAACTTTTTCACAAAAAATCTCACATTCATCAAAGTCTCAACCTCTTTTCTTCACAACTCCACTGTAGTGTAGGGGTTAGGGTAACTGCCTGCCAACCCTAAGGTCACTGGTTCGAAACCAAGGGAAGAACTCTTGTTATGTTATGTTGAATTCTGCTCTCCTCCCCCGCCTTCAATTGGTTACAGGTGTTTGTTATCTCCTTGATTACTCATACCAGTTTGCAGCACATCATCACATTACAATGAATGACAACAGTTTTGAAAGCAGTGTGCTCTCTGTAGCCGAGTGGCAGAGTAAAGGTTTAGTGATCATATGGTCATGGGTTCGATTCCTGCCTCAGTCTTTTCACTTCCTTGCTTGACTTTTGATTCCAATTATTCAGCTGTCATTGGACAGTCTTTGATTCCTCATAGTATAAAGCTCATTGTAACTCAGGTTCTCTGTGGCCATATGGTTAGTGCTCAGCCTGAAATTCACAGACATTTTCATTCTAAGTCATTCAAGCTTGACTCTCAAGCTTTCTTGATGTTGACAGTGTGCAGATCATTAACAGACAACAGTCTCTACAACTGTGTGTGCACTGTGGCCTAGAGGCAGAGTGGAAGTCTAATGACCATGAGGATGTGGGTTCGATTCTGACCTTGGTCAAACATTTGTATGGTGATCACAGCTTGCACTATTTGCTAATTCTGCAACAGCGTTCAGTTGCTGTCAGCAGTCACACCATTTCCATTCTTGGAAATGCTTTTTCTAGTTTTACATAATGTCTCCTTTTACTCTTCAGGGTGATCTTGTGATGTAGTATTGTATATTTTACTTGATGCAAAGACAGTTTCCACTTTATAAACTCCAAAGTTATAACATGCAACATGTGGAAAACAGAAACACTTACAGAAAACCAGAAGCAGAATGTAACTGGATACAGTTACAATTTAACTTAAAAGTATTTCCATTGTATGTGACATTTAAGAGCAAAAAACTGTACTTTTTTTCACCTGACAGTTGTTTGCAGTTTCCCTAAAAACAGACATAGTTCCTCTCTAAACTCCTCACATCATCGTCTCATTTGGATAGTTGCTCCTGTTGGCTAATATTTAACAATACAAAGTAAATCAAAACTTTGTGTTGTTCTACAGATTTATCATTAATGGTTGTCACAACTGTTGGGACATACTGATCCACCTGTTGTATATCTGTGTAATATATTGCTCTGTTTATACGTATGTTTATATTTTTGTATTTTTACTTTGCTTATTAGGGCCGCGGGCAATCGCCCCGGGCACTGGTCCCAACAGCTATGAAATAGCTGCAGGGACCAGTGCCCGGGCGAAGCCCGGGCACTACTGTTATTGTGTGGATTTTTTCCTAGTTATTAGTGTGACTGCTGAAGCAGTCACACTATTGTTCTTCTGTTTGGCCATTTTCTTCCGCCTTTTTACGGTCTTCTTCTAGTCCTTCATACTTTGTGCTATTTCAACAATTCATATATCAAAACGTGCAGCTTTTTTTGAACTTTATCGGCATTACTTTTCTCTTTTTAACTATTTATACTTTTTAAAATATTTAACTTTTTCACAAAAAATCTCACATTCATCAAAGTCTCAACCTCTCTTCTTCACAACTCCACTGTAGTGTAGGGGTTAGGGTGGATGGTTGCCAACCCTAAGGTCACTGGTTCGAATCCAAGGGAAGAACTCTTGTTATGTTATGTTGAATTCTGCTCTCCTCCCCCGCCTTCAATTGGTTACAGGTGTTTGTTATCTCCTTGATTACTCCAGTTTGCAGCACATCATCACATTACAATGAATGACAACAGGTTTGAAAGCAGTGTGCTCTCTGTAGCCGAGTGGCAGAGTAAAGGTTTAGTGATCATATGGTCATGGGTTCGATTCCTGCCTCAGTCTTTTCACTTCATTGCTTGACTTTTGATTCCAATTATTCAGCTGTCATTGGACAGTCTTTGATTCCTCATAGTATAAAGCTCATTGTAACTCAGGTTCTCTGTGGCCATATGGTTAGTGCTCAGCCTGAAATTCACAGACATTTTCATTCTAAGTCATTCAAGCTTGACTCTCAAGCTTTCTTGATGTTGACAGTGTGCAGATCATTAACAGACAACAGTCTCTGCAACTGTGTGTGCACTGTGGCCTAGAGGCAGAGTGGAAGTCTAATGACCATGAGGATGTGGGTTCGATTCTGACCTTGGTCAAACATTTGTATGGTGATCACAGCTTGCACTATTTGCTAATTCTGCAACAGCGTTCAGTTGCTGTCAGCAGTCACACCATTTCCATTCTTGGAAATGCTTTTTCTAGTTAGTGTGAATGCTGGAAGCATTCACACTATTGTTATTCGGTTCGGCCATTTTCTGCCTTTCTTTGTCATGTAACTAGTCCTTCATACTTTGTGCTATTTCAACAATTCAAATATCAAAATGTTCAGCCTTTTCGGGACAGGTGTGCTATGTCTTTTCTCTTTTCAACTATTCATACTTTTTGCAATATTCAACTATTTCTGATTTTTTTTTCCCCATAGAGAATGCATTGGAACAGTCTTGAAACTCTTCAAATCTTCTTACTTCTTTCAGCCTTTAAAGCGTCCACATACTTTCAGCTAGAGACTTCATTCAAATTCTGAGCTGTAGACAAACTTCTAATGTATTCATCCTGTATTTACAACTTTTTCATAGCTTGCACCGTTTTTGAGATAAATCCTTTGAGGATTTCTGACAAATTTCACACTTTTCAATGAGTGTGTATGGGGTTGGGTCAGAGTGAGTGACATCATCGTTAGAGTGAGAGGGATCGAAAAAACATTCAGGATTTTTTCTGGATAAATTGCCAGCACGGCCACAAATTAAACTCTAGACACATGATTTCCTCACCGGTTTGTAGCCACACTTGTTGTGTCTCATTTAATGTGCTCAAAACAGCAGACAGACTTACAGAATTGTCTCAGTGAGCCTAATTGTGCAGCTAGACCCACTCCAGTGGCTCATCCACTTCAATATAAAAGTAGGAGCTGATTTTTTTAGAAAAGCAGAAATGCCCCCCTTTTCTACCTTGCGACCCTGAGAAAAGTTTTTGCCCTACAAACATTTAATGCACATCAATGTGCTCAGGAAGGTCTGCTTGCCCAGATGGTCAGGAGGACCACATTCTAATAAGAGGTACGGTTCTCTTTTTCTGGGCTGTTTTGGGAAGCTGCTCAGAGCACAAATCTCTCTGCTCTGCTCTGCTCTGTGTGCAGTTGGTCCAGCTGTAGGGGCCAGCTCGTTATCAAAGTCTATAAATAGAACAGTGCAGCTGCAGCCTGGCCGCTCGTTAAGATGTTTTTAAACACAGCCCCACACACACACATGATAAACCAGACTGACAGAGGATGTCCACGCACAAACACAGGCATCACACTCACACAGACAGACACACACAGACGCTCACACACAGTCACACACACACACATACACAAACAGACAAACACACAAACACAACACTGTTCCACACAGTAAAATGTAAGCATGGTAGTCGTCATGGCAACTTCTGAGGGCAGGCTGCCAATCAATCAGATCATTAGGGAGAGAGGAGTTTTGTGGCGCTTAACAGTTTTACTTTCTGCACATGTACACGCAGACAGAGAGACCGTCAGACTCACACACACACACACACACACACACACACACACACACACACAGGTTTTCAGCTCAAATTCATCAGGCTCTCAATTATTTTATACTTTTGATGTAAACATCTCCAACAATTTATATTTTTCTCATGAATTTAAGTTCAGACGTTTAGTCTTTCCAATTCTATTAATAGTAGTACAATTACAGGTGGAGCCTAGGACATAGGATGCAGCTTTTAACATGTGTCCTATCTATCTATCTATCTATCTATCTATCTATCTATCTATCTATCTATCTATCTATACCCCTCCCTATTTTTTAACCCCTCTGTCTCCTTTTTTTCTTTCTTTCTTTCTTTCTTTCTTTCTTTCTTTCTTCTACTCCTTCATTTGTATTTTACGTAACTTTTTATATCCTTCCCTCTCTATCCATCCATCCATCCATCCATCCATCCATCCATCCATCCATCTACCTCTTTCTATCTATCATCCCCCTCTCTCTTTTTCTTCTTTCTTTCTTTCTTTCTTTCTTTCTTTCTTTCTTTCTTTCTTTCTTTCTTTCACTCCATTTCTGTCTTTTTACTTCTTTGTTTGTTTGATTGTTTCTTTCTTTCTTTCTATTCCTTTTCTCTTCCTTTGTTTTTACTCCATTTCTTTCTTTCTTTCTTTCTTTCTTTCTTTCTTTCACTCCATTTCTGTCTTTTTACTTCTTTGTTTGTTTGATTCTTTCTTTCTTTCTTTCTTTCTACTCCTTTTCTCTTCCTTTTCTCTTCCTTTGTTTTTACTCCATTTCTTTCTTTCTTTCTTTCTTTCTTTCTTTCTTTCTTTCTTTCTTTCTTTCTTTCTTTCTTTCTTTCACTCCATTTCTGTCTTTTTACTTCTTTGTTTGTTTGATTGTTTCTTTCTTTCTATTCCTTTTCTCTTCCTTTGTTTTTACTCCATTTCTTTCTTTCTTTCTTTCTTTCTTTCTTTCTTTCTTTCTTTCTTTCTTTCTTTCACTCCATTTCTGTCTTTTTACTTCTTTGTTTGATTCTTTCTTTCTTTCTTCTCCTTTTCTCTTCCTTTGTTTTTACTCCATTTCTTTCTTTCTTTCTTTCTTTCTTTCTTTCTTTCACTCCATTTCTGTCTTTTTACTTCTTTGTTTGTTTGATTCTTTCTTTCTTTCTTTCTTTCTTTCTTTCTTTCTTTCTTTCTTTCTTTCTTTCTTTCTTTCTTTCTGTCCTTTTCTTTTTTCTCTCTTGTTTCAATCTTTCTTTCTTTCTTTCTTTCAACAATTTCTTCAGCTCATTCAGCATTGCTTCCAGCATTCACACCATTTCCATTCTTGGAAATGTTTTTTCTAGTTAGTGTGACTGCTGAAGCAGTCACACTATTGTTCTTCTGTTTGGCCATTTTCTTCCGCCTTTTTACGGTCTTCTTCTAGTCCTTCATACTTTGTGCTATTTCAACAATTCATATATCAAAACGTGCAGCTTTTTTTGAACTTTATCGGCATTACTTTTCTCTTTTTAACTATTTATACTTTTTCAAATATTTAACTTTTTCACAAAAAATCTCACATTCATCAAAGTCTCAACCTCTCTTCTTCACAACTCCACTGTAGTGTAGGGGGTAGGGTAACTGCTCGCCAACCCTAAGGTCACTGGTTCGAATCCAAGGGAAGACTTCTTGTTATGTTATGTTGAATTCTGCTCTCCTCCCCCGCCTTCAATTGGTTACAGGTGTTTGTTATCTCCTTGATTACTCATACCAGTTTGCAGCACATCATCACATTACAATGAATGACAACAATTTTGAAAGCAGTGTGCTCTCTGTAGCCGAGTGGCAGAGTAAAGGTTTAGTGATCATATGGTCATGGGTTCGATTCCTGCCTCAATCTTTTCACTTCATTGATTGACTTTTGATTCCAATTATTCAGCTGTCATTGGACAGTCTTTGATTCCTCATAGTATAAAGCTCATTGTAACTCAGGTTCTCTGTGGCCATATGGTTAGTGCTCAGCCTGAAATTCACAGACATTTTCATTCTAAGTCATTCAAGCTTGACTCTCAAGCTTTCTTGATGTTGACAGTGTGCAGATCATTAACAGACAACAGTCTCTGCAACTGTGTGTGCACTGTGGCCTAGAGGCAGAGTGGAAGTCTAATGACCATGAGGATGTGGGTTCGATTCTGACCTCGGTCAAACATTTGTATGGTGATCACAGCTTGCACTATTTGCTAATTCTGCAACAGCGTTCAGTTGCTGTCAGCAGTCACACCATTTCCATTCTTGGAAATGCTTTTTCTAGTTAGTGTGACTGCTGAAGCAGTCACACTATTGTTCTTCTGTTTGGCCATTTTCTTCCGCCTTTTTACGGTCTTCTTCTAGTCCTTCATACTTTGTGCTATTTCAACAATTCATATATCAAAACGTGCAGCTTTTTTTGAACTTTATCGGCATTACTTTTCTCTTTTTAACTATTTATACTTTTTCAAATATTTAACTTTTTCACAAAAAATCTCACATTCATCAAAGTCTCAACCTCTCTTCTTCACAACTCCACTGTAGTGTAGGGGTTAGGGTAACTGCTTGCCAACCCTAAGGTCACTGGTTCGAATCCAAGGGAAGAACTCTTGTTATGTTATGTTGAATTCTGCTCTCCTCCCCCGCCTTCAATTGGTTACAGGTGTTTGTTATCTCCTTGATTACTCATACCAGTTTGCAGCACATCATCACATTACAATGAATGACAACAGTTTTGAAAGCAGTGTGCTCTCTGTAGCCGAGTGGCAGAGTAAAGGCTTAGTGATCATATGGTCATGGGTTCGATTCCTGCCTCAGTCTTTTCACTTCATTGCTTGACTTTTGATTCCAATTATTCAGCTGTCATTGGACAGTCTTTGATTCCTCATAGTATAAAGCTCATTGTAACTCAGGTTCTCTGTGGCCATATGGTTAGTGCTCAGCCTGAAATTCACAGACATTTTCATTCTAAGTCATTCAAGCTTGACTCTCAAGCTTTCTTGATGTTGACAGTGTGCAGATCATTAACAGACAACAGTCTCTGCAACTGTGTGTGCACTGTGGCCTAGAGGCAGAGTGGAAGTCTAATGACCATGAGGATGTGGGTTCGATTCTGACCTCGGTCAAACATTTGTATGGTGATCACAGCTTGCACTATTTGCTAATTCTGCAACAGCGTTCAGTTGCTGTCAGCAGTCACACCATTTCCATTCTTGGAAATGCTTTTTCTAGTTAGTGTGACTGCTGAAGCAGTCACACTATTGTTCTTCTGTTTGGCCATTTTCTTCCGCCTTTTTACGGTCTTCTTCTAGTCCTTCATACTTTGTGCTATTTCAACAATTCATATATCAAAACGTGCAGCTTTTTTTGAACTTTATCGGCATTACTTTTCTCTTTTTAACTCTTTATACTTTTTAAAATATTTAACTTTTTCTGATTTTTTTCAGCTTTATAATGTGTGTGTGTTGCGTCTAACGAGCAGAGCTAGAGTGGTGTCAGAGTGGAGAGAGGCAAAAAAACATTCTAGAGTTTTTCTGGCTAAACTGTCAGCATGGCCACAAATTAAACTCTAGACAAATTATTTTCTCCAGTTTTGTAGCCACACTTGTCTTCTGGCTAAAATTCTGGTCAAAAATGCAAAGAGACTTAGATAATAATTTAAAATATTTTTTAAATGCAGCCAGGGAGCTCTCTGCTCTCATACAGCTCAATGCATTTTTTTCACAACAGCAGGAGAAGGAGCTCAACTTTGTAACTTGCTGTTAAGTGCTTTTTAAATCATTTTAATTCACCAAAAAATAGTCACAGGTCACAAAAAAGTCCTCTTCTTACTTGGTGTGGCTAATTTATACTCATTTCTCTTTATTTTAAGCATCATTGAAAAATCTCACATTCATCAAAGTCTCAACCTCTCTTATTCACAACTCTGTCTGTAGTCCAGTTGGTAAGGTGTCCGCTTGCCAACCCCAAGGTCACTAGTTTGAATCCAGGCTGAGCAATCTTGTTATGTTATGTTGAATTCTGCTCCCCTCCATCACCCTCAATTGGTTACAGGTGGTCGTTAAGAGACGCATTAATTGCTAGTGCCACCATTTGCAGCACATCATCAAATTACAATGGCAACATGCTTAAGTCCGTGCTCTCTGTGGCGAAGTGGCAGAGTAAAGGTTTACTGATCATGAGGTCATGGGTTCGATTCCTGCCTCATTCATGTAGTACTTTCTGCTAGAGACTTCATTCAAATTCTGATTTGTAGACAAACTTCTAATGGCTCATTTATGATGCTTTTATAAAGACCCACTCCCGTGAAAATCGTGTTTTTTGAGCTTTTCACATGTTCCTGTGGCATTTTTCTTGTGTTAGAGCACATATCAGCAGAAAAGGAAGTGCAAAATTGCATTTCTGAGTTTTTCTGCCTTCAAACTGCTGTGAACCAATGGCAGACTCAAACTGGCAGTTTCAGGGAGACTGGAGCTGACGTGTCACAGCTCCAGGGGAGGGACTAGTGCTACAAGCTGCCGCCCCGTTCTTCATCTGGCTCAGAGGTGAAAGGCTTGGGAGCTCAGTGTAGCTGTTAAGGTATAATAGGTATAGCTCACCTGGTAGAGCAGCTATCACTGTGAGCAAGGACTATGCTCCAGTCTGTGATCGAATCCCAGTGTAGAGTTTTACACTAAATGCGCTGAATCTGTAATTATACAATGTCCAGCTGTCAGCAACCGGGGGGCAAAGTCAAAGTCTTCTGACCATGAGATTGTGGGTTCAATTCCTACCTTGGTCAACCATTTGTATGGTCATCACTGCTTGCACTATTTTTACAAAAGTGTCCTCTACTTACTTGTGGTTAATTTCTGCACTTTCCTTACTTTTTTTTTTAAGCAGAAGCCAGTGATCCTCTTATAAAAGGTTTTCTTTGCCCCTCATATACTGTCTCTGTCTGTAGCCTAGTGGTTAGCTTGCTGGCCTGAAGACCTGAAGGTTGCTGGTTCAAATCTTGCCTCAACAACAATTATAGTGAATTATTTTCCCAGTCGTCCTCTGTTGACTTCTGATAACTTGCTTCATGTTGAAACTGCTGCTCTCAGCCTGAAATTCACAGAAATTTTCATTCTAAGTCATTCAAGCTTGACTCTCAAGCTTTCTTGATGTTGACAGTGCAGATCATTAACAGACAACAGTCTCTGCCACTGTGTGTGCACTGTGGCCTAGAGGCAGAGTGGAAGTCTACTGACCCTGAGGTTGTGGGTTCGATTCTGACCTTAGTCAAACATTTGTATGGTGGTCACTGCTTGCACTATTTGCTAATTCTGCAACAGCGTTCAGCTGCTTTCAGCAGTCACACCATTTCCATTCTTGGAAATGCTTTTTCTAGTTATTTTTCCACTTCCGGCCAGATTTCGATTCGCTACTAGTCCTGCAACTCGAAGAGTTGCAGGACATATTATATATCAAAACGTGCGTCTTGATCAGGATCGCTGTGCTATTACTTTTCTCAACAGTTTACGAATTTTTCGCGACGTAGTCGCGAAAAACTGCGCAAAAATTTTGCATGTAAGTCAATGGGACGGGCGGAAAAAAAAGAGCGAAAAAGACCAATCATTGGAGTTTAACAAACGTCTACTGCTCAGGCATACTTTCACCTAGAGACTCCATTTAAACTTTAAACAGTAGACACAAGTCTTGTGTATTGTCGTATTACTCCACGTTTTGATAGGTCAAATAGTTTTTGATCAATCCCTGATCAATGACCATGATCATTTTTGGAGAAATTATGAGTTTATAATGGGTGTGTATTGCATGGAATGTTCGTGTCAGAGTGCGTGATGTCATCGGTTAGAGTGGGAGAGAGTGAAGAAACATTCTGTATTTTTTCTGGATAAATTGCCACCACGGCCACAATTTACACTCTACAGACATAATTTTTTCAGAATTTGTAAGACAAACTTGTTATCTCTCATGTCATGTGCTCAAAATATCAGAGAGACTTACAGAATTGACAGAATCAGCCTCTGAGTGCGGCCACGTCTGTCTCTGCTCCTCATTGAGTCCAATACAAATATTTTCTGAGAGAAGCAGAACGGCCTGATGTTTTAAAACTGCCAGCGTCGCCAAAATATTTACTGTAGAAACACCAAATCGTACCGAAATTTTCATTAAGTCCTTAGAGCAACGTTGATCTGTGTTTTGTTCTGATAGGAGTTACCGTTTTGTCATGCTAAGCCTAAATGTGAGACCGGTTTAGAGGCAGAAAATGGCTCTTTTTCTCCACGTTTCTGTCTGTCTCAGCCTGCGGGGGCCCCTATCGCCGTGGTAACCTCTTTGATCCTCAGGCCAGAGCTCATTAACTTCATAAACAATCCACCTGGCGCTCGTTTAAATGTTTATAAACACAGACACAGCTAAATCAGACTGACACAGGATGCAGCTACTAACTAACTATGTGACAAGTCAGTCACACACACACACACACAGACTCTAGAGCCAGCTTCATGTGATTACAGTCACACACACACACACACACACACACACACACACCTTCATGTGATTAAAACACAGTTTACGTGCAACAGAATTTAAACTTAAACCATGATTTAATCTGGTTTTAAAGTTAAACCTTGTTGGTGTCACACACACACACACACACACACACACACACACACACACACACACACACACACACACACACACACACAGGTAACCTAATGTGATTACAGCTCCTCCATATCAGTGCTTATAGAACGATGATCATGTGTCTGTCTGATCAGCTCTGTCTTGCGCTTAAGATCGTGGGTTTGATTCCCATGTTGACAGAGATGGCAAAACCGGCAGTAGCCCCGCGGCCCATTCAAAATTTCCCGAGAGGAAATTTTCTAGTTTGTCTATGTTGTGAAGCACATTGAGTTGTCTCTGACATGTAATGTGCTATATAAATCTTCTGTTTCTTCACCTGTAACAGCACGCTGGAGGACTACTTTTATTAATGCATTACTTTAACTTCTTCTACAGCAGAACAGACATGAATTTAAGAGTTATCTTTGCCTGCAGGCTGCTGATAAAACATAATTGTTAACCTCTGGTCACAGTGACCGTCAAAACCCACTGCCAGTGTGTCACATGAGGCAGTTTAAATGGGTTTTTCATGGTAAACTAGTCGATGTTAATCGACTCTGTTTTGTCTGTCACTTCATTAACTAGTGTATGTTAAAATACAGTGTCAAACACACGCATGTTTACACCCATAAAACGTGCGTTTCTCCTGTGAGGAAATAAATTAACGGGTCAAGACTTTAATTCCGTTGATTAACGTTAGCTAACGGGAGTTAGCATCAAGTGTTAGCATCACAAAACTGCCGATTTAAGTCGAGGATCTGTCCCGGATTCATTTATGAGTTCAAATACTAAACCAAACACGACTTACCGGTTTTATCTCGACGCCTCAGGGTGAAGTGTGACTGTGCCGAGCAAAGCAAAGTTAGCACAAACTCAGAAAAATCTTCTCATTTCGTTTGTCTTGTCTACGAGTTGCACAGGTCTGGACATGCTGCGTTCACGGAGAGACGGTAAAATGGGAAAAGGGAGAAGTCATTTGTGGTTTCTTTAAAAGTAACTGGTGTTATTTTTGCCATACGTTTATTTATTTAAAATTAAGCTTTTACCAAGTGCCTGTCAAGAAATTTCAATATAATTGAAGCGAAGTTTTAAATAGGAGGCTCAGACTGAATGTTTTTACCGCTTGACTGCTACTTATTTATCACGGAGATAGAAAATTACGAGCTGTATGGTGTGTCGTGAAGGCATCTTAAACCACTTCCTCTTTATCGTTGATTGGCTGATGAACTGTCTGCATAATGTTGTTTATATCATAGAGATAAGTCATCAAATGTCAAATTAGGAGATAAATAAATCGATCAAAAACTGTTATTAGGATATAATGGTGTAACGCTCAAAATTTCAAATTAAGCTGTAATAAAAAAAAAGATAAACAAATTCAGTATAAACCCAATCATAATTTTGCAAAATCTTTTCTATGTACATTTTCTAAAGACTTGATTGATTGCTTTTTCTTTTTTGTATTCCTTATAGTTGATTATTTTACATTTTGAATGTTCATTGTAACATCTTCAGTGTGCATTTCTGTGTGATGATTACTCTTTAGTGTATGACAAATATATTTTGACACACAACAGTGCAAAAGATGACACAGTTGTCATCAAAATATGCAAAAAACACACTATAAAACATACAGACAAAAACTCCAGAGGAACAACGAAGGTCAGAGAGGTCACACAACACAGAGGTCAAACTCTGCTGCTGCCATAACAGCCAGAACAATGACTGTTGTCACAATAACATCATACATGTTAGTTTACAATGCATCAACTCAACTCTGAGGGACAATAAATGACACATTTCACGATATTTGAAGACTGGAAAAATAATTTATTGTCTCCTCAAAACAATTTTTTCTAGAATTCATACATCAAATGATTGCAAAGATTTTCCCTTTTTATGGAATACATGTTCTACTACACTGATAGTCATAAAATACAAAAGTATAATTTTTCCTTTAAACATTTAGTTTTGTTTGTACAAAACATTTACATTACATTCACTTTCCTGCCCAGCTGACTGAGCTGTGGGCAGAAATGGAAGCAGCTCTTAACTATTAAATTCCAGCGTGTGTCGTCCTAGCCCAGGTTGATCGATCCTGCAAACATGGTGATGAGCAGGATGATGGTGAAGCCGGTCAGCAGGCCGGCGTTCTGGATCAGGAAGAAGATGATCTTGGTGGAGGTCTGTTTCTGTTCCCGCGCTAAGCTGTCCATCTCTGGGAACTGTGATCAATAAACAGTCAGATTGACAGTCAGATATCCGTCTCAGACATAAGTCACTTAATGGGAAGTAAATAATCACAAAACAGGAAGCATGAGTGTGTTTGTCTGTGTCTAAAAAAAAAACACTCGTAAAAAGATCAAAATCAAAAGTGCACTGTTATAGCTCATTCCTTTGTGTAATCCTAACCCCTAACCCCTCACAATATACAACATTGAAATTCTTTTTAGGATATTTATCTTTACACAACTGGATAGTTTAACTTCTTCAGACTTTAAACTTTTTAAATTTAGCAAAAGATGAGATAAATAAAATGCTTCCTGAAAGTGCTATCAGGTAATACAAATATGTTGTTTAGGGGTCTTTTTTGGCGTTTTAAATTTAATCAGAATATTTATGAGCTTTTTTTTTTTTTTTTGACAAAATAAGTTTACTTTTTGGCCACTTGAGGGCAGCTCCACCAGCTGTATACACACCACTGACATATTCTTCCATTGTTCCCTGGACATTAAGTCGATATGTTGAGTTGCTTGTCCAGCAGATACAGATCAACACCGGCAGCAAATGTAAAATCCCATATTCACTCTCCTTTGAGCTTGAGTTGCAACTAAATGTTCCACTGTATGCTCCATGTCTTAAATTCATCTTATTATTTTGTTCTTTTTATTATCTTATTCATCTTTTGTTATCTTTTTAATTTGTTTTAATACCTCATGATTCATTTGAATCCTACTATGAGACTTGTTTAACAAAATGGTCAAAAACAGATAAAATTGAGGAAAACTGAAGTACTTATAAACTTAGGCATCCAAAAGGTTGAAAAGATAAATGAATAAAATAAAATAAAAACAAATGTATGTTGATACCTAATACATTTTTATTAGCTGTTACCGGGCCCTGTATGTATATTCTTCACTATCAGACTTATTTGGACTCTTCCTATATTTCATCTACTTTTTCAGATCTGTTTATCAGCTGCTATATATTTACACAGCTACTACTCATCTGCTGTAGATATACCTCTAAATATGCAGCCATATCTGCAGATTCCTTGTATATATCCAATAGATCCTATAGTTTATTCTTTCTTTGTACGTTTTTAACAGTCATGTGTGGAAACTGCAGTGATGCTGCTGTTTTCTTCTTCTTTTTACTCACTGTCTTTGTATGCTTCATGTGCCTTGGAATAAAGTTTTCTGCATTGAATTGAATTGGTTCATCTTTTTTTTATGCATTATAGAAAAGGAAGTAAAGTTTAAAAGTACAAATAAAGAAACATGGTCTTTTCATGAGATTCACAAGTCAACAACCTTCACAAAGACATTTTCCAGACAAATATATTGGATTTTCTCTCTGTTCCCCTCAGACGGTGTAATCCGACTCACCATGTCTGTCAGTGCAATGTACAGGAACATTCCTCCTGCGATGGCAAAGATCGCGTTGGGGGCAAAATTGCTCCCGAGCACGACTCCGAACACGAGGCCGACGTAACACGACACCGCCGACAGCAGGTTGAAGAAAATGGCTTGTGGGATGCTCATACCAGCGTTCAGGAGGATCACAAAGTCGCCTGCACAGGGAACACAGCACAACACACGAGATAAGATAAGACTGATACAGATGTTTAATGTATCACATCTGTGTTTTTCTCTCCTTGATATTTTTCTCTGTAAAGTAGTTTCTAGTTAATCTCTTGGATGTTGCATTTTGAGGACACAAACGATAAGACACATTTTTGTTGTAATTCTGCAGTTTGTCAGTAGAGGCCGATAAAGATTACTGTTTTTTTGCCCTTTTTGTTTGAGTGAATAGAGAGAAACTGCTTTTAACTTATTTAAAGACAGTTTCTCCTTTTATTTTCCATTTCTGAAGCTTATGGATGTTTTAATCTTATTTTTCCACAGTATCAGACATGTGTATTCTCTGTCAGCTTGATCTAAGTCTTCTCTGAAGTGATGTGACGTTTACACTTAAATCCAAAGGACGTCCTGCATTGTACCTTCAAATGGATAAAAAATATCCTAAATGTCCCAAACTACAACATTTTGTAACTTTGGGATCTCCACAACGATTCAAAACAAAGTTCTGCAGGTTTACACAACGTTTGGCTGCACAGTGCGAGTTCGTAGTGACTCACGATGAGGAGGTCGAACTCACCGAGCTCATGGGGAAACTCCTCACACACGATAGCGATGGACGTGCTGAACCCGGTCAGGATGGACACGGTGAACGACGCCCCGATGGCCAGGCCGTCGATGAAGTTGTGCAGCGCGTCGCTCAGCGTTATCATCCACGCCACCGTCTTGATGTTGGTCATCCGCTGCCCACGGAGCCAGTGACACATCACACCTGAGCTGTGATCCTCCTGAGGAGACGGGTGAGAGGTTGAAGAGGATTTTACTGGAAGAGGATCGTACTCATACAGTGACACATAGTGGATTTTAATGAGCCACAAAGACGACACAGTAATGAGACATCTGTGATTAAAACACAAAGTTCAAGTCATCCAGGAAAATGTAGGACAAAGTTGAACATTTAGCTCGTGGCACCTGATCAAGTAACACACAAAAAAAGAGAGCAATGTTATATTTACTGTCTTCAGAAACAGATTTCACTCTTAAACAAGACGAAGCTCGTCATCATCATCATCTGATTATAATGTCATTGTTTTAGCAGGTTTACATAGGAACATTGCTAAATAATTAACATTAAATGCTAAACACAAGTTCAGCTGAGGACTAAAGCCTGACAAACACTAGATCACTGATGGGAACAACAATCTGGATACAAATATCTATCTTTAACATTTGCTGGTTGTTTGTTCATTTTTTTTAGAATATGTTTGGGATATTTATATTTATAGCTGAAATATTAAGTTGTGAGTTGAGAATAGCAACAGTAATACTAATAGTGACACTGTTTCTACATGATTTCATATTTAGTTTGGTGCTTTATCAGTTTCTACGGAGGCTAACGGACATCATTAGTTAAATGAACTGGACAAATTTTAAATTTTGACCTAATGACGGCATTAAAGATTTATTTAGAGACAATCAGAGCTATTACATACTGCAAAATTATTTGCAATGCAACTGAAATCGCAAATTTGTTGCAACATTATTGTGCATTGTGTCAGCACCCTAAGTGTTGTGTTGCTACAGAGACGCTCTGGACAACAGACCATGTACTGAAGACAGCATCATCACACACAGACCACGCTTCTTCAATAGCTTCTACCCGGCTACAGTCAGACTCCTAGCAAACACAAAATAACCCGGGCACATGGCAATACAACACGCACCTACCTCAGTAGCACTTGGCACTTTTACACCTATTTCATTTTTACACTTTATTTATATACAGATATAGATCTCTGGCCCTTTAAGAGAATTTTATGTTCTTGTCCTTCTTTTAATCCCAGGTTTGAGCCTTTTTAAAGTGTTTTTTGTTGTGTCTTGTATGTCCTTGTGTTTTTCCACCTAACCTGGAACAACCGCACAAAAGTTCCTATGTGTGTATGCACAAATGGCAAATAAAGTTTTTGACTTTTGACTGACATAATGTATGTTTGTTTGTTTGTTGTTAGAGACAACAAATATCATATTATCAATTGTATATTTCCTTTAGAGAAAATAAAATCATAATCGCATTATCTGCCCTTATAATCACAATATAATGTTTTTTTTGCACATCATGCACCCCTAATCTTTTAGTTTTTTAGCTAGTTTGCACTAGCAGTTAAGATTGTGAGGAAGTCTTGCTTTTATCATCAAATGTAAAAGACATTACAGGAAATATATTTGCCTAAATGTGAAATGTGCATCGTTGTGCAACACAATTCTTCAAATACAAATATAATGGAACAAGTGTGTGTTAATGGGAAACCAGGGAACAGGGGAGGACATACACACACAGAGCCTTCACCATTTGGTTTGAAGATACTCTGCCGTGACAAATCGGCCCCTTCCCCTCCCGGCCCGGCCTCGGCCTCGGGGGCCACACAAGGAGCCTTTGTGCTCGACTCAGACAATTCCTGCTTGTAGTGAAGGGATGTGAGGCCTATAAGCCCCTTGCTACGGCTTCACAGGCATATCTGTCTGTTTGTTTTGGTGTTTTGATCCCGTTAAAAGCCAGCAGACTCTTCCATAGATTCCAGCGTTAAACATTAACAGCAGCTCTAATCAGCCTGAGCCACCGATATAACAGATCAATAACTGAGCAAAAACTGGATCTGTGAGCAGCAGAAGAGTTAAAGATGCTAAAACACAACTACCTGTTGCTTGTTTTGTTTTGTTTTTTATTTTTTTGCTGTCATCTTCTATGGAAATATTCAAACCAATTCAATTCAAACAACTTTATTAATCCCACAAGGGGCAATTCGTTTTGAGTAGCAGGTTGTAGCGGTTCATATAGCCTACATGGCCCACAATAAATAGTCAATACAACACATCAGACAACAACAACAGACAATGGCCTACTGTATAAGTAAAATAATTTACAAAACACATTGCTTTAAGAGATAAGAAATAAAGAAAAAGAATAAAACCGTATGAAGAATTTAAAAGTCTGAGTGCAGAGGCAACAAATGAAATATGTCAGTGCCATTATTTCCGCCACTGATAACGAGTTTAAAAAGCCTCTAATCTAACAATAGCTGGTGATGGATTCCTGTCAGGTGTGTCTGTCATAGATAGATAGAGGACTGTGGTGGCCAGCAAATCTCTATCAAACGCACTGTCGCTCCAGATAAGATTTGAGGAGAGAGTCACTGTGTTTACAACCTTATCTCCACACACTGAGCTACTCATTAGATTAAATATCAGGGAGGACAAGGTTGCAAATTACCGCGCAGGTTAATGTGACATGTGCGCAGACAAGGAGCTCGTCATTTCCCAACATGCTCCGCTCCGTTCGGCTTCTATTATAGAAGATAATGGCGTTACAGATAACAGGCAGAGGTGGAAAGTAGATGTACTTTTTTACTCCGTTACTTTGACGTTTGCCACCTCGTTACTCGTTACAAATAAAAATATGGTAGAAATATAATAAATCATCAAAGGATTATCTGGAATGGGCGTGTCCGAGAGGACGAGAAGAACAACGTACGTTACTCTCGCGAACATCAACATGGCTACCTCCGCAGTTAACGTTGTTGAGGAAGACACGGACGACGTTACAACAGGAGGCACTTTGTTGTGTTCTTAGGCAGTCAGACGCTTTATTTATAGTTATGTTCTCCATTTTTGGAGCATGAATTTCCCTCTAAAACAACTCCGTCTCGTAACGTTCTGTTATTATCTCATAGCGTGGTGAATGTGCAGGTCACAACTTGTCCACCAGAGCGTTTTGGAGTTGTTGGATTGTGTATTTGATGAGTTTGATGAGGGAAACCAAGAAATCCCATTAGCATCCGACTTAGCTTGCACCGACAATTAAAGGTAACAAACCTACGGCTAAAACTACGTATAGGGATTATGGCAATGGGCCAATTTGCCAAAATGTTGAACAATCCCTTTAAGACTTTTACTCAAGTGATTTTCTTATGGGTGACTTTAACTTTTACCAAAGTCATTTTCAGTTATGGTATTTGTAGTTTTTTTTCTTTTCAAGTACTTTATACACCTCTGATAATGGGGTGAGTGTGTTTGTTTGGTACCTGAGAGGCGGCCGGGTTGACGTGCGGGGGCTCGGGGTTCGGGTTGTTTTTGTCTGCGGCGATGTTGCTGATGCTGGTGAGGATGACCGAGTCCTTCTTCACCCCGACGTCGCCGTTCTGCAGCGAGTTTTCCTGAGACGGCTCTGCAAAGTGGCCGTGGCCGTGCTGAGGAGGAGGAAGAGAGTTATACATAGTTATAAAAAAGAAATGTGTTGTATATCAGCAGCTTTGCCACTTTTTTTTAGATGAAGGTTGATTTCCCAGCTTCAATGCCAGAAGTTTCAGGGCCACTCTCATTGTCTCTGCTCAGCAAATGTGGGTGTTTTTTGATACTTCTTTATCACATAGTTCATTTATTTCCCAGTCCCAGTGTTTCTGCTGTTTTTCCCTCTCTTTATATTTCATATTTTACCCTCTTTTTTTTCTGTGTGCATCCGTCCGTCCTGCTGCCCAGAACTGAACTCAAACTGAAGCTTAATAACGTTTGTAATTTTCTGCTCCTGCTCCAAAAACCTTCACCTCATCAACTCAACTCAATGTTGTATTTTATTTGTTAGATTTGTAAGAAAAATTTAAAATGATGTACAAATGCAAAGTTAGCTGGCTGGCTGCACAGATTTTATATTCTCATACAAATCACAACAAAACGGGCAAATAAGTGCATTTCCTGTTCATTTAAAATGTCAGCTCTCATTCTTCACAGTTAACATTATTACATGTAGGTTTCTATGCAATAATCACATATATACCTTAACCATGTGATGCTAAGCTGTGTATGATTACGTTTCCTTTGGGATGGGGGGAGTGGATTCTTTTATAGCTATAGTGACTGTTATATGCTTTGTAAAATGTATTAGAAATGTATTTTTGTAAACTGTTAAAACTCAATAAATGCAAGTCTATAAAATAAATAAAAAATAATAATCACATACATCTTACAGCCTATTATAAATTAACATTTGCCTGAGCCGCTTGGTTTTCTATGTGGAAACAACTCCTCTGACTCATTAAGCTACCTGTGGAAGTTCACAAGACTCGACACGAGCGACCTTGCCCCTGTTGTAAAACGATTGTAACAGAAACAATCACTGTACACGACCGAGATGAAATGTAATTGCTTCATGGTAGTCAGCTATTAGAGGCTAAATTAGCCAATAAACCAGAGGGGGGGCCGCTGCTCACTGGCAGATATACAACGGAAATATGATAAATAACTTTGACTCTGTGATAAAAGAAACGTGCATGGCACCTAATAATAATAAACTCACTACTCTGTTGACTTACTTCGTGCTCCACATTCAGAGCCATTTTCAGGACCTTCTCCACAAAGAACAGGAGGTAAAATCCACCGAATATCCCGACGGCATTCGCCACGTAGTTATCAGATTTGGGATCAAACCCCAGAGCCTGTGGAGGAACAGAATAAAGTCAGTGTGTCAGAGTTTGCTATTCATTTATTATTAAATAAATAAATGAATGAATAATAAATGAATTTCCCGTCAAACCTCTGGTATGAGCTGAAGAACGGCGTTGGAGAACAGCGTCCCGATGGCCAGGCCGATGAAGTAGGTCAGCACTTTGGGGAAATAGGCTTTTTTGGTGAAGGGGATCAGCAGGAGACCGAGCAGAGACGCCAGGTTGATTATAGTGACGGCCAGAAACCCGTAACCCCACACTGTCAGGGAGGAGAGGATGAACAGATGTTATTCTTCTATCACTGGTCCACATCACGATCACACAGAGTCTGACTCAGCTTTTCTCATTTTGGTGACATCTTTACCATCTCAGGCTGAAGTGATGCTCATTTTCCTTTGATTTTCTGTTGATGTGGTTTAAAGTTCTGTTTTTATTTTTCATGAATTGATGGAAAACTGCTGTAGAAATAACAAATTAATAAGCTTTTATTAATCAAGAATATGCTAAACCACTGCAGAGGACATCCTCTGAGATTTTTCCCTAAGCTAAATCTCTCAGGCAGGACATTCACCTCCTTTCCTCACAAACATTAACAAACTACAACCAAACCTCTAAACCCAACCCAACAACAGAAGAGCTAATGGCTTAAAGGGATAGTTCAACATTTTGGCAAATTGGCCCATTGCCATAATCCCTATAGTCATAGCAGTAGGTTCGTTACCTTTATTATTTGTCAGTGCAAGCTATTTTTAGAACGGCGGAGCAGAGCCGTGAGCTGCTCAGAGCTACGCTACGGAGGCTAATGGGATTTCTTGGTTTCCCTCATCAAACTCATCAAATACACAATCCAACAACTCCAAAATGCTCTGGTGGACAAGTTGTGACCTGCACATTCACCACGCTATGAGATAATATGCAGAGACTGCTTGCTGAAAAACTGCCCCTGACAGGAACGGTTTTGCATGAATTTGCCTCTATTAGCTCTGAGCAGCTCACGGCTCTGCTCCGCCGTTCTAAAAACAGCTTGCACCGACAATTAAAGGTAACGAACCTACTGCTACGACTATAGGGATTGTGGCAATGGGTCAATTTGCCAAAATGTTGAACTATCCCTTTAAAGTAACGGCAGCCTGTGAGGCTCGACTCAGGGCTCAAAACTGCCTTAAACCCTGCTGCTTGCCTCACAGAGGACTGTTTGTATTTGCCTGTTAAATGACTATGAACATACAGCTCTGGGACAATAAATATAACACTAGTGCAATATTCAATTAACCCTCTGTGTCCATAATCCGTCTCCATTGTAGCAAAACAGCTCATTAACATGATTATCAAACTTTTCCTGTGTGGGAGACACTAAGAAGAAACTGATAAAGTTGTTGTTTTTCCACCATTAACTCAGCAGAGACACACAAAGTCTTCAGTTCACAGCAACTCGACAAAAAGACACAATCGCTATTTATTATCAGAGAAGAACTTGTGTTCAGGAGGAAACAGCGTGGCACCGGCCGCGGACACGAGGCTGCACAACAGTCACAGTTGGCTGTCACTATGTCAACAGTGTTTGATGGTGAATGTGGGAGGTCAGTGGCTCCGTGAGTCAATCCAGGACAGTGTGTGTGTGGGGGAGTTTTTTTTTTTTTTTTTTTAACAGCTCCTCCGCCACAGGAGACCACCAAGGATACTGACTAACCTCATGAGCAGCGTCTCTATAGGTCTGGTTGGATATAAAGAAGCTGAACCTGCAGGAGAATGATTAAAACAATAATTTATTATGCCTACTAACAGAAAGCTTTCCTCCGTTTCAGTCATTTTTTGAGCTTTTGAGGTTCTCAGAAGAGAGGATTCGACGTTTTTATTGATAATGAACTGAAAATCTTTGAGGTTTTGAACTTGGACTTTATGTTTTTCAATATTTGCTGACATTTTCTAGATAAAGTTGAGAAAGTAATCAACAGATTAGTCAGCTGAATGAGATAAAGTTGTGGTTGCAGTCCTCCCACTGAATGAGGTCAGAGCTGAATGTCACATGCATATGAACAGTGATGCATTCATGTACAATACTGTAATGTTCAGTTTGTATTGAAACTGTTCAAGATGTTCACTTTCTATATGATTAGAAGAGTTTATCCATTATATTTCTAACAGGGAATTGAAATTAAAAGTCTCCGCTCAAACATTTTTAAACCTCCCGGGACATTTCACAGATGCATTGATTTTATATAGTAGGCCTAAGTGTAAACGGCTGCCAGACTGGATTCGGGGAAACAAACCCCCGTGAACTGTGAATTATTTGAGTTGCGGAGGTCTCGAACAAATAAAGCCATTGGGGCCGAGGGCTGCAGCAGCTTTGATGAAGCAACTCACCAGTGTAGTCGAGAGGAACCACAAACTTGGGGGCGGTGTAGGGGCAGGAGGGCAGCAGCACCTGGGTCAACACGGCGGGGCAGATCCTCCCCAGATGTCCCACAGTCAGCTGGCTGACATTACTGAGCCCGAAGTGGGACAAGATCTGCTCTGCTGAGGAACACTGGAGGCCAGAGACACGTTATTAGACATCTTTATAGACAGATTTGACTTGTTTTTAAATTATTTTAAATCCTTGTACTTATTCTTAGTGTTTCTGTTTCTTATTTTATGTGATTTTATATGCATTTTGTCATCATACTGTGTCCTTTTTGAATGAAATATGCTACTAAACACACCAAATACAATTATATTCTAGGCCTATACATCTTATTTTAATGTTATAAAGTTAAATTCAACATATTGTGTTCATTATTGCCTCTTAAAATGCATTGATTACATCTGTTTGCATAAAAAACATGTATTTGGTCAAGCATTTACTGATGTACAATATCAAAAGAGTTCATTCAGTTCTTCAGATAGTAAATAAGACCTATAAACTGGGCATGGACATTAGAGGCTATAATAAATTAATTATGAGTCCACTCCACTTCTACTGTGAGTGATTAATCTGTTAATAAGAGCATAAATAACTTTAAATCACAGTGGTTTCTATAGGCTAATGCTCACCTCTTGGTTCACCAGCGGGTTGTCTTCACTTATGGACTTTGACCTTCTGCTCGACATCAACAGCAGCAAATCTCCCAGATGCTGCGTTGAAATCGACGCATTTTCACCGTAAAAGTGTAAAATATTCTGCAGGAACCGCTGCCCATCCGCCGCGGCCATCACGTCGTCCACACAGCGGACGGACGTTGTGATGAAAGCCAAGAGGGCGACGCACATGAAGAGGCATCTTAAATGAAACATCTCAAGTGTTAAATGTTTGTTTTTTCCTCTAGTAAAAAAATAAAAATAAAATAAAAAGTAAAAAATCTTCTACTTCTGCTCCTGTGGACGCATTTTTTTTTTTTTTTTTAGATATCAGGATTCCCGAGGAGTTTGCTCGCAGTCCAGATCCTGATTCAGATTCAGATTCAGATTCAGGTCCAGGTCCATGGCCTGGAGTCGGAGCAGAAATCCGTTTCTCCTTCTTCTCCTTCTTCTTGGTGAGTCGTGCTCGTGCGGTTTTTTTAATCCCGAGTGGCTCGTGCAGAAACGTCCACGAGCGCCTGAGCCTCGATACTGTATCTACGTATCTACTGTGTGTGGACCAGGTTCAAAGATCAACCAGGCTGCACAACATGGAGGAGGAGGAAAGACCGACCGACCGACCGCATGCACCCACTCACCCACTCACTACCAATCACTTCACTGCCTTCTTCTTTTGTCACGGACTTTTCTCTCACTTGATATGCAACGTGCTCTCACACACACGAACATGCACGCAAAAACACACACACTCACTCCTGGGTGAAAGTGTATAGGCCCCTACATGTGTGTAAAGGGTGACAGAGTGGACGCATACAGGATGCGATGTACAGCGGTTTACAGCTGCGTCTCCCTCAGTTCAATAATGAAACAGCTGGATGTGAGAAAAAAAAAAGAAAAAAAGATAAACACCAGCACATGTGGCTGGTTGTGTTTAAAGGTCCGTGTCGACGCCTGGTGGCCGCTGGTGGTCACCGCAGGACACACAAAACACTACAGACTGAGTGGCTATGGGGAGTAAGCAATAATAAAATAATAATGTACTTTAAACACAAACAGTCCGCTTGAAGTTGTTCAATCTGAACAGTAGCTTTTATTTTCTGGGCTTAAAGTATCAATATTACACAATAAAAACACAAATTAAAGCTATTTGAATATTAGTTAGTTAAAGCACTCATTCTATGGTTAGGACCAGGTCAGAGTTATTTTAAAAGGTGTTATAAACTCGTTCAATTAGATTTATTCATGGCTACGTCTTCATGTGAGAGCGATGTTTGGGTTGCCAGGTTGTGGGAAATCCACATATTTAACACTTTGTAATAACTACACACTATTAAGCATTTGTTTAGTTTATTAAATACTTAATTAATCATTTATAAAACAAACAGTCTTTCCTAATACTAACTAGTGAGTGTAATTTTTAAACATAGATACAAATGTGTAACTCTGATACTATAACTCTCACTGTGTTTAATGATTTTAGACATGTACTAATGGTATGTGTGTGGTGTTAATAGATATTATTTGAACGCTTAACTTCATGATTCAATCAGGTAGTTATGACTTGACAATGAACTACTTTATAAAACATCTTTAAAAAAACAAAAAAAACAATAGACAACATCTGTGTGGTTCTTTTATTTAATTAGAAATATCTACAAAGGATAATTTGACCACTTACCTTTAGGAAAAGCTGCAGGACATCTGTACTATGCTAACTTCTAAAGCTGCACACATGATACCTTATTATAAATTAGAATATCCTGAGCATTAATTAACACTTTACCAACATTTATAAATATGGTTTATCAATGATACAATATCTAGAGCAATTTATTAGTAACGCGATTAAGAAATGCACTGTTGCCACCGTTCTGCACATCGATCAGGCCAAAGTACCAAACTGTCTTTGTGTCTATATGATTTCAAGATTATTATTATTATTTATTTATAATTTAGACTGATGATGATGATAATGTCAGTTTTCACCACTTTCTATTATTTCATTATAGATAAGATACAGCCATAGCATGACAAGAACAATCATGAGTTGCAGCGTTTGTATGTGTTATATGATTTATTCATTTCTAATCAATAACTTACAGTGTCTGCAAAAAGCAGTTTATCTAAAAAAAAATGATTAGTAGAAACATACTCACATATCACAAAGCAACCAATATGTACAAACTGATCTACATTGAGAACAGACGTAACACAAACACACCCGTGTGTCAAGTATCAGAGTCTTTGCTCTGTTGATTATCTGGATAATGTGCAAAAATGCAAAACACACAAAGAGAAAACTATTTTCAGTGCACAGTAAACTTTCAGATCTCAGATCAGGCTCAGTCCAGATTATATTTCACCTAATTTTTTGATTCATGTCAGTGCTAATGTTGTAATTTCACTCGAAGGCTCTGATTGGCCGGTTCATCCTGTACATTTTTATTAATAAAACTGTTTTGGTCTTTGCACTTTTTATTCCCCTGTCTGATGATTGTGTGTGAATGAAAGCAGAGTTTCCCTGATTCTTCTTCCTTCTTCATTTCATACATTTGTTTCATTCGCTTCATCCTCATTTATTTGGCAAAAAAAAAAAAAACTGTTTAGAAAAAAGGCACAGAGTCAAACTGCAGCATCTCCAGACTAAAACATCAGTCTGACCACAGCAGGTTAAAGCTCCAGAGGACAAAGCCTCAAATGTTGCATCTCTTATGCCTCGACACGGACTTATGGCTGTTCTCAGGTCAGTAAACGTCAGATAGAGATGTGACGGTGAGGGAGGCGGAGAGTTCTGCAGCGCTGGTCGGACGCCACGCCGTGAAACTGACCGTCATGTTTCTGGAGAGCATCAGGAAGCCGTTGGAGCTGAAGCGTCCGGGGACGTTTCCCACGTCGAGCCAAACGAACGGAGCCACGGCTGCAGAGCGGAGCGCGACGGAGAAACTCATCCCGGACTCATCCTGCTGCACCTCGGCCTGAAGACAACGGACGAGGAGACACAGCGACGTCTGACACCGACCACAAATACTTTACAACAAACAGTCACAAGTTAAGACAAGTGGCTGAGGTATTAAATTGACTGATATGTGGAAACACAAGGGTGGAAAATACTCAAGGAAACACATTTGTTACCTTTTTTCTTTCAATATTATGCAACAATTTCCTCTTCTTTTGTATGTTGTCATTATCTTGAGTCTGATGTAGAGGATTAAAATCCTGTATCAGATGTGTTTTCATTAAATTTCATTAAATTTGTCATGTTTTTGTTACTTTTATTAATTCTATTTTTGATTATTGCCATTATAATTCATTTTATTGATTCTTATCTTTCACATTTTATTTCGGTGTCTAATTGAGATGTTTTTATTTGTTTATATAAATCACTGCATTGTATGCCATGGAAGCTACTTTATGAATAAAATGTATTGTTATTATTATAGATGTGTATCGGTCTGTACCCATTGTGATTCATTTCAGGAAGTGAAACCTACAAACACTCACACACTCTTGTGTTGTTATTACCACAAAGATAACACCCTGATAACATGAAACTGCTAAAATAAACTCTGTTCATTTGTCTCTTTTTCCTGTTACAACTCGAAGACTTGTGATTCTTTCTCTTGTTAATTTTTTACTCATTTATGTGATGACAGCTGGTTGTTATTTTTTATAACTGTCTTTTGACCTTTGAGCAATTAAGAATTTAAACCTGACTTTTCAGATTGATGACATTTCGTTTTGTGTTTATAATTACATTAAAGCAGAAGTAAGCTGAATATTTGTGTTAATATAAGTCTTAAATAGTTCTATCTTCCGACAGCAATCACTTACATAGAGTGTTTGGTCTGAAACACGGGTCTGTCAGTCACTCTGCTCTGCTGTAAGCCGAGGAGAAAACTTTCATTGTATCCTACAACCTTTATCCAATGAGGAGAGAGAACGGCATAAAGGGGCGGTCCTCTCTGTGTATGCAGCCAAGGGATGCGCGTGAAAGTGGTGACGTAGGGACGAGGGCGGGGCCTGCTAAATCCATCGGCTGACAAGAAGTTAGCCAAAACCACCTGATCGCTTACTTCTGCTTTAAATCTCACTTCCACCACTTGTTATTTTCTGCCTCGTCCTTCTGTTTATTGATTATTAATTGGTGATTAAGACTCAGTCGACTCACGGTGATCTTTGGTCTCTGGAGTCCCTGAGCGTCTTTGGGGGAGCAGAGGAAGTGGTGGTTGGTGGGACCCTGCTGGCGTCCGCTGCTGTCCTCCAGGTGGAAGCTGAGCAGGCAGGTGAGCCGGGTGCAGCGGCCGCACCCCGCCAGCAGGGCGGCGACCGGCTGCTTGAGAACGGCCACAGCGCTGCCGCCAGCGACCGGGAGCAGGTCGGACTTCAGCGAGCACACGGGATCCTGACGAGCCCAGGAGAAGACGGTCACCTGAACGTTAAATATCAAACATCAGACATTTGATGTTACATGTTGTTAAAATGATGGAAGTGACTGCTGTTAAAGGGATAGTTCAACATTTTTTACCAAATTGTCCCATTGCCATAATGCCTATAGTCATAGCAGTAGCTTCGTTACCTTTAATTGTCGGTGCAAGCTGTTTTTAGAACGGTGGAGCAGAGCCGTGAGCTGCTCAGAGCTACGCTACGGAGACTCATGGGATTTCGAGGTAAATTCATGCAAAGCCGCTGATGTGCGTTGCCTTCAGGGGCAGTTTTTCAGCAAGCATTCACTGCATGAGGGAAACCAAGAAATCCCATGAGCCTCCATAGCAAAGAAATAGCTTACACCGACAATTAAAGGTAACGGACCTACTGCTAGACTATAGGGATTATGGCAATGGGCCAATTTGCCAAAATGTTGAACTATCCCTTTAATGTTCATTTAGGATGCAGTTCATTGATTTTATATGCAAATAAAAACTTTCTCTTATTTAAAATGACATGTATAAAGCAATAATTTTCATTAATTTGACTTTTTATCATTATCTTGCTCTATGAATAAAGAGGCAAACAGACATGGGACCTGCCTTATTTACTAGTGGCTTAAATCCAAGAAATATGGTGTTTTCCTGGTATTAAAAAGCCCACAGCAGTCAAATCCTTAAGTGTTTTTGAGAATTGCTTCCTTTTTAAATGTACTTAAATGAAACTCTGCTGTGAAAACTCCAAAAACAAAAGGTTGAAATAAACAACAGGGAGAGATAAGAACAGAAATAATGTATGAACTGTAAAACAGAAACCCATTATGATGCAAAAAAAAATATATATAAATCTGTGTTATAATCCTGTTATTATAACAAAATGATTATAATTGTGTTATGTTTTTATTGTCTGCACAGAAACTAACTGAAGACAGCTCCAGTTGTTTGTACAGGACGGACTCTCCTCCATGTTTCAGTGTTTGTGGAGTATAGTTTTAATTAAAGAACATTATTGTTGTGATTCATTCGAACAGAAGCAGCTTCAGCATTAATTAATGTAAACATCGTACCACGGCCCTGAGCTGCAGGTCCTGACTCAGGTCTGAGACGGCGTAGATCAACAGTGTGTCCTCATCCTCAAACCCGACAGGAAGAACGGCCGCGAAGAAGCTCTGTGCAAAATAATGCAGCATTTTCCACTTCCCACCAAACTCTGCAAAACAGAGACAAACAAGGATTATTACACTGACATTTAATCCCTGTTTAAAATTACCCATAATGCAAGGTCACATTTGCAGGAGTTCAAAACATAAGCAAGTTGCTGATGAGTTGTTTAACTCACCGATTGACGACCAGGACGGCGCCTGCCAGACGTCGTTGAGCTGCCAGTAGAGGGCGCCCATGGTGTGACCTTTGCCCTCGATGATCTCGGTCTGGCTGCGTCGATAAAACTCCGTCTGAGACTTCACACACTGAGCCTGCATGACCTGGACCAGACGCACCGTCCATCATCATCAATAACATGTAAACAAACCAGAGCACCGACACATTCACACACTCACACACTGACGACCTAGTTTCATTAGAAACATCGAATTGAGCCTGTTTTAGATTCACACTGTTTACATTATTCAGCCACTAATGATGCAAATGGAGGTTTGTGAGTTGTTACAATCTAGGTGGACAGGGAAGAAGGAAGTACATAAAACCAGATGTAGCTGGTAGAAGTAAGTTATTTATTGTTTCAAGTTAACAAGGAACGTCAATTTACCGAGGAAGTTGAGGCAAACAGAATCCGAAGAGAACGGTTGGGAGCTGCCAAAGCAAAGAAATAAACACAACCCAGTTACCTGAGTGATGTAGAGAGTGTCTGTGAATCTCTTCAGTGGGTGTGTGGAGTTGGGCAGGTTGAAGTGTAGAGCAGCCTGAAGTAACATCTGCTGGTTCCCGCCCTCGTGGTGCTGACGATGGGAGGCGAAGTCGCTGCTGTAGCTCCAGTCTTCTCCTACAGAAACCTGAAATATCACAAAAACCAACTGTGATGTGAAGAACAAAGTCAGCGACAAAATTCTACATCTTAAACATATTTGAAACTACATTTGTGTCATATTTTTATTTCTTCCTTTTCTGCTTTATTATCAGACGATATGTTTTTTCTGATACCCTATTTTAGAAATTAGTTCACATTTTCTGCACTTTATTAAAGGGGAACTATGCAAATCCGGTCTCTTTTCCACTGTTTTGCTAACCCTCCTGCTAACCCACACTTGTTAATGGGTCCATTTTCGAAAAAATATATTATCGTTTTGTCTTTATAGTTATTTTGATATTATTATTTCGTGGTTGATTCACCCAGCATTTCCTAGTTTCGGTTTCCCGGACACTTGCCGTTTATGGTCGGAACTACGACGGACGGTATCTGATCATCTTCGAACCTCCGACTTTCGTTCTTGATGAATGAAAGCATTCTTGGCAAATGTTTTCGATTTAATGAGTTAAAGATGAAAAACTAGTGCAAAATGTCTGAAATTCTCCATCAAACATTTAAAAGCTCTGTTCATTCACCGGCCGCAGGGTGGAGAAGGAAGGCCAGGACTGGAAGCCGTATTCGGAGGCGAAACGTGTCCGAGGGAACGTCCTCCAGTCCCAGCAGTCGAGGACGTAGCTGTAGAAATGCGTGTCACCGTAGTGAGGGTCGTACGGGTTCGATGCCACCCAGCCCTCCCGCTCCGACTCGGCTCCGTTGGTCGGACTGGAGACGAGGAACGGGCGACTCTGGTCCTCCTGAAGGAGACGTCGCAAATCAGTAAACTGGAACATTTTAAACACAAAACCTGACGATGTTTTTATTAAATGACCGCTCACTCACTTCCTGCACAATCGTCCTGATGTTGTTCACGTACAGCGTCACGTAGTCTTTAACGTACAGAGGCCTCTGTGACGCCGGGATTCTGAACCAGTCTGTCGCCAGAGCAGCTTCGTTCTCATTGTTCCCGCTCCAAATTATTATAGAGGGGTGAGACTTGAGCCGCAGAACCTGACGGGGACAAATAACACAAACACTAAACATTTAATTTGATCACGCAGGTCACCGGGTCACGGTTAAGATACAACAAACTGTGTTCTTTATACTAACACACACACTCGTACATAATACAGTATATAATAAAGCACAGCTCTCATTTTAAAGGTCCAGTGTGTAAAATGGGGGGAAACCGTGATATCTATCGTTCAGATTCTAGTTTGCAGGAGCATGGAGCGAAGAGGTGAAGATCTAAACCATTTTACGATATGTCTGCTGTTTCCTCCTCCTTCTCCTTTGTTGGTTTATTTATGGACATGAAACTCTTGAAACGTGCTCTCTGGTTGGCTGGATTTTCCATTCGGGCTGCCGTACAAACATGGCGGCACAAGATGACGATGCTCTCTAAAGCAAGCCCCTTGCTATATGTATATATAAAAGAATAATTATAAGGCTACGAAAACCCCCCAAAAAATATTTGATTTTATAGCAATTATACACTTATTCAAATATATTCATGGGTAGTATATTCAGATTTTGCCAATAAACCTTGACAATTATTACACACTGGACCTTTAAGAAGTTAAAAAAAATAAATCTGAATAAATATTTTGGTTTATTTGCCATTTAATGGTGCAATTCAAGTAAAAATGACATGAATAAATGTCTCACCTGCTGAGCGACCTCCTCTCTGACCGTCTGTATGAAGTCGTCCTCAGTGGGATACATGGCACAGGCAAACATGAAGTCCTGCCAAATCTAAACACATGACATTGTGTGACAGTGACACTCCTGAAACTAAATATCTTTTATCAATGTCACTCTGTTTAATATCTGCTGCACTTTTCTACCATCGGAGTAACCTGACATCCACGTATAAGCTTCTGCATATTCAGGGGCAAATTCAACTGACATTTGTTCAGTGTTATATCATTATGTTCAGTCAGTAATATTATGTGTTACACAAAATAATCGGATCAATTAAATCTAAAAGACAAAAACCCAGTGTCACATTAAGTTTCTGTACAAAAGAAACATTACAGTCCATCGTCTCTGGTTGTGAGATTATCTCAGTGAAAATGGTGAAAAACAAGCTTCTACATTTCCGTAACACAGTGCAGCAGTGTTTCTGTTGGCTGGGCCGAGGACGTCTGACCTCCGACCTCTGTCCAGCTCTACTGGAGCCGGGCAGCGAGACAGGAAACACTCTTGAATTTGTCTGTTGTCCGTATTCATTCAGTGGAAATGTTAACGTGATAAGAAGAAGAAGGAGTTCGTCTGTGAGTGTAGTTAGTTACCATGATTCCCAGTTCATCACAGATACTGTAGAAAAGCTCCTGCTCGTACACTCCTCCTCCCCAGACCCTGAGTGCGTTCATGTTCGCGTCCACTGCCGACTGCAACAAGTTCCTTATACTGTATTAAAAAAACAAAACAACAACATCAGCTTCAGGATTCACGTCTTCAAACCTGAATCTGTCTCTTTGGTTTAAACAAGTCGTCGCCTGTGAAGTCAGAAGAAAACCTGCACCAAAGAGAAGAGCAGGATATTTAAGAATATTATAATAAATAGTGATTAATATTCCTCTCATGAGGCAGGACTCAAACTGCAGACTGTAAAAAGAAAAAAGAAGCAGCTTTTCAGACGCTACACTCACACAGCAGGAGAGATCTGGTCCTGGAAGGAGTGGGCCGGGATCCAGTTCGAGCCTTTGAGGAAAACTGGTTTCCCATTGATGCGGAAATAAAAGCTCAGGCCCGGAGACCCGACAACTGGCTCCTGGACCAGCGCCACGGTGCGAAAGTACACCTGCAGCAGGAGAGACTCCCATCAGAGACTCAAAGCTACGGAGGACCAGAGAGACGTCACAGGAAAAGAAGTGAAGCGTTTCTTTAATCTCAGGTTTTAAGAGGAGGATTGTAAAATAGAAAGAGCTGCGATTTTTAACCTGTGAAGACATATCTGGATTTCCTCTTCCATTTCCATTTCCTTTTTGTAGCTGCCTTTCCTTTTCCTATCAGCTAATCAACTGTCTTGCTCATTTAGTTTCATTGCTGTTTTTGTGAATCGATTTTTAGATCTAAAATATTTGTTGATGGACCAATAGTCCATGTATAAAATCTTTTGACAAGTCATATTTCTTACTTCTATTTATTTAAACATGATATTAAATAAATTCTTGATTATTTTCCCTCTGTCTGTCCCCGCTCCTCCATATAAATCAATCAATCAATCAAACTTTATATACAGTTAAAATGTAAGACAGTGCTTTCCATAATGAAAACACCCCAAAACACTGGAGGTCTTTCCAAATTAGGTGTTAAAGAGAATAAATAGAGCTGGGAGCGTAAAACAATAAAGGTAGGATGAAAACAGGATAAAATAAATAAAAGGAGTAGGAGAAATAAAAACATACATATTAACTATATCAAATAAAACATGCTAAAACATAGACTCATGATGATAAGATCAGTAAACTAATAAGACAGTAAATAAGTAATAATAAAACAGTGAGTAAGTAAAATAATAAAACTGTAAAACTAATATAAAGAAGGGAATATAAATCTACAGGAAACGTACAGATCTTAAAGTTCCAGTGAAACTCCTCAGTCAACAATAATACCTCATCATTATGTCGCCCCCTAAACAGAAACAAACTTTAACCGTCACCAACAAACCCGACATCCTGTGTGAATCTGGGTCACTGTTTTTTTTTTCTACTGTGCAAAAGTTTAAGGTAGTTTAGATATCCAGTTTGCATTCTGCAGCACGAGAAGACCAAAATATCCAGGAGCAGGAGGAGGAGTCATAAAAAAAAAACTAGAGGCAGGTGACAGGCTGTGAACTCTGACCTTTGACTCTGTATTGAGGAGTGAAACCCCATCCTGGAAACCTCTGAGCGTCAGCTGGTAGGACGGTTGGTCTCCGTGGCCGCGGGGCCACCACAGCTTCACCTGGCTGCTCTGAAGGAAACAAAATAAGGATTCATAATCCAGGAAATTAAACATCTATGAGACATTCACCTGATATTATACTATCAATCTATATCTGTTGGACTGTATTACATGTATGATTGTACAGGTGCATCTCAATAAATTAGAATATCATAGAAAAGTTCATTTATGTCAGTAATTCAATTCAAAAACCCCAATTCAAAAAGTGTTTTCATTTGTTTTAATTGAAATAATGATGGTTTACATTTAATGAAGACCTAAAATTAATTATCTCAAAAATTTTAATATTTCAAAAGACCAATTTAAAAAAGCATGTTTAATATGTAAATGTTGGCCTTCTGAAAAGTATGTCTATCTAACTATGCACTCAATACTATAGGGGTTATTTGACTTGAGCTGCTGGAAAAGGACTTTTCCATGATATTGTAATTTATTGAGATGCACCTGTAAGTGTTATGATATATTATTAGATAGCGATATCTATTATTATTATTATTATATAGCTTTAACTAGAATTAGCTTCCTATGTTATTTTTCTTTTAGTTTTTGTCTTGCGGACCCCTGGAAGAACCGTCTTCACCATTGTGACAACTAATGAGGATCCATTTAACAATAAACAATAGATAATAAACAATAAACCTGTGCACTATCTCTTAATAACACAGGTAAAAAAAAGTCTCCTTGTACCGTGTTTATGTGCAGGATGAAGGTGTTCTTGGTCGTTCCAGAGAGAAACCGAGTCTGGACGCTCTGCTCCGAGTGCAGCTCAGGTACCGACAGAGTGATCCGACCGTCTGTCGTCTGAGCCGCATCGACGAGAAGCTCGACCTGGACCGTCCACTGAGAGAGGCTAGAGTCTAAACACACACACAGTTAAAAAGATGATTAAGAAAACAGAAACAGAAAAGTCATTTCATTACTCCACACGTGGAAATTCACTAGAACCAGCACTAGAAAACAAACCGAAAGATGCAAATGCAGTTTTACTCATATTAATTTTTCAGGTGTGTAAGTGGGAGGTGATTGATAAATGCAAAGTATCATCCTCAGATTACAGTAAGAGAAAACCACAGCCAGAAATGTATTTTTAATATATTTCCTGTGTTTGTTTTCACCTGCATGTTGAACGCAGGAAGCGGTTGGAGAAGTTGAACTTTCACATAACTTTTTTGTGACACCTCTGAACACTTGCTGTATCCTGCACAGCTGCTCCAGTGTAACAGATTAATGATTGAACAGGTTTTAACACTTCCTATCTCATGAGAAACATTTTCTGCTTTTAAAATTCACCATATGCATCAAAGACTCCCTGTTGTTCTCAGTGGTGTTTCTTTTTCTTTCTTTTTTTTTTAAACCTTTAGAGCTGGTGCTGGTGCAGTGTGATGACGTACTGTAGAGAGGAACAGATGCAACCTGGATGAGCTGCAGGACGTCAAACGCCTCCAGTCGAACTCCTTTCCACAGTCCCATGGTGGGGAACGAAGGCCCCCAGTCCCAACTGAAGGAGCTCTGCTCCTGAAACACAACAGCGAGTGAAGAGTTGGATGTACAGAGGTAGAGAGACTGTCCTAATTTAGCAGCTGTCAGCAGAGTGTGTGTGTGTGTGTGTGTGTGTGTGTGTGTGTGAGGTGGTTTTACATGTTTTATTCATTTATTTAAATCAGGAGAATAAGGAAATACAAGCTGCCTCTGATGAGATGAAGGTCACAGTCCGGTACAAGTGGCATCACTGAAAACACTAGAACAAATTCATGCTGTAAAATGAATAAACTATTAAAGGGATAGTTCAACATTTTGGCAAATTGGCCCATTGCCATAATCCCTACAGTCTTAGCAGTAGGTTCGTTACCTTTAATTGTCGGTGCAAGCTATTTTTAGAACGGCGGAGCAGAGCCGCGAGCTGCTCAGAGCTACGCTACGGAGGCTAATGGGATTTCTTGGTTTCCCTCATCAAATTCATCAAATACACAATCCAACAACTCCAAAACGCTCTGGTGGACAAGTTGTGACCTGCACATTCACCACGCTATGAGATAATAACAGAACGTTACCAGACAGAGTTGTTTTAGAGAAATCATCAAATCATCAAAGGTCTCAGTCTATTTTGCATGAAAAGAATATACTAACATAAAAACATGATGCATATAAAGAAAAAATAGTGGTGTTAAAAGAAATTTGCCATAATGAGTTATTATTGAATACTGTATTATTGACCCATAGTGTATCTGTCTGGATCCTAATATCAGTACTTTTCTAACTGG
This sequence comes from Trachurus japonicus, assembly GCF_045865225.1. NCBI lineage: Eukaryota > Metazoa > Chordata > Actinopteri > Carangiformes > Carangidae > Trachurus > Trachurus japonicus. The sequence continues at coordinate 7,277,331 of NC_140928.1, read as the reverse complement.
ATCAAGATAATCCTGGTTTAAAATTCCTTCTTCTGCCTTATTAGATTTGAAAAGCTCAGACTAGTCACATTAAACTACAGTATCCCTGAATACTTTACAGTCAGAGGGAAAACTCACTTTCCTGATGAAATTGACATGGCACTCCCCCTTCTGAACATCTGGAGGACACTCAGGAGGAACTCTGTAGGCAGAGTGAGCCGCCCTCCGCTCCGACGCGTAAAGAACCGGCGACAGGAAACGAACCGTCAGCACGTTGTCTCCGTCCTTCAGCAGCTCTCTGACCGAGAAATCCTACACACCAGAAACATTTGTTATGTAAAGGAAAACAAACCACATGATCCACCACATGTGCTCATTCATTGTGTGTGTCCAACATACATATCTACGAAACATGTTGTCCGTGTTGCCCACTGCGACTCCATTGAGCTGGATGGATGCGACAGTGTCCACGCCGTCAAAGGTAAGACGCACTTTCTGTTTTGTCCTGTTGATGCAGAGGAAAAACAGGTGAGTGAGGATCAGGAGACAGAATTTTTTAATTTTTTTTTTTTTATAAATGATATAAATGAATCAAACCCACCTGACTTGAACAGGAACATTAAAGGAGGTTGTGTACGTCCAGTTGTCTAAAGCAATCCACCGATACGACAAATCATTGAACCTGAAATATGGATCCTGAGAGACAAGTGGAAAAAAAGAGTTTAGAAATTTCTATTTTATTTTGGTATGAGGTTGTTTTTTTTGTTCTTTTTGCTGACACCTGCTGCTAATAACTTGTGGTAACATTTTTAAGATAAATTAACTATAAATGTTAAATATTGAGGCTGAAGGTCAAGTTTCTTTACATAAATAGGCATCAATGTATGTGGATGTTTTGACTTTAGCTTAAATTCACTTGTTAGATAACACGTGACCTGATCAGATTGATATCAATTAGATATAGTTTGTTTATAATAAACTATTGTTTATAATGTTATGTTTCATTGAGCCAAAGAAACAACAACCATGCTCAAAACTCACCTCTTTAAATTAGCTTTGAATGTATAAGTTTATGTGTTTTTTATGTGAATTATATTTTATTCTGACTTCACTCTATTTTATGAGTTTTAAAAGTGTCTCACACAATTAAAAACCTTTCTTAACAGAGTATCAAGATTTTTAAAGGCAAGACAATACACAAAACAAAGAAATTGTCAATCAAACTTGAACTTAAGTTACAGCACGAATAAGACCCAACAGAGTAAAGTTGGTGCACAAACTAGTTGTCCGTTGTATTAAAATTGTCATTTTTGGACATTTTCACAAATACATTATAATGATTGGTCCTACCTGGATGAGTCCCTGCTGCTGCAGAGCTGAATGGACACATCCGGGCACCTGAGCAGCAACAGACACGGACCCATTGGAGTTTGTCAGACTCCATTTACCGTTTAACTCAGTTACTGAAGAAAACCCGGAAAAAACTCCGACAAACAAGCAAAACAAAACAAGCGAGCAGATAAAACTGTATCCACGCAGAGTCATAGTCTGTGGTTTGATGTGGACATGGTTAATTGGACGAAATATACTCCTCAAAAAGTGGACAAATGAAGAGTTTTGTTTTGGGTCGTGTTCGCTGACTGAAGGGGCACTTCCGTGTTTGTCATGTGACGCACGCACGCACCCCGTGGGAGTCACGTGATCAGAGTTCTGGCACGAGGGGGAAATTTCGGCGCGAATGGGGTCCACATTTTCTTTTATTAGAAAAAAATACGAGTCCTCACATCTTTATAGTAGAAATACATCTACTTTTATATGTTAAGTGTGTTTACATTTATCTGTATGGACAGAGAAGGAAGTAGTAATTTAGTTAGTTAAAAAGAAGTCAGATTATAGCTAAAATATTACATACACATACACAAATGTATACGTTTGTATAAATCACTATAAAAGGCTGACTTCAAATGTTTTGACAGTTAATTTTCAATTCTTTGTTAATTTATTACCAAGAGAAATTTTATGTGAGACATCTTTTCACATGACAAACTAAATTTATTCTATTTTGTAAACAATACACTAGGCATGTGAAAATATCCAAACCAGTCAATAATGAAAAGTCCAAAAAGCAATTACTCATTTGTCAGCTCCAACCAAATGATCGTTTGTTTCCCATAGTTTGACATAAGAAATTTCCCTATGGAGGAACCATAGATTGTATAAAGAAGGGAGGAACCCAATCCAGACGAAAACTGATAAAACATTATTCACATTTGTATCAGCTCAAATATCTAGATGTTGACTAAATGAACAAAACTGAAACAGAAGAAAACATGACACATGATGCATTAACTTTATGGTTTAAGTAACTTTATTGAATGGAAAACTAAAAAGAAACAGAGCCACAAGTTGATTATCAACCATTAGCTTTGCATCAATATTTTAGGGCTACAAGAAGACAGTGTTTGAGTGGGCATAAAACTAACTGCTCATCTACTGGCTTCTAAATAACAAAAAGAAAAAAAAAGAAAAAAAAAAGAAATAGGAAGCCTTTGAGGGGAACCAAATTTTTCCAACTGTTCAGCCTTACAATCCACTTAATTTGCAGAAACATATCAGATATAATAGCCTACCTTTATTAACATGCATAAAATACAACATTGAAGTTCTTATATTTTGTTTCCTTAACATTGATATATACTGCTGTGCTTCTCTGTACACACACTTTGATAGTGGAATAAGATACACTTCTTTCCTCAGGTAATAAGTTCCTATACTAATGATCAGAAGAACATACTGACGTCACACCAGTCGAGGAGCCACTAATAAGGAGTTTCCCCCTAATCGTTCAGAAGGCATTTCCCTGTTGCAGGTTTTTTTTTTTTTTTTTTACCACTTACAAATAAAATGCAGACAGAATTTTTTTTCCCTTGCCAATCTGAAGCTTTAAAAATTGAGAATTTGCAGTGATGGCAAAAGACAGGCCTCTCTGGAAATGCTCCAAGGAGACCGTGCCCACAGTTAACGAACACATCAACCCCACAGGATCGGGCCAGTCGACCCAGCTGGACCACCGTGGGGTTGATACGATCGGCGTCAGGAGACCAGTTGCATCTGATTCTACTAAGTGTGTGCAGAGTAAATGACTAACATCACCAATTTTGGGTTGAAAAACTCGTACTGGTGCATGCTCAAGCTGAGTGTTCAGAACCATGGTGATATTTTATTTTATTTTTATTTATTTTTTAAAACTCCGTACAAAATGGGAGTCGAAACCTCACAGAAACTGGCACGTGTCCTAGAGAGAAAACACTATCTTCTTATGAGCGCGCAGGTGGGGGAAAGGGAAGGAAGGGGGGGGTAAAATGCTTTTGATTAAGGAAGAAATAAAGTGAAAAAGAAAAACAGAACCCTGGAATTTTAAGTTTGAACCAGCGACAACATTTTCCACCAGCTTTTTCCAAACGACGCCATCACATTGCGTATTTTTGTGTCCATTCTTTTGCCATTTTGGTGTATCTGCAAGAAGAGAAAAGAAAACGGTAAGATTAAACATGAGCTCAGGCCTACATGACATGTCACTGTCAGGATCTTTTATAGCACATGCACCTGTGCACTTTGCTTTAAAAAAAAAAAAAACAGAAACAACCAGGCAAGCCAAGTTAGCATCCCAATGAAATGAGTCAGTATATACATAAAAATACTCGACGTCATACTCAGTCGACACTACATACACAAGTTTCTAATTTGAAACAAGTCAGGCATTGTGTTGTTTACACACCATTACATCAAGGAGGGCTACTTTTTTTTTTTTGAAAATGGCAAGAACAAACCTCTTCATGCTGGAGTTAGTGGCTACAGTAACATGCAGAGACAATACTGGGCGCTAATCAGGTTACTTAAATAATTCCCACCATTATTACAAATGCTTAAATAGGCAAAAAAAACTTTCATATCCAGATGACACAATATAAAAATAAAATAAAAAAAAGTTTAGCGTTAGAGCAGATATTGACATTTAAATGACTTGAGAAAACTAAACCGCAAATAGTTTCATATATGATTGTTAACTCTACTTTTAATTGAGTATTTGCAGATATTCTGTTTTATATACAAAAAAAACAAAACATCTAGAGGTTTTAAACATTTAAAACATTCCTTTGCAATTTTTTTTCAACTATAAGAAAGACAAATATTTCATATACTAAATTGTCCACAAAATGGTCTGCAAATATTTTTAAAACCAATCCTCCTCCTCCACTTTTTTTATTTCCTGTTCCTGGTTTTATAAGAATCCTCCACGTACCAACCTTTTCTCCAAATTAAATACCAGGAAGACAAATCGTTTCCTTCTGGCTATGTGTGCACTCTGTTAAGTTTACTATGGAAATTAACCTGCAGAGACATGTAACCCCATTGTGGGCTTAATAATAAAAGAATGTACACGATTCATTGCCTTTTTCTTGAGACCCTGACATTATATCTAAGAATACTGTGTCACCTCAGGGTTCGTCATATGCAAAGTTTTGCATACTAGAAACCCAGCTGTCATAATCATCCTCTCTGTTTGTCTTTAGGCTACAGCGTCAGACATCATAGCTCATGAATGCAGTTCTTTTTGGCAGCCAGCTGTAGGCATGTCCGCTAATGCACCACCACCACCTTTTTCCCCCCACACAATGGTCTCTGCTGACACTGCTTCACTCGGCAACAATAACGGCTGAAAAATAAAAGGCAACCCATCATTAGCTGATGATCACCTAACGCTACACAAATCTCAGGTCTCTGCTTGTTGATTTTCCAGCAGCTGCTTGTGCTTTTTAACTTGTGTGAGTGATGTTAAAATCGACACAAATAAGTTAGTAGATGTGATCTTAAAAAGTTAATTTAAAAAAAATTGTTCCTTATAAATAGTTATTTGGTGACACACTGTTTAAGTACATTTCTTTTCTATGCTACACTTTGTAGGATTTAGTATTTCTTTTATAACAATTTGTTAACAATGCACCTGCTCTTGTCAGCTGTGCATGTTTACGTTATTACTTGTGAAAAGACTTTAAACCACTTGTTGTGTTTTACTACAATCTGACTTTATGACTATTTTGATGCAGCAACGTCTGATTACTGCTATCGCCTCTTCATTTCTCTGGCCTGTATTAGTGGTCACCCACAGCTGTCTGGAGACCGTTTTATCCGTGGGTTGGCAGAAATATTATGGTAACTTGTTTATTTACAGCAACCAGCCAGAGATTAGTATAATCACAGTTAAGTCCCACACTGCAGTCGGATACTTCATGACAGAGACTCAGGACTCTGCTTATGCCGGTGAGACCAGAGCATCACAACAACAAAAAAAACAAAAAAAAACAACCACTCCTGTTGCACTACCCAAGATGCAGCGCAGCCTCTTGGCCTTACCCTAAAGCATGGCATACTTCGTTGTCCACTCCTGAGCTAGTTTATTGTACCTGACAGAGTGAAACTAGGTTACATACTAGACTCAGGTGATTAGCTAGGCCTAAGAAAGCTGAACTTTATGTGAACAATGCAGCATGAAACATGTACTGCATGGCTGTTCTTCCTCTTGGAGGTTCAGAATTGGTTATTTCACATGTGACTGAATAAAGAAAGAAACACTTACTTCTGACTATCTGTTTTGTAGATTCGTGCGATCTCTGGCACTAGTGGGTCGTCGGGGTTTGGGTCACATAGGAGTGAGCAAATGGAGAGAAGAACTACAAGAAACGATACACACGATAAAACCGATTACAAATCACGAAATCCAATAACAAATCACGAAATCATTTTTCATTCATAATAAAAGTCATGGCTGACTGAAATGCTAATCCATACTTGTACATAATATTAAACAGAAAATACAGAAAATTATTTTCAGAATTAAAAACCAGCAGATAGAAGATCAATCTAAGCCAAATCTCAATTTGGGGTCACAATAGTTGCACATTAAATGCTTTGACTATTCATAAATGTAGTCGGGTACAGAAACAGGTTGAATTTAACATTAGGCATTTAAAAAACTTAATCTTCATGGGATATTATGAAACAAACCAACTCATAGTTGATCCTTACAACAACAACAAAACTTGCCAATTTTATCATTAACTCTTAATTGTTAAGGTTATCGCGAAGAGCTTGTGATATCATTTCAGGATTGTTCATACCTTTAGAAATAGTAAGTGCAGGAGACCACTGTGATCTGAGAATATCCAGACAGATACTGCCGTTACTGTTAATATTTGGGTGGTAAATTCTTGTTGTAAATGCAACCTGAAGAGGAAAAACAAAATGAATACATATTAGTGAGGAAAGGTGAGATAAGACTGAGTCAAACCAGGTCATCAGTTGTTATGCAATTTAAATTCCTTAACACCAGCCAGTGACGTTGTATGCCCATGACCATTATCTTCTGGAATGACAGATATAACTATATGAGGGCTATGAAGCTGACAAAGTGTTTTAACTGCACCAAACGGCTGAAAACAAGTTTCATTTACCAGTCATACTCTGTACTGTTACTCTGCAGTGTTACAAAAACAGAGTTAAAGCTGCTAAGTCATTACAAGTAATACAAGTTCCTAGTACTGTATATGCTGGTATGTTTCTGTTGCCAAACAAGACTGACGGCTGATTGATGACAGATAGTGCTGGTGGTGGCTTTGACGTACGGTGAAAGACGACGTACCTTTAGTTACTAGGATGTATCAAAACAAGAGAATAGAAAACTTGTGTTTCCGTCTTACCTTGGGTGGTTTGAAGGGGTAGTCTGTTGGAAAATGAATTGTCAGGAAGAAAACACCTCCCTGATATGGACTGTCACTCTGTAGAGGACAAAAAAAAGAGGAAAAGAATATTTACATATTTCAGAAAAGAAGAAATAAATGCTCCAAAACAAGCCGTCAACAGCCTCCAGTCAAATTTTAACCTTTATCTCATCAACACATTTAAAGCAGCTGGGAACATAAACCCCAGTTACAATTTTTTCAACATGCATTCAGAAAAGAAAGCAAAGGTTATATCAAATGGTGTCAACTTACAGGTCCCATGATTGTGGCTTGCCAGTGAAACACTGCAGAGAACAGAAAGTAAATGTTAGGAGAGGGAAAAAAAAAAGGTCACAGGTATCTGATCTGACAGGAACTAGGCGTCTAAATCGTCTTTGTAGCTTCCCAGTAACACCACTTCCCTTTGTGTATTTTTATCAGTACACATTTATGACCACAATGACTGTGAAATAGTTTCACTGTTGTGTTTATCAGCAAGAAAGAGACATTCAAGAACAAGATTATGACGATTCTCATCACTAGAGATATATCAACAGAGTTCATATAAAAAAATAAAGCAACTTCTTAAAATTAAAATTTAAGTCTGCTGTTCAGTCATTTACCAACAAACATGTTTTATATAAATTTAAAAAAAGAAAAAAAGGAGGGACACGTTGAGCCAAACCCTCATGCTTGACACTATAAAACTTTTACAGCTTACACAATGTAATCATTAATCAAAAATTGGACAAACTTTATCCATAACTACTTTGATAACTCTGGAACAGTTTTCAAGCGCAAACTAAAGCTTAAAGTGGGAGAAATTGATACATTTCGTCATTAATGTTAGTAAACTGAATATCTTTGGGTTGTTGACTATTGCACAGTCAAAAGGACATTGTTAACGAGTAATCTTTAAACTTCATAGACAGCATTATTGAAAAGTAGGTCAACAGATAAACTGATACAACTTTTGACTATCTCCGGGACACTTACTGTCATCGCCCACTGGGCCGGCTGAGCACTGTGCTGGAGGGTCACGAGCCAGGTCGTTAAGCTCCTGTAATGAAAAGAGGTTTACAACAATAAGCAATTAGATCACATTAATGAGACGACGACAAGATTTCTTTAAAAAAAATCCATGTACAGGAATGAGCATAAATGCCAACATGGAGTAGTAGCGGACGAGGGGGAAATGGAGATGGTTGTGTTATTTATTTCACAACACACTCCCCTCTCACTGTTGTCTGTGTTGTTGTTATCTCTTGCAACTCCCCTCCATGTTTTCAACTCTGCACCAGCTCAGGAGCAGGTGGGGGGTGGGAGGGGGGACCGCCTTGTTATCGTGTCTACAGTAAGCAAGATGAGACCTAAGCATATATACACACACAGCCCACAGCTTCTGTTATTTTTAGGTCTACAGCTATTTTAGAGAGTGAAGTGGAGGCCTCTGCCCCACCCTGGCCTTCTGACATACACCGTTTCACAAGTAACTTTATGGATTTCCCTTGAAGAAGCTTCTAGTCTACCAACAGCAGAGTGGAGAAATAATAAAAGCCCCAGTATTGGTTAAACACTTTATGGAGGTGCTGTTGCTCTACTCTCGTTCACTCCAGTGTTGGGGCAGTAGTTTCCTCCTATGTAACTGTCAGAAAACATAAAATACACCCTGAGATGTCCATGGGCTCAACACATACACGCCAACAAAAGAAAAAAAATTACAACATACCAAGGAAATGTATCATGAACACAGCTCTGGCTGCTAACACGGATTTCAGTGAAGTGATATGAGTCATGGGTTCTTCTGGTAACGTCGAGCACAGCAAAATACGTTTTAAAACGCCTGGTGAACTCACTTCAATGTGAGGCTCCAGTGAGTTGCTCAGTTGTGTTACCAAACCGCATTCAAATGTATGCGTGTGTATGTGTTTATGTAAACGCTGTAGTGTTGGGCAATTGCGTGCGGCCTCTTTTTTGTCGTCAATCCACCTCGACGCTTGAACACACACACTGAACCTGTAACCGAAACTGCTAACTGTTAGCGCCCCAAAGCTAGCTTCACCACAAGCTTGTGTCGAAGAAGCCGGTGCCAACAACGTTAGCAAACCCCCCAAAAATAAATAAATAATACAAAAGCAAGAAAAAACACCATTAACTCAACCAAATTATGGCACAAAGATTATACACACACTAACTTCAACAACACTTCCCCCCGAAAACAGGTTTCACCGCCATGTTTCACAGGATACAGTTTAGCTTAGCTTAGCTTAGCTACATTGTGGGAGGGAGGCTAGCGCGGCGGAGCTAACGGCTAACCGCTAACATTTGACGTTATCTTACCTTGTGGATCCGTTTCAGAGCCATCCTCTCTTTAGGGTGTTCTGCTCTTCAAGACGAGGGTTTTTGTTGTTTTTTTCGTTTTCGATCCAAGCGGTGGGGTGGGAGGGAGGCAACTTTTGATGATGATGATGATATGCCAGGATGATTCGCTTCGCTTGTTAGCTGTTAAATTAGCCACCGACGCTAGCTCTCTCGCTCTCGTTCTCTCTCCCTACGTTACACACACACAGAACTCGACGGCCTTTTCTTTTTCTCGAGTTAGCCGCAGTTAGCCGTTGGTTGGTTGGTTTCTCCGAGCGACAGATGTTGTTACACCGCCCTCGATTTCTCCGTCTTATTTAATTTTAGATTTTTTTTTTGTTTTTTTTTAATCTTGACTAAGTATCCCCCCTCCTCTTCTCCGTTTTAAGGAAGAAAGAAGAAAAGAAAAAAGTGCGATTGCCTAGGTGAAGTAACCCGGGCAACAAAGCTCCCGTTCCCGTTCCTTCCTCCGTCAGTCAGGTCTCGGTGTCGGTCAGTGACGTTAGCCAACTAGCGGCTGTCTACATGTATGTGAGGCTTTATGGTGGCGGTGGAGGAGGAGGAGGAGGAGGAGTGACGGTGGGGCGGATGTGATGGCAGATTGGTTACCAGCCTGCACACACACACACACACACACACACACACACAAAAACACAACATGCTATGCTTGACAGACCGGCCACGACATGTCAGCATGTAAGAGTTAACGCCCCAGACTTACATAAATAACTCTTTAGTCAAATTAATAAACCCTCCACCTCAGCGTGTATGTATTTAGATATGTATTTATGCGTGTGTATGGAAGTAGAAACACTATTCATAACCCTTTATTTCTAATTTATATTTTGCTATGTTTTAATAGCAGATGCCATTTCTGTCTTCTTCCCTATTTAGTTTTTTATTCATAACATACCGGTGTGTAGGGTATGTAAATAGTTTCATATGGATGTAGGCCTATATAGTATTTTTTTCTCACTTTTCTGTGTTATATTGCTCTTATATTATATTATATTATATTATATTGTCTGCCCTGCTGGATCCTTTTGGATCAATGAAGTCTAAGGTTAGAGAGAGACAACAAGCTAAGAATTTTAGTATCTATTTATACTCAAAAATATTATTTCAATTAAGGTTGGGATATCATCTGATGATTTCTCAAATGCCAGACTTACATAAATAACTCTTTAGTCAGATTATTAAACCGTCCCCCTCAGTGTGTATGTATTTAGATATGTATTTATGCGTGTGTATGGAAGTAGAAACAGAAACTGGTTCCAGTTCTTTTTTTATTTCTCATTTATATTTTGCTATGTTTTAATAGCAGATGCCTTCAGGTTTTTTCTGTCTTCTTCTCTATTTAGTTTCATATTCATAAGGCTATGTACATAGTTTCTTATGGATGTGCCTATATACTGTATTTTTTTCTTACTTTTCTGTGTTATATTGCTCTTCTATGCCCTTATATTATATTATATGTATGTCTGCCCTACTGGATCATTTTGGATCAATGAAGTCTAAGGTTAGAGAGAGACAACAAGCTAAGAATTTCAGTATTTATTTATACTCAAAAATATTCTTTCAATTAAGGTTGGGATAGATCATTTGATGATTCCTCACATGCCAGACTTACATAAATAAGTCTTTAGTCAAATTATTAAACCTTCCACCTCAGCGTGTTTAGATATGTATTTATGCGTGTGTATGAAAGTAGAAACGCAAACTGGTTTCAGTTCTTTTTTTATTTCTAATTTATATTTTGCTATGTTTTAATAGCAGATGCCTTCAGGTTTTTTTTTCTGTCTTCTTCTCTATGTAGTTCTTTATTCATAACATACAGTAGGCTATGTACACGGTTTCATATGGATGTAGGCCTATATAGTGTATTTTTTTGTGTTCTGTGTTATATTGCTCTTCTATACCCTTATATTTTATTATAAAATATTATATGTATGCCTGCCTCCTGGATCCTTTTGGATCGATGAAGTCTGAGGTTAGAGAGACAACAAACTAAGAATTTCATTATCTATTTATACTCAAAAATATTCTTTCAATTAAGGTTGGGATAGATCATTTGATGATTCCTCATATGCCAAAGTGGCCATTCAAAGATGTTCAATAATCACTAAACCCAGAGAATGTTTTTCATTCCTGCTTAAATCTTGTGCAGTTAAATAGACTTTATTATTAGACTCCAGGTCCATTCAAAAGGAGAGACAAACAAACACACACATAAAAAATTTAAAAGAGACAGTCATTCCAGTGTTTCCACATGGCTGACTGGTATCTCACAGCGTTGAGACCAGGATTGGACAGCACAGCAGCATTATGTGTATCATTCAGTCGACAGATGAATTTATACATGAATAATAAATGAATAATTATCGTAATTTATTATTTGTGTGCTGTTTTGGATGTAGCTTTTTTGGGAGGGGGCCCAGCTATAAGGACAGGTGCTGCAAATCAGTTTAAAATGCTGTTGCCATCATACTGTACTTTACAGGTTTTCATGTAACCTTTCCTGGGTTAAAATCTTTATTTCATTTGATAATTTGATTAAATGATGATGTAAATGTTCTTAAATTAGTAAATTTAGGTTTAATAAAAATTTCTATATAGAAAATCTGGAGTCGGGGCGGTGTGTGGCGCAGTGAAATCTGGAGTCATGTTAACATCCCAGCACAGAAATACTGACGCACAGAGAGCAAGAGGGACATTGTTTCATATGTGTAAAAACTTCCTTTACAGTTTCATCATGACTCATTTGAGATGTCTTTTTTTTTTTTTTTAATTTGATTTCATGTTAGATGTTTTTTTTTTAACCTTTATTTAACCAGGCGAGCAGATTCAGAACAAAATTCTTATTTTCAAGTGCAGATGTAATGTCACACAGACCAGATCAGACAGTTGTCTTTTTCAGGAACGATGCTACATAAATTAAGATACAAGAAAATCCTCTGATTCATCAACTTTACAAATGTTTTTAAAAAAATGATTCAAAAGAGTCATTATGATAACCTTCATCACATACAACTACTATACTATACTGATAATTATGAAATTATACAGTGTGGTAGAATACCTTTATTTAATTTATACTATTATCTACAAATCAAAATATTAGCCCACTTCCCTTTTTTTCTAGACCGTCATAGTTGAACAACACTTCATAAAATCTGACACTAAATCTCAGCCTCACTGTTCATCAGTCATGATTGATTTTATTGACTACAGTAAAAAAAGAAAAAGAAAGAACGTGTTCACAGCTATAATTTAATACTGGGAGACAGAGAGGCTTTGCAGTACAAAAGGTCGATTTTGCTGCTGAACCACACAAAAAAACGCTAGACATAAAAACTACACACGATACAGAGAAGAAAATGAAAATGAATCAAATGCCATTTAATTTCTCTAAGTAAACATTTGTTCTTGAAACCTGCTAGAATTTGGTAAATATTGACCCAAGATAATTGCTTTGTAGTTACACGTGATTTCTATTAATTAATTATAATCTCTCTCTCTTTTTATTTTTTTTTTTACAATTCATTTTTACAGTTGTACAATAAAGGGAATATCGTTTTAACCCAAGACATTTTACTGTCCATATACAATCCAGTTGCACATTATTTGCTGAACTGAACCACATTCATTAGACTGTCTGGTACAAGATACTTTTTAAAATTTTAATTTTTTTTCTATTGTTTCACAGAGAGAAGGCAAATGTGTTAAAGGGATAATTTTAGCAAATTGGCCCATTGCCATAATCCCTATAGTTTTAGCAGTAGGTTTGCTAACTTTAATTGTCGGTGCAAGCTATTTTTAGAACGGCAGAGCAGAGCCACAAGCTGCTCAGAGCTACACTACGGAGGCTAATGGGATTTCTTGGTTTCCCTCATCAAACTCATCAAATACACAATCCAAAAACAACGCTCTGGTGGACAAGTTGTGACCTGCACATTCACCACGCTATGAGATGATAACAGAACGTTACCAGACAGAGTCGTTTTAGAGGTAAATGCAGAGACTGCTTGCTGAAAAACTGTCCCAGACGGGAACGCACATCATTGGTTTTGCATGAATTTACCTCTAAAACAACTCTGTCTGGTAACGTTGTGTTATTATCTCATAGCGTGGTGAATGTGCAGGTCACAACTTGTCCACCAGAGCGTTGTGGAGTTGTTGGATTGTGTATTTGATGAGTTTGATGAGGGAAACCAAGAAATCCCATGAGCCTCCGTAGCGTAGCTCTGCTCCGCCGTTCTAAAAATAGCTTGCACCGACAATTAAAGGTAACGAACCTACTGCTATGACTATAGAGATTATGGCAATTATGGCAATTTGCCAAAAATGTTGAACTATCCCTTTAAATTCTCCATTATGGAGGGTCACCCTTTTTTTTCCACACTTCTACACCCTTCAAGGCACTGATGCAGGGCAGTCAGTCACTGTTGTCTGTGCTTATACAAGAGAAGGCGGCGTCCACAGAGGCGGACGGCCGGTGGGTCTGAGGGTCCAGGTCCGAGTCCGAGTCTGAATATGAATTATTCCCTTTATGACTCGAATGATCGTCAACAACGCAGTTTAAGAGTTTTGAATTTTCATTACATGATTTGACAAATGTTTGGACATCTGGTGAGGCCGTCGTCTCTAGAGTCCGGTCACACTGTCTGTCGTGTTTTGCACCTTTGTTGTTGTTCTGTGGCGCTCTGAGACGGAAAGCAGCTCCGTCGTCGAGTCCCGCCGCTCCTTTAGAGTCACATTGGTCCTTCACTGGATTCTCGTTCACATCGTTAGAAGAAGTCGATGGCGGTGGTGAGTCGTCGTCGCTGCCGCTCTCCTCGCCTGCGTCGTAGAGATTAGGAGGTGGTGACGTAGAAAGGCAGCTGGACGGCACCGGGTGGACAAACCCAACAAAGTCTCCACTGGAGCTGAAGCGAAGACCCTGAGCAGCAGCAGCCGACGCAGCCGCCGTCTCTCCGTGACGTTCAGGAGTCTTGTCTCCTCTTCCTCCTCCTTCCCTCTCTTCCTCATCCTCCTCCTCCTCCTCCTCTTCCTCCTCGGTGGCATCAGCAGCCACATCGTCGCTCCGCTGCGTCTCTTGGGATGAGCTGCTGCTGCTGCCGTCCTGGTTTCGGTTCCCCTCTTGTTCAGTCGGATCCGGCCCTGCGTCGTCGTCTCTCTCTGCCGCGGCGGCGGCGTCGCCCGAGACGTCGTCGCTGTGGCCGGTGGGTCGGACCGTCTGGTGGCACATGGGGCAGGTGTCCTGCACGTACAACCACTTGCGGAGGCAGTTGCCGTGGAAGAAGTGTCGACAGTACGTGATGACGGCTGAGCTCATTTCCTGTGGAGAGAGGGGAGACGTCATTTGAAGTCACTTGCACCTTCAGAAGAAGTTGTAATGTATCTGTATTTATTCAGACGTTCACCAAGTTAAAGGGATAGTTCACCCAAAATTCAAATTTCACTCATTATCTACTCACCCTCATGTCGACTAAGGGCTGGACAAAGAAAAGTGAGCCCCGCTGAGCCCCCCTGTAACTCAGAGAAGGCACGGAGGACTCTGAAACTTCTCCCAGCCCTTAGTCGGCATGAGGGTGAGTAGATAATGAGTGAAATTTGAATTTTGGGTGAACTATCCCTTTAAAAGTCATTTTGACCCTGTTTTACCTGTTTTAAAAAAGGTATGAAAGACAGTTTGGCTTGCAATTAATCATCTAGTCCACACTCCCATACAGAGGCATTTAGGGAATGAAGCTGCTGCCTATGTACATAATGATGATCACATGTGCAGTTAATGAAATTTAAGGCAATTTAATATATTGTATGGCAGCAGATACCCTGTATAATACTAGTTCTTTTAACATCTCAATATATACATTTCATAATATAACAATATTATCATTGTTATGTTTACTGTTTATTGTATCCTTTGGATCCCCATTAGTCTTCATAGAGATGAAGACTATGCTTCCTGGGGTCCACATTAAATCAAACAATTATTACAACAATTACATCATTATAGCATTTATACAAAGAGTTACATAAGACCATTCATCCTAAATACATTAACATGATTATAGAAATGTATATTAAAGCAGAAGTAAGTGGTCCGGTCGTTTTCGCTAATGCTGCGTTCCAGGCAGGCTTTTGAAATCGTAAATTACAGCTTCAAGTCACAACTTACGACTTTGTAGCGTTCCAGGCAACCCACTCGTGTTTCTCCGACCTGTTTTACCGGCCACTCGTAACTTCCGACCGGTGAACTCGTACCAGATCGAACTGGTATGACTTCACGGTTGGAAAAATAAGAGTTTCCTTGAACGCACCATAACAGTCCTCGTCCCTACGTCGCCACATTCACGGCGTCCCTTGGCTGCACACACAGCCCTGCATGCCGTTCTCTCTCCTCATTGGATAAAAACTGTAGGATACGATAAATGTTTTCTCTTCGGCTCAGAGCAGAGCAGAGTGACTGACAGACCCGTGTTTCAGACCAAACACTCTATGTAAGTGATTGCTGTCGGAAGATACAACTATTTAAGACTTATATTAACACAAATATATCACTTACTTCTGCTTTAAGTAGTACAATGTAAATGTGTTAACATTATAAAGAGAAATAATATAGTTTTTTTTTACATGATTTTAAAAGAGTTACGTGATTATTACGATGTTATTACATCATGTGGTTATATTATGTTGTATCATCCTTTATTATTACTGTATTGTGTTTACATTGCATCTTGCACATACAGTATATTGTGCTTGTTCATATCCATACCGATACACTTATATATTACATTGTACACATTGTTTACAAATCGCGGCTGCCATAAATTCATTCACCATTTTATTTTTGCACAGGTCACATAATGTATTCTTATGTATTATGACGTATGTAATGCAAATGACCTTTTTAAATGTCACTTCTCCTAATTAATGTTTTTCATTTTTTAGATCTACGTCAAACAGTCAGTTCCTCGTTTCTCTCGTCTCTGTCTGTGCTGCTGTGACGTGAACGCCCCCGTCCCGCGGTCAGGGATCACTGAGCTCTCATTTGCCAACTGAAAACGAGTTTTTCATATTATCCACATTTTCTGTCGCTGCTTCCCTGACAACAAACGACTCATCGTCATCAAGGAAAAGGAAAAGACCATTTTAGCTGGCGTGGACAGAAAACCATGGCAGAAAGCCAAAGACTGAGTAAAAGCAGAGGTGGGACTAAACTGGAAGAACTGGAGGAACTTGCTTTAATAAAAAAAGGTCAACACAATGTTAGGTAACTCATTCAGTATGAACCACAACTCACTATACAGCACTATACTATATGACATGTATCTGTCACATGGAGGACAATATCATGAATCACTGTATTCTTAGTTTTAAAACACTTCTGACGTTGTAATGATATAATAAGTCTGATTGTTGGTGTTTTCATAGTGATTCATATTTAAAGCTGTGAAGCCGTCATCTTAAATGGTATAGTATAATATATATATAAAAAACTTTAACAAATTTTAAACTATGGCCATCTTATAAGTGATATTTAAATTTTTTCTTTTGCATTCTGGATTTGATCTATGTTTTCTAGCCTTGTTTTACCGTAACATAGTGCTACATCATTAAAATCATTGTTTTAACATCCTGAGGTAAGGATATGAGGTATAGATACTGGATGGGTTGACGGGTGGTAACTATGTACTGTATGTACTGTATGTGAAATATGTTTTATACACTACGCGCTGTTTTTATTGTGTTTTTTGGTTTGACTGTTTGTTCTGCAGTAGATCTATGGTGTATTGACTATGGTAAAAAAGTTAATAAATAAATAAATAAAATTATTTTGATTCTGATGTGCTATGCCTATGGCTTCTTTATCTCTTCTTTCACATCTGTTATAACTGCAACTGTAAGCACTTTTAAATCAGGTTAAAAACATTTATCTTTTCATGTGCTTATGGCTGAGCTCTTTTAAAGAACTCTTTGCACTGTAAGTCCTCTTAATTGTTTTAATACAAATCTATATTTGGTAATACATTATAATAAGTACACACTATTTAGCATTAGTTACGCATTAAATACTCAATTCATAGTTTATAACACATGCATACTCATTAGTATGTAGTTTATGAACACAGTTAAAAATGTTTTACTCATAGGGTTAATCACTAACTGTATTTATAAACTACATACTAATGAGTATTCATGCTTTAGAAATTAAGAATTCAGTATTTATTAATGCTTTACTAATGCTTAATAGTGTGTACTTATTATAAAGTGTTACCCAATATTTCATGCTCTATTTGTTGTTGTTTTTTCCTGTACTTTCTTTACTCGTTTTTCTTGCTTTTAATTGTATGTTTAATGTTTCCAATTTTTACTATTTTGTGTTTTATTTTAATTTATTTTAAAAAGTTGTATGTTTTTATGCTGTTTTTTATGCACTATATTAATAAAGATGCCTTGCCTTGTCTTAATTACGTCATTTCTTTACGCTTTCTTATATATCAGACAAGCTGTTCTGGTCATAATGAACCCTATCGAGCTATGTAATGTGGTTTAACCACGTTTGGTGCCACTGACCTGGAAGCAGATGGAGCAGACGTCGTTGTGCTGCTGCAGCTGCTGCGCCGTAGCTTTGGGGAGGGAGTTGATCTTCTTGGCCGCTTCCTGTCGGAGCAGGAAGCTCCTCCAGCCGGACTGACCCCTGAGCCAGACGTTGAAGTACGAGTGGATGATGATGACGGAGGCGCCCATCCAGCTCCACTCCCCGAACAGAGACTCCCAGGTGCCGTACGCCACCACGCAGAGCGCCACCACGAACTCCAGCACCCGGCTGACGGCGTTCACCCAGTAGATCACCTCGTCCAGGCTCTCGATCGGGTCGCTGCGAAACAGCTCCACCATGAAG
The DNA here is from genome assembly GCF_045865225.1 of Trachurus japonicus. Taxonomy (NCBI): domain Eukaryota; kingdom Metazoa; phylum Chordata; class Actinopteri; order Carangiformes; family Carangidae; genus Trachurus; species Trachurus japonicus. Next base: position 7,259,304 of record NC_140928.1, on the reverse strand, counting down.
AGTGAGTAGATGAGCATCGTGCCTGTTACCTGGAAGTTAGGACAAACATTACATTATATTTGTACAGCGTAAATAAACACAGTTGCTTCCCAGACATTCCCATATGTCAATAATCTCTAGTAGAGCCATGGGAGAAAGGAAATATTCCATTACAGGGTATCCGCGGGGTCTTGAAAAGTATTAAAAGGTGATAAATCAATTTTGGGAAAATTAAGACCCTTAAAAAGTATTAAAAAGTCTTTATAAAGTCTTAAATATTGAAGGTATTTTTTTCTGAATTAGCTGTCCAAGAGTTTGAGTTGTAAAAAACATTGCGGAAGTGTGTGAATTTATTTGGTTTATTAAAAAACAAAGATGAACCGGTTCATGAAAAAGAAAAGAAGATTGTTGTTTTTGTTTTTTTGAGAGTTGAGCAATGTTTTGTTTTTTTTGATAAACTTTGCCTTTGATTTATTATCCCAGCCTTTTTTAAATTCTGTTGTATCATAGTGGTCTATAGTCTTTATCACAAAAACTAAAACTGTTCAGTTAAAAGTGTCACTGATGTAAATGGTTACAGCTTGAAGCGGCGGTGAGGTATTAAAAAATGTTGAGAAGGTCTTGAAAAAGTCTTAAAAAGGTATTGAAATTAACTTCAAGATTCCTGTTTATATACCCTGCATTATTACTGTATGTTTAAGAGCTACTACTCATCTTCTTCATCATCCATCAAGTCCACACTCTTTACAAAACATCAAATGGTCCTCAAACATTTTTTCAGACATCCTGTTTCCCTTTGGGAAATGAACAGTATCTTACTGGTCCATTGTTTGATAGATGGTCTTTTGGTCTTTTTCCAAAAAGCTATAATTAATCTTTCAGCGTACAGAAAAAAACAAAGTGTGATTATTCTTTGTTCTCTTTTAATGAGGTTATGATCTTGTGAGTAACAGACCGTAAGAGAAAAAAGAAAAAGAGAAACTCCAGGTCCCACTGGAACGCCTCTTTACTGTAACTGCTCTATCTGCGTTTCTTATCTATTACTAATGGTTTTATCTTCCTGAACTTGTTGAACACAAAGAAACACCGTCCACTTCACCTCGGTGTCAGCTGCCTCAGATTTACATGTGTTATATCTCCCTCCATATATTTATTATCAGATAAACATCTTTATTCCTTAAAACTATAAATATCATTTATATCTCAAACATCTACAACAAATGTTTTTTAAGAAGCTTTGATTTTCTTTTCCTCTTCCCAATATGAAAGTTTTTGATAAATTGTTATTTTATTTCACATGCAAACTTCAACTATTCTTATTTGGTAAATATACGGTTTAGGTGTCATTTTATTATTGGATGTTAATGTTGTGATTTGACCTCAAGAAAAGTATGATACAGATATTTAGATAGTAGATAAATTAGCACACATGTTCGTAAAGTATTATGATTCATCTCCTCTGAATCAAATAGTTTAATTGTCAAATTTGATGTAAAAAACTAAACAAAAAACAACCTATGTAAATAAACAGTTTAGATTTCTAGCAACTCAGTAATTCAACATTTTTAATTTATTCCATATTTACACAATATCGTGTTCATTCATAACTTGTTTTTTGCTGTATTTCAATATTTTGACATGGCGTTAAAAGACCTCGTACCTGAAGGGACGTCAGCATGCAGCTGGACACGAGTATGAGGAGCCAGAAGTCCATGTGGAAGAACTGGGAGATTTTATAAGCCATGTACACGGGGAAAATCAGCAGGAGCAGACACATGCTGAGGCCACGGAAGTGTTTCCACAGACTTCTAGGAACAAACAGAAGAAACAGAGATGAGTCAGACGACGGCTTTTGAAAAGATTATGGACCTCAATACGTCACTTTGACGCCTCGGCTCACTTTACTTCCACCTCATAAAATGAAATTTAAAGTTCCCTCTTGATGGCGTTACCTGTTGCGTGACGCACCCAGAGCCAGAATGATTGGGTCTGTGATTTCGATCATGGACTGCAGGGTGGAGGTCACCACGATGAAGAGGATGATGCTGAGGAGGAAGGTGCGCTGCAGAGCCTGCATGTCCAACAGACCGGTCTGCAGCGCGAGCAGGAGCAGAGTGACGCCCTCAGTCACGCCTCTGAACACAAGAGGAGGAAAAAAACTGAGGTTAAGTCCTGACACACGAAACAATACACCACTACATCTAGTTTAAAGGGATAGTTCAACATTTTGGCAAATTGGCCCATTGCCATAATCCCTTTAGTCTTCGCAGTAGGTTTGTTACCTTTACCGTTACCTGTCGGTGCAAGCTATTTTTAGAATGGCGGAGCAGAGCCGCAAGCTATCTCATAGCGTGGTGAATGTGCAGGTCACAACTTATCCACCGGAGCGTTTTGGAGTTGTTGGATTGTGTATTTGATGAGTTTGATGAGGGAAACCAAGAAATCCCATTAGCCTCCGTAGCGTAGCGCTGAGCAGCTCGCGGGACTTTCTCAAAAAATTCAAAGCATGAAAACCACGTGTAATCTTTTGACTTCATGAAAAACATGACATTATTATGAAATTGACTGTTATTTCTTGGCTTTTTCTTGACAATACCATGTAATTAGCAGCCTGTAAATTAAAGGCTTACCAAAAACTGCTGTATTTTATCTAATTTCTTGATATTATGTTTTTATTTGTTGCTTTTCTCCAGATTTTAATCTCTTACAGATAATTCAATTCAAAATGTTTATCAGAATTAAATAAATGATTATTACTGATTTTTCTGTTTTCATTTGACTTGTCTTCTGTAAAGTGAAACTAAATATCTAGATTTGATGAAAGAAATTTACATTAAAAGGATTAATGGTGGATTAATAAATGAAATAATAAGCAATAAGAAAAAGCTAGAGGCCATCCTGGCAGCTCACCAGCCACGAACATGCTGACAATCTGACCCATATACTCAGTGGTTTTTAATCACATGACTTCCCAGCTGTTACGGGCTCTGGACCGCAGCTATTTTTGACCTCAGTTTCATTTTTACCTGAATTACACACCTGTCTCAAGTTTCATGAGAGTCACAAAATCTGTCCACAAACACTTTAACACCCGTCGTCACAGTAGGAAACACCTTCCAACGACAACGGCACCTGCCAAACCTGCTTTGTCGAAATTGTTTGTTGACACCTTCTAATATTACTCTTGTAATTATTTTAGGAGTGTTTACAAAATTCATTAAAGCGTAGGGGTTTTCCAGCTGCACAGTCATGAGTTATTTGTCTTTGGAAAACACCTACCATTAGCTGCCGGTTCGTCACTTGAATGCCCTCTAGTGAGTGGAAACTAAAACCATCTTAATGGGGCTGTAATCACATAAACACTCACACACTTGGCTCTATAATCAAAGGTCAACAAAAGTAAACATTGAAGGAACCAGAAAAAAGACAGACTAACAATAAAACAGATTAAAACTACAAGAAAAAATTATTGAATCTGCAGGTTTACAGTTAGTTTCACCTCATTGTTTGTCCACTGGTTTATCATTTTAGTTCATTCTCATCACTGTCTTTGTGTCATTCTTGGCTGCAGGGACCTGTTGTCAGATAAACGCTCTGAAAAGTGCATCTTTTATATTGTTTTTATTGTATATTTTGCTTGTTTCTGTTGCCTAGTGCCTTAAAAAAAACCCTGTGTATGGTGTATATTAGGTGAATAAAGCAATTCTGATTCAGATTCTGATCAAAAGCCCACCACAGACAGCAGACAGATATATTTAGAGACAAGCTGGTGAACACAGTGGGGACATTTCCTTCAGGAGTTCACTAAAAGAATAAAAGCTGAGCTAAACAATGTGATTACTGGACTCAAAATGAACAATAACGTTGCTCTTACATGACTTTAAACTAGCATTTACTTCAAGGTTTGACACATGAACTCAAAGAAGCTGTGTGTTTCTACTGCCCCCCAGTGGCCAAGAAATCTGTTATTTAAAAAAAAAAGCAGCTCTAAGTGTGTAAAGTGGACTGAAGGGAAGGAGTAAACTGAGAACATCTCACCTGTGCATGACGTTCTCATTCTGAACAGCTGCGTAACCTCCCAGGTAAAACTTGCATAGGTTGAGCAGCCCGAGAGCCAGATAGGACACCACGAAGGTCAGACCCAGGAGAGAGTACGGCGTGGCACAACACTCAGACACACTGCAAATACATCGGTTTGTTAGTTTAATATCTGAAATACTTCATATTTCAGTCAGAGCCTAAACCACTCGTTATTATTCTGGGAATGTCAGATGATGTTAAAAAACGAAACGATTCTTCGTCTCGTCTTAACATTGCAAAGAAGTTATCTCGCACCTCTTACGGAATTTAATTTTTCCTTTTTACTCCAACAATGTAGTGAATATAGTGGAAACCGCTTATAGTGATCACGGATATAGTAATCAACCGCTTATATGGATCAAAAGGCTTGGGACAGAATCCTTTCTATACAAATGCTGTTTAAATAATTTGCTTATAGTGATCAAGAAATCCGCTTATAGTGTTCATTTTTGGTCATTTTATAAATGAAAACATGTGAAAAAAAAATTTTCAAAACTACATGTAGCCTATTTATGTTATTTTCGGCGATCTGTACTGAGACTGTTGTTATTCTGTCACGTGAGTTAAATGATTGCTGTGTGGAAAACTACGCTATGGCCCGTAATCAACCATTTCGTTACATTTTTCTAATTGAAAAAATATACAAATGGCAGTTAGATGATGTTCTACTAAAAAATTAAGTGAAATAATAAAAAATTGGTTATAGTAATAAACCGCTGATCACCGCTGAATGGTTATAGTAATAAACCAATGATCACAGACTCTGGACCAACATGATATCATACATTTATATCTGTTCTTTCATCTACTACTGTTACATATTCAACAAAAAGAGGGCACTATGTCTGTATGGATGTACATTGTGCACATAGATGTGTATGCTGTAAATATGTAACTGTATAACAACGTGCTCTAATAGAAACCCAGTGTGGATCATAGATGGTACGAACATGCACGAGGGAAAATAATCTGCCTTTTCACCGTCTCACCTTGTGAGCAGGAAGAACATGATTCCCTGATGGGCTGCCGAGGCCGCGTTGCCAGACATGATGTCGGAGCAGAGCTGGACGACGAAGAGAACAAACCAGAAGACACTGAAGAGCACTGGGACGGCAAACTGGTTCCACAGGGAGATTCCCACGGCCAGGAGCCGATACAGTTCGATCACCTGCCGGACGGGAAACCAGGGACGTGAGGAGGAGGAGGAGGAGGAGGAGGAGGAGGAGTGGAGAAAGACAGGAGACAGAGATATGGGTGATTGATACAGGATTAATACTTAAATTTTCATTTTAGTTTTTACCTCATTTTTCTATTTTCACTGCTTTTCCAACTGTTTTACTAGTACTTATGACTGCTGATAGTATTTCTATTGTGTTTTTACTTGTTTTGGTGGTAATTGTCTTGTTACCATTATTATTGACTGAAGTTTATATTACAGTATTGAACTATAATGTACTGTTTAAATGTTTGAACCCAAGAAAGAGTAGTTTGTGGAGGCTAATTGGGATCCAAATAAAGAAAAAACAACTAAGGAAAATAAACTTGCACAAGGTCTAACTTTGACTTGCTGATTTGTAACGCATCAAAATTAAAGATACCTGCACTTAAACTGAGTTTTTGTTCATTTTTTTACTGAATATAACTGCAGATGTGTTGTAAGAGGCAAAATGCAGAGTTATAAATGAGTAAATGGAACTAGAAAATGAATAAATAATGTGTAAAGTGAACAGCCACAATTAAAAAGTGTTTTTGTATCTTTCAACTGAGGCATTGTTAGTAAAAGTAAAAGTTAAATGCAGATAAAGAATTTCACTGTACTAGCTGTATATGTGACAAATAAAGTACCTTTACCTTTACCTTTAACTCTCTGACAAAAGAGAAAAAACAGCTTGAATTAAAGCTATATTAAACTTTCTTTTTGTTAGATATTCAGGATCAAGAATCTCCTCAGACAAACATACCGCATTGTGTGAAAATAAGGATTTCAAAATAAAAGTACCTCCACCTGCAGCAGCTCCGAGTAGGCAGCCCTGGCGAGGCGATATGGCACAAACAGATGTGAGAGGAGGAAGATGACGATGCCCACCGCGGTGAGCCCCATGGAGAAGGTGTTGACGGTGAGCAGCGAGGCGTGAGAGGCAGCGCAGAGTCTGGCCAGCAGGGGGAGCATGTGAGCGGAGAACAGCCACACCTTTCTGGTCTTCATCAGGAAGGCACACAGCGTGCTGAGAATAATCTGACCTGAGCACAAGATAAACAACATCACATCCACTGTAAATCTGGGCCTGGTAACTGCTCCACCCAAATGATATGAATTTATTTAAATATACGGTAAGTAAATATCGTGACTCACTAGTCATTGCAGAGACGAATCTGTTGAAGGCCAGAGAGTCAAGGTACACAGCTCCTTCGTAACCATAATTCACCTCTTCACGAACATAATCCCTGTGAAACAAGCAGAAAAATATGTTCTTTTAAATATATTGACATTGCTTGTTGTTTATTTTAGATACATGTCATCATAATTACAAACAGTGATGCACAATTGGCTGAGGTGAGATCTTGTCTTATCCACACAGACAAATGCAGGAATACAAATTGCACACATTTAATGAAAATGATAAATCTATTAAAAGCTGAACTAATGAGTAGATGCACAAACATTTGAGAGGAAAATATCTACGCTTGAGGAGACAAATTATGGGACTAATTCATCTATTTTGCATAGATGAGTGATCATTTATTGTATAAGTGCAATATTACTGATACTACTTGTGATTCCATCTGCATTTTATTTTTACTTTATCCTTTACTGTTATGTGTATGTGCTTGTATTGTACAGTGGCCCAAGCAATTTAAATTATTTCTGTAATAATATTATTTTTGCTTTGCTTTTCTTTGTGCTATTTCTTCTTCTTACTACTACTACTGTTATTTAAACCTTTATTTTTAAATGGTGCTCTACATGGATACTCTTTATTGTGTACTTTAAAAAAGTTTTGTATTCTCGTTCACGTTTTTAGAGCAAATGTTTTGTACATTTTATTTCTTTTTAGATGACTGAGGGCCTTTATCTGGGGGCAACATCCTTCTTAGCTTATTTTTATGTTTTATGTACCCAGCTGTCTTATTATTTATCTATGTTTGTTTCACAATCTGCGTGAATCTCTCGCAATTGCTTTCCATAAGGATTTTACTGCAAATGGCAAATAAATGACTCTGATTCTGCCTTTTCTATCGACCTAGTTTCAGGCATCTGGAGGTTTTTCGTTGTAAATGCACAATGACAATAAAGATGTTATCTTATCTTATCTGAGGAGTTCATTGATTTGTTTTATTTATGCACAAATAACTCATGTTTTGTCTTCCTTTATAGTATAAAGCCTGAGGCAATCTCACACATTCAAGAGAATGAGCGGTGAACAACAGTGTCCTCATCAGGAGATAATAAGAGACACACAGTGAATGTAAAACACTGTGATTACATCAAGGCTTTATCTGGAAAGAAACATGATCCTGGTGCAATAAAACCAGGAAGTATAGTAGTTGTAGTAGTAGTAGTAGTAGTAGTAGTAGTAGAGCGACATCTCACTTGGAAATCTGATGCCCCATGTAGAGCAGCAGGGCAGCGAGGATATGGAGGTACAGTGTCACAATGTGTCTCAATGGCAGAACCAGCACCACCACGTTTATCACATGACCTGGAGGGAAAGAAAAACACACACACACACACACACAGAATAAAGAGATGCACACAAGGTTAGATTCCCATTCACCTCTTGTCACCACTAGATCTGCTGTATGTTGCAGTTTTGATCATCTATAATTAATGATTGTGCAGTGTTGACTTTTCTTTTGTGCTGCACCAACCTGGAACATTTTACAAAGTTAGCGTTCAAACTGTTTATTTTCTTCTTTATATATATTGCTCCGTGTGTTTTTCTTCTGTGCTCTCAGCGTCATTGATTTAATGATGTATACATAAGACATGAACGCTGTGTCCAGTATCTTATTTCAGAGTGAAAGTATTGACCATGAGGAACATAAATGTGACCATATACGTTACTATTGCACATGAAGCAGCAGACATGTATAACACTCTATTCATAGAAGCTTTTATTTTGATTTCCTCTCTACTTCCTGTTTACTTCCTTATACCCAGATATAGACTTTTAGTTTAAAGGGATAGTTCAACATTTTGGCAAATTGGCCCATTGCCATAATCCCTATAGTCTTAGCAGTAGGTTTGTTACCTTTAATTGCCGGTGCAAGCTATTTTTAGAACGACGGAGCAGAGCCGCGAGCTGCTCAGAGCTACGCTACAGAGGCTCATGGGATTTCTTGGTTTTAAAACTCATCAAATACACAATCCAACAACTCCCAAAACGCTCTGGTGGACAAGTTGTGACCTGCACATTCACCACGCTATGAGATAATAACACAACGTTACCAGACAGAGTTGTTTTCGAGGTAAATACAGAGACTACTTACTGAAAAACTGTCCCTGAAGGCAACGCGCATCAGCGGTTTTGCATGAATTTACCTCTAAAACAACTCTGTCTGGTAACGTTCTGTTATTATCTCATAGCGTGGTGAATGTGCAGGTCACAACTTGTCCACCAGAGCATTTTGTAGTTGTTGGATTGTGTTTTTGATTAGTTTGATGAAGGAAACCAAGAAATCCCATTCGCCTCCGTAGTGTAGCTCTGAGCAGCTCTGCTCGCCGTTCTAAAAATAACTTGCACCGACAATTGAAGGTAACAAACCTACTGCTATGACTATAGGGATTATGGCAATGGGCCAATTTGCCAAAATGTTGAACTATCCCTTTAATTCACCTGACAAAAAAACATACTCTCACTTACCAAGGTAGTACATGTTCCAGATGACATATTTGTATTTGAAGAGCATGTCTTCATTTTTGGCCTTGAGGTGCTCCGTGAGACCTTCAATGTCACATTTGTAGAGCAGGTCCAGCACCAGTATGCTTGGCACCCTGAGGGCAACGTTGGCCACTTCCTCCAGACGAGGCATTATCGATTATGAACCAACTTTTTTGTTGCTGTTGATGTGGGAGAGAGAGGAAGAAAGATCCTCTGTGTCACATGCTGTTGGCTAAACGTGCAGGAAACATGTTTCCAGCAGCTTCACTAATATCTTTTCCTCGTTTTCTTGTCATCTGAAACACAGAGAGAGAGACAGAGACATAATTTAGCACTCCTGAATGAGCAGCCAGGCCGTTATTTAGCTCTCCATTTCCGCATTTTAGCTTTTAATTAAAGCAGGAAAAGCACTGGAGGTTGATTCTTTAACATGCATCACAAAGAAGAAGCTGTTTTGAGATGATAATACACATAAAGTGACATAGTTTCACTTACTTCGCCCAGTGACAGACGAACAGCCATTTACTAGCCATTAGCTCCTGCTGCTGCTGCTGCTGCTGCTGCTGGTTGTGGCTGTTAAGCGGCAACATGTTTTCATATCACCGCAATACTTATTTATTCAGCAACTTCCGCCCGTCAAAGACGCTCTGTCGTGGCCGCCATGGAAAAATAGACAAAAAAACGAAATTAAAACAACTTAAATCAAACGATACAAACGAGGATGAGTGGTGGTGGAAAAGACACTTGAGACGTAGCAATGTTGTGATTCCGCTCGGCTGCGTGGCCACTTCCCGTGTTCGCGTCATGACGTCACGGCGGCCTGAGCCAATCAGATTCAGGTACTCTCGATTTCAAAATAAAAGCTGTGAATAAATACTGGCAACACATACTAATACTACTACTATTTAAAATAATAATGATGATGATGATAAAAGTACATATAGTTACAACAACAACAACAACAAGAGCAATAATAATAATAATATAGAAATGTATAAATAAAAATGGTCTTTACATTTATGAGAGTAGATACATTTTTTCCCCTTTTTATATTGTTAGAGCTCAATGAATTATTTCTATCTGCTGGGGAATGTGAGCCAGACCCTCTTTATGAATTAAGTTTGACATTATTTCTTTGTTGTATGTTAAATAAAATATATATGTTCAATCTCATGGTACAAATAAGCATGGTACAAAAAAAGTAAATTTAATAGAAACTATTCTCAGAGAGTCTTTCACAAACCCGAATGTTTATTGTACCTGCATGTGGAGCATGTGCATTCATGTTTATCTTCCATCTGTGGTCTTTATTTCACTGCTTCCCCTTGCTCTCAGGCAACAAACTGACTCTCTCTGACTCAAACTGATAATCACAACGTTTAAGCAAATAAATTACTAATGAATAATTTCTCAGAAGAAACCATTTGAATGTGTTGGCTTAGCTACAATGTAGCTACACCGTTATCGCTGCCATCACTGCAATTTTTCTGAGGCAGAGATTATAGATGACTAAGAAAGTACATTTCCTGATTGTGTGGGTGAGCAGATGCCTGGCCGCGTTTTTCATCTCTACATAGGAAGGAAGTCGCTTCTCATACCACATTTGGTTAACGTATATTTGACTCCATTAGTACCTCAACATCAAATGTTATAATAGATATTAATTTAAATTTTTACTTAGAAAATCAAGACAGTTTCTACATTGAACTTATAGTAGATGAGGCTCCTCCTTTATTTGTGAAGGACTTGTACCAGAGCTAAAACCACAAAGCTTCTTGATATGTTTACTTTATGTGCTCATGTGTTATGGATATTTTAATATATACAGCTGAGCCGGGTCTGTACAGTGTTTACATCTCTCACGTTTCAGTCCCTCCCTCTGTCTCTGTTATTTTATGGACAACATAACTGACATTGAACAGTCCGGAGGAGCAGCAGCAGCACTTGGAGCATTTCCACCATGAACTATGTGGCAGAGGACGACCTGCATGAGCTGCTGAGGAGAGGCTCATTAACAAACTCTCAGAAAGGCCAAGAGCCAAAGCTGAGAACACAAACAAATGCAGCCTCACTGCACCGCATGTATACAAGCACAACATATACAAGTATAGAGAACATCTGGATACAAGGTTCATGCACAGTCACTCCTTGTTCTTCTGCATGTCATCTTGCATTGAAAAAACAACGTCATTTACCAGATTTACTGCATAATGACAGCCAAGTGAGTAAAAGAAAAGCTGCGTTAGTGTCAAGACAGCGAAACTTAAAATGCAACACAGATGTGGATGCAGTTCAACAAACAGTTCAAATTTGTCATATTTGCTGTAATCTGTCTTTACATGCAGGTCACAGTTCTGCTGCTGCAATAAATCACAGGCGCATAAACAACATTTAGATGTCTGCTTTTTTCTTCATATTATCATTTTAGACAGTTTACATTATTGTCCCAGCTGTTTTGCATTTGGGCTTTTTTTCTTTCTTTTTTTTTTCTTTTTCAGGAAACGAGACAAGGCTTCTTCTGAAGAAATGTCAAAGCTTCCAGCAGGAGATGGACACACAACAGGCTGGAAATGATGTTGGCACCGTTACAGAGAAGAACAAGGAACATTTCTCAGAGGGTGGGAGGGTGTTTCAGGAATGTAAAGGCAGCAGATGCTCTTCTGAAAACACAGGAGTTTCATTTCCCGATCTGATTAATAAAGTTAATCTTACATTTTAGGATATTTTCATTGATAGTAATTAAAAAGACTGATTAATAATGGGAAAAGTATTTAAGATATAGCAGGATGTCTTTATGTTAGGCTTACTTTTGCTGTTTTCAAATGAATTTATTGACTTTAATTGTTCGTTTTGATCACTTAATATGTTCTTCTTTCATCCTGCTATTAAAAAAAGTGTAAGAATACAAATTTAGTTGTTCAACAATGTGAACTTTCTGTACATTTACTTTGGCTGCTGAAGCATATAGGTCACTGCTGCGCACATAACTCACATTATGTAAACTGGATTCATGCACAAGTCCTTTTTTTTTCTTTAAAAAAAATCAAATTATAACTTTTCACTTCAGGACTTCAGCTGGAAATGTGGGAGGGAGGTGAGAGAGAGGGAGGGAGGGAAGTGGGATTGAGGAGTAGGAGGAGGAGGGATATGGATGGAGGTCTGGCTCTGACATCTCCACATAAACCGGCCGGGGGAATTTTTTTTTTTTTTTCTCTTCTCCCTCACCACTCCTGCAGCAGTAGCAGCAGCAGCAGCAGCAGACAAAAGAGAACAAGATGGAAAAGTCATTGTGCATGTTGTTGGCTGCAGTGGTTTTTCTGGGAGGATTTGTCGGTGCAGCCAAGACGCTGATAGACGATGCAGCGAACCAGATATCTTCAGTATCTAACAACATCACGGCTGCTACAACTGGGACCGGCGTGAACTGGACCAAGTCTGTCACTGAGGAGGATCAGAGCAGAGGAGCCGGAGCCGCTCCCACTACAGCGCAGACAAAGTTATCCACCGCCGCCGCTGGCACAGGGAAACAGCTGGACAGCAAACTAAACACAAACAAAGACAGTGAAGAGGAAGAAGAGGAGAAAGATGACAGCAAGGAGGAAGCTAAGAAACCTGGACTGGGTAAGAAACAATGATCACTACACTCTCACCTGGACGTCTGCCAAGTGGTCCACTTTTACTTTACATGTGAAACCGCAGAGACTTGAAGCTAATTAAACCCATTTTATATTGTGAATTAAATAAGAAGCTAAGTGCAATTAAAATAACGATGCCTTCAGGGACCCACTGAGCCTCTGATTTAACTCTAATGTGCTAAGTGCTAAGTGCAGCCTGTGTAAAGCTGCAAAGCAAAAATCAACTTATAATCACATTGTTTATGGAAATACAGAGGAATTATAAACAAAAGTTGCTTTTTATTATAGTAAATATTGCTACAGCTCATTTGAATTAGTTTTATCTGCAGGAGAAGTATCTAAGTCAGATCCTCTTTACAACCACTTTTCCTGCTTATTTTCTGTAATCGTTTAACCTCTAACCTAAAAAACCAGACCAGTCCAGATTTCTTTCTTCTTTTTTTTTTTTTTTAAATATTAGGCTACTTCATAATTAAAATCAACTTGTGCAGCTCAAAACAAAAGCTGTTTTGAGCTGCCAGTGAGAGTAGTGGTGGTCGTGACTGATGGGAATGTTTTTGCTTGTTCCCAAAGCCGTAAAATACCCTGCAGCTGCAGATCTCGTCTTCCTGCTCGACTGAAGGTTTGACTCTTTCACTCTTGGCCCCTAAACTTTGTCTCGGATTACATTCAAACCCTCCACAGATCACTTATCTGCAGTTTCCACCAGAGGAGCAAGAAGGAGGAGGAGGAGGAGGAAGAGGGAGAGGGCCTCCAAAACTTCCACTGAACTGACCCAGGATGATTAGAGATATTCCACATAACAACCTCTGGGACCTCATGTTACATCAGCCGTGTGTTTGCTTACTCAGAGAGAAAGAGAGTGAGAGCGTTTAACCCTTCAGCACTCGGTCCCTGAGCTGTTTCTGTTTCCCTCAGCATCTCCAGACGAGCACAGGCAAACCCACAGATGATGTTTATCTCATAATTGCTCCTCTTTTCTTCTTTTTTTCCTTCCAGACTGTCCTCCCCTCGGCCTGGAGTCCCTGCGGGTCGACGACGGCCAGCTCACAGCCTCTTCCTACCAGCGGACGGGCCTGGGTCCTCACAAGGGAAGGCTGAACATCCAGGTCAGTCAGTGGAGATCTGGATCAAACACAAAAGTTTAAAGAACAGATTCTGAGTTTGTTTGGTTTTAATTTAAGAGCAGGATGCAAACTCATGTGGACAGGATGTGGGCAGATTCGCGGTATCACTGTGCACGATGAGAGATATTTTGTTATTTGGAAAGAAACTGAAAGATAATCAAACAAAAAAAAAGAAAAGTACCTATTGATATATTTGAGAAAAAGCTGCAAGAAAAGTTCCAATAACCTCAAAAGGCCGAACACAACATCATACTTGTTTTCTGTGGAAACAACAGTTAAAAACCCCAAAGACACTCAAAGTGCTATTGTGTAAGACAAAGAAAAGAAGCACATTTCTGCATGATTCAGGCTGGACTCATCACATTTTTGGCATTTTGGCTGGAACAAGACTAAGAAAAAGTCCAGGTCAGTGGTTTTAATCCATGAATGTTTGCACAGAGTTTTCATGGTGATCCAATGTGGTGAAGCTGATCAACTGACCGATCAATACACTTATTGTTTCAGCTCCAAAAGGACGACTGGAATAACAAACAGGGGAAAACTTTAGTTCATGTTTTTATTCATTCTTGGTCTTTGTAAAAGTATCAGCTGTTCAGTTGTAGCTGCTTTTACTTTGGGTTATCTTTAGCTTAACACTCTGACTTTACTTTATGTTTTCAATATGAAAATGTACAAATCGACCTAATCAGAGTAGATTATCTCACTCATTCTGCTCCTGTTAAGTGTATTTTATTTCTATCCATCATTTCCACTGCACATTTCTGAAGCTAATGGACTATAAAGTGAAGTAAATCACCCACAGTCGACGTCTTTTTCTTTTCCAGTGCTTTTATTTGCGTGTAAAATTACCACTGTAATAAAAACTGCAGTGACTGGATTTGCAGTTGAAGTTGTGTCATTGCTAGAAACTTTTATGTAGTTTTTCAATTTCAGCAAAATGCCAGAAGTGTTATTCAATATCCCTGCCACCCCCCCCCCCACCTCTTGTTCTGCAGTCTACAGTCTGAAAGCAATTATTTTCCAATCAGGTCAATGGCAAAGTGTTATGCAATAGACGCAGAGCCAGAAGCATTTACGGCCGGTTTAATGGCTTCTGCAGTTGACAAAAAAATTCTGTTTAACATGATTTTTTTCCTCTCTGTCTTTTTTTTTTTTTGTTAGTCTGGTATTGAGGATGGGGACATGCACGATGGAGCCTGGTGTGCAGCTTATAAAGACAAGAACCAGTGGCTGCAGGTGGACGCTCTCCACCTCACCCTGTTCACCGGCGTCATCCTGCAAGGCCGAAACTCCATCTGGAGGTCAGGTAGTATCAAGATTAAAAGTCTGAGGAGTTTCTGTCTCAGAAATTTAAAAAAAACAACACAATCATTACACAACAAAATGACTGAAATCGCTGAATAATTTGCTGATAAGCGATTATTGCACACATCTGGAAAGTGAAAACTGTCCTGTGTAACAAAGACAGAGCACGCTGTTCTTGATAAACAGCTGATTCTCGTTCTTCTTCCTGTTCGCTGTTGTGTAGTTTGGACTGGGTCGAAAGCTACAAAGTGCAGCTGAGCAACGACACCATGAACTGGCAAACCTGCATGAATGGGACGGTCGAAGCGGTAAGAGAGCTATATTTTGCATTTTCAGATTTTAAGGAATGTAGCCTACCAGCCGTGACCAGCGGGCCTCATGCTGATGGAAAACAGATTTTAAAGAGTTTGTGCCAAAGTAAAATATGAACCATGAACAAAAATATTAGAGGAAAGTGTTGCAATAGAGCAGTTAAACCCAGTTACTGGTTTGAATGTTGCAACAGATCTATAATGTGCTGTTACACTGTTACATTGTGCAGATATTTGAAGGGAACCAGCATCCAGAGATTCCGGTGCTCGCACTTCTTCCTGTTCCCACCGCCGCCCGTTACATCCGCATCAACCCGCAGACCTGGTACTTCAACGGCACCGTCTGCCTCAGGGCCGAGATCCTGGGCTGTCGTGTCAACGGTAGGCAAGAACACTGTGGTGCAGATGTTTCAGGTTCTGGGTAATAATGAGTCACTGTAAGGGTTTGTCTGAAGACAGACATGTTTACAGTGACTAATGTGTTAAATGACCCACATTGCGTAAAAGTCAGATTTCCATGTGCAACAGCTTACTAGTATCAAAACCTAATTCACAGAGAAATGAAAATGACCTAGTTCAGCATTTTGGCAAATTCTCCTCTCACCATGATCCCTATAGTCATAGCAGTAGGTTCGTTACCTTTAATTATCGGTGCATGTTGTTCTGAGATCCGTGAGCTGCTCAGTGAGATATGAGATAATCATGTATATTTATGTAACATTATGAGAAATGAATCAAATACTCTGAACTATCAGCCATTATCTGCCCAGCAGCCATGTCTGAAATGTAGTTCCGGTTGTATTTGCCTCTAAAACAACTCCGTCTCATAATGTTACATGATTATCTCATAGCGTGGTGAATGTGCAGGTCACAACTTGTCCACCAGAGCGTTTTGGAGTTGTTGGATTGTGTATTTGATGAGTTTGATGAGGGACAGGGGACCTGTACCATTCACCTCCATTGTGTTCACTGAGCAGCTCACGTCTCTGCCCCGCTGATCTCAAAACAACATGCACCGATAATTAAAGGTAACGAACCTACTGCTAGGGATTATGGTGATAGGATAATTTGCCATAATGTTGAACTATCCCTTTAAAAACGAGCTGTCAGGACTTCCTGTAACTTTGTGATGTCACAACAAAGCAATCACCAAGCCCCGCCCACCTTGCCGGATTTGTTTTCTCCAACAGTTTAACTAAAAATCTACTCTATTTCTATTTGACTAATCACTATCCAATCAGAACAGAGGCTCGGAGCTTCCTTTCCTCTGATTGGCTGACACCAACCTGTTGAAATATAAAACCTCATGTGTTATTTCCTCTCAGATCCAACAGACCCCTACCACTCAGAGCGAGGTGAAGGATCAAAGGACTCTCTGGACTTCAGACACCACAACTACAAAGAGATGAGAAAGGTCAGAGCAGCCGATGATGAGTAACTTTGGTTCCTCGTTCCCCCCTAAAGCTAATGCCAAGGATTTTACTCACAGTCCTAATAACAGTTTGCAGACTTTTCCATTTTAGAGTTTACATTTAACTCTTTGATTTGTCTCATGAAGCTCATGAAGTCTGTGACGGAGGCGTGTCCGGACATCACCCGCATCTACACCATCGGGAGGAGCTACACGGGCTTCAAGCTCTACGTCATGGAGATCTCAGACAACCCCGGCAAACACGAGCTCGGTATGAATGGGTGAACTTTTCTCTTGTGAGTCCAAGTTTCTAGACCAGAACTCCTCATGTTTCTATAAAGTTTAGCAGCTCCGGGACCCAAGTTCAACGTTTTCAAGTGTTTATACAGCCCTGGTGTCTGTGCAGCGGCACCACACAGGGAGGCTCGTAGAGGAGGCCTCTCTCTCGTATAAACAAACTGATAATAGTTTGAAATTAGAGACTGCAAACTCAACTCCCAAACATTGAGATATTGTCTTCAGATGCAGGGGATTGTGGCCGCTCCACGTCTGCCAAGAAAGTTAAAATAAATTAAGTGGAGAACATCTCCAGCTTGTCTTTCTTTGCTCTTGGTGAGAAAGGCATAAACACACTTCAAATGTCCTTCTGCTTTTATGTTGCTTAAGTGTCAACAGCTGTCAACAAAACCCAACAACTTCAATTATGAGCGGTTCTGTTGTTTGATTTGGTGCCAGATCCGAGAAGAAGCACGACAGTGGCAACACTTCTTTTTTTTCCCCAAAGTTACGAGAACATGTTCATGTACCAAGTGTGTGTTTTTTTTTTTAACGTTTTTATATTCAGGAATGTCTGGCCATCAAGTCTGGCCAATACACGTGTGATTATTGGCAAAGTGCTGTACACTGTTGCCCAACACAATACACATGGTTTTAAAGTTTTATCTAAGATGTTCAATATTCCTCATGTGCCTCTAGGTTTTTCACTCTGACCTGCAGAACAAAACCAAAAAAAAAAAACTCCAGGTTGGTTGTGTCTTTGCACATGTGTTGCTTGGCAGGTAAAGTGACTCTCTAGGTTTTATTTCTGTTACTCTTGGCAGGCGAGCCCGAGTTTCGCTATGTGGCTGGGATGCACGGGAACGAGGTGCTCGGTCGAGAGCTGGTCCTCAACCTGATGCAGTACTTGTGCAGGGAGTACAAGAGAGGCAACCAGCGCGTCGTACGACTGGTCACCGAGACGCGAATTCACCTCCTGCCCTCCATGAACCCTGACGGATATGAAGCAGCTTATGAGAAGGTGGGTGATGGTTTAAAGGGGACATATGCATAGGGTGTTTGTCTTGCCTTCTGGCCCCCAAAATGTGAGAATTAACAAAAAAGATCTGTAATTTTTAGGCTCCCTGGGATAAAAATCCATGTGGGTTTAAGAGCTGTTCCCTCAGTTGTCATACAATGATGTCACTAGTTTTTGACTTTGCATAATATATGTGGCTCATTTGCATTTAAAGGGACGGACACTGAAACAGGCCGTTCTGAATAGGGCTGTTTTGAGAGGATGAAAAGTGCTGTGATGTTTGATCCTTGGGGTATTTTGACTGAAGCATATCACAGACATGTCTTTAAGACACCTGGGAACTATTTTAATTTGTAGAAAAGGGGCAAAATATGTCTCCTTTAAAAGGAGAGTCTTAACAGAAAACAGTGGTCTTCCAGATTTGACCATTTGGATAAAAGCTGCACGATCACAGAGGTCACATAGGTCTGATTACTTAGTTTATTTAGCTCACAGTAAATTGATATTTTTTGCAGATTATATGTCAATTAAATGTCCATTAAATAAATATTTTTATAATTCAGTTTTTAAAAAAAGTTCCTTTATTTGTGGACGGTGGTTTTTAAGGTGGGATTGTGAAGCCCTGACTTGCTGTGCAAACTGCTTTTAGTGGAAATGTTTGCTGCAAAAGGTAGACATGCACACACACACACACACACACACACACACACACTGGTCACTGAGACACGAACTCACCTCCTGCTCCATGAACCCTGACGGATATGAAGCAGCTTATGAGAAGGTGGGAGATGGTTTACAGAAGAGTCTGCAAACCGGTTAAAGGTTGAGGTTTGTCTGTGTTTGCAATAAAGAAAAAAATCATCAACCTAATAAGAGCTGTAGATTCACTGTGAGATAAAGCCCGGCTGTCTGCAGCGTGTCTGATCTACGTGAACTGTGGTTTGTAAAACTCCCTCAGTGTGATCTATGACCTTTTGAAGAACATCAACTCTTAACTGGAAAAATGCCACTTGCCAAATGCAACTTGCAAAAATGTGCAGCCCACATCTCGTCTGTTAGTCACCACCCAGCTACCTCCATCATTCATCCAGAGACATTTTATTAATGTGAGACAACAGGAAGGAAGGAAGGAAGGAGGTGTGATTATCTCTCTACATACGTCCTCCTCTATCTGTCTCATCGTCTTCACCGATCCGTCCCTCTGTGTTTTTCTGACCTCAGGGCTCAGAGGCCCACTGGGCTGAAGGACGGTACAGCTTCGAGGGAATCGACCTGAATCACAACTTCCCCGACCTGAACAACATCATGTGGGACGCGATGGAGGCGGCAGCAGATCCGTCCAAAGTCCCCAACCACTACATCCCCATCCCAGAGTACTACACCAAGGAGGACGCCATGGTAAGGACGACGAGCAGCTGCAGTTGTCCAACTATCAGCACACTTGCATGTGTCGCATTTAAAGGGGTAGTTCAACATTTTGGCAAATTGGCCCATTGCCATAATCCCTATAGTCATAGCAGTAGGTTTGTTACCTTTAATTGTCGGTGCAAGCTATTTTTAGAACGGCAGAGCAGAGCCGCGAGCTGGTCAGAGCTACGCTACGGAGGCTCATGGGATTTCTTGGTTTCCCTCATCAAACTCATCAAATACACAATCCAACAACTCCAAAATGCTCTGGTGGACAAGTTGTGACCTGCACATTCACCACGCTATGAAATAATAACTGAACGTTACCAGACAGAGTTGTTTTAGAGGAAAATGCAGAGACTGCTTGATGAAAAACTGCCCCAGACGGGAACGTACATCAGCGGTTTTGCATGAATTTACCTCTAAAACAACTCTGTCTGGTAACGTTCTGTTATTATCTCATAGCGTGGTGAATGTGCAGGTCACAACTTGTCCACCAGAGCGTTTTAGAGTTGTTGTTGGATTGTGTATTTGATGAGTTTGATGAGGGAAACCAAGAAATCCCATGAGCCTCCGTAGAGTAGCTCTGAGCAGCTTGCGGCTCTGCTCCACTGTTGTAAAAATAGCTTGCACCGACAATTAAAGGTAACGAACCTACTGCTATGACTATAGGGATTATGGCAATGGGCCGATTTGCCAAAATGTTGAACTATCCCTTTAAGAAGTGTCTTCCTTTAGCGCCACCTGGTTGTTTTTATTAAGAATTAACTGGTGGAAAAAAGATTCAACTATTGCGTCAAGAGTGAAAAAACCAAAAATACTCTGCTGTGGCAAATATTACCAACGGATACTGAGCCAAAGACAACTGCACCACACAGCCGAGCTAAAACTGTAATAGTTCAGATGTTTTCAGCTCAGTTTGAGCACAAATGTAGGTCACACTGAGAAACACTTTTTTGTTCCTGACTGGTTCCACTTTAATGGCAACGCAGGAAATAATTTCGAGTCCCACAAAAAAAAAGAAATGTGGGTTTTCCTGGAAGTCTGAGGACTGTCACTCTGTATTTGGAGACAGTTTCCTTGTTAAAGACGAACATCCTGCCTTCGAATACGATTACATTTCAATTTGAAAGCATAATTTTCATACAAATCTCTGCACATGAATATACAGTTGTGTTTAAAGTTTTTACATGAGCATGTGAAAGGTTTTTGTCAGGAAAAACCTTGTGACTCATTAAAAATTATCAATTACATTACCAGCTTGAACACAAAGGACATACTTATTTTTGAGGTACTTTACTTGAGGTTTTGCTTTTTAGGTGGTTTAATACTTGAGAACATGTCAGAGGAAACACTACACTGTTGACTTCACTACATTTATTTGTGAGAAAGAAGTTTACAAAGTGTTGTGAAAGACCTTCACAATAAAGGTCATCTATAATTTGAGCCTCTAAATTCTTTTATTTAACCATTAAAGGCCAAACACCTCATTAAGGCAAAAACAACTTAAAGGGATAGTTCACCCAAAATTCAAATTTCACTCATTATCTACTCACCCTCATGTCGACTAAGAGCTGTGAGAATTTTCAGAGTCCTCCGTCCCTTCTCTGAGTTACGGGGGGGTCCGCGCAGCACTATTTGTCCATATAATGGTTGTCAATGGATACCAACTTTCTTCGTCCAAAAAGACACACCAAAAAACATCCAAATACCTCCATGCTGCTAGTCTGTAATGTCCGTCTTGTATTGAAGCCCCAACATGAGAAATTGTTCCGAAAAAAATTAAATAAGTCTATATTTTAAGCTTGTTTGTAGCGGAAGCTCCCAGTGTCTCGGTTCACTGCTCTTCCTGTGTCAGTGCAGATTTGCACTGACCGGCGCAACAATTTCTCACGTCGGGGCTTCAATACAAGAGGGACATTACAGACGAGCAGTATGGAGGTATTTGGATGTTTTTTGGTGTTTCTTTTTGAACGAAGAAAGTTGGTATCCATTGACAACCATTATATGGACAAATACTGCTGCGCGGACCCTCCCGTAACTCAGGGAAGCCACGGAGGACAATTCTGAAAATTCTCACAGCTCTTAGTCGACATGAGGGTGAGTAGATAATGAGTGAAATTTTAATTTTGGGTGAACTATCCCTTTAATTATACTAAATAAATAAATAAAATTACCCATTAATCATCTAATGAACCCCAACAATCCAATTTTATCTTATCTTATCTAAATCTTTGTACTTTTACCCCCAGGTTGCACCAGAGACCCGTGCCGTCATCAGCTGGATGCAGGACATCCCCTTCGTGCTCAGCGCCAACCTGCACGGCGGAGATCTGGTGGTGGTCTACCCCTTCGACTGCACCCGGGACTGGGCCCCTCACGAAAACACGCCCACGCCGGACGACGCCTTCTTCCGCTGGCTCGCCACCGTCTACGCCTCCACCAACCTGGTGATGGCCAACCCCGAGCGCCGCCGATGCCACTACGACGACTTCCAGAAGCACAACAACATCATCAACGGCGGAGCCTGGCACACCGTCCCCGGCAGTGAGTCTTAAATACCAAAGATATTAACCATCTTTTATGGGTATAATGTTCTCTAAAGGATCTAATTCAGTCATTTTCCAATTAGAGGATACTAATCCCATGCACATAAATCGGATTAGCAGGGAAAAGGTGTTTTAAAGTGGAAAATTAAAGGATTTAGTACTTAATCTCACATATTTTAGTTGAATTAACCTTTGAGTTTTGTATTTTTATTAAAGATCTGGTATGCACACACAGAGATTCAAGAGAGATATATCAAATTCTTTATTTGTTTTTAATCCTTTAGTTCTCTCTCATGCTATAACCTCACCTGAAAATCAAATTGTCTATCAGATAACTCCAACTGTTCATCTCCTGAAGCAGCTTCAGCGTATTTGTATTTTTGTTCCTGTTTGTTTTTAATGTTTGCTCGCTGTGTGTTTCTCCTCAGGTATGAACGACTTCAGCTACCTCCACACCAACTGCTTCGAGGTGACGATGGAGCTGTCCTGTGATAAGTTCCCTCACGCCAGCGAACTTCCCACCGAGTGGGACAACAACAGGGAATCTCTGCTGATTTACATGGAGCAGGTCGGCAGCAAAACACGCTGATCTCTAATAATTTATAAGTGATAATAATAACAAAAATAGTTTAGTTTCTGCTGTTTGGAGTCGTGACACTTCTGCGTTTTGTCTTCTCTCAGGTTCACAGAGGGATTAAAGGTGTGGTGAGGGACAAACTGACCAGGAAGGGGATTGCAGATGCGATAATCCGGGTGGAGGACCACCACCACGACATCCGAACAGGTCAGACAGCAGATTTCAGGACTCCGTTTTCATTTCTTCTCTTCTCAACTTTTAGTTTTCACATCAGAGGAGGAGATCTGCAGAAACCATCTCTAAGAAATCACAGGCTCTTTATGTGTAAATCAGCTGAATGTAAAAAAACAAACAATATGGGGATATTTTCATTGCACTTTAGCGATGTGAATGAGTCCAAAGAGGGAAAACTGTTAGGCCTATATTTTAATAATTTGATATGTGGGCTCAGGTAAAAGTTTGTTGTGGAAAACAGGACCCAAACAACGTAGTCGTCTGATTTGAGGGTTAGGGTCTCATTTCTCTGCGTTTGCACCACACAGGGGGGCTTGTGAGGGGAAAAAAGTGTCTCATTCATCCATTATAGACTTTGTTGCTAGTTATTTTATTTCATTTAATTTTCCCAAATGTGTACAGCAGTGCTGCACCCAGGCCACTTTGAATAATAGTGTTAAGCAGTAAAATGTTGAGCCTCTACATTTGTGTTTGAACAAAAAACTGGCATTATTGCAAAATAAATTAGGGATATTGGCCAATTTTAACTGGTTTTCCTAACTTTTTAATGCATAATATTGGTGTCGGCCCCAAAAATCCTATATTAGTCCAGCTCTATAGGGGAAAACCAGGACAGTTTTAAGTTTTTCTGCACAGTTTTGTGTTTCTTCTTTATGCTGCAGCTTTATTCACTTGTTCTGCGACAAGTGTTGTTGCACAAACCTACAGCTCACTCCTGCTCTCTGGCATTTTGAGGAACTGTAGTTACTGATTAACGAGAGCAAAAGCACAAACAGAGCAGCACAGCAATGATTTTTTATACAGGGTTCCTACACATTTAAAATTTCCAAATTCCATACTTTTCCAGACCCTAATTTCCGGACTACTCAGTAAAAAATTCAAATAATGTGTGACATTTGAGTAAATAGATGTGTATCATGTTAAAAAATCATGCAATTAATCATTTGTTTTCATTATTCTGAATTTGTATGCCATTATGTAACCAAATCATTTCCAGGAGATTGTAGCTAGGTACAATAGCGCATACAAAATAATGATGTGAATAAGACCAAACCCAGATAAGTATTAAGATAAATATATTTCCATACAATAGTTTCCATTTTCCATACTTTTCCAGACCTGGAAATGTATAAAATCAAATTCCATACTATTCCATACTTGTGTAGGAACCCTGTTTATAAGGCTTGGCAAACACTGTGGTTATGTGAATGTGTTGAACTTGACAGGAAGTGAGTGCTGACCTATAACCTCCAACCTTTTTACCTCCTGCAGCCGCTGACGGAGACTACTGGCGCCTCCTGAACCCCGGCGAGTACCGCGTGGTGGTCCTGGCCCTGGGTTACCTCCCGTCGGTGCGCCGGTGCCGCGTCGGGATGGAGCCGCACGCAACCATCTGCGACTTCACCCTCACCAAGACGCCCATCGAGAGGCTGAAGGAGATCCGGGCCAAAGGGGGGAAGATCCCTCAGGACCTCCAGCTGCGTCTCCGCGCCCTCAGGCTCCGGAAACTCCGCGCCACCACCAAGGTCCTCAACCGGCGCCGGGAGAGCCAGCGGCTGCAGGCGAGGAAAGCTCGGTCCTCTGGAGCGCAGAGAGCCTGAGAGAGGAGAGAGAGGAGAGAGAGAGAGGGAGGGGAAACGATGGGCTGAAGAGGCCTCAGAGAGGAGCTGGAGCAAAAACGAGTTAAAGGGATAGTTCAACAGTGTTGGAAAATTGGCCCATTGCCATAATCCCTATAGTTTTAGGAGTAGGTTCCTTTACCTTTAATTGTCAGTGCAAGCTATTTTTAGAACGGCGGAGCAGAGCGGCGAGCTGCTCAGAGCTACGCTACGGAGGCTCATGGGATTTCTTGGTTTCCCCTTAACAAACTCATCAAATACACAATCCAAAAACTCCAAAACGCTCTGGTGGACAAGTTGTGACCTGCACATTCACCACGCTATGAGATAATAACAGAACGTTACCAGACAGAGTTGTTTTAGAGGGAAATACAAAAACTGTTTGCTGAAAAACTGTCCCCGACAGGAACGCGCATCATCGGTTTTGCATGAATTTACCTCTAAAACAACTCTGTCTGGTAACGTTCTGTTATTATCTCATAGTGTGCTGAATGTGCAGGTCACAACTTGTCCACCAGAGCATTTTGGAGTTGTTGAATTGTGTATTTGATGAGTTTGTTGAGGGAAACCAAGAAATCCCATTAGTCTCTGTAGCGTAGCTCTGAGCAGCTCGCGGCTCTGCTCCACCGTTCTAAAAATAGCTTGCACCGACAGGTAACGAACCTACTGCTATGACTATAGGGATTATGGCAATGGGCCAATTTGCCAAAACATATAACTATCCTTTTAAAGAAACTCAATCCACGATGAGACAAACGTCATCTTGGTTTCCATTGTTACTGATATCAAAGAGCCAGTTCATAAAAACACTTCTCTACGCATGGCTCCAGTGGTATCAAGGTTTTAAAACACCTTCAGCTTTCACCAATGTGGCGTTAAAAGCTTTAAAACCTCACATTTGTGTTTAGTTGTGCAGACGACCACATGACTGTCACACAAACACCTGCACAAGTTGACTTGCAGGTTTTTATAGAAGTATAAGATCAAAATAAGAAGTTATGGGACATTTTAAAGGATAGAGGACATCTACATAGACAGGCATCCTTGAATAATAATAATAATATTGACATTCACTCGACTAGACATGACTGTGTTTAGTTCCTCATTGTGGTGGATGATGCTGTAGTGTTTGTCGATTATCTGTGAAGAGACTGAGTTGAGGATTTAAGTGTCAGCTGGTCTGATTATGTGTCATGTATTTTTCTTACACTTTGTTTGACTGAAGTCCAACAGGACCAGACACTCTCTACAAATAAATATTCATTTTTATTTGTCTGAACTATTTTCTCATCTCTTAAAAGTTTCTGCTCAAGGAAACAGAACTGGTTTACAGCGATGACTCTGACTGCCCCCTAGTGGTTAACTCACATCAGTGCAAGTGTGAAAACATTTAAAAAACACAGGAAACAAACAGCAAAGAGTCAGCAGTGCAAAAGAAGCTAACCTTTTTTTTATTTCAGTGATAATAAGTACCGCTTTAGTATCATTGTCGGGATTATTTCCTGTGTGTGTGTGTGTAGCGATGTAGGAAAACAACAGTGCGAGCAGTTCAACATGTTTTTGTCTCTTCTTCACCCCCCTCCCCTCCCCTCCCCTCTTTAGCTGTGAGGTGACGGTGCACAGGTAACAACAGAACAGACGGAGGACATTCATTTGAGCCACAGCAGGAAACAGGTTAAAAAAACGAAACAAAAAAAAACAGAGGAACGAGGACTGATGACAAAACAAAACAAAAAAAACCTAACAAAAACACAAAGTTATTAATAAAAATGAACCCGGTTTTTCTCTTTTAGTCGCTTTACCTGAAGTGAAAATGGCAGATAAGACACTTCTCTCCGAGGAGCTCGTGAATATAAGTGAAATAATAATAAAAAAGCAGCAGTGAATATACAGCATGGCTGGCCATTCAACCTTAAGCTCAGTCAATTATAAACATAGCAGTCTATGGGTGAAAGTATTCAGGAGTGTTTATTAATGCCTGTAATTAGAGAAAGAAGGAGAAGAAAAAAGTCCCTGAATTGACTGAACTGAAAGTGAAATGGACTCTGAACAACAACAACAACACACATTAAACTGAGGTACTAAGTGTTAAAAGCTTCCTTCCTCTTACAAACAGGATCTTGTTATGGTTCAGACAACTTCATCATCGCCTTATCGTCTCAAATCTGACGTCAATTATCAATAACTTACATTTTTTATTTTTGGAAATTACACTTTCAACGTCACCTTATGAACTAAAGTAGCTTCAAAAACTCTTCTCGTCTAACTCGGCACAGGAACGTGAGTGAGCGTATTCCCCCAAAAACGTCCAACTATTATTTTAAAGACCAAGCTTTTGCCACATTTAAAGAGTTTGTTTGTTTTTTTCTTCTTTTCTAAATCCACCTTTAGTTCTCAGCTCGCAGCACCACCACAGAGGAGAAGCTCCGCCTTGTCCACACATACACACACACACACACAAAAAAAACAAAAACATATTTTGGCATCTGACAGCTCCACACCGAGCACATAAATAAGAAAAAGGGAGAATCTTCATAAAGGCTGGTAATGCATAGTAGTATACGCTTAATGTCTTCTATCTATTGTTTTGTTTTTTTTAAAAACGCAACGGCACGTTATTATCTTATTCTGCACTGGGACCAGTTTACATCAACACCCACACGTGTGCTTGGCTCTTACAGCAGCTAAACTACAACTGGTCGCAAACACGAAGCATCAACAGTCAAAGCAATCCGTTCGCTACTGAGAGAAGAACGAAAAAGAAACAAACAAAAAGCAAAAAAAAAAAAAAAACGCCTTTAGGAAAAACATTGTAAAGGTTAGAAAATGGATGAGATGAAGGGAAAAGAATCAAATACTGATGTGAAACGACGCTCTCTTTAACGTGAGACAAATGTTTCTTGGCAACAATAATGCAAAAGATGAAACCAACGATGCTGAGGCGATAAAACAAACTAACAAACACAAAAAAGACGAGGCTGGAAATGATATATTTTATCTTTTTGAAGAGACGAGAACTGATTTTACTGATCGGTCAAACACAGAAGTCACTGTTGACCTTCATTACTGTCAAAATGAGCACTGTATTTAATTATGAGGAGCTGGAATATTCACTAATGCACCCAATGTGTATTAATCCGCCACTAAAAGTAGTCCCAGCTTCTTAGCAAGTGTAAGCATTGATAAAAATCAGTTGTTTTTTTAAGTTTTACACCGTCAGTGCGAACCAATGAGCTTGAGCTGAGCGACACAAACAAGATGGAGACGATGGGTGGAGAAAAAAAAAATCTAGAATAACACCAGCCTCGTCTTTTTAGAGTAGACAAATGATATGTCATGATGTTTCAATACTGGTTTGTAAAGGAAGTACATTTGTAGATGTCAGCGTGACGGCAGCAGCTGAGCTTTCAGTTTACAGGATTAAAGATTAAAAACGCAAAACAAAAAACACGTGCGATGACTTGAACAGTGGTGAAAAGTGACCCTCCGAACACCGCGCTGTGAGTAGTGATGACGCCAACACACACACACCTGTAAAACCTTTAAAAAAACCTCCAAAGAGCATGAAAACAGGGCGGAGATGGAAAGAAAAGAAAGAACAAAGTAGAGGAAGAGTAAGAAAGGTGGAGAAGCGACTGTCCATGAGCGAAGGAAAAAGGCGTTGGTTGATGATGAGGTCCTTTAAGTCCAGAGGAGGAGGAGGAGGAAGAGGAGGGAGAAGAGGAGGGGTGAGGAGTCAAAGTTCAGATTGTTATGAGCAAAGAAGCAGCACCTGTAGAAAAAAGGCATGAGCAAGAGCGGAGCAGCTGAGAGCGACGCCATCCGCATTCGGGACGAGCAACAACAGACGCC
Source organism: Trachurus japonicus (assembly GCF_045865225.1). Lineage (NCBI taxonomy): Eukaryota > Metazoa > Chordata > Actinopteri > Carangiformes > Carangidae > Trachurus > Trachurus japonicus. The sequence continues at coordinate 7,231,041 of NC_140928.1, read as the reverse complement.
AACGTCCGCTCGTCTCGTCTCGTCTGGGTTCAATGGATTCATGTGTCCGTTTGCATCCTTAGTGTTTGTTTGTTTTTTTTCTTGTTTTTTTCAGTTTTTGTCCCGAGACAGCGACACGTAGGCGTCTCGAAAACAAAGTCAAAGTCAAAGTTTTCCGCTGCTATAGAGTCCAAAATGAATCTTTAGTATGAAAAAAGGAGCCACAGACGACCTGCAGAGTTTCACTGTTGCATCTCTTGAGCTTCAAGGTTTTAGATTTTCTCAGTCTGGACTTTCATTTTTTTTTGTTTTTCTTCTTGTTTCTTTTATTTCCTTGCCTCAAAGTCTTTTTTGTGTGTTTCGGGTCAGACAGGCTGAAAGTTTCCATCCTCTGCTGCAGCCTGGTCAGGGGCCACAGCTGAAGTCTTTTCCTTCTTTCACTTTTTTTTTCTTTTTTCTCTTTCTTGCTCCAAACAAACTCAGTCTGCTTCACAGCTGCAGACCTGGGTCCAGAAGTGCTTCAAATATTGTTGTTTTTATTAGCATTAGGTGCCAGTTGGGAGGGAGTAATGAGTTTTCATTACATATAGTCTTGGCTGAGGCCTCAGAAACCTCACTGTGTTCAAATTAGTATGTTAAAAGGATAGTTCAACATTGTGGCAAATCAGCCCATTGCCATTAATCGCTATAGTCATAGCAGTAGGTTCGTTACCTTTAATTGTCGGTGCAAGCTATTTTTTAGAACGGTGGAGCAGAGCCGTGAGCTGCTCAGAGCTACGCTACGGAGGCTCATGGGATTTCTTGGTTTCCCTCATCAAACTCATCAATACACAATCCAACAACTCCAAAACGCACTGGTGGACAAGTTGTGACCTGCACATTCACCACGCTATGAGATAATAACAGAACGTTACCAGACAGAGTTGTTTTAGAGGTAAATTCATGCAAAACCGCTGATGCGCATTCCCGTTTTTCAGCAAGCAGTCTCTGCATTTCCTGGAAAACAACTCTGTCTGGTAACGTTCTGTTATTATCTCATAGCGTGGTGAATGTGCAGGTCACAACTTGTCCACCAGTGCGTTTTGGAGTTGTTGGATTGTGTATTTGATGAGTTTGATGAGGGAAACCAAGAAATCCCATGAGCCTCCGTAACGTAGCTCTGAGCAGCTCGCGGCTCTGCTCCGCCATTCTAAAAATAGCTTGCACTGATAAATAAAGGTAACAAACCTACTGCTATGACTATAGAGATTATGACAATGGGCCAATTTGCCAAAATGTTGAACTATCCCTTTAAAGTCAACTTGAAAAAACCTCCAGTTAAAACTGACATTTACACCACGTGTCACTTTATTGGAAATATCTGCATGCATGAACCCCACCCAGCTGTTGCAGCTGTAGGGAAATGTTATTTAGGGCTCTGACAGTTTGAGATTTATAAAAAAAATGCAATTTCTTCTGATGGTTTTGATAGAAATCAAATCGCTCTGTGGATAAATACTAGTTTTGCACAATAAATGTCAGCATATATTGGACGCCAAGGGTCTAAAATCATAGAAAATATTTACTTCTACAAACAATACGTCGAGCCAGTGCAATACTTTGACTGATCTTTGTGCAACTTTCAGAGTTATCGAACCTGGGCAGCACTAAATGCTTCTCGAGTCTCTTTCCAGACTCTCCAGGTTTTGAGCAGGAACCCTGACCGGGACCCAGGTCTGCGCGGCTGCTCTGTCCGTTCCCGCGGCAACTGGAGGCTAAAACTTGGGCTGGTAGAGCGCCACACGTCCGCTGAGGCAGCCCGAGGCCAGCTGGCAGTGCGTCGGGGAGAACTTGGTGGTGAGCACCACGTCGCTGTGCGAGTAGATGGAGCGGATCTCCCTGAGGCAGCTGGTCTGGACGGGCAGGCAGTCGGCCAGCTCGCCGCAGCGCTCGTCGAAGGCCAGCAGGCGGACGCCGTAGCCATACGGCGAGCAGATGAGCCGTCCGTCCGGGCTGAAGCACAGCTCCTTGATGTAGCCCCGCCCCACGTTGGCCTCCTCGATGTAGTGGGTGAGGCGGAGGGAGCAGCGGGGGGAGACGAGCGGGCGAGTGGGCGCTCCCTCCTGGAACTCGTACACACACGTCCACTGGAGAGAGAGAGAGAGAGAGGGAGGGAGAGAGGGAGAGGATGGAGGAAGTGGGATGGAGTCAGTGAAGTACTAATTAATATGACGTCATCGCCGGAAACAGTGCGTCAGAGCAGCATGTGACACAATCAGCAGCAGGAAGGAAGGAAGCAGCAGCAGTAGGAGACTGTAAATGAGCTCTATTTACGTCAGCAAATTTGATTTATTTTTACTTATTACAGTTTTTTTGCCCCTGATTTATTGAAAATTGTGGAAGAGTATAGAAAAAGAAAAAAACAATGAGAGGAGGGAGATTTTTTTTCATTATTCACACAGAAAAAAGTGGGAATGTTGAGAATAAAGTCAAAATTTCCTCAGATGAGGAGTGGAGGGCGACTGACAATTGAACCCATCCTGATATTATATCACATGTTTTTAAAATTTTCACATTTCAGCTTTATTCTCTAAGTGCATAATGAAAAATATATTCCTCCTCACATTTTCTTTTTTATCATAATACTCTTCTGTAGAAAATGAATGAGGTCTGAATCATTTGAGATTCCTGGGGCTGATCCCAGAGAAAAAACGTCCAAAAACCGATTAATCAGCTGATATTCCTCATTTTACATAAACACACTTCTTTTTTTACAATGATATGGTTCAAAAACTTGTGACAAATTTAAACTGGAGTCACAACTTTTTACTGTGTTACAATAAATAACTGTTAATATTCAAAACGGCCTCAGTACATCACTGCAGAAAATGTAAATTAGATAGATTTTGACCTACTACTTATTTTTTTTACCTTTATTAAATAATTATGCACATTCATTCACAAGAGAGCTACAACTGTTTTCATGTTGAATAAATTGAACTGATTGAATTGGCTGTTGTTGCAGTGTGATATTAATTTACAAAAAACAGTGATGATGTAATTCCTGTCGTACACCAACAGAGGTCAACAGAGGTCGTATACTATGACACATGTATCACTCAGTACGTTTACATGCAGAGCTTAATCGAGCTATGCTCAAAATTCAATTTTGGTGTCAAGTCGGACTTCTGTCCTTGTCTCAATTTACATGCAACTGAGAAAATCGAATAACTGACGGGGTCCGCCCCCTCATGCACCGTCACCTGTTGTTTCAGCGGGTTACGGGTCACCTCGTAAAAAACTGAATATAAACAACTTAGTAAGCGTAATAATAAATTCTCAACTGCAGTTCCCGACCAGATGCGGCAGTCTGGGCCAGATTCGCGCTGAGAATAGGATACGGGCTTCCTTTTTTTCTCTCTCTCTATCTTTCTCTCTCTCTCTCTCTCTCTCTAATAAAACAATCTGGCTGGTTGCGCTGTGTATGTGTGAAATGCATTGAATCTGCGCTGACGTTGTTTTTTTTTTCTTTACTTTGTGAGGTTCGGGTGGCTTCTCTGCTCCACTTAGTGCCGTCGCTACTGTTGTGGAGCATGCGCACATGCATTGTCCAGTTCTACTCCGACTAAGGTGTATACATGACGGAGAAAATCGAATTCCAATCGCATTATCTGGGTGTCTTAATCGGAGTTCTCCAACTCCGATTTCAGTCGGACTAAGGTGTTTACATGCACTTCAGTTGTCCAGTTATAGTCGGATTAAGGCAATAATTCGTTTTTTTCAAGTGTCATGTAAACGTACTGACTGTGTCTAGATTGTGTGAAGCGTCTCACTGTGACGAGCTCTAAGTGTTGAATCTGCAGCCGAACGTTTCTCACCTCCTGGTCGTCCATGTTGCTGGAGCAGCGGATCAGCGTGGCCCAGCCCTTCGGGTGCAGCTGCAGCGAGGTGATGCAGTTCCCCCGGTCCCTCTCTCCGGGGATCTCTGGAGTCAAAACCTCCAGACTGTTTCGTGGAGAAAGACCTGCAAGAAATTAAAAAAAAAAAAAAGGTTTGTGATTAGTTTTACTGTCCTGACACCTCATTTTATTCATTCAGTTTTCTAGCCTGAAGAGTCCGACCTTCTCTGTGAGGGTGGAGCTTGCTGGAGTCGTTTCCCTGTCGAGGAGTTCCAGCTGATCTGGACGCTGATGTGCCTCCGTCTGCAGAATCAGACACATCAGGGTCAAAATTTATTTTCTTTTAACTCGAATCAGCGCGATAATCCATTTAACATTTAATCAACAAAACCTCAGACGGTGAAGCTTGAAACATCTGAACAACAGCTAAAAACATGAATTATATCAGATGGAGAAAGTCAATTCTTTGCATTTATCAAATTATCAGGTTCCTACACATTTTAAATTTTCAAATTCCATACTTTTTCCAGACCCTAATTTCCGGTTTTTACTCAGTAAAAAAATTCAAATAATGTGTGACAAATAGATGTATATCATGTTAATAAAATCATGCAATTAATCATTTGTTTTCATTATTCTGAATTTATATGCCATTATGTAACCAAATAATTTCCAGGAGATTGTAGCTAGGTACAATAGCGCCTACAAAATAATGATGTGAATAAGACCAAACCCAGATAAGTATTAAGATACATATATTTCCATACAATAGTTTCCATTTCCATACTTTTCCAAACCTGGAAATGTATAAAATCAAATTCCATACTACTTTCCATACTTGCGTAGGAACCCTGTTAGATGATATGAGAATAAAACACTTGATTCAATATTTCTTCAACAACTAATTGAATAACAGCTAAAAACACAAATTATATCAGATGGAGGAAATCAATTCTTTGCATTTATTAAACTGTAATCAGCAAATACTTTAAATATCTTGATGATATGAGGATAAAAACAATCACTCAACCCTTTATTATTTCTTCAACCACTAATTGAATAATCAGTCACTTCTTTTGGCACTAAACCACTAAGAACAGTGAAAAAAAATAAACCAAAAAGAAAACACAGACTCAAGAGAGACCAAACAAAATATATGGAGATTTTTCAGTGATACAATTTAGCGTGTCTGTGTGTGTGATCCAAACCTGAGCTGAGCGGCGTCCGTCGTGCTCGCAGCATGCGGTAGCTGCCCACCTCCAGGGACTGGGTGAGGTCCAGGTCGTGGAGGATGAGCAGGTAACCCGACGACGTGGAGATGAGCATCTTGGAGCAGTCGGGCGTCAGACGCATCCTCATCAGGTAGCGGGTGTGGAAGAACTTTTTGTGTGGGCAGCCGTCCTCCGTAAACCTGCAGCGCGGTTACAGAGAGAAGCTTCTTTAAGTTGAAACTGGAAAGGTTTGATCACTATCAGACTTGATGCAGCCGGTTTGGACCGAGACAAATGATCCAAACTTTGAACTCTTCTACTCCTCGGGGTTAAAACTGGTTTTCAAGGCTGAAAGAATCTCATTCATTCACTGTAAAAGCTGTTTTTTTTATTTGATGGGGAGCTGAAGAAGGAGCCTGTTAAAAGTCAGTGATGTATTGGTCGTAGTTTTATGTGCAGCTGCTGCTGGTGCAACATGACGTCACCATGACAACAGACCCTTTTCCAGGTGGCAGAACTGATAGAGATTTGATGAAAAATACTTTTTTTTTCTTTATTTACACTGATATCAAGATAATTTAGCAAATTACCTTATGGCTCCTGGGATAATCAATGATTTTATAAATGAATGTTGACTTTCAATATCATAAAATCTACTTAAAGGGATACTTCACCCAAAATTGAACTTTTGGATCGTCCAAAACACACACTATGAAACATCCAAATACCTCCATGCTCCTCGTCCACTGCAATCCAAGTGTCCTGAAGGGATATAGTCCAGAGTTTACTTGAAACGATGTCATTTAGGACATTTTTACAGACTAAACAGTCCTGTATTGTGCTCTGACATTCACGAATGTGAATGTGAGAGCGCGCCCCCAGGCAAATTCAATGCAGGACTGTTTAAGCTATAAAAATGTCCTAAATGACGTTGTTTCAAGTAAACTCTGGACTATATCCATTCAGGACACTTGGATTGCAGTAGACAAGCAGTGTGGAGGTATTTTAGAGTGTTTTTGTGTAGTTTTATGGACGTTTTGTGTCGGGTGCTATTGACTCTCATATAAAGTTTTCGTTGGACTACGAACTTTGAGGAATAAAAAACTACTCCAGAGTATTCATCAGCATGAGGGTGAGTCAATAATGACTGAATTTAATTTTTTTGGTTAACTATCCCTTTAAAAATGCGCAGGTGACTTCCTGTGCGTGACGACCGACCTGTTAGTGTCCCATGTGATGACGTTGCCGTCGAAGCCGGACGTGACGAGGAGACGGGTGTTGGTGTCGTACTCGATGTTTTTCACCCAGCTGGCGTGGCCGTGCAGGGAGCAAACCTTCGAATTCAGCTTACGGAGATCCCATAATGCAATTGTGGTGTCGTCCGAGCAGGTGGCAAACAAACGATTGTCCAGAAACCTGCGGGGGACAAGACGGATTTAGATTTAGATTTAGAGTCCCTGCAGAATCAGATCACTCGAGTTAGTCTTTACACTTTGAGGGATCACACTGCTGCTGTTGTGAATCTTTTTGTTTCACTGCTGTTGAGCTTCATCTCTCTTGGTCCCGTGTGTCTCATATAAACTGTGTGAGAAGCCGGATGCCGCCGTCTTCTGTAAAAACCTCTCTGGATGATTTAAGATGATAGAAAGTAACAGACCTTATGTTGTTGACGCAGTCCTCATGAGCCTCCGTCAGCGTTTTGATGTGTCTGGATGAGATGGGATCAAACAGCAGGACCTCAGTCTGTTCGCAGGCCACAGTCAGCACGGACCTGAGCAGAGCACACACACACAAAACAGACACACACATGAACACACAGGAGGACTGAAGCATTCCTGGATCTAAAACAACAACCAGCTTATCATAAAACAACCCTATTTATATTATATTTACATATTCATTTTTATCTATCAATTTATTTTGATGCATTCAACTGAACTGGGCAAACTAGAAATTAACATATCGAGCTATTGTATTAGTTTTGTGTTGTTTGTTCTGCATCTGTGTTGTGTATCGTGAGTCTGAATGACATGGATGTGTATTGATGATAAATCTGTTGTTGTGTATTTTAGGGGACCCATGCCACTGTTATCTGTGCAATACTTTATTATGCCTACCAACACTGTGTATATCAATTTTATTATTTTCTTGTAAATAGCTGTATATATTCCTGAAACGTTTTGGTACATAAGTATATGTTTGTTTTACGTTTTTTATATCTCTATATTTGCATATTTTTCTACTTTTTTTTTTTTACCTTGTACAAATTCTGCTGTAACAACCAAATTTCCCATGTGTGGGATTAATAAACAGTTTTCGTTGTAGGCTTGTGATCTGGACTCTTTAAACTTTAAAAAAAAAAACCTTTCAGAAAGGTTTTAGTATTGTTATTTTTTACTGTTTTTATTTATGTGTATTGTGGAGCACCCCCCAACTTAGGTTTTTCACAATGCATGTACTTGTGCATCTGTGTGGCAATAAATATCTTGAATCTTGAGTCTTATAACACAGAGTCTGACAGGGAATGAACTAAATAAATACATAAAACCCCAAGAAAGAAAAAAACATCACTGAAACCTGTGGTCCGTCACCTGGCAACAGCAATAAGCTAAGTAACCTGGTATCATTCACACTTACAGACTGTGATAATTAGATTATTAATACTGTGTCATGAGATAAGATCAGTTTTCTGATGTAGAGAGTCTCAGGATGAGCGTGTTCATCTGCAGGTTTTTTAATCTCCTGCAAAGGTGCAATTTCCTGGAAAGACTCTCTCTCTCTCACACACGCACACACATATACACACACACAGACACGGTGTGTGTATGAGGGACATGTGTCGTCTCCTGCTGTTACATGAGCCCACACAAACAGCATTTGATCCAGACTGGACACAGCTTGACCTGGTTTGGCTGCAGGATTTATTTCCTACATCTGCTGCCACGGTCACCGAGGCTCACACCCTCATTACTGTGGGTGTTTACTGCGAGGGGCTTATGCAGCAGAACTATAAAAGGTTTTGTCTGGGGGGGGAGAAAAGTCAAGATAGAAGATTGTCTGATTGAATTGCCAGTTTGCAACTTTTACTTCACCAGTGAGATAAAGCAACGTGATGTTGAATTTTTAAGCACTTATCTGGTGTTCTTTTCCCCCAAAGCATTTTCAGTGCACTTGTTTCCCTGTAGTGAAGACACCTGTGCACACATGAGCTCCAGGTGGATGAGAGGCAGTGGTGTAGTCTTTGTGATAAACAAAGAAAAACATGCACTCTCTACACTTTCAGGAACAAACTGAAGAGGTGCACGGGCAAAAGTTGCACTTAAAGAAAAAGAAGAAAGGCCAGGACCACTCGTGTCCTTCTCATCGTCTTTTATTGCAAATTGTGTCTGCGCTTAAAACACACAGACTGGTTTCGACAACATCTTCCTTTCTTCTTTTTCTTTAAGTAGCCTATGTGATACTCAGGTATATTCAGTATACCCACTGAAAATGCATTCATATTTCAGTATACCCACTGAAAATTTGGTCGACCAGCAGAACTGAAATCAGACCCAAGCATTATATGTTTTCATGTGAGCTCTTTTAAAGAACTTTAAATCCTAATCTTGGATTTGCACTGTAAATCCTCTTAATTGTTTTAATACTAATCAATATTTCATGCTGCAAAGTGCAAACTCATATTTTATGCACTATTTTAATGTTGTTTTTATTTTATATGTTTGTGTGTTTTGTTTTTATGTAAAGCACATTGACTTGCCCCTTGGTATACAATGCGTATAAATAAAGCTGGCTTGCCTTGCCTTGCTCTGTCTACAACAAAACTATCTAACTATGTGATGCAGGTATACCCACTGCAACAAAGTAGACTACTACTACTAGCTACATGTTTCTTACCCGTCCGGGGAGTACTCCAGGTTGAACACGGCGCCGTGGGTCTGAGTGCTCAGGTTGACAGACTCCACAGCCGGATTCATGGAGCAGTACAAACTGGTCATTGTCCTGAAATTATCCCGAGCTGGGTCCACAAACACCCCGCGTCTGATAGTCCTGCTCTGCAGCCAGGAAAACAGGCTGTCTCCCCTAACGTTGCTGCTGCCGTTACCGCTGCTGCCGTTGCTACTGCCGTCGTTACCGCTGCCGTTGCTGCCGCCGTTACCGCTACTACCGTTGCCCCCGTCGCCGCTGCTGCTCCCTGTCTGCGGCGGCGGCGCGGTGGGCGGTTTGTTGCGGGGCTGAGGCTCCCTCTCCTCCGGCGCCGGGGAACCTGCGCTGCCGCTGCTCCTCCCGGGCAGTGGGGCTGAAACCTCCCGACGAGCGATGTCATCATCTTCCTCCTCTTCCTCCGAGTCGTCGATGTCAGGGTCTTCCTCTTTGTCGGAACCGCCGTTGCTACCGCTGCCGTTGCCGTTGCTACCGTTGCTACCGTTGCCGTTGGGCCTGTCCTCACGCGACTCGTCGGCGGCGGCGTCGCTGGTGCTGCTCTGCTGCTGCTGCTCCGAGCTCATTGTCGACGGCGTGAAGGCAAAAAGACGGACTCACTCCGACCGGTGGTCACCGACCTACCTACCGAGCATGAAACCGTGTCTCTCCCTCCAACGTCGCTTCTTCTTCTTCTTCTTCTTCTTCTCAAGGCGCCATGGCAGCAGAAGATTTTAGCTGCATAGTAGGTAAAACGTTACACAATTTATATTTTGATAGCTACCCAGACTTGGCAGCGCCTGGTGATGATGATCGCCGCGCGTCAAGTTAGCCACGGTGAGCTAACATGCTTACCGGAAGACTACAGACTTAACTTTCAAAATAAAGTACAGATGGTTATTTTTCAGCAGAATAAGAACTCGGACGTCTTGAATAAAAATAAAACACGTATAATCACTTAGTTGATTTCAATCCCACTTTTATTAATCCATTTAGGGCGATATTACGTATCAACACACCGTTTTGTGTTGATAGGTGTTTTAAGCTGAAAGGCCAAGGCGGAAGTGTGGTCTCTTTTTAGTTAGAGCAAATTGACTGTTTTCTCTTCACCAAAACAAATGCGAAATAAAAAGAAATTACGTATTTCCGCTTCCTCGTCGACTTTCAGAGGCATCGGATATTTGTTTCTGCCACTTGGTGGAGAAATGCTGTAAATTCATTCACATGTTTTGTACATGATTGTACATTCACGATGAAGATAAGAAACGTAGGCTATTATGTAATGTTTTGGCCTCTTTATAAGGAGGTAGGTCTTTTTTATGAGTTTTGTATTTTTTAAAACAACATTCAAGGTGAGAACTTCATGAAATGATTGTGTAGCTATAAATTGCACATGTTCAACATTTTATACAAATGTATAATTCAAATCATCACTTTTTAAAAATAATAATAATAATATATTCTGTTTAGTAGCCTATCAGATCTTGACCATTATTAAGCGGAATTATCTTCCACTACAACAGGGCTGTTTCTTCCACTATCACCAATATCTACATTTTTACTAGGCCTATATTCACAAATAATAAACATCTTGAAACAGACACAGTCTTCAAAACAGGGCCTCAAACTCAGCTAATAAAAGGGTCTCCACTTCCTTTCACACTGCAGTGTGAGTTGATATTGTCTTCAGTGATGCATATTGGGGTTCAAGTGAATAAACATAAAATACTGGTCCTTTGTAAGACCCTTTTTTGGGACCCAGGGAAGTTAAACTTCTTGTAATCTTCTTCTTCTTTAACTTCTACTGTACAAACTGATCAACAGAAGAAATAAAAATTGTGATCTGAAATAAACGGTGCCAGAGTTTTTCATTGTTGTGTGGTATAAGTACTCTTTTATTCGATACTTCCTATGAGCCTACAAATTATTGTCTATACCTGCTCTATCCCTTTGCTGTCAGTGTTGAATTTATGTGTGGTTTACAGACATTTGATGAGAATAGATATATGTCTTCCAGCCCCCTTTGTTTTCGTGGCACCAGTGAGAAATGATGACAGACACTTTTCCTGTGTATTCAAATGAGAGTTGACATGCTGGGACAGTAGATGTGCAGGATGAAGCACAGCTGCTACTGCTGCCAACAAACAGCCAGCTGCCCCGGAGGCGCTTTTACGCGCAAGTGAGTCAAAATTACAGTTTGTGTTGTGTTGTGTGTGTGCCTATTGATGTTTAGCATGTCTCGACACTGTGCCTTGTGTGTGTGTGTGTGTGTGTGTGTGTGTGTGTGTGTGTGTGTGTGTGTGTGTGTGTGTGTGTGTGTGTGTGTGTGTGTGTGCTGTAGAAATGTGTCCATGCCTTTCTGCCAACTTCACCGGGGGCTGCTGAAAAACCACTGTTTGTGGTGCAGAGCCAAACATGGATCAGGTAACTTCATTAAAAAACGGTTGTGGTTTAATTGCGACTAATTGGTGATGGGAGATAGACAGAGCTGGGGACAAGGTGTGTGTTCATCTGGCTGGAGTCAGGTCAGGGGCTCTCAGTCCAGCTTCAAGTTTTGCGCACGCGTAACACACGCATTTACGCGCACACTGGCTCATACTTAAAAGCAGAGCAAACAGTTGGATCCTATCGGGGGCACACGGCAAAAATGACAAGTAGTAGGACGTCGCGGGATGCTGCGCTCCATCCAAGGCGCGCGGTTTTACGCACGGCCGGAGGTCCGAGCTCATCTTCCGGGTTGGTCCTGGTCCTGTCGGTGATGCTGCTGGTCCCGGTCCAGCAGCATCAGCCTGCATCAGCTCACCCCCAGTGCCTGGACTTCGAGCCGCCGTTCAAACCTCTCTGGCACCTGGAGTTCTGCGCCCAGTACGAGCAGTTCGGCTGCTGCGACCAGAGCGCGGACAACGCGATCGCAGAGAGATACTGGGACATCATTGACCAGCTGGACGCGGCGGGTTATGAACTCTGCGCTGACGAGCTGAAGGAAATCATGTGCCAGGTAAATATGTTGTCTTCTTTCAAAGTGTGTGGATTGTGTACTTTTGAGGATGCTGCAAAATAAAAACAAAACTCTAGCAATGAAAAAATACCATACAGGAATCTTTTAATTTACTGCAGACATATGTTAATAGAGGGGTCCTCAACGTTTTTTTAGGCTAAGGACCCCCAAACTGATGGAGATGAGCAGGGACTCCCTACTATATTGTATAAAATTGTGTTTCATATGGGCCTAACACCTTGCATTCAACAGTAAGTTTTTTAAATGGGTTCTTATATTCATGTTTTTAAGCTACATGCCACTGCCATTTATAAACATACCTTTAATATCAACAATATCTGTCAATTGCATGATAATTATGCAGATACATAAATGTAAAAAAATATTTTAAAATCGTCTAATCAACCAAAAGTTTTGCAACCCCCCTGCAGCACCACCGCGGACCCCTTAGGGGTCACGGACCGCCTGTTGAAAACCTCTGGCTTGACATAAAGCACAATCTTTATTAGGATATTAGTGTCTACTATAGTCTCTATCAACTTTTTAATTGATCTGAGTTTTTTCAATTAAATCCACCAAACATGTTGTAAATATTATGATGCAACTTTTTTTAATTAACATTCACAGGTCTCCTCCTCTTGTCTTATTTAATCTTAAACAGCCGGGGTGAACTTTTTAAGATGACATTTATAATCAGCTGACAGTGCAGGCAACCAGAGTCAAAATGTAATCTGCAGCATCTTGATATTAGATCTATATCATTATGCCAATGAAATGTCCAGAGGTGGAAAGTAACGAAGTACAAATACTTCGTTACTGTACTTTAGTAGATTTTTCAGGTAGGGTTGAGCCGGGTCGATTGATACACTTTTCATTTAAACGTCTTTTTCAAAGATGACGTTATACCCAGGGGGCAAAATCCCAGTTTTTTGAAAAACGGACACGGAGCGTTGTAAAAGGTTTGACACCAGAAATGATATCTAGGAACTTCAAGGATTAAAACCTGGGTGGACAACCCATCAACTAGCTGCTGGAAAGCTACAGGGGCCAAAACCCCTTTCTTGGGTCATTTTGCTGGCGAAATGATGTAAATGCAAATATTTAGGTACTACAATGGCATAAATAGTCATACAACCATAAAATTTGGCAGAGAGTATCTTGACACATAGGGAGAGGCAAGAAAAGAAGATTCTGGGGTTTGTTGTAACTCAATTTTAAGATATCACCCTCAACATCCCAAAAAAGACCAAAAAAAGTACTGTTCGCCTGACAAATTCTCATGGAAATTATTATTTTTCAGCACTTTATGGAGAATATCTATGCTTAAAATGTATATAGAAAATTTCCTTAATTCATAAGCTTCCATTTGAGTCCAAGATAGCCTTTCTATCTCAAAAGCCCCACTTGCTGTGGCCAACGGTCTTCTCTATCTATCTGTTCACTTTGGGGAGACCAGAAATAGAATGGTTTCTGATCATGCCAGTTAACATGTAGTTTTTCACAATAGGTGTTGCATTGTTTGGAGACAGCCTGTAGCTTTCCAGTAGCTAGTAGAAAGGCTATCTTGGACTCAAATGGAAGCTTATGAATTAAGGAAATTTTCTATATACATGTTAAGCATAGATATTCTCCATAAAGTGCTGAAAAATAATAATTTCCATGAGAATTTGTCAGGCGAACAGTACTTTTTTTGGTCTTTTTTGGGATGTTGAGGGTGATATCTTAAAATCGAGTTACAACAAACCCCAGAATCTTCTTTTCTTGCCTCTTTCTATGTGTCAAGATACTCTCTGCCAAATTTTATAGTTGTATGACTATTTATGCCATTGTAGTACCTAAATATTTTCATTTACATCATTTCGCCAGCAAAATGACCCAAGAAAGGGGTTTTGGCCCCCTGCAGCTTTCCAGCAGCTAGTTGACCGGGTTGTCCACCCAGGTTTTAATCCTTGAAGTTCCTAGATATCATTTCTGGTGTCAAACCTTTTACAACGCTCCGTGTCCGTTTTTTTGCTTTGCCCCCTGGGTATTATGTACACAAACATTTTTATCATGTGATCAACAACTCACATGTGTATTCTCTTACAAGTGTAATTTAACACATATGTTGGATGATCGCGCTGTTTTATAACTTTGAACATGAGTTGACATTTGTCTCAAACGCCCCACCTATGCGGGTCGATGGGGACACAGAGGAGGGACGGTTGAAACAGCATGTTTTAAACAGAAACTACTGTCATTACTCTCGTTTTTATGCAGCATATCAGACAACATACTAGTGTACTCGTTATTGCCAAAATGTCACATAATTTCTCACAATATAAATAGGTCAAATAAATATTTTTGTCCCGTGCGTAATTAATTGTCAAGATCCGCATTTTGATTAAACTCGCTTTTCTTCTTTTGGGTGAAGTCAGGTAAAATGGGCCACTTTTTGGTAAACGATTAATAAGACCATCAAAAACGCTATGCATGAAATCCATTGATATTTTTAAAAACCAACATAGGTCTCTTAAATGTTTCTGTGTGAAAAAAAAATTAAAAAGTATAATTATTTTGGAATTATGAGAGTTAAAGTATCGGGATATTCCTTCTCGAGGTACGATGAAGGTTCAGGTAAAATGGGCCAGCCGTTCAGTTAAATTGGGCCAAGAGAGAACAACACAGTAATTTTAGCAGAAATCATTTAAATTTTAATAATTAATTGACACTACTGCTAAACTACAACACTAAACTTAACATTAACAGTGAATACATAAGAGGTTGAAGACATTTTTTAATCTTAAAATGCATTTTAAAATTACATGATCATGTTGTTGCTATGCTCTTTGTTAACTGACTATGTTATAGGCTCTTTTACTGTGTGTGTGTGTATGTGTGTGTGTGGCATTATAGATGGCATTTTTCCCCCAAAGTGCTAATGGTACCATGAGTGGCACTGACCAACCTTGGATAAATATCTAACTTTGAACATGTTTTGCACCCTCACTTTCTGTGTAACTTCAGTGTAAGACTGTGTTTTGTATGTGGCCCATTTTAGCTGAAATTCGTGGCCCATTTTAGCTCGTTGACTCAGCTAAAATGGGCCGGTACCTAAAATGGCATTTTTCACAAAAATCTATGTTTATTTTTAAATTTTAATTTTTTTTATTTGAAAGAGCCTGTCAATACATTGTTCATAAGCATTTTTCTTTGTTGGTAAGATCACTTATATTTGCCTCATCACCCTTATTAATTATGAATGAAATTCACTATGCCATGCTAACTTTCTGCTCAATCGCCTAGATGTGTTGCATGTAAAGCTCTGTCCCGCCCAAATTCACAACATCAGACCAATCAAAACAATTGTTACATGTCAAGAAGTGTTGTAGCAACAATGCAAGATCAGTTATTGTGATTGGCTGTTAGATTTTAAAGAGCTATGCTCCAACCTTATCTGGCCCATTTTACCTGATGGCCCATTTTACCTGACTTCACCCTACGAGTTGTTGGACGACTGCATTTTCATTTTATTTACTTATTTCCCTGTCCTAAGTCATGTTTATGGAGACACAGTTGAACATATTGTCATTTTCCCCTCGGCATTTTCCCCTCACTTTGCTGAATATCTGTTGATTCATGTCATAAACACGTTTTGTTCATTAAAAATATGTGGTATTTATTAAAAATATGTTGTTCATTCAAATCGGTTGTTGTTCATTGCAGAACAATAGAGTATTATACGGTGATTTATATACAGATATTGATCGCGCAGTGTGACCACAACCACTACGCATGGTGGCGTGAGGGACATTTGAAACAGCTGTATCAATCGTCCCTGCAGCGACTACTGACAATAAAACCTGTTTTGCCTCTAAACTTCAAAACTATGACATTGCATAGTTTAGGACCTGTTTATGTACGAATTCATCTGTTGTTAGGTCATATTATTATTGCATGAAACACACAATGCAACTTTTGATCACAAAAAAACTACCGCACGTAACATTTTACTTTCCGTAGTAAAAAACAAAACAGGTTCGCGCTAATAACTTTTGAATGGCGTGACGTAATTTCACAAGCTTTCCCAGGATTGGTCGGTGTTGAGTGCTGAACATAGTGACAAAATCTGACGGCTCAAACTTGTGTGGTTTTCGAGGAAATCGCTGTATATCAATCGTCCCGTGTATCAATCGACCCGGCGCTCCCCTATCTGTAGCCTACTTTACTTGAGTATTTATTTTTCTGACGACTTTTTACTTTTACTCCCTACATTTATACGCAAAAATATGTACTTTCTACTCCTTACATTGTAAAAACAGGCTCGTTACTTTTTTTTTTGACACGACGTAAAAGCACCGGTAAAAGACGTGACGAACTAGAGAGGGAAAGAGGGAGAACAAGAGGGAGGAGGGGACGACGCTGAAGTTAGCCTCCGATTCGCCAGCCTCCGATTCGGCACTTAAGGGGAAAGTTAAGAGGAAATTGACGTAATGAGCAGAGCGACTGTTTGTACAATGATTGCCTGGTTTTTGTGACACTTCCTGCTGTAAAAACGTTTTAGACATTTTAGGTTAGTCATTAATTGTGCCTGACACCCGCTATTGTATTTGTGAAACGTTTATTTTATTTGTGAAAATGCTAAGGGGAGGTTTCACCGTTTTTGTTTGATACCTGCAGACCTCATTAGACCTGGTCCAGATCAAAAACCGC
The DNA here is from genome assembly GCF_045865225.1 of Trachurus japonicus. Lineage (NCBI taxonomy): Eukaryota > Metazoa > Chordata > Actinopteri > Carangiformes > Carangidae > Trachurus > Trachurus japonicus. The sequence goes on along the minus strand of NC_140928.1, from coordinate 7,214,365 downwards.
TTTGCCTAGACTTCTCAAATCTGGCCTAGATTATCCTACAGAGGCTAAACATTCATTCAGACACAGTTTCTGATCTGTGAAACCTTTATGCTATGTGTGAAAATGCAATAAAGGCACATTTCACTGTTTTTTCATCATATAGACTGCATTAGACCTGGTCCAGATCAAAAACCGCTTTGCCTAGACTTCTCAAATCCGGCCTAGATTAATCTACAGGTAATGAAGATTCGTTCAGACACACTTTCTGATCTGTGAAACCTTCATTCTATGTGTGAAAATGCAATAAAGGCACATTTCACTGTTTTTTCATCATATAGACCGCATTAGACCTGGTCCAGATCAAAAACCGCTTTGCCTAGACTTCTCAAATCTGGCCTAGATTATCCTACAGAGGCTAAACATTCATTCAGACACAGTTTCTGATCTGTGAAACCTTTATGCTATGTGTGAAAATGCAATAAAGGCACATTTCACTGTTTTTTCATCATATAGACTGCATTAGACCTGGTCCAGATCAAAAACCGCTTTGCCTAGACTTCTCAAATCCGGCCTAGATTAATCTACAGGTAATGAAGATTCGTTCAGACACACTTTCTGATCTGTGAAACCTTCATTCTATGTGTGAAAATGCAATAAAGGCACATTTCACTGTTTTTTCATCATATAGACCGCATTAGACCTGGTCCAGATCAAAAACCGCTTTGCCTAAACTTCTCAAATCTGGCCTAGATTATCCTACAGAGGCTGAACATTCATTCAGACACAGTTTCTGATCTGTGAAACCTTCATTCTATGTGTGAAAATGCAATAAAGGCACATTTCACTGTTTTTTCATCATATAGACCGCATTAGACCTGGTCCAGGTCAAAAACCGCTTTGCCTAGACTTCTCAAATATGGCCTAGATTAATCTACAGAGGCTAAACATTCATTCAGACACAGTTTCTGATCTGTGAAACATTTATTCTATGTGTGAAAACATGATCAAACATTGACAAAAAAACTGTTAAACACCAAAAATCGAAGCTAAAATTATTTTATACTGCTGGATGTTTTTTAGCTTTACTTACAGTGGCTGTGGCTCAGGAGGTAGAGCGGGTCGTTCAACCGGAAGGATGGTGTTTCGAATCTCAATTCCTCCAATCTGTGTCATTATGTCAAAGTGTCCTTGGGCAAGACACTGAACCTCATTGCCTATCATAATGGGTGTGTGAATACAGCTAAAGTCTTGTTTTGTGACAGTTTTGTGAATTTATCCCTTTTTGCATTTTCAAAAACAGAATAAAAGAATAAAGGTTTCACAGATCAGAAACTGTGTCTGAATGAATGTTTAGCCTCTGTAGGATAATCTAGGCCATATTTGAGAAGTCTAGGCAAAGCGGTTTTTGATCTGGACCAGGTCTAATGCGGTCTATATGATGAAAAAACAGTGAAATGTGCCTTTATTGCATTTTCACACATAGAATGAAGGTTTCACAGATCAGAAACTGTGTCTGAATGAATGTTTAGCCTCTGTAGATTAATCTAGGCCAGATTTGAGAAGTCTAGGCAAAGCGGTTTTTGATCTGGACCAGGTCTAATGCGGTCTATATGATGAAAAAACAGTGAAATGTGCCTTTATTGCATTTTCACACATAGAATGAAGGTTTCACAGATCAGAAAGTGTGTCTGAACGAATCTTCATTACCTGTAGATTAATCTAGGCCGGATTTGAGAAGTCTAGGCAAAGCGGTTTTTGATCTGGACCAGGTCTAATGCAGTCTATATGATGAAAAAACAGTGAAATGTGCCTTTATTGCATTTTCACACATAGCATAAAGGTTTCACAGATCAGAAACTGTGTCTGAATGAATGTTTAGCCTCTGTAGGATAATCTAGGCCAGATTTGAGAAGTCTAGGCAAAGCGGTTTTTGATCTGGACCAGGTCTAATGCGGTCTATATGATGAAAAAACAGTGAAATGTGCCTTTATTGCATTTTCACACATAGAATGAAGGTTTCACAGATCAGAAAGTGTGTCTGAACGAATCTTAATTACCTGTAGATTAATCTAGGCCGGATTTGAGAAGTCTAGGCAAAGCGGTTTTTGATCTGGACCAGGTCTAATGCAGTCTATATGATGAAAAAAACAGTGAAATGTGCCTTTATTGCATTTTCACACATAGCATAAAGGTTTCACAGATCAGAAACTGTGTCTGAATGAATGTTTAGCCTCTGTAGGATAATCTAGGCCAGATTTGAGAAGTCTAGGCAAAGCGGTTTTTGATCTGGACCAGGTCTAATGAGGTCTGCAGGTATCAAACAAAAACGGTGAAACCTCCCCTTAGCATTTTCACAAATAAAATAAACGTTTCACAAATACAATAGCGGGTGTCAGGCACAATTAATGACTAACCTAAAATATCTAAAATGTTTTTACAGCAGGAAGTGTCACAAAAACCAGGCAATCATTGTACAAACAGTCGCTCTGCTCATTACGTCAATTTCCTCTTAACTTTCCCCTTAAGTGCCGAATCGGAGGCTGGCGAATCGGAGGCTAACTTCAGCGTCGTGAGGAGGGGGGGGGGGCGGTAGAGAGAGAACCGAGTTACCAACTTGTACTGTAGCAGCGACATGGAGGCAGCAGCATGGAGGAAGGAAGCGATGGTGGTCGGACTATCCGACGGGGGGGGGGGGGTTGAACACTGTACAATCAGCGCAATATAGCGCATTTACCGTTTACGAGCGGCAAAGCACAACCTGTCCATGTGCCCGTGTCTGTGTGTAGGCTACGTGTGCGCGCGTGTGCGCGTACGTGTAGGCTACGTGTGGTGCGAGAGAGACGGCAGGTGGACTGACTGGCAGAGATGAGAGGTGGTGAAACGCTGTTTAAAAATTCTTATTGTTATTATTTAGTGAGAGTCTGTGGCGGCCCAAACGTTGGGAAACACTGCCTCTGGTCAGTTCAATCTTGATAATTCTGTCTGAACTTTTTTTGTTTAACAAAATTATCAAATGATGTAGGTTTCATTAACGGCAAAAATTCATTTTTACTTTTTACTTTTACTTTGAAAGTACATTTCAGAGCCTGTACTTTCTTACTTTTACTTAAAGCAGAAGTAGCCTAAGCGATATTTTTGTGTTAATATAAGTCTTAAATAGTTGTATCTTCCGACAGCAATCACTTCTATAGAGTGTTTGGTCTGAAACACGGGTCTGTCAGTCACTCTGCTCTGCTCTGAGCCGAAGAGAAAACTTTCCTTGTATCCTACAACCTTTATCCAATGAGGAGAGAGAACGGCATAAAGGGGCGGTCCTCTCTGTGTCTGCAGCCAAGGGATGCGCCTGAATGTGGTGACGTAGGGACGAGGACCAATAGATCCATGACGAGGGCGGGGGCTGCTAACTCCATCGGCTGACAAGACGTTATGGTGCGTTCAAGGCAGCCCGTAACTGGTGTTTTTCCGACCTGTGAAGTCGTACCAGTTCGATCTGGTACGAGTTCACGGGTCAGAAGTTACGAGTGGCCGTTATAGTGACTTTCACAGGTAAAACAGGTCGGAAAAACACCAGTGGGTTGCCTGGAACGCTACAAAGTCGTAAGTGTTGTTTCAAAAGCCTGCCTGGAACGCAGCATTAGCCAAAACGACCGGATCGCTTACGTCTGCTTTAAGTACAGAATATGAGTACTTTTGCCACCTCTGTGTACAATACAAATGCCTACGATTCACCATAGTGAAGTACATTAGGATACATTTTGTGTCCGGCAGGTAAACTTAGGCTATGTGAACAATAACATTGATGAAATGGATTCAAGATGAATTATCGTGTGGTTATTTGCTTTGCAGTGAATCGTGCAATGGAAATACTTTTTACTTTTAATAATACTTTTGAGTAAATTTCAGAGCCTGTACTTTTTACTTTTACTTGAGTAGATATTTGGATCAGTACTTTCACTTTTACTTAAGTCGTTTTTTACACAGGTACTTTTACTTCTACTCGAGTAAAGAATCTGGGTACTTTTGCCATCTCTGGAAATGTCCCTGGGGAGTAAGGGAGGTTTGGAGGTGTGGAGCTGCTGAAATGTCCTATATTAAATACTGTAATTTGTGATGCAATTGGTTTATTTGTCAACGATCAAGTCAACACAAGAGTCCCCTTGATTTATACTCCCCCGTCTGATTGTTGACGGGAATGAAATGTCTCAATGATGATTTGTATAGTGTCTCATCTTAAGAGGGTTAGATAGTTCACCCAAAATTCAAATTTCACTCATTATCTACTCACCCTCATGTCGACTAAGGGCTGGGAGAAGTTTCAGAGTCCTCCGTGCCTTCTCGGAGTTACGGGGGGGTCCGCCCAGCAGTATTTGTCCATATAATGGTTGTGAATGGTGCTCACCACTCTCAAAAGACACACCAAAAAACATCCAAATACCTCCATACTGCTCGTCTGTAATGTCCCTCTTGTATTGAAGCCCCGACATGAAAAATTGTTCCGAAAAAAAAAAAAAGTCTATATTTCAAGCTTGTTTGTAGCGGAAGCTCCCAGTGTCTCGGTTCACTGCTCTTCCTGTGTCCGGCGGAACAATTTCTCATGTCGGGGCTTCAATATAAGAGGGACATTACAGACGAGCAGTATGGAGGTATTTGGATGTTTTTTGGTGTGTCTTTTTGGACGAAGAAAAGTGAGCACCATTCACAACCATTATATGGACAAATACTGCTGCGCGGACTCCCCTCTGTAACTTAGAGAAGGCACGGAGGACTCTGAAAATTCTCACAGCTCTTAGTCGACATGAGGGTGAGTAGATATATTTGAATTTTGGGTGAACTATCCCTTTAACTCATCTTAATCTGATCCCATCCAGGAGTGCTCGCCTTACGCCGCCCACCTGTTCGATGCCGAGGACCCCTACACACCTGTCCGAGAGCTGCCCGGCCTCTGCTTTGACTACTGCTCAGAGTTTCATGGTAAATGTGGCCATGTGGTCAGATATTTGACAGAGAACTGGCTGCTGCAGGACACGTCTGAGCGGGACGTGTCCACCTTCTGCAGCCTGGTCGACCTGTCCGACCAGGACTACTGCTACCCCAACGTGCTGCAGAGCCCCGGCCTCAACAGCAACCTGGGCCAGGTGGTGGAAGACCCCAGAGGTTGTCTCCAGCTGTGCCTCACCGAGGTGGCCAACAACCTGAGGAACCCTGTGCTGATGCTGCACAGCGGCGACGACACACACAGGATGTTCATCGCAGAGCAGGTTTATTGTTTATTGTATTCTTTGGATCCCCATTAGTCTACATAAAGATGAAGACTATTCTTCCTGGGGTCCACATTAAATCAAACACTTATTCCAACAATACAGTGTTTATACAAATAATTATATAAAGTCATTTATCCTGATGTTAACAAGATTATAGAAATGCATATTAAGTAGAACAATGTAAATGAGTTAACATGATCAAGAGGAATAATATAGCTTTTTACATGATTATAAAATAGTTACATGATTATAGAAGAGTATACATGAGATAACCTAAAGCAGTGGTTCTCAACTAGTGGGTCGCGGACCCGTTCTGGATGGGTCACGGACAGCTGGTCAAAAAAGTAAATAATATTTATTGCACATCTGATGTTGGACATGTCTTTTATTTTGAAAAATAACTCATTTTGAAAGGACACGTGAACACATGCAGTTGTAATGATCCTCCTCAGTTTCTTCTTATTTGCTCCATTTGCTCTGAATGCAAAGATATCAGTTTCTTATTAATGTGGCCTGAATGCAGTGAAAATACCTTGTTTTGTGGGTCTTTATTTTGTGCAATTTGATATTTATTCACTTTTGTGAATATGCTCTGAATGCAGAGATGCATTAGAAGTCAAATATATCATTTTGTTGGTCTCCATTTTGTGCAGTTTGATATTTTTTTATTCACTTCCGTACATGCAGTTGTCATGGTCCTCCTCAGTTTCATTCATGTGCCCTGAAATGCACTTTGCTCAATAAAGAGCAAAATGAGTTTTTAAAGAAAAGAAAAAAAATAAAAATATTCTTGGTTTGAATTCTATAAAAGTCGGTGGCGACTTAATGACCATGGGAAAATGTGGGTCCCAGAGTGAGACTAGTTGAGAACCCCTGACCTAAAGCATAAATGTTCAACGCAGGTGCATTAACATGCTTGAATTGCAGGTGGGCTTCGTGTGGGTCTACCTGCCCGACGGCAGCCGGCTGGAGCGGCCTTTCCTGGACGTGAGCGGGGAGGTGCTGACCACGCCCTGGATGGGGGATGAGAGGGGCTTCCTGGGCATGGCCTTCCACCCAAAGTACAGAGACAACGGGCGCTTCTTCATCTACTACTCGATCCAGGTCAACAGTAAACTGGAGAGAGTGAGGATCAGTGAGATGAAGGTGTCCGACTACGACATGAACGTGGCTGATCCTTATTCTGAGAGGTGGGAGGAGGTTTCTTTCTCTTCTCGTGGCTCTGCATGCAGGCACCATTGACAGAAATATAGTATTATATTGCCATCCACCCTCTGGGCTGTTATTTTACCAGGATTGACACAGTGACTCATACTCCAGAGTTGGGCCAAACTTCCTGGGGCCCCGATTTGATTTAAATGATCTTCTTAGTAGTAATGTCAACTTTTCAATGTTCTACAATAAAAAATCACTCAACAATAAATAGTAAAAGAGAGAAAGAGAGAGAGAGAGAGAATCACAATAAAAGTCAGATAAATTAATTTATGATACAGACTTTGTTACATCCTGTTCCAGTGCAGTGCCTGAACATGTCTTTTTTGTAAATATGCAAATGTATACAATTATGTATTAGATACAGTCTGCACCACTTGTGGGAATACTTTTGATATTTTGGAAAATCTGCCTTTTTATCAAGTCTATCCAAACATAAAATACTCATACTGCCATGTCTAAACCCAATTAATTACCACATTATATCTATATTGTCTCATTGTTACACAGAGCACCAAGGTCCCCATGTGCCCAGTTAGGAACTGGTACCCTACCACTGGTAATTGAAGGAGGCAGATATAGGTCTAACATTTTCTCTGAAGAGCAGTGTCTTTGTATTTTATGGAAGCGTATCTGCACCATTATTCAAATGGCAATTCATTTTGCAAAATGGAAAATCCAATGTGCAATTTTGAAAGTGATCATGGCAATTTACATTTCAATATTCAATGTGGCAATGCAATCCTCAATATAGTTTTAATAATCTTGATGAAAATTAGGAATTAAAATGGATTTAATCAAATGTCATATTGCCATGGCATTTTTGCACCTTTATTCAAATGGCAATTAATTTTGCAAAATGCATTTCCATTTGAATAAAGGTGCAGATATGTTTCCATAGTATTTCATGTGACCTTGGTGTCGTTGAGGATGAATTTCAGTTTGTATTCTGGATTTATTTTGATTGTCCGATGGGGATATGTTGACTTTTGTTTTAGAAAGACATCTAACAGACATGGGAAACTTATTCCACAAAGGGCCGGCCTGTGTGGCTGCAGGTTTTCTTTACAGACTTGACTCATTTAATCAATAGATCTCAGTTTTCAGACGGTAGATGGTCAAACTGTGAGCTCTTGATTGGTTGGAACAAAAACCTGCAGCTACACCAGCCTTTGAGGAATAAGTTGCCCATGTCTGCTCTAGAAAAAAGCCTGTCAGTTGATACAGAGATCGTTATATGAAGGAAACTGAACCCAATCAGTCAGTAAATCAATCAATAAGTCAGTTCAAAATGGAAAGAATTGCCTGTTGTGTGTAAAACCCAAAAAAATGCAAAATCAAAACGTGTCACTTTTCTAGAACAAGCAAACAACCTGTCTTCAGTCAGCTGCTGTGTTTGGCTTCATATTCAGTCTCAACATTGAGCCGTGCGAGGAGGAGAACAGTATTTTTTCTGATAAACATTCACCCTCATTATGTTTTACTGCCAAACGTGCCCTAAAACTATCAGTATGGCCTCATATCCGACCCCCAGCTCCTCCGGGCTGAGAGCTGGATATCTGTCAGCACTTACGTTTGCATAAGAATGACAAACAGACATTAGCGTTTAACATGTAAAGGATGGATGTGGGTGAGGTGCCCTGAGGACGTACTTACATATCATGGCAGCCTAACATTTATGCCTTTAAGTGATTGTAGTGTGCTTTATTTCTTTTTCTTTTTTTCCCCAACTATATGTGCAGGGTTATTTTAGAGATTGACGAGCCAGCTGCAAACCACAATGGAGGCCAGCTGCTGTTTGGCCTCGATGGATATTTGTACATTTTCACCGGAGATGGTGGAAAAGCCGGCGATCCGTTCGGGAAGTACGGCAACTCACAAAACAAGTAAGGAGATGGGATGGAGATGGGTTTAAATAATTTTTTTATGTTGGATATATTCATACAGTTTAACTGTCAGATTTATCAGTTCAATGCTGCATTGTTGATATAATGTGTGAAGCCCACATGAATTCCCCTTTGGGAAGCCGATATCAATTCCCCTGGGGAAATTGCATTGTGGGCAACACTGCAAGGAGACTGCATCGCCATACAAAAAACACAGTACAAAACAAAACCACATCACAGTACAGACACATGACAACAATAAATAACACTAACCATACTATGACATGGCATCCTGAAGCATGGGACAGTACAGAGCGATAGATATAACAGAGTGGCGACAGCCTTTGATGTCGCCGCCAGCGCGGTCACGTGGTTCACGTAGCTCCCAATAGTTCCAAACGAGGCTGCCGCTGTCATGTTCTGCTATGGGACAGACAGCACTGAGCTTGCTTTTGGACGGTAAATATTAAAAAATAAACCGTACAAAGGTATATTTACAACTGTTACTGAATTACTGTATGTCCATCAATGTCAGTTTTCAAACAAAAGGCAAAATCTTCTTGCTTCAAGGTTTTATTTGTCACTCTAAAGTGAAGATTAGCCTGCCCTACAGTAAAAATGGCATAAGAAGAGGAGTAAAGCAATATATTAAGCGGGAATATATATATTTAAGCATAAAAGATGTTCAATCAAACCCACACAGTTTGAAACAACGTTCAAAACACACACAGCCAGTATCACAACTAAATATAAAGCCCGCTAGCTTAATGCTAACGTATAATGCAAAACCTCATAGACGGGCTAACAGAAATTAGCATCGATATCGCCATTTTGCGGCAACCGAGCCACAGCAGTAAAGCTGCCAAAACCTGGCTTTAGCGCTGTCAACACGTCACAGTTTTAATATTTTGTTCATGCAAGAAAGTCACCGTTTAATCCGGAGTCTGTGGTCAGTTCATAACGTTTGTTAGGAACTTGCACCGATGTTTGTTCTGGGAGAAGTGCAGAGTCTGTGTGAGCCCCGACTGGGGACCAGGGGAGGCGGCTGTCACAGCAGCAGCAGCCGCTCTACTGAGCTGATCTGCCGGGGCCGACCGTCCGTCCTCCCGTCGGAGAAAACGAGCCAAGTAACGTATCCGCATGCTTTTAGAGGTTTACCACTGGCTTGTTAAATTATTTTGAAGAGACTAATGTTGGTCTCATTGATGAAATTTAACAACTGTGGCAGTGGCATTACTTTGTTTGAATGAAAAGTGAGCAGGGCTGCTTCTGGGCTAAGGACTGAAATCACCACATTTACGTAAATAAATAAATGTTTTTCAATGAACCGATCAGTCTAATAATTTTTATTTTGTTAAGTCAACATGGTTACTGTACTTGGGAAAGATTATTACCACTTTATAACTTAAAATTGGTCGGTATTTCGTCAACGTAGCTCAGTAGTTTCTTGCTGTGCAGCCATAGAAACAGACGTGGTCCAGCGCCGCGGGAGGAATGTTTGGAACTATTGAGGGCTCCATAACCCGGAAGTCGGCCCGCCATTTTTTACAACGGAGTCCTATGGGAGTGTCGCAGCCCCCCTGTAATCCTCTCAGCAGGCACGCCGATTTTTCCCAGTGGCCACCCGTGGTACTGCAACAAAAAATCCCATGGGGCCCAAAAAGGATTTTTCCCATAGACCGCAATAGTAAAAGAGAAGCCTGTAAAACTGTTCACAGGACACCTCCGGCTGTAACCTCCGTTAATTACTAATCTTTGTATTCTATATTTTTAAGTCATGGACTTTTTATCCGTCAAAATGTTTTCTAACGGCCAGAAAAGCCACAGAAAAGTCTCTTTTCTGGCCGTGACGTCACGGCTGTGTCCGTGCACCAGCAGTGCGCGGTCGTGTGTGTCTCGGGACCGAGGATGCCTGAACTAATGAGACGCTGTCCGGTGCTAAAATCACTCAGAAAAGTGGAAAACACGGCTCAAAGGTGAGTTTTTGTTTGGTCACATCAACTTTATGATATTAATGTCTGTTATTAGTCTCTTGTCAACTCGTATTCTTAAACGTAACGTTTTAATTGATGAGATCGCCTCGTAATGACTGCTTTTACTGACGTGAAACCGGACTGTTTTACATTACTGCTCCTGTAAAACTCATATTTTTCAGTAATTTTAGCTTGATAAGTCATTTATGCTGTCTGTATGTGTCTGTGTGTGTCAAATGATGTCTGTATGTGTCTGTGTGTCTGTGTGTGTGTCAACAGTGTCTCATCGCGGCTGATGTTCAACACCTGTTGCTCCGTTCACAACGTCCACGTTAATTTATTTTACGGCTTAATTAATGCCACGGTGGTAAAATGTAAACCGAGACATCCATGGTCGGTGTGTGTCGTGTGTGTGTCCTGACGGTGCAGCTGCTCCCCGTCTTCACCGGGGCCGGAGGAAGAACCGTGGACGTCCTCCTCATCCTCCTCATCCTCCTCACCGTCGTCAGTGTGTGTTTGTTCAGTGTCAGTATGCTAAATGATCACTTAAACTCATAATCATATTATTAAATTGTTCGGAAAAAAACAAACATGCTTGTGACTTTTTTCTGCTTCTACCAAATCCAACATCAACTGTGTCTGGGGCATCGTGTTTAATTAAAATGTCTGGTTCTGTAACAGCTGTATTTAGTGGACACTGATATTCTGCGTGTTGTGGAAATATTGTAAGGCTAAACTGTTGAATTACAAAGAGTCTCATCCACCTGAAGGCTTAATGATGATGATGATGATGATGATGAAACTATGAACACAGCCAGTACAGACAATTATTAAAAGGAAGATGCATTTGCCAAAGAGCTCTAACTTTCTTTAATCACAGTGTGGTTGATAAAAACAAAACACGTGTGACTAAGTTTATACCTCCACCAACGTCCTGTAACAACTGGTGAACTGTGCAGCAAGTTAAATATATAAAAAAGGTAAGAGTAAAGCCCTCATTACATTATTTGAGGTGTTCTGTGGTCATCTCTGTCATGTTTAACAAAAATACAGTTAATTATGATTTATTTTCCATTGTGATTTAAGCTTACAGGTTCGGACTAACTTGTTTTCAGTGTAACATCGTATATTAATTAACTGTCAAAACGATTTAACGATCATATAAACGACCGTAGTAAACCTACGATCGGCCGTCTTACATTTTAAATCATTATCTTTGTTTTAAAGTCCGTGTGAGTCTGTAAAAGTCTTAATACTCATTCCTTAAATCCACAAGTAACACATACATGAACGCGCAGCGCCAAAACTAGAACGGCGGTTGCTCGTTCTCATTGCCCCGGGGCATGATGGGAGACCGCAGAGCATCATGGGGGGTGACTCAACTGCGCATGCTCTATGGGCCCGATAACGCGGAAGTAAACCCGGAAGTCAGAAACTTTTTCGGCGTATGCGCCAGGCGAGCAACTTTCATTGAAATGAACGGCGGCCATTTTCCGGTCCGGTATCCAGTTAATATAATACATCCATGGAGTGTCGCCACTCTGTTATATCTATCGCTCTGGGACAGTATACAGCACCAATAGATAAATAAATAAGACTATTGCACAACCCTAAGCGAGTGCTAGCTCCTCTCTCTCTCTTTCAGCAGCAGCTCCGCAAAGAAAAATAAATACAGTCTAAGTGAAGCACTGAAGCCGCGGACCGATACCCGACCGTCACCAACAACGGGAGCCTCCAGTGTTATGCTGTAATGAGTAGGAGGGCCATTGTGGGGAGCTAGCTCGATGCTAACTTCGGCTAGCGGTAGCGGTTATAGCCGCCACTAACACTCGCTTCCCATCTCACCACAACGGCCCTCCTACTTGTTACAGCATAACACTGGAGGCTCCCGTTGTATTGTATTGGTGATGGCCAGGTATCAGGCTCGAGCGCTTCACTCAAACAGTTTTATTTTTTCCTTTACGGTCCTGACAACTGCAGGGGCAGTTTGAATGTTTTGTTTAAAAACTGCAACGAACAAAACTCCAGACTCTACCTTTAAAGCAGAAGTAAGCGATCCGGTCGTTTTGGCTAACTTCTTGTCAGCCGATGGAGTTAGCAGTCCCCACCCTGGTCCCTACATCACCACATTCACGCGCATCCCTTGGCTGCACACACAGAGAGGACTGCCCCTTTATGCCGTTCTCTCTCCTCATTGGATAAAGGTTGTAGGATACAAGGAAAATTTTCTCCTCGGCTTACAGCAGAGCAGAGTGACTGACAGACCCATGTTTCAGACCAAACACTTGTATATAAATGATTGCTGTCGGAAGATATAACTATTTAAAGGGACAAGGAGTTTTGGAAAAGCAAAGCGTTTTCACACTACATTTATGAGCTCCGCGCGCACCGTAGAATTCTTTGACCGGCGCAAGACAGACTCATGTTTTCATTCATCAAGAATTAAAGTCACGAAGACTTCGCCCAGCTTTTCCACCACCACTAATAATAACAAATTAACGATAGAGACAAAACAATATATTTATTGAAAAAGGGCCCATTAACAAGTGTGGGTAGCGTAGATTCATCCACATTAACATGAGACTTTTTTATGACCAAATAGAAACTCCTCGTTGTCCCTTTAAGACTTATATTAACACAAATATTCCGCTTACTTCTGCTTTAAAAGCTGCAACGAACAAAACTCCAGACTCTAGCTTTAACCATTAGATAAAGTATAGACCTATCAGCTTGCTATCTAGTCATCATACACCTTTAAATTTATTACATAATGATGTCATTCTCCACAATCTTTCCACATTATTAAGCACCACCGGTGTTACAACAGCTTGTGATTTATGATCACAGCTCAAGCTACTAAATCCTGTTTTGTTTTGGGTTTTTTTCCCTGCTCAGGACTGCTCTGCTGGGAAAAGCGCTCCGCATCGACGTGGACGGCAGTGACTCCAGCGGGCGGCGGTACAGGATCCCGCCCAGTAACCCGTTCCTCGGTGACCCCGGCGCCCGGCCCGAGGTGTACGCCTACGGGGTGAGAAACATGTGGCGCTGCTCCGTGGACCGCGGAGACCCGGCGACCCGCTACGGCCGGGGGAGGATCTTCTGTGGCGACGTGGGCCAGAACCGCTACGAGGAGATCGACATCATCGTGAGGGGAGGAAACTACGGCTGGAGGGCCAAAGAAGGGTTCGAGTGCTACGATCTGAAACTGTGCCACAACTCATCCCTGAGTGAGTATTATCTCCTCATTAAAGGATAGTTCACCCAAAATTCAAATTGTCTACTCAAAATTCATTATCTACTCACCCTCATGTCGACTAAGGGCTGGGAGAAGTTTCAGAGTCCTCCGTGGCTTCTCTGAGTTACAGGGGGTCTCGGCGCAGCACTGCATGTCCATATGACGGTTGTAAATGGATACCACTTTTCTTTGTAACAAAAAGACACACCAAAAAACATCCAAATACCTCCATGCTGCTCATATGTAATGTCCGTCTTGTATTGAAGCCCCGAAATGCGAAATTGTTCCGAAAAAAATTAAATAAGTCTATATTTCAAGCTCGTTTGCAGCGGAAGCTCCTCTTCCTGGTCCGTTCAAATCTCGCTGAAATATAGACTTATTTAATTTTTTTCAGAACAATTTCGCATTTCGGGGCTTCAATACAAGACGGACATTAGCCTACATACAAGCAGAATGGAGGTATTTGGATGTTTTTTGGTGTGTCTTTTTGTTACGAAGAAAAGTGGTATCCATTTGCAACCGTCATATAGACAGTGCTGCGCCGAGCCCCGCTGTAACTCAGAGAAGCCACGGAGGACTCTGAAACTTCTCCCAGCCAAGGGGGCAGTTGTCGGTCTGAGAAGTGAAGCTCACTTCCGCGTTCAAAAAACTGCAATCCCGTCTTCTTCCTCTGGGGGCTGGCTCCAGAAGGGAGCAACTCCAATTGAGCCCCATGTTAAAATAGCCGATTTTACAGCTTAAAAAAACATATTTACAGCCTGGTACATTTTATTTTTTTGGTCTCAACCGATAGTTTCTACCCCCGCACACACTCTGAGGGGGGTGAATTTTTTTAAAACTCTACCGTTTTACTATTATTCGGTTTAAAGTTCTGGCCAATTAGGGCGCAGAACCGTTGAGTGACAGGTCCGGAGACCGCTGCTTCGAGGCCAGTGGGCGGGCTCTCGGCCGGCTAACGGCCGCACCGCTCCAAATATGGCAAGTAGAATCCAACATGGCGCGGTTCAAACCCCCGTAGTAGCGGCACAAAACAGACTCCCCCAAACCAATGGGTGACGTCACGGGTCCTACGTCCATTCTTTTTACAGTCTATGCTCCCAGCCCTTAGTCGACATGAGTGAAATTCCAATTTTGAGTGAACTATCCCTTTATTATCAAAAATCAGGAGCTGTTCTGTCCCTCTTTGATACGTCCACCTCCTGTTGTCTCTGCTGTAATGTTCCCTTTTCAGTTCATCCCTTAATGCTGCAGATTTCAGTCAAAAACAGTGCATCTCTCTCTGTCTGTCTGTCTCTGTCTCTCTCCTCGACAGATGACGTCCTGCCTATATTTGCGTACAGCCATCATGTTGGGAAGTCTGTGACTGGGGGATATGTGTACCGAGGATGTGAATCACCCAATCTGAACGGCCTGTACATTTTTGGAGACTTCATGAGTGGGTAAGATTTGTGCTAATCTCCAACTGTTGGAAGTGATTTTTTTTTTGGTCAGATTTTTAAGCAGTTTTTTTTGGTGGGGACTTGGTTTGTCAGCTGTCGTGTTTCCAATTTTAAATCAGTACATTCTCAATTATGTTCCAACTCGCATTACAATTTTGGACAATGTTTGAGAATGATTTGAGACAATTAGACGAGCTGTTGTTGGACCTGACGTCATCTAATGTGTCCTGCTGAAAGTCTTTAGCTCCTGATACGTGCTGCAGAGTGGAGAGTGGAGAGTTCTGCTGCTTACAAAGTGAATGGAGAAGATTTCTAGTACTTTTATTTTAAAGTGCAAGATTTATTGTATTACATAAGTGCAATACTATGTTCAGTGCAATTGTTTTGTGTTATTTTGCCCTTTGCACTGGTCAGGAAAATTACAATAAATGTTTTTTTATTTATTAAGAGACATTATTGGAGTTATAGCCTCTTGTTAGAGCCACAGTTTTATAATGTATAAAAAAAACCCGATTTGAATCTACTTGAAGGAAAAGAAACATCCTGGTGTATCAGGTTGATCGTGTCTATTTATAATAAAGTTTAATCACTGGTTTGAATGTTGTATGAGTGAATAATGGCTTTGGGTATTGTGAAAAGCGCTATATCAATGTAAGCCATTATTAATTTATGAGTTTATTGACACCTATATAAGAAAACTGATAGCATAGCTTAGCATAAACACAGGAAACAGGGGCCAAGTGAGAAGCATCTACTTTTATAGCCTTCTACTGTTCGACTGTGGCTTTACTGAAGTGACAGTGATGAGCTTGAGTCTTGGTTTTACTGGTTTAGTTCTTGTTTCTCATAATGATTATTAACTGCTTTATTAACGCCCGTCTTAAATATAATAAGCCTACGTTAGTTGGTTGTGACAATACAAGTGCTTCTTGTTGATTCTGCAGTCGAATCATGGCGCTAGAGGAAGATAAGTCAACAGGAATCTGGAGAGAGAAGAGGGTGTGTATGGGCAACAAGAAAACTTGCTCCTTCCCCGGACTCATCAATCATCACCACAAGTTCATCATCTCCTTCGCTGAGGATGAAGCAGGTAACCTTTCTTCACTCTCTCAGTGTTTTTGCTCTGGATTTCAACAACTGACAAGCTATGTTTGTGTTTCTGTTTGATTTAGGAGAGCTGTATTTCCTGGCCACAGCGCATCCCAGCGCCTCATCTCCTTATGGGACCGTCTTCAAATTTATGGATCCATCCAGGTGGAGTATCAATATCTACTTTTTTATTTACCTTGATTGGAAAAAAATCAGCATAAATCTATGATATTTAGATTTAAAGCCAATGGAGATATCTTATTAGTCAAATTTAAACTTTAAACTTTTTCAATACACTGTCTCATCTGTGGGACGTTCTGATCTTCACAGCGCTTCTTTAGGACTCAGTTTTCATACAACCTGTTAATACTTGAGTCGTCAGGGAGAAAGAGTTTAACAGCTTGAGTAGTTTTCTTTATGATTGTTTGATGATTGAAAGTCTTATTTTTGGGTAACAACACTGTGTGTGGTCTGGTCTGCAGGAGAGCTCCTCCAGGGAAATGTAAGCAGAAGCCGCTGCCAGTCAAAGTGAAGGGGAAAAAAGTTCCATTTGTTCCCAGAGAACGTAAGTTTACCTCTTCATTAAAGGTTGACTATGTAGAATATTTATTAAAAGCTATATTTTTTCAAAAATAATACATCCACGGGCGTTTTGAGGGGTACAGAATGAAAGTATGGCTTTTCCATAAAAAAATTTTTTTTAGTCTGAATTATTATTTTAAATTTTTTTGACGGGCTCGACAATGACTTTCTGTCAACGTTCTGTTTACATTCGTACCTGTCCGTAGCCGACACTTGGCTCAATTCTCCGCTGTTTTCCTGCCTCCTCCCGGTCGTATGCGTTTTTCCAACCAAGCCTTTTTAATAACCAATCGGTGGATCGATGGATTATCATATACATGTTAGGATGGGTGTATTAGTGTAGTCTTATCTGTCATAAACACGTTTACTGTCGCAGACTAGCGGAGGCTCTGAGCACAGGTTTGGTTTTCAGCAGCGGTGTGGAAGGCAGAGAGCATAAGGTAAATATCCTGTATAGTTCTCCTCCTCTGCTGTCCTCTGATCAGAGCGGAGTCCCTAGCAACAGCCCGTTTTACCTAGCAACGGTAATTCTACATAGTCAACCTTTAATATCAACTTTACCTCTTTCTTTTCTTATAGCTTAAAGGGATATTTCACCCAAAATCGATAATACACCAATTTTCTACTCATCATCATGCCAAGGAAGGAGTTATCAAAACGCTTTATGGCGGCGGATAGAGTTCACTTTTGAATCGTCCAAAACACACACTATGAAACATCTAAATACCTCCATACTGCTTGTCTGTACTGACCCAAGTGTCCTGAAGCCGCCACATGAAAAGATTTTTTGGGAAAAATAATTTGATCTCTCCCCTGGAACACCAAAAGCGTTTTGATGACTCTGAAAGTTCTCCACACCCTTACTTGGCATGATAGTGAGTAGAAAATTGGTGAATTTTCGATTTTGGGTGAACTATCCCTTTAATAAATTTATAATTTTCATGGTGTGGTACATGTTGATTTTGAAAGGAAAATTTCAGTGAATGAGTGAATAACATTGGTTTAGTCTACCTGTGCACTAGAGATGACTCACATATTGTTGAGTTGAGTTGCAAGAAGTGTTGTGCAGAAAACCAGACTTTACATTCAATGTTCACTCTTCATATTGATCTGCTGCTAAACTGTGTAATCTCACTGAGGTCTCCCGTTTTACATAAAGTGTATTCAAAATAGAGACAGAACAGAAAAGCTATTGAATTTTAGCAGGTGAAACAGTGAAAG
Organism: Trachurus japonicus; assembly: GCF_045865225.1. Lineage (NCBI taxonomy): Eukaryota > Metazoa > Chordata > Actinopteri > Carangiformes > Carangidae > Trachurus > Trachurus japonicus. The sequence continues at coordinate 7,196,488 of NC_140928.1, read as the reverse complement.
TATGACATCTGTGCCATTTCAGTGACTGTGCTGGAGACCAATGAAAAACCTACAAGACCACCGCCAAGAAAATTCAAGCCCACCACCACCACTACGACTACCACTACCACAACTAGACCCACTACTACCACTACTACCACCACCACTCCAACTCCCACCACTGCGATCACCACACCGACTCCCACCACTACCACAAGTAGCACCACCACTACTATCCCCACTACCACAAGTATGACCACTACCACTGCTACCACTGCTACTCTTACTCCCACTCCCACCAAACCACCGTTGATGAGCAGCCAGGTCCAAGCTACGACACTCGCAGCCGACATGATGATGAGGAGCACTGCCGCCCTGAGCTGGAAAACACCCGAGAAGAAAGAGAGGAAGAAAAACAAACTGAAGCGACGAAGGAAGAACAAAAATCGGAACAAGAAGAGAGGTGGAGCTCGAACCAACAAGAAGAAAAGGCCACTGAGATGAATCCAGTCAGTGACAGAGAAAACGCAAGACCGACAGCCAATCAAACCTTGGAGACAAGTGAGACCAGTGATGTCAAAGCGTCCAGCAGCCTGAACGACAACCTGATCCACACAAAGAGGAAGAGGAAACGAGCGCAGCAGCATGAAGGTGAAGGAATCTGCAGCAGAGCGTCTTTCTGAGACCAGCTTGAATGTAAAACCCCAGACAACGAGAAACAGCTTCAGGTAAAAACAAGAAGAAAAGAAAGAAAAGACGCCAAAGCACTTTAAATCTTTATTTTCATTATATCTGAGTCTTTATTTTGGTTATCTTTGTAAATATAAAACCACCAGTGTTGCCGCCTGGCACAATGTAAAGAAAAAGACTGATATTTTAATTTGTGAATTTGAATACTGTGCTGCCAAACGTCAGATGTTAAGACTGATTCGATAAATGTCGTGTCTGTGCAATAAATATGGAGCTGATCCAGCAGCCTAACCCTAACTCTTCTTATCTTGGCATTAAATGGAATCACACACAAAAGCCCATCAATCAAAGTGTTTCATCCCGAACCCAGTGAGACCTGTTAGGACCTAAACCCTCATAAAACTACCACCTGTTGTTTTACACTTTGAACATAAGATATAACATCTGATACGGATGCTTCAATGAATAAAAATAAGATACTTTTTTACTGAGTTACTTTTGGACAAAAGTTAAAAAAAACCAAAAAAAAACAACCAATGAGTATTTTACTGTATCGATATGAGCCACCCACTTCTCTGCAAAATGTTGAACTATTCCTTTAATTAAACAACTGTTGCATTTAGTTTTGTGTGTAATGGCACTGTTTCCTTTACAGTTTATTTTCTTAAAAGTCATAAAATGATTCAGCTGAGTGTCTGCATTTATATGGTACAAGGTTTCAAATCAATAAAAAAAAAGCCAAACTCGAACTGCTCTAATTTCAATTTTAACTTCAGGAGTTAAAAATATACTGTAGAAAGTGTGTGTGTTGTGTGTATGTGTGTGTGTGTAGCTGAGCTCTCTGTAATTAAACTCCACACCACTAATAGCACCTGAAGCCACTGTGATCATGGTTTGTATAATAACTGCTGTGAATGTGCACATTAACGTTACATGAATCTCTCAATCTAGTATTTTCTCCTCCACTAATCTCCTCACTATTGTGTATTGTGTTCCTGAAAAGAGCTTTAAAGTACGGTGGCTCTAAAAGCTCAATACAGGCACAACAAATTCAGCAAACAACACGTGCACTGTAAAAACTCACAACACAATAATAGAAAGGTTTCTGGACACAAACAGAAAAATATATTGATCATGGCACAATTCAGAAATCATTGCAAATATGTGCTGTACTATAATTGTGGGGAACATTGTGCTATTGTTATTATTGTCATTTTTTTGTATAGTTTCCCAGGTGTTGCGAGTTTTTACAGTGCACGTGTTGTTAAACTGACGGGAAGTTGTTTCCTGCATTTGTAGCAAATTTGTGTCTTTTAAAGGATCATAGGGCAGGATTTGTGAGAAAATACCAGAAAATACCCATGCGTTTTACGTTTTTTAAATAATAATGGGTGAGGAAGCGTTCAAAATCAAAAAGAACGAGCCCATCCGCGTATCTCTCGATTGCCCTGAACGGGGTCTGTGCTGCAAAATGCGCTGCAATTCAGGGGGTGAATTTCGCGCGCTGGCCGGCGGACCTGACGTCAGCGCGTCCACGACTGCCTTCGAATGGATCAATGGAACGGAGACATGAAGAGGGCAACCGCGGCAGAGCCATTGATACAGTAACAGAGTGGCGACACTCCCTGTTATCGCTCTGAACCACGGTGGATCCAAATTACTGTTACTGCCCTAGACTGTAAAGGTTACTACCAGCAAACGACCCAGCACAAGCCCCCCCACCCCCCACCGCCGCCGCCGCCACTCTCTCTCCCCCTCCCTTCACACACGCACACAGCAGCAGGCAGGTCACTAATTTACACACCCTCTCCCTCTTCACTACTGTCTTATTATTAGCCGTTAGCCGCAGCTAGCGGTTAAAAGCCGACTTTATAACTTTAACAACGTTATCAGGCAGGTGGACAAACGTCCTCTTTTGCCCGGACACGTCCACTTTTTTTAATTAAATCATGAATAGCCTATGTCTGGTGTTGATTGGTTTGCATGGGATCGTGGACCCTGACAGATGCGGTCCGACACCCGGACCCGGCGCGTTAATTCTCGGTACCGGCCTGTAGGAGCCCATACAGATCCATGCAGAGGAGCTCAGAGGAACAGACAAGCAGCCCCCTGCTGCAGCACAGTGAAGAGGCAGGTGTGTGTGTGTGTGTGTGTGTGTGTGTGTGTGTGTGTGTGTGTGTGTGCGTGTGTGTGTGTGCGTGTGTGTGTGTCTGTCTGTCTGTCTGTGAGAGAGAGAGAACCTACAGTAAAATACCCCCCCTCCCTCCCCAGAAGTAAACAGTGAAGAGTCTGTGCGCGCTCCCGTGCCGATGGCTTCGCTGGTTGCTGTAGTTACGCGCAGCGGCCGTCGCGTCACTGGCCGTTCTCATTAATCCTGCCCTATGATCCTTTAATAATGTGTTTTCTCAAATTGCCCTGTGTTTGACCCTCAGGGCCACCAATCCCAATCTATGCCATGACATCATACTTACGGGTACAACAACATGACTTTTGAGAGGATAATAGCTGTGTGGTTTTTTTAAACAATAACTCAGTCTCTTACTTTTTGTTGTCGTCTCCTTGCACCGTTTTGGATTGCACTCAAATTTCATTGTACTTAGAATTCAGTTCAATTCACAACAACTTTCAAAGATTCAATTTACATCTGTGTTTAGTTTAGTTTAGTTTGGTTTAGTTTAGTTTAGTTTAGTTTAGTTTAGTTTAGTTTATTCATTTGTTTTATGCCCATGACAAATTTCCCTCCCGGGACAAATAAACTTTATTTGATTAGATTTGATTAGATTTGTTTGTTTCATTCATTGACAAATGAAAAGAAAAACAGTTTAACACAAAAAATAATGTAACTCCTGAATAAAAGGGTCCTGAAAGAAGCAAACTTATGTAGCCTACCCCTTGTTTTCAAGAAATCCTTTTACAAATTAGATAATGTTTGTCTCAAAACAAATTAAGAAGATGAAAAAAAGAATAAATTCACAACAGAAGCCATCTACCATGACATGACATAAATCTTGTCATTTACTGTACCATGATTTGACATCAGTTCATCTAGGGCGTCATGTTTCAGTCTATTCTGTTGTGTGAGCAGCTTCTCTCCGTGTTCAAGTGCACTTATGTTTCCCTGAACTCTTATTAGTCAGACATTTTGACGACCTGTTTTACACCGAAGCGACTGGGAAATAGGAGGATTACATTTCAAGTTTTTAAGGAGCCTCTCATATTGCAGGGCTCCAAGTGCTCATTTCCCTCCACATCAAGGTGAGTCTGCTGTCTGTGTGTGTGTGTGTGTGTGTGTGTGTGTGTGTGTCCTTTGTATGTTGCAGCATAGCCGTAAAAACCACAGGACCCTCACAAATTACAGACCCAGGCAGGCAACTGTGCATTTCAGCTTTAAAATGCATAGTTACGTAGGAGTTAAAAACAACCCGGTGGAGCTGCACAAATTAACTTCTTGGATGTTTGAGGTTTTTTGTTTTTTTTTTCCTTTTGCTTCAACAGACACTGTAAAAAAAAAAAAAAAAAAAAAAAGACAAAACAACACCCCCTCTTGCCCCTCTGAATGTTTCCTTTAAAGTGCCACTCTGTGACAGTGGAGGCCCCGGAGCGACGTGGTGAAGTGGCTCGTTCCCGTCGTGCAACAGCTCCATTAGCTCTGTTTGTTATTACCTGTGGCTGTTTTCTTTGGGGGAGAGAGGCGACTGTTTGAAGTGTAGGAACTGTAGCGCTTTGAGGAAACAACGCATTTCGTAACAGACGACATCATGTCTGTCTCCCCCCACCCCCCCATTTAAAGTCTGTGACACATATTTCTGTTCTTTTTGCTGATTTTCTACATGGTATAATACAACGAGTCAGCCTTTGAGAACTTTAGTTACTATTAGCAAAGATATTCACCGTCTTTGCTATTAGCAACATCAGTGAGTGCGCTCCCCTAGAGGACTGTTACTGTTACTGCAGGGTACACAAATAATTTTACATTTTTTCTATTTTACTTGTATTTTCTGCTGTTTTTATTGTCTGTAAAGCGACTTTGAGTTCCTTGAAAAGCGCTCTATAAATAAAATGCATTATTATTATTATATATAAAGGTGATCAGAACTGATGAAACAGGGTTATTTTCCATTAATCTGGCCGAGTTATCAAGTTTTTATTTTGACTTTTGTTTCTCATATGTATGTCTTGAAAAATCCGGCCTTTTTTCTGCCTGTTTTTAAGCGTTGATATTGAGTTGGATGTTGTAAATTGTGTGTGTTCTTTTAACCATGCAAACAGCCGGTTGCACTGCATTTCTTATCATTTTCACTCTAAAAAACGTTATGTTATAATAAGAAAAGTAGATTTTCTGAGGTCGGGCTGCAGCATTCTTGAGTTTGAGAATAAGTGCTTTAAGAAAAACATTTGCAACTTCAGTTTAAAACTCTGATCCCTCACACAGCTAGCCCCAGCCTGTCTAATCTTTTTTCCAATAGCGACTCACTGATGCGTTGAATCTGCCCTGGAGACGGAGCGCTAATCACAGGGTGTATTATTGTAAAACGCAACAATGACAAGAAAGCCCAAAGACAAAATGCGTAAATCTTTTTTTTTTTTTTTGCTTTGAGTTGTCGTTTCCATCCTGTAGGTTAAGAGTTAAATACACATTATAAATATGCAGCCCGAGGACGTGTAATCAGGACGGCTGGAGACTGAATTGCTCAGCGTTTAGCACATGGAATAAATTATATAGCTACGTATATGTGTGTGTAGTATGTCTGGTGGTGTATCACAAAGCTGCACTGCCTTCATAACACATGATCCAACATTATTTTTACAGAACAGATATGAGACCCAACGTCTTCTCATGTAAATCTGGAAATGAATGCAAAACACAGAGGCACAGGCTGTTGGATATTAAAATTGATACATAAAGCCAACCATGTTCATCTATCTATCGATCCATCTATCTATCTATCTATCTATCTATCTATCTATCTATCTATCTATCTATCTATCTATCTATCTATCCCATGTATTTCAAAATTCAAACTTCAAATTTCATTAAATTATCCAGAAGTTTGGGAAAAGTTCGTCAATTGTGGAATAATCAAAAGTTAACTTTGTTTACTTATCACTGTTATTATTTAAAAACCAGGTGCAAAATATACTACATTATAAATAGTGTTTATTTGATCAGTTTGAATGTATTTTAAATCACATTTTGTTCCTGAAATCCACCTTGAATCAAAGTTATCCTGATCCCACTAAAAGGTTTTGAACAACACAAACCAGATTGATCCAGATTAAAACCAAAATAGGATTACGTGATCCAATCCAATCTCAGAATCCGTTTTTAGTTATGGATAACCCATTTTCAAGATTTGATCCAATCCATTATCCAAAATCCGATTATATTAACCTTTTGAACAACTGGGCGTTTGGTATTTGTGTTTTTTTCTTTGTGGATTTTAACACAGTGACTCTGGTCCTTATGTAAAGTTTAGTGAATATTTTGACTTGATCTTTCTCTTCACAGTGGCAACGTCTTCTCTGATGGTTATATCCTCTCAGACAGAAATCTCTTCAGGCTCTTTCTGTGGTAGAGAACAGGTTTGTTGCTCCCTGCTGGTCGAGCTGTGTAACTGATGTTGAGTGTCGTTGCTGCAGCTGCTCACCGGCAGAAATACAGTCTATCTATCTATCCCACTTTAACCTGTTAAACTCTGACTGAGTTCACAGGTTTCACATTAACTGACAGGTCACAGGTTTGATCTCTGTTTCCATGAGACCCACTGACCTGCTGCTGGTAAAACTCTGCATGTTTTTCAAAATAAAGGTGTCAAACACACAAGAACAAGGAAGCTGGAGAATATTTACCTGCACAGGTAGAAGGCTCATTTCTGTTTTAATATAGAGCAGCAATGTTTTAAACAGCTTTAAACAGTCACAGCATGGAGCTCAATCAGCAGGAACAGGATGAGAAACTCTCATTTTGTTGGGACTATAATAATTTTAAATATTTATTATGTTTGTGCCTCCAGTCCATTTGAAATTAGGCAGATTTTTTTCAAAAAATAACAAACAGACACATTAAAAATATTGTTTTAACTCTTTATATGGATGCATAAATGGAAGATTCACTAGTCTAGTGTTTCTCTGTCCGGTTCATCTGAGGAATAACTGCACAGTACTGTATTTTATTGCATAGAGGTTTTTTTGTCTTTATTGGCAGTGTGTACTTCCAGGATTCAATAATCCTGCGTGCAGGTGTTAGAAATGTGTGTAATTCATATTCTATTACTGTAACAGTGATAAAAAACAAAAATAAATTGATTATTAGTGTGGTTTGAACTTCACCGTTAATGCAACTGTTACATACATGCTTGCATATACATACAGTATGTAAGCATTATGTACGTATATATGCTTTTTTCTCCATTATCTGTGCAGTGTACATCTATTTAAGTGCTGTTTCATTGTGGGTTAACACAGTGATAATACAGTGTTTTTTTTCTTCTTCTCTCAGACAAACTGCCTGAATATTGTGACACCATGTTTCACCCTCTGTGACTCTCTGTCTCTATCAGCGGCTGATCTTGTACACCACGTCTCCGACCTGCAGGATCCCCGTCTTCTTCACGGTGTGCAGCTGCCCGAACAGCGGCGACTTCTTGTAGATGTGCTTCTCGGACGGTTCGCACAAACGATAGCTGTGAGACAAAAGGTCGTCACGATGAGTTCAAAGGCGTTTAAGAGTGAAATCAAGCAGGGAGAACTTTTAAGTAGCATCAGGAGTTATACTGTTCATCTTATATAATTTAAAAAAAAAAAGTTTACAATTGGATTAATTTTAATGACCCAACTCTCATCAACAAGATAGAAACCCCATAAAAATAAAGTAAAGATAAGGAAAACTATATTCAGGAAATAATGGAGGTTTTCTAGTGAAGCATAAATTATGAAAAGAATAAAAGATTAAATAAAACAAAACGCACTGAAGCAAAAAGTACATCTTCTCAGCTCAAACTCTCAAACATGCCTGATCACCACAAAACAGTAAAAGCCAAATTTGAGCTTTTTCTGCTTCACATGCGTTTGTATTAAATCACACAACCAGCTTTGTTGCAGTGATTTTCATTTCTGGGTTTGAGGAAATAAAAACCAAGCTGTGCATGTGATTTAAATTCAGGAAAAACAAAACAAAAATGATTTAAGTCTACTGGATGGAGTCACACTCTATAGACTTTACACATTAAAAATTGTGTGAAGCTGTGTGAAGCTGCGGACTGAGACAGGAGTGAGTGTGCAGCTCGTTCCTCGCTTCCACTGCAGTAGAAATGTAGGCGGCTACAGCAGAGACACAACACGATCTCCTGCTGCTTTGTGGGTAATGTAGGCACCGTTGCATGAGTCTGATTATTTATTGATAATTTAATAACGAGCACTGTATTCAAGTCTTCATTTATAAGGACACACTGGAGCTTAAATATAGCTGTGACTTTCAAATTAAGGGTTTTTCGCTGGGTTACAATGAACTGAAGTGACATTTTATTTTATTTTAGCAGTCATCACTCCTCTGTCGTTGAGTTTCAGATGGCAGAGATTTCCCAGTGACCTGTCTATCTCTTCTTCTTCTTTTTCTTCCTCTTCTAATTCTAATTCTAATAATTAAAAGCTGCTAAAACCGTCTCAATCCTCCAATCTAATAGAAAATGTCCCAACTGAGCAGAAAACCTGGCAACGCTGGTTACCACCACCACCAGCACTACACAGTTAAATATTGACCTGTAATGTGTAATACTGAGTTAAAGCTTCACCTTTTCAGTGTTTCCAGTGGCTCTTTTCTGTTGATGATACCGGTCTCGGGGTCGACTGTGGTGAAAATACACCTGCAGACGACAGAAGTTACAGTTTGCAATATCCATCCTGTTGAAGACTAAGTGATGCATTTTCACATACATCAAATGCACAGACATTTAATTTGACAAATCATTGGCAGGTTTAATTCAAACCCTACACCGCTGCTGCAGATTCAGATTCCTTGTTGATAAATGAAGTGATTGTATCTGTGTATCTGTGTGTGAGAGGAGCAGCAGCCATGTTACCTTCCACATGACATTACACGCTGCAGTCGCACGCTGCCAATCTGGATCTCTTCCCACGAATCCTGAAAAAGCAAAGCAGTTGGTTTTGGAGTTGGAGATAAATTTAGTCCACGCTGCTCACACTGAAAAGGGCGAGGGATGAGTCAGAAGAACCAAATGATCATTTTTCAGACTGGAGGGAAAAATAAAACAACACAATAAAAAGGCTGTCGCTGCTGCAGCACATAGGATCTGTTATTTTCTAAGATGCTCTCTGGTTTCTAATGTCCTGACTTGACTCTCTGATGTGTTTTTATTTGTTCATGTTCAGCAGGTTACAGCATTACTTCACCCAAAATCGATAATTCACAAATCTTTCTACTCACCGTCATACCAAGGAAGGGTTCGGAGAACTTTCGGAGTCATCAAAACGCTTTTGGAGTTCCAGGGGGGGGTCCGGCTGGCAACGGATTTTCATATAATGGCGGCTGATCTTTTGAATCGTCCAAAACACACTATGAAACATCCAGATACCTCCATACTGCTCGTCTGTACTGACCCAAGTGTCCTGAAGCCGCCACATGAAAAAGTTGTTTGGAAAAAATTAATTTGATCTCTGTTTTTAGCCTTGTTGCAGCAGTAGCTCCCAGTGGCTCTGTTGATGTTTGTGTGCATACGCGAGATTTGCTGCAAGATGTTCGTTCGTCGTTGTAAACCATTGGATGTGTGATGTAAACACGGAAGAACATCTGGCAGCAAATCTCACGCATGCACACAACTTTTTCCGAACAACTTTTTCATGTGGCGGCTTCAGGACACTTGGGTCAGTACAGACGAGCAGTATGGAGGTATCTGGATGTTTCATGGTGTGTTTTGGATGATTCAAAAGTGAACTCTATCCACCACCATTATATGAAAATCCGTTGCCAGCCGGACCCCCCCTGGAACTCCTAAAGCGTTTTGATGACTCAGAAAGTTCTCCAACCCTTCCTTGGCATGACGGTGAGTGGAAAACTGGTGGATTATCGATTTTGGGTGAAGTATCCCTTTTAAGGAACCAGAGTCAGATTTTCAGAAAACAACGAACCTCATCGAACGCCTCGCAGTCGCCGATCACGATGTTGGGACGGAAGCGGTCCACGGTGACGTCCTTCTCTAACTTGCTGCTGAGGTCCTTCACAGACGCCTCGGACAACAGCATCACCGGCCCGACGTCGCTGTACGCCACCTGCTGGATAGGTGAGTAAACAACATCGGTTCAATGCCTTTACCTCAGAGAATCGATCGCAAAATAAGGAAGCAAATACGGAGAACGAGGAGCGTTAACGTACCTCATCCTGTGAGAAGAGCGGCTCCAGCTTCACTGATCTCCGAGCCCTCATCTCAGGTTCGAAGTGAACCAGTCGGAAAGTTTTCTCAGCCCCGAGGTAACGAGTGAGCCAGCGGGACGCCTCGTCGCCACAGTCCCGGCCCTGGATGTCAGCGCTGAACACTCTGCAGCATGAAATAACAGTGTAAACAAGGCGTTATTATTTATATTCATTTAATATAGGTATAGATAGAGATTAAAATCTAGACAGATCTACTTTATTGATCCCTAACTTGGAAATTCTTATGTTACAGCAGCAATTATAAAACTTCATGGTCCCCTTTTGAAAATTATAGGATACATCATGTTCTTAATTGATAAAAAATAACAGATATTAGAGCTGCAACTATTTCAATCATCAATTTAATTCTTATTCTTCATGCAAAGATCCACAGTGTTCTCTTGTCCAAGCTTCTCCAGGTTTGGATTTGCTGCTTTTCTTTTTTTAATGATTGTAAACTAAATATTTCTGAGTATTGGACAGTTGGTCAGATGAGTGAAGACATTTCTCACTACACTGCACTACTAGAAAATGTCCCAAAATAATCATAAAACCACAAAAGATAAGTGCAACAGACGGTCGTGGTGCCAGGGTTGAACCCCGCTGACCTGCAGTCCATGACGGCGTTGTCGGGCTGTTTGAAGGGGAACCTCAGCTCCTCCATGTTTGGTCCGTTCAAACAGACGTGACCTCCCTCGCAGGTCAGAGACACCAGCACCAGACGAGGCTCCTGCCGGCCCGTCACCATGTGACCGTCCTCTGTCACCACCAGCCAGTGTCTGCAAACAAACACACACACACACACACTCACACAACTGTGGATTTCCCTCGTTTGCACCATTCGGCATCCCTGGCTGAACTCCCAGCGTTCAGGCATTAAACCTGCTGCACCCTGAGCATGTACAGAAAAAAACACTAGATACCGGTAGTACTGATAACATCACTGGTTACCGTGGACACCGTGCTACTGCTGACTGTTACACCTGACTCTGAGGCTGCAACAGAACATGGCAGAGGCAGCGCAATGTGGAAAAATACAGGCTTTTCTTTATTGTCGAGATGGCACATCAAAAATCCAGTGGAGTGTGGGAGTGAATGTCAGGGGTGCGTGAGAAATCCCAAAGTTACGTAACACTGGGTGGAAATTCAGGTAATGATTTATTTGCAAACCAGACGTCATGTTTTATGTTCTATTGCTGAATTAAGTTTAGTTTTTAGTTTAGTTTAGTTTATTCGTTTAATAAGGGACAATGTGCAATTACATTAATCATTTAAAAGAAAAAATGAAAAGATGGTTGCACCAGATTTAGCTCCCAGCTAATTTCCATCTGTAGTCCCTACACATAACATAAAAGTAATAAAATACACAGAATACAAGCTATTATACAAAAATGAGGCATAAACAGATACAGAATGACAATGGACAACATTTAGACAACAACATGTATGAGGTAGGCAAAGTGCAAAGTGCTTATAGCAGCAAGATGTTGATTGTCATATACTGGTGGACACATACAGTATCAGTACAGTAACTGTATGTGTAGTGGACAAAGTGCAAACTGCTCATAGCAGCATGATTATTCACAGTATTGATAGTAATAAATAACGTAATAATAGGTAAAACATGAAAGTGGCAACAGTGGCAGATGTAATACCAACGATGGTAATTCTCAGTTACAAAAAATAAAAAATTACCAGCTATGGTAATGTAACAGATGTATCTATGGATATCAGATGAAAACAGAGACAAGAAGTGCTAACGAAAAAGAGAAACAGAATTAAACTGGAATGAATTTTGGCAATTTCCTCAGAAAAGCCTCAACATTAGTAGGGAAGACTGGGGTTGGTTGTCACACTTTTTAGTTTTGCGTGAATATCTCCTCATCAAAACATCCTGGAGTAGTCATTCCAACATTACAAGGTAGCTTAAAGTCTTGGGTTTCAATGGGTATCCTGCTCATTTCTGTATGTGTTTTTTTATGTATGTAACGTGTTCCCTGTCTCCGTGCCAATTTCTCCCTGGTGGAGACCAATACAATTAACCTAACCTAACCTTCTCCAGATAATTTCAACAATGATTTATTAATCATCAAAGCAATCTGACACACCCCATCGCGGGGTTGATTCACACGCTATGGGGTTGGTTGTCACATATTTCAATGGGAAAAAATCCTGGTTATTGTTAGAATAAAATTTTAAAGTGAATTTTTATTCAAATGACATGAAAAACACAGAACATAAACATGACACATGGGACTCGTGTTTTTTGTTGTTAAAAATGCAGAACTCTGAAATCACAGCATTCAAGAACATCATAGAAAAGAACCATCATAGAATCACAATAGAAACTACAGAAAATAATTCATAATGGTCGAACAATACTGCATTGAGTCACTTAGCCTACTCTCTGAGAGACAGTGGTGGCAGATATAGGGACTGGACAGTCCAAGGATGCAGAGCTGGTGTGCCCACTGCTTGCACATGAAACACTGCTCCCATATACCTCCTTTGAACGGCTAAGAGAGTGGCATTGTCACATGTGACAACCAACCCCAACTGACATTTTTTTTTGCTAAAAACTGAGTTTACAACCATCCTGTAACAAGTTCACTACCAAATGGCAATGAAAACTATAGCTTTCCCTTCATACTTTTTTATGGTCTCAATTTCTTTGTAACAAACCCATTGTGTACTAAAAGCCCATAAGAAAAATAGTGAAGATCTTAAAATTTACAAAATAACATGGGAAAAAAACAAAATGCTCTCATCTAAAAGTTGAGTGTCACACTAGAGCAAGGACTACTAAGGCAAGGCAAGGCATCTTTATTTATATAGCACATTTCATACCAAGGCAACTCAATGTTGCAGGGACCCCCTTGAAAATGAGATGCTACATCTCAAGGGGCTATCCTTTAATAAATTCAAATTCAAAATTCAAATGTGCTTTACATAAAAAAGTACACGTAGGTGAACTCTGCTCTCAATTCTGATCATTTTAATACCAATATTGTGTGACAGGGCCCTGAGTTATTGATGAGTGTGACAACCAACACTTGTGACAACCAACCCCAGTCTCCCCTATAATGTTTTGTTTGTTTTGTAAGATATTTCATCTTTTCTTTACCTCCTCCTGGTGGAAGTTGACTTCAGAGCTAACATTAAAAATAGAGAAATGGTTGGCCACAAGATTCCCAATACATTCATTTTCAGCTGATGTGAAAATCGAATTAATCTGTTATTTGCATAATGTGTGCAGATGCATTTATTCACACACCAACAACAAACTTCACTCCTCCTCTTATTGGATCTGTTGCACCAAGACACTCACCGATCCTGCAGCTCTCCAAACTTCAGGCCGATTTTCTGGCACTCGGCGAGAGCCACCGACACCGCTTTGCCAGATTTGAGAGGGTGAATGAGGAGCTGCGACACTACGCCCACACGGACAACTTTTTCTGGCTTTCGCAGGTATTTATATCCGAGCCCGAGCCCCAGAGCAGCGACGCCGGCTCCTCCGAGCAGCAGCACGGCCGCTTTCTTGTTCTGGGCCACCGCGTTCACCACCAGCTCCTTCAGCTCCATGTTGTTGCTGCTGCTGCTGCTGCTGCTGCTGCAGGCGGAGAGACTTTCTCCTCGGACATTGAACTTTGTCTGGGGGGACCAGGACCGAGCCCTCCATGTTGTGTAACGTTCACTGACGCTCAGGAAAACAGAAACACGCCTCCTCGCTTCGGTCTGATAGGCTGAAAAGTTGATTTAACTCCCCAGCCCAGGGCACAGAATTGTTGTTGGGCCTTTTGACCCCACTCTGCATCCAAGAAACTGATCAATTTATCAGTCATTGTGATTTGAATATATTGTTTTCTTTTCTGCAATAGCAACTCATACAAGGTGTTTTATTTTTTGGCGTTGTGTTTGTTACGGTAACCAAAAAATCAAACAGTTTTCCATGAAAATTAATGTCTGATGTATTGATAATGAAAATAATTGATGGTTACAGCCTTATATTTCTCTATGGAATATTATATTATATTATATTTCTCTATATAATGAAATAATACAACCTTATCTGAGGTTTTCTAACTAGAAACACAGAAAAAAAAGGATTAAACTTGAATTTTGGTTCCTGCAACAACACCAGGGTCCAAGGTGAAGGACCAGACAATTTCTAACAAACTTGCAATACTGTATATTTAATTATCTAGACCCAAATGATATGTTATATTTATATTGTAAAAATCCCCCTAAAATAAAAAATAAAAAACTTAGACATTTAAAGGGAGTTAACATTTCATTTCATTACATTTTCAGAGCCAAAGATTGAGCATTTCTTTTACATTACATTCTTTAAGCAGACTCTTCTGTGCAAAGCAACTCGCAACAAATCCATTCAAACTTTACAGGAACAAACAGTAGTCATCAAAAGAGGAAGTGCATCCCTTTCAAAGTAAAAGCACAAGGCATGATCAGTGCTACAGTACAAGTGGCAGATATCTGAAAAGCTGTGGTGAATTAATCATGCCCAGTTCAGTAAAATTAATTAAACATAGCAGTAGAAAACATGACAAACAAAAACACAACAAAGTGCACTTTGATTTTGAAATTGTAACACCTTGTGAGTTTTTAACCTGCCAGGGAAATTTTCCAAAACCAAGTGACGTAATGTCAACGATGACCTTCTCAGTGCAACTATTTCTGTCTTTGACACAGATACTCAGGTCTATGGCCAAAGTAGAAAACAGCAGATGCTCCAGCGATGGGGGGGCAATACAGGGATTTGTCAAATGGATACTCCTTCTGTTGCTTTTCTGTGCACGTCTAATGACTGAAGGCAGATTTGCAGGCACGGCGCCAGGCCTTACAAGCTGGTTTGATGTTGTAGCGCACAAGCAAAGTGTAGATAACGAGATACAGTCCTAATTGCTCTATTCTCAGCAACTGACACTTTGATGTTTTAATTCTGTTCTTCTTGGTGCACGCAGCATTTTTGATTTTTGTGCTTTTAGAACAGATTTTCTCTGATCTTCTGCTTATCGTTGTTTCTTTACTGATGCTATTTCCTGCATCGCTGCGTCACTATCAACATACACAGTCAAACAGAGGAGAGGTTCCCAACCTGAGGATCATGCGTCCCACAACCGCAGCCTCAGAAAGTCATGTGTACCTGCTCACACCTTCCTCTAATATTTGTTTTCTTGGCACTTGTCATATAATAATTAAACGTTTACAAGGTAAAACAGTATTCTTGAATCTAACCAGTGTAGCATCTTATTCTGAACACACCCGACACCTGAAAGACAAGACACGACTTGTTTCAGACAGTAATTTCTCTTTATGACTTTATAAGAAACATAAAAACAAGTGCATGTGTTATCCCCACACCTGACAAATGTTAATGAAACTTACAATGCAAACAAAGCCAGAAATAGGAGTCCAGAGTGAAAAAAATAAATAATAATAATGCAAAGACATGTTATACAAGGAGTGGACAAAACGACAGAAACCCAGTTATTTTCTAATAACGTTCAGTGTCTGGTGAAGTAGCTTCAGCTGAGTGATTTCATGTGACCTCTGACCTCTGTGTTTGGCATTATGTTATTAAGATTATTGATGACCCATCTCCATATATCTCTAAATATACTCACAAAATGGCAATTGATTGCTTTAATTAAAGCTCCAGTTTGATACAAGAGGCTTAAAATGAATCCTACACTTTTCAGTGTTTGGCTCTAGTTAATGTTGCAGCCGAATTCTACTACATTTTAATACTAAATCCTTAACATATGTATTCTAATTACAAACATTGGAGACAATATATAAATAGCCTATATAACACCTCTCGGTAAAATGTGTCAGACTGAACGTGTACTCAATAAACCGGGTCAGTGTACAGTTTTATCTTGCCAGTTTGTGTTCAAGCAAAACAGGTCCCTTATAAACCAGAGACAAAACACCTTAAAAACAGCTGGCGCGTCTATTTTAATAATCTCAGAACATTTTCTTAGGAAATTTCCTGGGAAGAACTAAGTAATTAGATTTTAAAAACATAATTTCTTTATCAACGAAAATCTCATTTTAGACCCAAATGAGTCACCATTCATTACTCATTTACTCCTGTAAATCTTTCTTATTAATGTGCTTGTAACTAAAACACACCCTTGATTACACCAGACATTAATTATGAGACTGTATTAGTCATCATTTCTCAGTAACTAGAGTCGTATTACATTATTCTTCCCAGGAAAAGGATATTTGAAAATGAGTTTATCTATTACAATCTTAACAGAAACTATTATTATGGCTGTTACATTAATATAAGGCCAGTACATGTACATGTTTCTTAAGCTGCAGTGAAGTCGTGTGTTCCCGTAATCTTGTCCACCCCCTCCCTCCCACCCACCCACCCCGTCCGCTGTGCCACATGACCATGAGTTGGACATAACAAAGCATGACATCATGATAAAACGCTGTATACTTTTTGCCGTACTTTTGCTCGTGACTGAGCTGCTGTAGGTTTGTCCGGACCTGGAATTCAGTCAGAATTCCCAGGGGGAAACCATCTGGACCAAACCGACATTTCTATACATTCAGCATCACCTTTTTTCCCTCACACAGCACATGTTGATAAAACAGCACGACGGCAGCTTATGTAACCAACATGGTATAGAGAAATTCTTTAGATAAATCTCTGTAATTCGTTTGGCAAAAACTCAAAAACAGTCACGAGTTTGTGGATCAACATATCCACACTGTTCACTGTGGGTGTTCTTTTCTATATAATAGTCCATATATTATTATTTTAAAGTGTTTTTGTGATGTATCTCAACTGTACACGCATCCCTTGGCAAAGTATAATAAATAAATAAAAATGTTCTTGTGGTTATTTTTCAAGTAGTACAACTTTGCCTCCTGTCGTGACACAGAAAGGCTGGTTTACTCTATAGTGCAACATGATGAAGTCCTACTTTAAAACTAATACAGTACTTAAAATATAATAAAATATTGTTTTCTGGGTCTCTTATTATTGAAATCAAATTCAAAAGCAGAATCACATTTCTTCCATTACCAAGTGTAACTCATGTAAAACCAGTAAGGTGCAGATCTGTTTCATAAAATCAGTTTCTCAGCACGCAGCAGATGGAGATCAAATATATTTGCAGGGTTTTTTTTTGTCATTTTGTATCTGTGCTGAGTCACACAGGTGGGATTTCACCCCACAAGGGAAAAAAAGATAAATTGTACAAAGTGAGAAAGAACAAAAACAAAAAAAAAATCCACCTCCAGTTATTTAGAATCTGCGATGTTAGATTTTTGCAAGTGATCCGAAAATAAAACATAAAATTGTATGTAAATGTATTATTGACTCAGCATTTTGAATTTCTATCTTATATTTCTACTTCACTTCAAAGAATAAACAAACAATCTGTCACAGGGACATTTTTTCTGCATAGTGTATAGACTACTCCTATTTTTCATACAGGTTTGATGGTAAACTGAACATATTTAGGTTTTGTCCTTTGTATTAGTGGCTGCCAGAAATGAAAACATTAATAATTGTCTTATTTCTAGACATAGAAAAGACAAAATAATGAATCAGGTCATTAGTTTCTTAGTTGTGTCATTTATAACACAGAGATGTTTGTGACATCTCACTGGAGGCAGCTGTCTGCAGCAGGTGTTGTTTCCTCTTTGATGCATTTCTCTCCCTGTTGCAATTTTTTGTTTCATTGTTTCAACATTTAACAAATCTCTTCCTTTTCTGAGTCGACAACAAAAACCAGCCAGTTTGTGTGAGAGTTTTAAATAAATCAAACATCTTCGGGGATTTAAAATCCCCCGTCGTAGCTGCCAGAAATAAACTTAACGTGACAACACATCATGTTGCCCACACACCCACCCAAAAAAAAAATACAACACCAAATTCTAAAATTGGCAGAGAGAAACATAACTGAGGGTGGATTTTCTTTTTTCTTTTTTTTACTTTTCCATCAATCACACACACTCAGTCTATTGTGGGATAATTGTCTGCGACTGACAACCAGCTCATTATCCATTGTCCAAACACAGAAAACCCTCTCCCATCTGCCGCCACCACAGACGGCTACTAAAAATAGTTTGCATCCAGCTTCTGTGTGATCCAGATGTGATTTGGAAAAAAACAAAAAACAAACTCTGCACACTTCATGTCTTTGTTTTAATAGTCAGTGAGTTCCTCACAGTCCTTCAGGTGATAACGAGCAGAGTGGAGAAATATATAAGAGTCAGCCCCCTAATATTTACTGTAGCCTAATAGACATATGAGATCTACAGTGTTTAGTTTTTTTTTTTTCTTTTTTTTTTTTTTTTTTACAAATTCAGTTAAAAAACTATTTTGTTTTTATTAGCCAGATGTGAAAGATCGACACCACACCAGTGTTGGGACCATGGATGTATTATATTATCGGTTGGGACACTTTTAGCTTTGCCTAGAACATTAGCTTCGCCCAGCATAAAGACTAGAAACAGTCCCCCTCTTCAAGTCAGAGCTCGCTAATTAAGACTTCCTGTTTACATTGGTACAAAAACAAACAGAAATCCAAAAAAATGATTGTGGTTTTAGGGTGAATTAGCACCGAGATCTGTCTCTCATAACAAACAAACAAACTGAGTTTTATCCAGCTCCTCCATTGGCGGCCGGCCATGGTGTGTGGTCGTTTATCATATCGCATCGCATCACATCACATCGCATCATTTCCTGTGAAACCATTAAAACCAAAACAAACTGAATGACTGTTTTTTTTACAAACATTTTTAGAACCACATGACTGTTATACAGTAACCATGACAACAAAAAAACATGAAATGCTGAGGAAGTCGTAACTTATTTTACTTATGTTATCTTTTATATTTAATCTTATTTTACTTATTTTATCTTTTGCGTCTCCTACTGTTGGTGATTATCTGACAAATTTACTAAAATAGTTTTAGTGGCCAAACCTACTCAAGCCATGAGTCACTGTAACTATGGTGACTATCAGAACACTGGTGTTTGTTACGGTAACCAGGACAACTGAGGTCAGTGACGCTGCTATGAGTCCAAAAAAAAGGGGTTGTGAAAAATGACCTTTATGGTTGCAGCATCGGTTGGTTGTAGGACTCAAGACTTTGACGTTTTAAGCCCTTGGTTTAATTGGAGTTAAGTTTTAAATTTCTAATGTTGTTTTATTCTTTTTTTTAAGCAAGTAACGTCCTTTTGACCATCATTTAAATTTTTTAATTCGCTTTACAATTAAATTAAAGCAAATTTTGGACTTACCGCAGCTTCCGCATTGTTCCTTTCCTTTCCGTGTCAGAGAACACAACAGTAGAGGGACTGAAGGCTGCAGCCGCTGAATTTGATGCACAGCGTCTGAGGCGTTCGTTCTCTGACCCGGAAAGGAACGTGGTACGTCTGAATTTTGATTTCATTTGATTGTAAATTGATGGTCAAAAGGATGTTACCTGTGACCACAGAACAATTTTAAAATTAGTCCGGAGCCCATTAAAGCAGATATCAGTGGAATGTTTTTGTTAATATAAGTCCTAAATAGTCCTATTTTCCGTCAGCAATCACTTACATGAAGTATTTCAGCCTAAACACGAGTCTCTCCGTCACTCTGCTCTGCTGTAACCCGAGGAGAAAATTTTCCTTGTGGGATACAAGTGTTATCCAATGAGGGGAGAGAACGGCATGAAGGGCTGTGTGTGCAGCCAAGGGATGCGCGTGAATGTGGTGACGTAGCACGAGGACCAATTGATGCCTGACAAGGGCGGGGGCTGCTAACTCATGGTGCGTTCAAGGAAACTCGTACTTTGTGTTTTTCCTTCCTGTGAAGTCATACCAGTTCGATCTGGTACGAGTTCACGGGTCGGAAGTTACGAGTGGCCGTTATAGGGAACTTTCACAGACAACAGGACGGTAAAAACACGAGCTACGGGTTACCTGGAACGCTACCAAGTCGTAGTTGTGACTTGAAGCTGTAACTTACGGTTTCAAAAGCCTGCCTTGAACACAGCATTAGCCGAAACGGCCGTGCCGCTGTTATCTGCTTTAATGAACATTGAAAAAACGATAAATTCTTGAACAAAAACGAATATAAACGTCCACACGCTGCAGTTGGGAGTGGATGGTATGAAATGAACTGATCATAGGTGGTCATCTGATTGCAACTGGAAATGCCCTTTAAAATAAAGGTTGAATGAATGAATAAGGGTTGTTTGTTTACAGCCCATATGCTAAGCTAGGCTAGCTCCAGGCTATCTTCTCATCTAACTCCCAAGAAAACAAACACAGGCATTTTACAACATTTCCAAAACTGTTTTCTTTAATAAAACAATAACTCTACCTCTGAACGGCTTGAGAGTTCAAATCTGCTCAGGTCTGATGACAGACTGAGTAGGCTATTAAGAAAACACAGAGACAATTGAAAACTCCTTGACGCAGTGGCCCAGTGGCCCAGTGGACAAACTAAAAGTACCAGAAACACCTCACAGTACAGAAACCCTGCAGCAGCAGGTGTAACAGTCAGAGCTGCAGAGTGTCTCATACAGGTTTTCACCATGTGTGGAGTAAGTTATCATGTGTTTTTGAACTTTTCCACTTGTGGCATTACGTAATTCAGAAGTGTTTGTGACTGATGCACGGCTCCAATTTTGGGTAGAGAGCACTGAAAAAACAAAAAAAAAACTGTAACTGCACATGTGAGTCATATGATTTTTATCAGTATGTGTGAGCTTTAACAAAGTTCTGCCCTCACGATTTGTTTAGGGACGAGAAACATTTTGTTCGAGGACAGTTGTGTGAAGTGACGATGTGAAACAAAAGCAAGAGAATAATTACCAGAAACCTACATTCGCTGCATGAGGATGTTTCTGTTATCTTGTTTTTCTGTGCCACTGCTTCATCTCCTCGACCTAATGCGCCTCCTACAGCTCCTGCTCTGCTTTCTCCTACAAGAACTGAGCGTACACACACACACACACACACACACACACACACCACATCACATGCACTGCGGCGTGTTGATGTGTTGAAAATGTAGTGACCCAGATGACGTACACCTTCATGCCTACACCATTGTGCCTACATGACTCTCCAGAGCTCTGACACAAACACCGGGCGCTGTGCTCCCTCAGAAACATGTTTGAGTATCAGAAATCACTGTTTACAGTACTGCATGTGCTTTTTTATTTATTCCCCCCTTTCGCTCCTACTGTTGGTTTACTGGGATTATAGCACCACAAACATCTACTTGTATTCATGTCTTTGCTGCCAAACATGAGCTGTCCCCTTGGCAGCGCAGACGTATTGTGCTGTGTTGAAATCTGCTGCTGCTGCTGCTGCGCTGAAAAGGCTAGACGGAGCTGCGTCTCTTGAACACCCTGAACGGAGAGAGGATGTGTAGACCTGTTGTTATGGAGCTTATGCTCGTGCATTGGCGCGGACTGCAAACGCAGCCCGTGGACCCGGGCTCCACGTAGTGCGGGCAGCTACTGTTGTTCTGCTGCAGGTAGGCGTCGGAGAACGTGAGCTCCTGAGGGATCATAGTCGGTATGGAGCCGTGCAGCTTCTCCTTGCTCCGGTACCACAGGCAGGAGCAGATAGTCTGGAAGTGAAGGACCTCGGTGTACACGCCTTTTAAGTCTCTGGCCTTCGTGGCGTCCTCTGCTACGGGCGTGGACGAGGTCGAGGCGGAGACGGGGATCAGTCGAGCCACCTCGCCTCTGGACTTGCTGACGGACATCAGGGCCTTCTGCTTGGCGTCCCGCCGCTCGTCCTCGGTGTTCATGGTGAGGAAGCGGAGCACCACCAGGTTGAGGAACGCCCCGATCACCGTCAGGCCCATGAGGATGTAGACGAAGCAGAACGCCACGTAGCGCGGGTCGTTCTGCAGCGCGTCGTCCTTCTGCAGGGCCACGTAGTCCCCGAAGCCGATGGTGGTGAGCGTGATGAAGCAGTAGTAGAAGGCGTGCAGGAAGCTCCAGCCCTCGCTGTGGGAGAACAGCACGGCCCCCACGCACAGGGTGCTCATGCAGGAGAAGAAGCCCACCGTCACCATGTTCGCCATGGAGACCTCGGTCTGACGCATGCCCAGGCACTTCTTGGCTTGGTGCAGCAGGTACCTGACGAACGTGTTGATCCGCTCGCCGAGGCTCTGGAACATGACCAGGGTGAGCGGGATCCCCAGGAGCGCGTAGAACATGCAGAACACTTTCCCTGAGTCGGTGCTGGGCGCCGCGTGACCATAACCTGCAGGAGGACGCATAGGTGCATCATGCATGAGTCATATTATAATGATGTCATCGTAGGTGCATGCTGGAAACACCAACATATCCTCATTAAACATTAAAGGGATAGTTAACCCAAAATTCAAAAAAAGTCCTCCGTGCCTTCTCTGAGTTACGGAGGGGTCCGCGCAGCAGTATTTGTCCATATAATGGTTGTCAATGGATACCAACTTTCTTCGTCCAAAAAGACACACCAAAAAACATCCAAATACTGCTCGTCTGCAATGTCCCTCTTGTATTGAAGCCCCAACATGAGAAATTAGGAAGAGCAGTGAACTGAGACACTGGGAGCTTCCGCTACAAACAAGCTTAAAATATAGGCTTATTTAATTTTTTTCGGAACAGTTTCTCATGTTGGGGCTTCAATATGAGGGACATTACAGACGAGCACTATGGAGGTATTTGGATGTTTTTTGGTGTGTCTTTTTGGACGAAGAAAGTTGGTATCCATTGACAACCATTATATGGACAAATACTGCTGCGCGGACCCCCCCCCCCCGTAACTCAGAGAAGGAACGGAGGACTCTGAAAATTCTCACAGCTCTTAGTTGACATGAGGGTGAGTAGATAATGAGTGAAATTTGAATTTTGGGTTAACTATCCCTTTAATGGAAAACCCGGTCACACTATTCAGGCTCGACTTCGGTATTGTGAACTAACAGCTATGTATTTATAACTCCCACGCTGCTGTCAGCTGGGATGTTGTAGACACTGGAAATAAACCACAAAGTCATCACTTTTCTCTGCCCAAATTAGCCTTAATTGGCCTTAATGCACCAACAGAAATGAAGCCGGAGCAGCGTCCTTAATGTTTTTACTAATCTGCAGTGTTCTGCAGAGTTGAAAATGCTTCTTCTTCCATTTCCATTTCCCATACAATTACACACAGATTATACCTGGAGTCTGATATTTTGACCTAGCCTTACAATTGACAGTTTAATCCAAAATAGAAAGAAAGAAAGAAAGAACTTTACAAAATTATAACCAAACTATTTTACTCTTAATTACTTCACCTAAAATAACAAGGACAACCTAGATAAATGGATCATAGAAGAATTAATAATAACAAAAGAAAGAAAGAAAGAAAGAAAGAAAGAAAGAACAGCAAAGAGCTAGACATAAAATGTGACATTAAAATTGTGAATTTTATGCCCTGCTCCTCCAGTCCACAAGCCGAAGTATCTGCGCAAGATAATGAACCCAAAATTGCCCCAGATGTTTCACTGGTGTGTGAATGTATAGGTGGAAGTGCTTTAAGACTATCGGGTAAACACTACTAGGCTTTATAAATGCACTCCATTTACCATGTTAAATATATAATTATTCACTTACATCAGCCATTAGAATAACTGACCCCAGTCCAAACACAGTATGACTAACTCTATGACAGTGTCCTGTGAATAAGCTCTTAAAACAACACTTAGACATAGCCTACGTTTATTTGTTTTAATAGGCAAGTTAAATAGATATAGAATAATGAATTCAAAGCTTTTGTTTGTCACGGTCAAACACTACGCTGTGGCTTCAGGCTGTGCTAAGCAGTTGAGATAACCTACTAATTACTGGACATTCATCAATTCCTATCATGCAAATTGTTTTAGTATTAGTATACTAAAACAAGTGAGTGGGGGGGGGGGTTAATGTGGATTAGTGACCTCAGCCCCTCTGATTCCCTGGCTACAGCCCTGTCCTGAGCTCCTGTATCAATGCAATGTAGCCCAAATCCATATCAGCCTCATTTATGGCACTATATATTAAAATAGAAAAGACAACCAAAAAAAAAGCGTAGAGTTTTCTTTACCGATGGTCGTGATCACAGTGATGGCGAAGTAAAAGGAGCCGGCGAATTTCCACTGCACGCCGGCTTTGTGAGGTTTGAGCTGCAGGACGACGTGCTCCAGCTCCTCGAAGTTCTCTTTGGTCAAGTTGTATTTGCGCATGAGCTCGTACTTTCTGGCGTCGAGCTTCCTCTTGTGACTCTTCTCCTGCTTGGACTCCAGCGTCTCGAAGACGGCGGCTCCGACCACCAGGTAGGTGAGGATGCTGATGATGAGGGCGAGAGTCCGCGCGTTTTGCCTCTTCATGGTTTTTGAAAGGATGGAAGCAAATAGAAAACAAAAAAACAAAAAAGAAAAAGAAAAAAAAAAGATTCAAGTATGTGCAGGTGGGAGCTGAGACTGAGTGCGACCTTCTCCTGACGGACTACGGATCCAACAGAGGGGGGGTGGGGGGGACTTTGGAGACGGAGCTGCTCTCTCAGCACCACCCCCACATCACAGTTGGGTTGCTACTGTATTTGGACTATTTGTCACCGACTTATATTTAGATTTTTGCAGAAAAGAAAAAAGAAACACGCGGGGCAATCCCACAGCCAGACTGTCAGCAGCAACAGCAGCAACAGTGGCAGCTTCTTGCAAATCAGGAGCTCACCTTTGCAAATACTACACACACACACACACACACACACACTTACAGTCACACACACCTTTTCTTTTCTTTTCCCCCTGAAGCCAGAATAAACAGTTTGTCTTTTCCCTCCGAGGACGCACACTCATCAGCAGCCGAGGTGATGGTTGGTTCAGGTAGGTAACGTTGTCAAATAAGACTTTGGTGTATGTATGATTCATGTGTTCATTCACAGATAAAATATTTACCCAGTGGCTATTTAAACAGAGCGGCTCTACTGGCTTCACAAGTTGTCTAGCAACCTAATGATAACCCTCCTCCTGTCAGAGAGCAAACATCCTTCTCCTCCTCACCGTGAACAGGCTGTGGTGGGATTCTTCAGCTCACACACACACACACACACACACACACACACACACACACACACACACACACACACACACACACACACACATACATACACACCAACGCATGCACACACACAACATTATGATGAAAAAGAAGCAGAATGAATAGTTTGTGTTTTTTTATTTTATTTTAAGACACAGGATATGTGTTATTTTATATAATATAAGAGGGTTTGTCTAAACTAAAGGTGTATTCAAAGTCTAAATTTAAGCCACAGGTTCAAGAGTTTTAGGAGACAGGTTGGGTCTGGTAGGTAGAAGATGCTATAAATTGCATTGCATTATGGGAAACGTAGGAACCAGTGGCTTTTGGAACAGGAGTCATACCACAGAGTTGGTATATACAGTATATATTTTAAATAAGATGTGGCTTCTTTTAGATTTGGATTTTTGTGTGAAATACTGACTTGATAGAAACAGGAATGCAGGATGCTTTAAATTCAAAACTTAAAGGAAAACGTATTAAACCGCTGGCTGTGCGGTAAAAGCAGAAGCAAATCAAACAAAGAAACACCTTTAAATGTATCCCTGATGTAAAGACTTAAAATCATAAAACCCATTCATTTAAACATGATGTGAGATCATAAGCAACTGTGAGGAGTTAAATAAATTGCATTATGTGGACACATGCATGAAAACAGGGGAAACTGGTAGTGGGGTAAATGATTCACAGAAGAATTAATCAAATCAATAGTTTTACTAATCAATCATTTATTGCCAAACTGTCTCTGGTGTCTGTTTCATTTTTTTTTTTTAAATCACTCTAGGTTAAGGCAACTTTGGAAACATTTTTTTGTACACTTCCCTGTAATTTTACAGATAAAATATTTAATCAAAAAAGTAGTAAATTGTTTGATCGATCATGAAAACAATAACGATAAGGCCGTGGTTGCAGTATGTGACTAATACGACACAAACTTGAATTTAACCACTTAACTTAGGTGCGATAACAAGACTGCAGAGGCTCATTTGTGAGAACCTGTTCAATCATTTATCATGATGATGTATATATATATGTGTATACTGTAGGCTATATATATATTTTCTACAGTACACCTCACATACCTGCTTGGTTCAGGCAGTATATGCAGAAAACCACTGTTTTCAACATGGTATACACACGTTGGAGATGTTTGAGGGCTACAAAGAAAGAAAAAAACAAAACAAAACAAAAAACCCACAGTGCTTTTGAGCAAACGTCAGCTCCGTGCTACGATCAGATTACATCACACTTTAAATTAAAAAGATGCTGAGCTGGGAGGGAGAAACGAGGTATTTGGGCGAGGACTTCGGGTCTCTCAGGACGGTTCCTACAAGGCCTCGAACTCGTCGACCCTCTGCTTGGTGTTGCCCATACGGATCTGACGCAGCGTCTTGTACTTGTCGCGGCCGGCCCGGACGTTCTCGGCGTGCAGCAGGTCGTTCTTGGTCTTCTGGTCGTGGTCGCGGGCGTCTGACAGCTCCGAGCTCAGCATCTGTGGAAGGAGCAGATGTTGAGTTATTCAAATTTATAGAGTTAATTAATCCACAGGAATGAGGCTAACATCATCTGAAAAACAACAGCTGGAAAACTGTTGCTGAAAAACTCTGGTCATAACTTACAGTCACTGCGCACTTTATTTTCTACACACAGTTACACACATCGCACTTTTTTTTTACTTTGCACTAAAATCAACACTGCCAATTCTGTTATATACTTTTTATACATTACATTTTATTTTATTTGCAATTGCCATTTTGCTATTTTATTATGTATAGTTTGTTCTTTATATTCTTATTCTTTATATATTCTTATACTATATGTTGTTATCGTCACTGTGTGTCTGTGTAACATTGCTGCTGCACTGTAAGTTCCCAGCTTGGGATCAATACACTGCAAAAACTCAAACTCTTTCTTGTCAAAATGTCTCAATTTTACTCAAAACTAATCTCTTTCCACTTAAAATAAGACTCATCACCTAAAAATGAACTTGTTTTTAGATAATTTTCACTTGTTTCAAACAAATTTTCAATTGAAATAAGTAGAAAAATCTGCCAGTGAAAGCAGGTTTTTTGTGCTTGTAATAAGAAAGAAAAACTTGATCCACTATCAGATTTTTCTAGTTATTTCAATTGAAAATATGCTTGAAAAAGGAAAAAGTGTCTAAAAACAAGCTACTTTTTAATGTTTTAATGTGATGAGTCTTATTTTAGTTATAATTAGATTTGTTTTGACTAGAAATAAGACAAATATTCTTGGTAAGATTTTGGGTTTTTACAGTGTAAAGTCTGTCTGTCTGTCTGTCTATCTATCTATCTATCTATCTATCTATCTATTGAGACTGAAACTATGCTGCGTGCATTGCAGGTTTTTCTCCAGATGCAGCAAAACAGAAGAAGAAGCAGGAATATCTGCATGAACTCGCTTGACCCCGGACTGACCTGCAGCTGTTTCTTCAGGCGCTCGTTCTTCTCGGCCTCGGTGACCCTCTCCTCCTCGTCGCGGTGGTTGTTGATGTCCTGCGGCTGCAGCTCGGCGCTGTAAGTGCTGTTCTCCTCGCTGTGCTCGTGGTCGCTCTCGCTGTCCGAGGAGGAGGAGGAGGAGGAGGAAGCAGGAGCGGCGGGGACGGAGTTAGGGGCGGCCATGACGCTGTGCAGCTCCTCCTTCGTCTTGATCAGACTCTCCTCCACTTCCTTGGCCTGGGATGAAGGTGGACAGGGACAGATGTTTTATTTTTATACTTGCTGTCCCAGGGCAGCTGTGATAATGGGTTATGTTGCACATCAGGGTCATTTACTGGAGTTGGAGTTCGCTGGAGTTTGATTTTCTTTCACTTTAGTGCAACTTTCACAGGTTTAGGAACAAATGAAACTTGGTGAGCAACAGGTGAGGTGCTCTCTGCTCTCAGGATCATCTCACCTTTGGAAAACACTGACTGACCACCACCAGACATTAGCTTGAATTATTCACAGACACACACTTCAAGGAGTTTAGAGAAAGGACTGAACAATAAAAAATTAAGATAAAAGCCCAGTTTTTGAAACTTGTTTAACTGAAAATTTGGGAATAAGCATCCTACATATGTTATAAACAGTTAACTATACATGGCACATAGAAGGAATTCACTGAGTGAGCTTATGCACACCTCTAGAAGGTCTCATACACATGTTTTGTTTCATTTTTAGTAATGTTTTTGATATTTACTACTTTCTGTTAATGGTGTCTTGTCTCTCTTAAAGCCCCACTTATTTTGCTTTTTATTAGCAAAAATCAAATATTGCTTTCATAAATAGGCTACGTATTTCACTGAAGTCGAATCACACCCGCATACAAATGAAAGCTTTCTCGTACCTTAGAATGAGTTGTTACAAGTCGTTACAAATACATAAGTGGGCGACGCACCGAACCGAGGCGGCCATGTTGCATCGCCATTTTTTACGTTGAGTGGCAGCATGACCGTAGGTAACCACGGAAACTCAGCGGAGCTGTCGGCTTGGGGAGAAAGTTTTCCAGGTAGTGCCTGTTAAAACTGTCACCACTGTGTAGTGTGAGGAAGGACGGAGGTATTATTGAACAGGTTAGAGAGGCCAAATTATTGGGTGTGATAATTGATGAAACATTTTCTTGGTCGACACATATTAATGGAGTTGTATCTAAAATGAGCAAAACCATTTCAATGATAAGGAGGGCTGCTCATTTTTTGTCAGGTTCAGCAGTTAAACTGGTATTGCAATCTTTAGTATTGTCATGTCTTGACTACTGCCCAATAATATGGTCTAGCGCCTCAAAACAAGACTTACAAAAACTCCAAATCACACAGAATAGAGCAGCACGACTCGCTCTCCGTTGCTCGGGGAGGAGTAGGGTAGAGGGGATGCATCAAACGCTGTCTTGGATGACAGTAGAACAAAGATTTGCTTATAGTTTGGTCACATTTTTGTTTAATATTTATCATGTGGGAAAACCTAATAAATTGGTGTTACAGCTACAAACTACTAAGGAAAGGCATGGCTATGCAACAAGGCATGCATTGAGTGCTCATTTCACCCTGCCTCTACCAAGAACTGAGGCACTTAGGAGAACTGTAATGTACAGAGCAGTGACATATTGGAATAGGCTCCCACCAAACATGACCAACATTGAAAATAAATGGAGATTCAAAAAGAAAATAAAAGAGGCCATCATTAGTAAAGAACTTACATTTTTTTAAGTTTTGAAAAGTCAAAGTTGGTTTGTATTTGTAAAATGTTTTTATTCTTATTATTTTGTTTTATTTTGTTGTTTGTCATTTATCTAATTCTGTAAGTTATTGTATTATGTTTTGATTGTCATACATGAGTGTCTGGACCCCAGGAAGAATAGTCCTTACCAAGGTAAGGACTAATGGGGATCCATAATAAAAAACTAAACTAAAACTGGTGTTGCATTCAGGTGCAGTCAGGCAGACGGCCGTCAGCAAACCAACTGGATGTCATTTTACTCCACGAGAGAAAGACGGTAAAACGTGGGTCAGGTAAACAATACGACATCACCATGACAACATATTGTCACGCCTGTATTGTTTTGCCTCGTGCTGGCGGACCACTTGTTTGCAGCGTCTGTTGTCTGTCTGACGTCTGCCCGATTTCACGTGAATGCAACATCAAGAATACATTCAGATATGCAACCGCACCGCTAGATGGGGGGAATTCCTACATATTATACCTTTAAATTATACTCAGCTGATCACCTTGCTTCTGATTGGTTATTTTTTGTTCGTGTGTTGTCCATTTAAAGGTTTTTTTGGACTCAACTCTGCCTGAAGAAGGTCACATCGACCGAAAGGTTGCTTTGTCCAGGAGTAAAAAAAAAGACCTATTGCAAGTTAACAGTGTGTGGGAAGTTCTTTTGTTCTTGACATAGAAGGAATTAAAACACAGCAGGGTCCAGTTTGCTCCAGTCAGTCTTAAATATAACCCAAATAGCTGGAGAGGAAAATATGAAACTGAACCAACTGATGTTTGATTTGGACGTTTTCCAGCTCCACCTGAGGAGCCCGGTTCCCTCCTTTGATCACGCGTTGGAAACTCACCTTGTTGTGCCATGACTCAGCCTCTTCTTCTTTGGTCCTCTTGGCCTCCTCCAGCTCGGTGATCTTGGCGCTGTACTCGGCCAGCTCTGCAGCCTGAGGGAGGACACACACACACACGTTGCGCAAAAGTAAATATAGGCTATTGAATATCTATTTATTTAATCTTAAAGCATGGACGGAGTTTATGTTAACGACTGAGTGTCATGTGAACAAATATTAGCTAAAAACCGATGGTGAAGGTGAAAACCTGCAGATGTCTTGTGACGGATGTTTAATTGACGAATGTTTATTTTAGTTTTATATATGCATGTGCACCATTCTCATAATCAAAGATGATAATACTGTTTGTGTCTATTGACATTAGCGTGTGTGAGAAAGAGTTTTAAATGATTTTCTCATGACAAAGCTGCAGTTTCAACCGTTAATGTGTGTTTATCATGGATGCAGGAGCTTTACATGTAATGAGTGTTTTTCTATCGTGAGCTTTTTTTTCCTCTCACGTGAAGGATCTTGAGTTTTCCAAGCGTAGTCCACTCACCAGCTGCTCCTGGCTCTTGATCTGGTCCTCAGCCTGCCTGGCCAGCTCCTCCTTGGCTATTATGGCCTCCATCCTCTCAGCCTCCAGCCGGGCTGCCTCCTGCTCCACCCTCCTCCTCTCCTCCTCCAGCCTCATGGCCCGGTCCAGCTGCTCCTGAAGCTCTGCAGGAGGAAGTCAGTGAAACACACAGCAAAACATTTAGAAGGAAAGTAAAGCACAGCGTTAAATCAGAGGGGTCGATGGATGTATCGTTGAGCTTTTCTGGCACAATTTTACACCTGTGGCCTCACACACTCTGGGCTTGGGGACCTTAAGAGCCATAAAGACACATAAAACACATTGTACACTGCCTGTCCAAAAAAAAAGTCACCACTTAGAATTAACTAAGCTAATAGGTCAGAGCCTCCCATTGGATAATTACTGCATGGATGATTATGTTTCAACTGGCAACAACTTATTTAACCCTGTAACAGTCTAATTTCTGAAACAACCATGTTGGAAGACACATCCTGAAGTCGTGGAAAAGATGTTAATCTGTTTCAGAAGGGTCAAATTATTGGCATCAAGCAAATAAAACATCTAAGGAGATTGATGAAACTAAAATTGGGTTAGGAACTGTCCAACGCATTATTAAAAACTGGAAGGAGAGTGGGGAACCATCATCTTCAAGGAAGAAATGTGGTCCAATGTGACCCACTGAGAATATTTTAAAAACTCTGGACGGAAATAAATGTTGTGACATTGCAGAAGCTTATCGAAACGATGCCACATCAAATGCATATCATAATCAAAACTAAAGGCCGTCCAATTAAATATTAGTGTATTTTTTGGACAGACAGTGTATTTTAACAAGAAAAAGGTGAAAAACATGAACTAAAGTAAGGAAAAATAATCTATAATTTGAAGTAACAGAAACATTTTTTTTTTCCTTTTATTTATCTCGAGACCCACCTCATCCACCAGCTTGTGAGTGATGTCATTGCCTTAGTAAACAGAGCTTTCCATGTTGCCATAACTTTATAATGCTCTGTGTTGGTGTGTTTACTTGAACATGAACAAAAAGCGTCTGGAAACACTGTGAGACTCTGATCCTGGGAAATAAAAGCATTGTGTGCGTTTTAAATATATGTTAATTAAAAGTGGATTTTGGAAACTTTCAGAGACTTGAAAGTTGTGTTTCTTTCTTATCTCGATTTGTAAGTATATCAAAATGAGCCTTGTGAGTCAAAAGCAGTAAAAACCAGACAGATCAAGGAGCTATAAAAACTAAGTGAGAGAACAAAATCCATCCAGTTGAACTTTTTTCATGTATGTCAAGCAAAGAAACAGGAGAGGGCAGTAAAGACACGTCACATCTCAGAAGAAATGAGACTTAACCCTCCTGATGTCCTTCTGTTCCCTTCCTCCATCCTTCCTTTCTCCCTTCCTTCTTTCCACAATCCTTTTCCCTTCCTTCTTTCCTTCCTTCCTTCCCTTCGTCCTTACTTCGTCTTCCTTCCTCCTTTGATCCAATTGACCTGATCTGTTCCCTATCCCTCCATCTTTCTTCCCTTCCCTTTACCCTTCCTTCTTTCTCTTCTTCCTTCCTTGAACGAATCAGTTCCCTCCCCCATCTTTCTTTCCTTCCTTTTTCCCTCCTTCTGTCCCTTCTTCCTTCCTTCTTCTTCCTTCCTTGAACGAATCTGTTCCCTATCCCTCCATCTTTCTTTCCTTCCCTTTTCCCTTCCTTCTTTCCCTTCTTCCTTCCTTCTTCTTCCTTCCTTGAACGAATCTGTTCCCTCCCTCCATCTTTCTTTATTTCTTTCCTTCCTTTTTCCCTTCCTTCTTTCCACAATCCCTTTTCCCTCCCTCCCTCCTTTCCTTCCTTCCTTCCTTCCTTCCCTTCGTCCTTACTTCTTCCTTCCTTTTTGACCCAATTGACCCAATCTGTTCCCTCCCTCCTTCTATATTTCCTTCCCTTTTCCCCTTCCTTCTCTCCACCCATCTTTCCCTTTATCCTTCCTTCCTTCCTTCCTTCCTTCCTTCCTTCCTTCCTTCCTTCCTTCCTTCCTTCCTTCCTTCCTTCCTTCCTTCCTCCCTTCCTTCCTTTCTTCCTTGACCCAGGAGGACAACAGGAGGGTTAAAGACTAAAATACGTCGCCCTGTGGTCTGCGTTGTCTCACCTCTCTCTGCTCTCTTGGTCGTCTCCTCAAACTCATGGAGCCTCATCA
Source organism: Trachurus japonicus (assembly GCF_045865225.1). Classification (NCBI taxonomy): domain Eukaryota; kingdom Metazoa; phylum Chordata; class Actinopteri; order Carangiformes; family Carangidae; genus Trachurus; species Trachurus japonicus. Next base: position 7,163,474 of record NC_140928.1, on the reverse strand, counting down.
TCAGGTCCATCTTTTCTCTCTCCATCTGCTCCTTCTCTTTCTGGATGGCCTCCCTCCTCTTCTTCTCACTCTCCAGCTGATCCCTGCAGAACACACACACACACACAAAAACAACTTTATCCCGATGCTCACGTCTGTGCGAGACCAGAGTCTTTTTTAATCTTTTGAGCGGATTAACCCTTCACCCACCGCTCCATCTTCTTCTGCAGCCTCTCCTCTTTGGCCTGAGCCTTCATCTGCTGAACCTCGATGCTGTCGGCCTTGCGGCGGCGCATGTACAGCTCGTGGTTGCCGATGCACAGCTGAAGGATGCGTTTGTTGACTCGCAGACGTGGAGCGTAGAAAAGAAAGTCCTGACAGAGAGAGAAGAGGAAGAGAGGGGAGAGAGAGGGAGAAAACAAGACTTCAGCAACAGTTTGGTCTCATTTCAAAAAGCTATTTTTACATGATTTAACCTTTGCAGTGTCTGAAATGTAAAGATCCACTACACTGAGGAAATAATGGATTATTGAAACCAGTATTTATAATATATAAAAAGCCGATAAGTAGATTTAGGTAACACTTTATTTGATGCCTATCTCTATAACGCATTATAACCATACTTATAATGAGTTATAAAGCAGTACTGTATAACTAAACACTCATAAATGATCATAAGACTTTATAACAATAAGCACAACACATTATAGAGCATTATAATACTTGACCTATAAGCCATTATAAAATGCTCTATGATGTGTTATGCTTATTGTTATAAAGCCTTATGATCATTTATGAGTGTTTATAATGATAGTTATACCCGTTTATAAGCCAATTATAACACATTATAACTATATTAATAATGCATTATCGATGTGGGCATTGTCAGCGAGATACTAACAATTATAACGTATTATAATACCTGACCTTATAAGTCATGATAAAACATCTTATAGTGTGTTATGATTATTGTTACAAAGCATTATGATCATTTATGAGTGTTTAGTTTAGTTTAGTGTTTATAGTAGAGTATAGTATAGTATATGTGTCAGTATAGTTTCAGTATTCAATATCTGTTTATTTAATTGTCTATGCACAGAAGTTATTTACTAATGCTTCAAGGCATCTAACTGTAATTTCTGCACATTTACGCACCATTTCTGTCTTTAGGACTGAGTTTGCAACATGTGGACTTGCATTTGTTGTCATATACTTTTAATTTTTGTGCAACATGTGTGTTTTCTGAAGTTGAAGTGTGTTGAGCGCTCTGGGCCACCATAGAAACACTTACAGGGGATTTCTTGTCTATGGGCTTGATGACGAACTTCTTGTCATTGAAAGCAATGTTTCTAATTTCGCTCCAGGGGAATCCGATCTTTGGCGTGAGCCTGGACGACAGAGAAAAAAGGAGATCAGGTTTTATACAACATAATGACAGCAGAGTGACAGACCAGTGTGTGTGTGTGTGTGTGTGTGTGTGTCTGTGTGTGTGTGTTGTCGTAGCATCGAGGGAAACAGGTGAACGGCCTCTTGACAACAACAGCCACGCGGTCAAGTGTGTTATTTAAAACCTGACCGACTGAGAGTGAAGGTAGCTGAGGTCAGTGACTGCTGGTGTGTTGCCCCCCCGTCTACAACTGTGTGTGTGTGTGTCAGCAGGTCAGTGCACTCCACACACACACACATACACACACACACACACACAGTGTTAATACTGAAGGACTGTATCCTTCAGACACGTATTTATGGACCAACCTGTCCTCCTTCTCGTAGATGTTGAGTCCCAGAGCGTCGACTCCCAGCCACAGCTCCGTGCCCTTCTTGTTCTTGATCTCAAAGTAGTTGACTCCGTACATCTCCAGGTCCTGAGTGATCTTCAGGTACTCGAGCATGGCGTCCTCCCTGTTCAGGTCGCACAAAGACATGGAAAAATGTAAGAACACAAACGGACCTGACCTCTGAATATTAATTATCTAAGACGCATCATTTCATATTCATTACATTAAGGGCATCAGACTAATAGAAGCAGGGTAAACCAACAGTCACTTAACCTTTTAGTTTCCAATTAATTATTATTAAGCTCAATTAATTCATCATCTGTAATATCATCTTCTGTCTCTTCCTTTTATTTTGAAAGTTAAATTCACAATACTTTCTGTAAAGGTGGTTAAGTACTAGTAGTTGGTGTAGATAGAAGATTCTTGCTCGTCATTAAGAGCAAGAATAACAGATTCAAGTAGGATTTTTAGAAAAAAGAAGAAATTATATTCACTAATTCAGAGACTGCAGATGAAACTGCACATTTAGCAACATAAATATTCATAAAAGTTTATCATAAATAAACGTGGACTCTGTAAAATGTGACTGAGTCTTGGTTGATGGAGGCGCTTGAACGCAGCAAGTTAAGTCACTGGGGTCACAAGGGGTAATTACAGGATAATGATGCTAAATTGCCTGTTTACTGATTCACTTTAAACAATTACACAAAGCAGAAAACTGGCTCAGAAATGTAAAAACACACATCAAATATGGATTTATATTTTCATTTGTAAGATCAGGCCTGTTACTGTATTTCTTCCTATAACAAGTTAACCAGATTTAAAATGAAGATTAAAACATGATTTTTTTTTTTCTTGTATTCATCATCCTTCACTTACTTCAGCATCGATTTGTGCTCATCGTGCCAAACCTGGATCCTGTCTTCCCACTGATCCTTGGACAGCTTGTGTTGCGTCAGCACTCTGAGGGGAGACACCAGCTATCAGCAACCCACACAGGTGAAGGTGTCAACAGTCTGTGTGTGTGTGTGTACATACATACAGAGCTAACACAAACACATGCTGCACTGTCACGTCTCCCCTGTTCTGGTACTGTATGCCTTTATTGCAACAGCACATGGGTTAATACATTTGATTTATTTATTTTTTTTCTCTTTTAAATATTTATTTCGAACATGTAAAACAAAATAAGGCACAATTTCAGTCAAAATTTGGAAACCAAAAACACAAACACATAATCATACATATTTGAAAAGGAGTGAGAAGAAGCTGTGCTTATTGAATCCCACAAATCATAAATAAATCGATCAGTTGTCCCACTTCTTTAATTGCCCTTCTTTCCATTGTTAAGAGAAAATGAAAAAAATATAAGTAATAAAGTAAGTACTTATTGTTTAGTTTTTGGTTTAAACACCATCTTCCCTGCACTTCTTCAGAGTTATGTTTTTGTACTTGTAATAATATAATAACTTTAAAGGAGCAGTATCAAAATTTACTTATGTACCCAATGTTAAAGCACTGATTATGCAGGAATCCCCGCATCATAATAGTGTATATTATTGTATTATGATGATCAATAATACATTAATGCAGTGATGGTAACTTGTTATAAAATAATACAAAATAATCTGTGTGATTTTATTTTTTTAAAGAATATTGATCTACAAAAAAAAAAACAAGATAAAGAGTAATATGCTTACTACTATAACCTAAGTAATGAAAAGTATCTTTAAATTCTACCCAAGTGCAGCACTTTGATAAATGTACTTATTTGCTTTCTTCCACTGTCCGCTTGCAAGCTGTGCAGCCACACTGCCAGCTTTGTTGTGTTGTGTCAGCTCTTTGATATATATTATAATGGAGTTATTTATCTGGTTGATTAATGTAAATACCTTTGAGATTGTCTGTCTTTGTATTAAATGATAACATTATCATAATCAGTCTTTTTCCATGACAAACCAGTCCACACTCACCTTTTGGGCAGCAGGCGCTCGGAGGACAGGTAGCCCGGGTTGTGCACCGACTTGTTGTACTCTCCGTACTTCGACTGGACGGCGTAGGAGGCCAGCAGCACGGCGGTCTCCGGAGGAGAGTAGATGTCCTCGCTCAGAATGTCCTCCTTCACCTGCAGGAAGAAGAGCTTCCTGGTGATGTCCTGGATCAGCTCCTCGGACACGTCCTCCGGGTAAAACTTGGCCCTCAGTTTGAACTGCAGGGGAGTCTCCCTCTTCACCTGCTGGGACATGACCTGAGCACAGGACAGACAAATAAAACCATGACAAAAAAAAAGAGTTAAGACATGTGAGAGGAACAACAGTATCTCAAAAAGAGACAAAAAAAATATCTGTGAAGTTTTCCGTCTCCTCGTTCAGCAGCTCTAGTCGCACTTTTAAATCCACTTTTAAATCCACTTTTAAATCCAGGTTAAAAACATTTCTCTTTTCACGTGCTTGTAGCTGAGCTCTTTTTAAGAACTTTAAACTTTTATCTATTTTCTTTTATTTTACTTTTATTTGCTCTTGCTTTTAACTCTGTTTTAGTGTTTGTTTGTTTTTATTCTGTTTTATGCTTCTCTCTCTCTTTTAAAAAAAAAAAGTTTAGTCTTTATGTAAAACACATTGAGTTGCCTTGGTATGAAATGCGCTGTATAAATAAAGATGCCTTGCCTTGCCTTGCCTTGCCTTGCCTAGCAACAACAGGTTGGTGTCAGCCAATCAGAAGAGAGGATTCTCTGAGCTTCTCTTCTCATTGGCTTACTGTTTCCAGAGTAATCCCATAATAAGAATATATCAGATTTCAAGTCAGAAAAAAAAAATCCTGCAAGTGTTGAATGGTGTTGTCCAGGTGGTGGGCGGGGCTTAGTGCAACTGCTTTGTTGTGACATCACAAAGTTACAGGAAGTCCTAACGGCTGGTTTTAAGGCTCAGTTTCTGAATACAGGCTGTGTGCATTTCTCTGTGGACTGAGGCTTTGATACTTTCACAGTATTAAAGGACAATTCCAGGCGAATTCAACTCGGGGGTGTATTTTCGTATCATTTTAGGTCTAAAAGAAGGAATCTGAAGATTTTCAGTTTAATCGCTCCTGTTTTGCGGCAGTTTTTCAGAGTGCAAGTGAAAATGTAAGTGCATGTTTGGGGATTGCATTGCAGTATTTCCATTTGCTTTCCAACCTTGACTTTTTAAAGACTTATGAGGAGTGTAGGGTAAAAAAACAAACAAACTGTTTATCAGTGTCACAACAAACTCACCTTCTTCTCCCAGTTCAGCCATGTGATGAATCCTTTGGCGTCCACAAACTGCAGCCCAAAGTACCAGATCTCACGCAGGCCGATGGTTCTGGCAACCTACCACACACACACACACACACACACACACACACACACACACACACACACACACACACACACACACACACACACACACACACACACACACACGATAATAAAAAAACATTATCTCTCACTGCTCTTCTTCACTTAAAACAGGATTTTATCTCCCTGAAGAGGAGAAACCTTTGGACAAAGATGTTGTTTACAGCACGTCAGTGTCACTGTGAACATCTGGAACAGCACAGTTGCTCAGGCGGTGGTGAACGTACTCTAAAGCCTCAGAACCACTTTATCATAGATCGGCCTTCAAGTGCAAAGGTTAAGGTAATTATTACACTCTACACAACAGGCTCCAGGTAGAGAGGGCGTCATACTGTTGGGTTGTGATGTCACTGTTCGTATCAGGTTATGGATGATTCAGCTCTTGGCTGAGTGTGCACTATAAAAAATCCTGGGCTTTTATTTCAATTAAATTGATCACATCATAGTTTCCTAATATTGTCAATGCCTTAATAAACTTAACTTACTGCACATTGATGAATACTTTTAACTATTAATACATTATTTAAGGTTGGCTCTTTAATAAACAAGTTATTTCTTATGTCATTTTGACGGATTATTATATTGACAATGAATTTTCAATGTCTTTTGTCTTTGTTTAATACCATTACCCATGTGCTATTTTTATGGAAGCCCATTTCTGCCAAAAAAACCCCCAGCATGAAACACTTTGACTTTTGAGGTATTACCCTTTTTTTTCGCACGTTTTCTCATGGTTAGTTTTTAAGATTACACATCATCATGAGGCGTTTACTCTCTGACTGACTGTAGTCGAACACTTTGCTAGTAAACTGCACAGTTCAACTTTATTAGATGCCAAGTTCTCAAGGTCCCAGTTAATAAAAACTACAATGACAAAGATAAAAACGTATAAATCTGTGTAAACTATAGTGTCTATAGGAGTGCTTTGCATACTGTGACATACGGACCTGGTCGAAGAGCTGCTTCCCTGTGGTGTTGGGGTGGAAGGAGAACTCCAGCTCCGCGTCCATTGAGGTGACGCGAACGTTGACCTGCGTCAAGAAAAGGTCTTTAAGTCACATGACAAAAGAGGTTTTCTGTTTTCTGTTTCCATTTTGTCAAAGCGTTTAGCTCTTTGACTTTTCTTTTCTTTTTTCTTTTTTTTACAAATAAAAATCAGAATTTGAATGGACTGTATCCTAAAAAGGGTGATTTTGGTGATTTTTGATAATGAAAAACAACTTTTAGGATGTTAAAAAAAACATAAATAATACAGCCAGTTGTGCAGAAGATGCACTTAAAGTGGAGCTGTGAAGTGGATTGTTCATAAACCATAATTGCTCACTATCTCATTAGACTTTGGACTACCCTTGCGAGGTGCTACAAGGTTGCACATAGGCAGATTAAAATATCAAAATACTCGCTGCTTGCCAAGTTGCCTTCAGCCTTCGCCACTGTTAGTGAAGACCAACGACTTTTACAACAAAAGCAGTTTAAGTGGCGCATTAGTCTGACTCTGGGGTGGATTTCCCAGACGACAACTAAAAAAGGGGTTGAGACTCAATATTTTCCCAAAAGAAAACAACAAAACACCAAAGACACAGAATCTGCATGACCCCGGCTTAGTGCAGGGCCAAATTGGTCTTGAAGCAGTTACACAATCGTTTTATGAAGTTACACAAGAGCACGCCCCGGGTGTCATAAAGATAAACACCACAGAAACTTGGGCAACATAAAAACTGGAACATCCATTTATGAAGCGTCCGTATAGCGTTTCTCAACCGATTCCACTTTCCACTATCAAACGCCTGAGAGAGGAGCGACCTCCTGCTGAGGTTTTCCCTCTCTGTTATCTTCCACAGCCACACAGTCATGCCGGCTGTTAACTATTAAAATCAATCACTGTCTTACTCCATTGATAAAAATAAAAATAAATCGTTCGTACTTTCATTGTACTTTTTGTTATCTACATACAAACGTCTTAACTACCGTTTCCAGATTAACACCAGTAGTACCTGATATCATGACTCATATTTCTGTTAATTTAGCGTCAGTCGACTTGAGGCCGACGTCAGCACGACCTCTTAAGAACAGCTTTCTCCTTGGAGTGTCAATATAAGTGCAGAGTTGCAGACGTAATGCACAGGCCGGGCCTTTCTTATCAGCTCTCCCACTCGCTGATGCTGTATACTTAAGTAACTCTTACTGAGGGCATTTGGGACTTTCAGCAAATAAAAACGGCACAAGGGTGGTTTCTCCTCAACGGATGGGAAATTGATTAAGTCTGACCGGCTCAGAAAATCAAACAGGTTACACCATACAGTCATTGTTGAAGTTGTTGGGGGGGAAAGTCAGTCGCTTGCTGACATCGTATGTCCAGTGTCCAAAAAAGGTAATTACCATGATTATCATCAGGTATGCTTGACTACTCGGTTCACTTGTAGCCGTGAAATGGCGTTTTTAGGAGCATTGTTTCTGTCAGGAATGTGAGCAGCATGGGTCAAACTCTACATTTGGTTAATGAGTAAATGCCAAGAAGGGTTGGTGCCTCTTGGAAATCACTCCCAGATAAAACAAAAGATGTTCAAACAGAAGCTAAAAGTATATATATAAAAAGAAATCTACATAATTTGTGATGAGAATGATGTTTCTCTCTCAAAACCATGTTAACACAACCAGTTCAACAAACCTTACAGTTGACTTTATGAACCCACCACTACCCTTTTTTGAAACCTGGACCAGGAAGAAGAGAGTTCAATAACATGTTTAATGATTTGATCAGTTAAAACACGAGACTCTTACTGTTTTGGGCATCTTGGCTCTGGTTGGTGGACGAGCTCCAGCAGAAGAAAGTGTCTCCCAGGTTGACTGAGGCTGCAGTGGCCGACTCCCAGCACAACCTCCACCTGATAAAGAAAGCCGCTCCGCTCTCGCGAGCAAGCAGGCTCAAGGGCAGGGCTTGTGTCCTTTGAACTCGTAGGCTTGTAGATCACTCACGGTAACGTGGGAGGTTGGACGTCGTCGCTATCGCGCAGTCACTGACAGCTTTACTTCCAGTGTGACCACCCCGGCCGAGCAAGACGCTCCACCCAGAGACAATCACCTATCTCAGCACCCGCACTGCTGCTGCTGCTGCTGCTGCTGCTGCTGCTGCTGCTGCTGCTGCTGCTGCTGCTGCGACCTTTGATCGGACCACGCAAGGCTACCGGCTATATAAGCCTGGACGTTACTATTTATGCTGCAGTGTGGAGATGACACGAGTGAGGCATAATGAAATCACATCAAGATAACAGCAGCATGTTTCTGTGGAAGAGTCGACTGAGACAAACCCCTGAGGAGCTTTATTAAGATTCATATACTTTAATGAGAATTGTAGAAAAACAAAAACAAAAAACAATCAGGTTGAAACAACATGGACCGATTCTGATCATGTAAACATTCACAGAGCTGCACGTTCACAGTTTTTAAATCACATAACAACAACAACAACAACATTTTATAGAAAACTAATCAAATGCTCTTTGTGTTTGTTTTTACTTCATTTGTTCTTATCGCTCTGACAGATGTGGAACATCAGCACCGCAGGTGTATGGAGGTAAAAAATATTAAATATCTATCATCTTTCTCTACATATGAGAGTTTGAAAACTAAGATCTGAATAATTTTTACATTTTTAAAAATGTCCTTAAAAAGATATAGTGTATACTGAAATGATTGAAATGTGAAATGTGTGCATTGAAGCTCCCAGAGCTGATAAAGACCATTGTCAATCTTCAGTTCATTCATTTGTAACCCTAATCCTAACCCTTTTATATTTGTTTCTGATTCTGGTGAAATAAAAACAAATTCTAAGAGATAAAAAAAAAAATCCTTCATGAAACGACTGTGATTTGATTAAAACTCATCTTTGATTCTGAAATGAGGCTGGTCCTCTGGTTTGAAGTCTTCGTTGGGACTTCCGTCCTCCTTGAGGATGCGTGACGCCGTGTATCCCACAATGGGATACTTTGTTTTGTACGTTCCCTCAAACACACTGTCCAGAGACTGGAGCTGCTCCTCACTGAGGCCCGACTGTGTAAAGACAGAGAGAGACACAACCTGTTACTAACTCCTGTGGAAGAAGATGGTGTCAGGATGTAGAGGTTACAAAGCGCTTGTGATAAATACATCCTTTGTATGTTTTACTCATTTACTTTTCAGTTTATATTAATGTCAGCAGCCAAAGAAGGAAAGTAGAGGAGGAGGTATTATCATATTGTTTTCTGTTTAACCATGGGAGAAAGTCTGTGAACACTTATTTGCACAAGTCCAAGTGTTTACTGTGAGTGCTGAAAACAAATTAGGTTTATCAACACATCTAAGATTTTAATGCAGAGTCCCTGTGAATGAGGCGACTGAAGTACGCTCTGTGTTGTTGTTTTTTATTGTTAATTATTTAATTATCCATTTTAGAATAAGACAGTCTTGTCCTTTTGACATATTTGTCTCTTAATGACACAGTTTAATGTTTTTGGATTCATGCTGGTTTGCTGACAGAGCTGCAGCACAGCGGTTAGCGGTGTCACCACACTGCAAGAAGGTATTATGGCCGTTCTGTGTGGAGTTTAACGTGTTCTCTCTTTCTTCATTATATTCTACATAATATACCATATGCTACTGTATACATATACATATCATATGGTGAAGACAATGGGTGGATGGGTTTTCTTTCTGAGAGTTAGAGGAGAAGATTGACACATGCGATATGTCAAATATGATGCATATATGAGATAGTTATCTTAGAAAATCTGCCGACCAGCTCCTCTAAAGCTGATTAACATGCTTTATTCTGTCTGATATGAAAAAAAAGGTTTTACAGGGAGTTTATTGAACCATTTCTTGACTGATGAGAAGGCAAATCAACAATTAAGTACTGAAAAGCACCAGAAATGAAACGCAGAGGAAAAAATCTCTGACATTTCAGTTCTATTTATGTCCTTGAGCTCTTTAAGTGTTGGCTGAATTTTCCATTTCCTCATTTTTAAGTGTCCACTCCCAGTGTTCCTCTTACGTACAATATATTCAGGCTGTATCCACCCAAACAGGCTTTAAGGGTTTTTGTCTATTTCATTTTCTTACAAGGCGACCGACTAACTCTCAGGTGTCAGGTGTCGGTGTTCTCCACCCACAGGACTCAACAGAAACAGAAACATGACCAGCCTCTGGGAAAACACAGTAATCCAAAGTGCTCAGGTGGGACGACAGGCGGACGCTCAGACTGAACTCACAGTGTCTGATGTCAGGTCTGCAGCGTCCAGAGACATCTTCGCCACAGCGCGGGTGCAGTCCTTTCCAACCAGGGCGTTGTACGCAGCACCTTTACCATAAAAGTCTACAGAGGGGAAAAGGAAACAGTGAAATGTTTTAACATATATCTTAAAGGGATAAAGGTGTTTTTTAATTCATGAAAGCTACCGTTTTTCTTTTTAATTAAAGCAGAAGTAAGCGGAATATTTGTGTTAATATAAGTCTTAAATAGTTATATCTTCCGACGGCAATCACTTATATAGAGTGTTTGGTCCGAAACACGGGTCTGTCAGTCACTGACAGACCCGAGCCGAGGAGAAAACTTTCCTTGAATCCTACAACCTTTATCCAATGAGGAGAGAGAACGGCATAAAGGGGCGGTCCTCTCTGTGTGTGCAGCCAAGGGATGCGCGTGAATGTGGTGACGTAGGGACGAGGGCGGGGACCAGGGCTGTCAGAACGAACTTCGCTATTCAAATACAATTCGAATGTTAGTCAAAATGAGAACATTCGAAGGTGGAAACTGACGTTCGAACGTTTTTAACGAGGCAAATTAACGTGGTGCGTCGCGACGCGGAGTAGTACACATGTTGATAAAACAACATGCAGTTGTTGTTGTGCACAAGGTAAAGCTGCAGCTTCAAATATACAAGCAGAGTTTTTTTAATTGCCCGTTCATTCGGCTGCCACGGTGCGCGTATGTGTCCCCACACTACACGCACACCTTTTCTTTTTTTTTTTTAATTGATAGATCCGCGGACCACTTGTGTGCTGATCAAGGATCAGCTGTGATCTGTTGCACCACAAGTTACTCTGTGCCCTCCCTGCAGCCCCCGCGAGGCGGGGGGGCGCCGCCGCCTGTGAAGCCGTGTTTCCACCGAATCAACGATCCTTCTTTTTTTTTTTTTTTTACCGCAACACATGGTTCACGTCAAGATAAGCTATGTATTTTTCCATAGTCTTTGTTTAACACTTTTGGACTTTTGGTTAAGTAACCATGGACAGCTCCTATGCAGGTTCGTTCTGCTGTGTCGTTGTCGCCACCGTCATCGCTGCCCCCCCCCCCCCCCCACCCCTATAATGAGCTTAAAAAGAAACATTAAAAATTTGAATATTAGTCGAATATTTAACATAAGATGGGTTAGAAATTCGAACCTGATTTTGGGGGAAGATTGACAGCCCTAGCGGAGACTGCTAACTCCATCGGCTGACAAGAAGTTAGCCAAAACGACCGGATCGCTTACTTCTGCTTTAAACATAAATGCATGAAACTTCTTAATTTTATCTTGAAAATTTAAATAGTCTAACTTTAAGATGTTGAGGAGCAGTGGGAAAAGCACTTAATACTTAATTTGAGTAAAAGTATAATGGCTCGAAACGAAAAACAACTCCTCTAGTAAAGATATAAAAACATTACCAAGTAGGAAAAAATGCCCTTACTGTTGATAGATTATTGTATATAACATTAATAGATTGTAAAAACTGATGCATCAGTGTGTAGATAACATTTTACTGTGCGGCTGGTTGAGGTGGAGCTGGTTTATCAAGGTTAGCCTAATAGGTCGCTCCCCTCCAGAGGGTCACAAGATAAAAGTAAATCTGAACACTGTGGTGTATGAAAGAGGAACAAATGTCGCTCTGATAAAAAATATTTCCATTTTTCCTTTGAACTTTGTCTCTGCTGTGTGCTAATTTGTAATAATCTGGATATTTCCACTTCTTTGAGCTTCAAATATGTGAGAATTTTAAGGAGGAAATCGAGTCAAAACAACTGAATTTAATATGTTTTGTTTCCTGCCTCTACTTGACACTTTAATTTAAATCATATATAGTGGACTGATAAATATGTACCAGTATTTTATTGTATGTCTGCTCCTAGCAGGTGTCTCCTGACAGTGAGACCCTGTGACTCAGTGAGATTACACGCCTAAATAAAGGTTAAACAACATTTATTTTTGTTCTTTACAATTTATTATATGGTATTAAGTGGAAATCTTGCTTGTGTCTTTCCATTGTAAATGTAATGGATTACAGTTACAGTTAGCTGCTACATCAAACCTAAGTAGCCTACAAGCACTTCAAAATGAAGAGTGCAATACATAAGTAACTGTTTAATTACTTCCCTCTCACTGTAAATGAGCAGTGGTAGAAGTACTCAGATGTTTTACTTAGGTAAAAGTGGAAATACAACATACAGAAACATTTTATAAGAGGTAGCCTAATTGGTGATGCATTCAAAGTTTGAGTTATTCCAGCTCTAAATTAAGCCAGTGAAGTGTTTTATTTACCTTTTCCTTTGGTGACATCGAACACCACTCCCTTCACTGCCATATAAATAGGTTGTGCCTCCTAAAACAGGGCGGAAAAAACAGATAAACCGTGAACACACCTGTATGTTTTAGATGCATGTGCACGCAGGTACAAACACACACACACACACACACACACACACACACACACACACACACACACACACACACACACACACACACACACACACACAGGATTATATGGTGAGTTATTTTACCTCGCTGCCGTCGTATCTCTTCAGCTCCTCCTCCGTGAACAACCGGACCGGCGTAGTGGCCGCTTTATACTTTAATTTAACATCTGTGGCTGAAGTTGCACACAGGACAACGAGGAGGACGCAGATTTTCTCGGTTGCCATAGAGAAGCTGCAGTTTGTTGACTTGAAATGCGGAAACTCTGTCGCGCGCTCCCCTATCACTGCTGCTCTTCTGCTGGTGCGTTTAAAACCATCGGAAATGTCAGAGACACGTGGTTTGCACAGCTGTATGTGGCCTATGGAGGGCTGTGTGCTGTCTTTGATACCTTGATGTGGCCTAATACATGTTGTGGAGTAATTGGAGAAAAAAAACTGTATACTGTGTAATAAAGTTTGTTAAAGTGACACACAAACAAAGATTAAACCAGAAAGGCTGCATTTATTGTGTTTTTATACAGGTGTTTTATGTATTTTTTGTGAGTCTGTGATTCATGTTTTTTGTCATTGTGCCATGTATTTCCCTCAGCTGCTGCTAATGACATTACACTTAGAATAGAATAGAATAAAAAAATACTTTATTGTCTACCTTTGCATACAAAGGCAGAAATGTGTGTTTGGCTATCTATCTATCTATCTATCTATCTATCTATCTATCTATCTATCTATCTATCTATCTATCTATCTATCTATCTATCTATCTATCTAAAGAGAAAATAAGAAATACAGAGAAATAAACTCATGGAGCACAAACCAAAGACACAAAAGCCAGAGCCAGAGTAAGATCTGGATACACTATTATACTGTAACAACAATAATAGAATTAAATTAGAATTGGAATTTGTACTTTCATTTATTTTTAATAAAATATGAAATAAAATACTTAAATTCAATTTCTAATTTTCTATTCTTAAACAATTTATATTACTAAATACATGAGTAGGCAATTTACTTTATTTGCTGTTTCAGTTATAGTTATAGATATTTTAGATGATAAAAAATCAATTTGTTTATGTTCAATGGAATTTATAAACAATAATTTGATCATCTATAATAGATGTTGTATTTCTTACATTTTTACTGTTCATTTCATTCAACTTTACAGTAATATGTAGGTTAAAAATAGAGAATGAATATGGTCAAAATCATGATGATTATTTATCACAAAAGGTGATCTATGAATCCTCCTATGAGCACCTGAAGGCAGCACTAGGTCACAACCTGAGAGAAGGAAACAAGGAAACCAGGCTCGAGCTCGTCTATTGGTCCGCGGCGTCTCGTGCCTCCTCGTTATCATGGGATGGGCTTTATCGTCGAAGCCAAAACCCCCACTGGGCGTCTGGTCTGGTGTGTCTCTCCCTCCCTGAAGAGTCAGTGGGACCTGAACTGGGACCTAAACTCGGACCAGGGCGACAACAAACAAACTCCAGTACAAAGAAAAATGTATCGGATATGTATTAAAATCACTTTCAAGACTTTTTCTTTTTCTTCTTCCTCCTCTTCTTAAAAAGCTGAGGTCGTGTTTGTCCTGTGAGAAGTGCAGAGTAATGCTCAGGAAAGAAAGTTCCCGGTCATACCAAGAGGTAGGATGATAAGGTCACTTCTTTTAATGTGTTTGTTTGTTCGGTCTTATCTTTGGCGTTTATCTGAAAGTTACTTACAGTGTATATTATTAATGCAACTTCCCAAAACAAGTGGCGCGTCCACTCGGTTCACTTCACTTCACTGACCTCATGTGACTGTGCAGCTGACGACTGCAGGAAAAAGCAGCTTCCTATAGTATGAAATGAGCTGACTTCATGTTTTTCCTTGACTCTCTGACTGACTGGTCCTTGTGTTGGACTTCAACTCTGCTCTGAGCTTGGTCCACTGTCAATATGGAGCACTTTTATTACAAACAATGGAGCAGGAAGTCCTCACATGCTTTAATATACAGGTGAAAGTATGAGTACTACAGTGTAAAAGTACTATAAATAAAAGTAAATGTACTTAAAGCTACTAAAGTAAAGGTTCTGCAGAGGAATCCCTGCTACACTGTAAAAAAAATGTCATATTATCACTTGTTTATTACTGATTAATTTGTATATAGTGGTGTTATATTGGTGTTCAATGTGGAACTGCTTTCAAACTTCAGACCGTTTGTATGTAAAATATTAAAATGTAAAGTAAATAGAAACCAGAGGCTGTGACAAATAAAGTTAAGTACAATACTGACGTAAATGTACTTAGTCATTTTCCCGCCTCTCCACTGATTATAGGATAGAAAAGTGAAGCAGTGCACAGTCACAACAGGTTGTTTATTGTCCGTTGTTTCGAGGTGAAAGTAGATGAGTCAAACACAACAGTCCTGCAGTAAATACTTCTGCATTACAAGTTACAATGTTCCGCTTTTGTTCCAGACAGGTGTTGATTCAGTGATAGACGATTGTTTCAAACAGTCAAACTCTGCACAAAACACTGTTAAACGAAAATATAAATGCTGTGGTATGAGGGAAATGTTTCCAAATGAAGGATGTCTTGTACAGAGAATTATATCAAGTTCAGAACAGAGACTTATTATGTCATTATATAACTTTACAATAGTTTTCAGACTGATATAACAAGTTGATTTTATCACGATATAAATTTTGTTTTATAGTCACCATTTATCTCCTCCAGAGACGTAACAAGAAGCAAAAACCCTTCAGTACATAAGCATAACAATGTGACCTTTAGTATTTTTGAAGGTTTTATGCTATAAATTACACAAAATTAACCAGGATGACTCTGTCAG
This sequence comes from Trachurus japonicus, assembly GCF_045865225.1. Taxonomy (NCBI): domain Eukaryota; kingdom Metazoa; phylum Chordata; class Actinopteri; order Carangiformes; family Carangidae; genus Trachurus; species Trachurus japonicus. Next base: position 7,147,803 of record NC_140928.1, on the reverse strand, counting down.
AATATGTTGTAAAAGCAGAAAGTTTTATGTTTTGTTGTAGTTTAAATCAAATAACATGACAGTTTACTAGGAACATAAACCTTGTTCTTCCCTTATTAAAGAACAGTTTTGCAGTGAGTGCAGGTTCGTGTGCAGGCACCATCCTTCTCTATTGAGTGCATCTTTATCATGAACTCTCTCTCTCTGTTTAATTGTCTTGTTTTTTGTTTTACTTCACAGTTTAATGATTGTGACGATGACGAGGAGACGGTCACGGAGCAGCTGGAGGACGAGGAGCCCAACGGCGACATCTCACAAGGTGAAGCTCAGACTTGAACTTGTACAATCTGTCTGTGCATAGTTACAACATCTTTATTAAGATATTTGATGAATTCAGCATGATCTGAACCATTATTTTATCCTTCTTGACTCCTCTCTCCGTCTCTGCAGAGGATGACATCAGGGAGAACGGTCCTCCGATGCGGTTCAGTAAAACCTGCCTGAAGAACGTCTTCACGGTCGTGCTCATCTTCATCTACCTGCTGCTGACGGCGGTGGCAGCCTTCCTCGCCTATCAGACCATCTCTGACTTTTTGGTCAAACTCAACCACCCGGTCATGTCGGTCACTTACAAGGAGATGGAATCGTTTTCTCACCCAGGTTTGTACGAATAATACACTTTAACATAATGTAAACATGCTATATTTAACAAGTAAACTACACTTTAAGTTGTTTAACAGTGTTGATTCAAGTCAAAAATGTAATCTATCCCTCTTAAATGTAGTGGAATAGAATTATAAAATATTATTTCTGACATATAGCATGCATACCACAAAGGGCTGAAGTACAGTGTTTGAGTAAATGCTTATTTATGTTCCACTGCTGCAAAGTAATAGAAACAAACTGAGCAGAAACACCACGTCAGCCATGTTTGATCTCTGAGGTCCAGCTGGCATTAATAATGGGTGACTGGGTAAATGATCTATTAGATGGTGTCGTGGTTTGGGTGAAGGTCACATCAAGTAAAGTAACAGCAGAATTAAAAGTCAATGTATGCAGTTATTCTGTCTTTATAGCCTTTAATGCTCTTCAACTTCAAAACATGTGAAAAGTCAAGTTAGTTCACTACAAAAACTCAAAATCTTACTAAGAATATTTGTCTTATGTCATTTCTAGTCATAACAAATCTAATTATACTTAAAATAAGACTCATCACATTAAAAAGTAGCTTGTTTTTAGACACTTTTTTATTTTTTTCAAGCATTTTTCACTTGAAATAAGTAGAAAAATCTGATAGTGGATCAAGTTTTTCTTTCTTATTCCAAGCACAAAAAAACTTGCTTTGACTGGCAGATTTTTCTACTTATTTCAATCGAAAATTAGTTTGAAACAAGTGAAAACTGTCTAAAAACAGGGACTATTGGCTCATCTGTTCGCTTAAATTTGAAACCCTGAAAACGTCAGAGATGTGGAGACTGATTAAGAGATATCGGTTCAGGCCGCGTCACGTCGCTGGAATTAAGAAACACCAGATAATGAAGTCAAGATCAGACTTTATAGTGACAGTATCACCAGTGAGATTAAGCCCAACACAAACACTGCAGGGATTAAGTTGTACAAGTGGACAGTGTACTCATTGTTCCACTGAAGTATGTGGTTACATTGTAATTATATTGTTCATTATTGGTTGTTGTTTCTACCAGCAGCAACATTTGGTTAAACCAGGACTTTTATCTCCTGTTAACTCATAAACGTTTATGATGATGTGAAATGAACTTCAGTCACGTCATGATATCAGACAATGAAGGTTTTCAGGCAGTTTTTGAGTTTGGTTGTGTCGTCAATGCTGAACATGAACATCACTGTTGTCTGTATTTATGTATTTATTTGTCTTTTAAAAATTTCTTTTTATTGAGATTAATGTTCAGACGTCACAGCTTTAGATAAAAGTATACCACCCTCATTTATCCCCCTACACAGATATTTCTATTCATATATTTTCAGCCTGTCAGAGTATTGAAAAATAATAATTGTAATAATAATAGATTTACTTATAATAATAAAGGGAAAAAAAGAAAATTACATTGAAATTAATTGATTAATAGATTACCAAGAAAAAGGTGAAATTATAAAGAGATAAAATAAAAATAGGGCAGAAAATGTATTAATCTTATGTATCACAGTGTTTATCTTTATCTAAACTAACTGTATTTAAGTGTGTCCTCCTGTGTGTTTTTGTGTCTCTGAGCAGGTATCGCTCTGTATCCTGGTAAAGCTCAGCTGCTGGGCTGCCAACACCACTACCACGACTACATCCCACCTTTAGTGGACCCGGGGAAACCTCAGGAAATAGACTGTGAGATCGATGAAGTGGATTACTACGGGCCGTTCTCGAATCGGCAACAGGTCAGTCAGACATAATGAAAACAGTCGGCCAAACTGGGATTTGCAGATCCGAGCAAATGTGCATGAATATTTGACGCCGACTCTCTCTGCTTCTGTGGCACAGAAACGAGCTCTGGTGGTCCGCGGGCCGTCCGACGTCAGAAACAAAGAGCTGATCTTCATGCAGTTCAGTCAGAACGAGACAGAGGAGGACTTCAGTGGCATTACTTACATGCTTTTTGCCAAGTTTAGCGACTTGACTAACAGGTAACCAAACAAACAAACAACAAAGTATTGATCGTGTAGATGTGTTGACTGCTGTGATACCTTCTCTCTCTCTGGTGCGTTTTGTTATGCGGATTGCGGACACCCTGATAACACACATTGACTGCTTCATTGTTTACACACTCGCCACAAAGTATCTGTGTAATGTAAGAGTCAATTATGTGAACGGCTGTGAGACACACAAAGTCAATAGTAAATAGTGATTTACAAAAGTTATTTCACCCGGTGTGATAGTAAGTAGCCAGACGTGTAGGAGATAACCCACACATGTGTTTGTACCTGTGACTTTTTAGTGCAAATAAATCAGAGTTCATGAGGGACTGTGAGAGGAATTACTCCATGTGGACCTTCTCTGGAGGATTCAGAACCTGGGTCAAGATGTCTTTGGTGCAGACGTCTGGGAAAACCAATGAATCTGTCGAGTTTCGGCAAGAGGTATTACAGTAACGTCAAATCGACGTATACGTGCTTATTAAATTATATGGAAATTGATTTCAAAGGTTTAACTTCGCCATTTTTGTTGTATTTTTCTAGTCCACCGTGGTGAAGTTCAACGATAAGAGACCTGACTCGGAACAAGCCAATCAGCTTTTCTTTGCTGTTTTTGAATGGCGGGATCCTTTCATGCAAGAAATCAGACTGGTAAGTTTCTCCCCAGACGTTTTGTTTTTTGTTTTTTTACTCACTTCTTATCAGCACGTTAACACAAAACGTTGCTCATTTCCACAAACAGATAGTCACGGCAAATCCTTGGAACTCTATAGCCATCCTCTGCGGGGTCTTCATGGCTTTCTTCAAGGCTGCTAACTTTGCCAAGCTCACCATTCAGTGGATTATCAAGATGCGTAAGAGGCATCTGAGGAATAAAGCTCGGGAACTGAACCAAATCAGCTGAAACACCGACGACACACTGTGTTGTGTGTTGGGATCCAGATTCGACAAAGCACTAATCTAAGAGTTGTTTTAAACTGATGTTTGCGCACAAAATATGACGTATTAATATTGCCTCCACTGAACCAGATGATTGATATATATTTCCTAGAAAATTTAAATGACATTTTCTCAAAACATTTCTGATTATAGGCACATAAAAGAAAATGCTGTGAGGGTTAATACATGTGGTTGTCTAAAAGGTCTACAACTCCAAAAAGAAATGTGAACTCTGGTCAAAATATTGAAAATTTCACTGGTTCTCATGTTGACGGTCTCATTTTAAAGGGAATATTGATGTCTGTTATTTGTGTGTCCTTGTTTTTTTCAAAGGAATGCTGAGTAATATCCTGTTATGTCACAAAACTTTATCATGGAGATGTAGCCAAACAGGGACCACTGGATAATATTAGAAACTCTAAAGGGATCAGAAACTACTTCTCTGCTGTTCATTTATATACATAGACCTGGAGCCAAATATGCCCTGAGCAGATTTGTACCCAGATACTGTTGTTTGTATTTGATTTTAATGTATGTATTGTAAAGATGTGTGGGTGTGTTCATTTACTTGAATAATTGTCTGAATTTATTTAGTTGTTTTTCACTATTGTATCTCACATGCTGTTTTTAGAGATTTTAGAAAATAAATATATATTTTTATGCTTGAATGTTACCTATTGTGGTCAAGAACAATTCAAAATCTGAAAAGGTGATTAATTTATTTCCTCTAAACCCTTTTCTCACCCATCTATCCATACTCAGGCCAGTCAGGGTTAGAATTACCTCCTATCGTCACAGACAGAGATTGCTTGAAAAGCCAGTGAGAGTATACTATGCTATGATTTTGACTTTAGTGGAAGAACTTTCAAATTTATTTCAAATTCATCAAACAAAGGAGCACTTGCTTTTTTAACATTTCTAATTATTTTTCTGAAAAAATCTGGAAGAAAAAAAAATCTTACATATTCCAAGCAATTCAAAATCTTACATACATTTTATGGTATGTTGTAAATAGTCTATGGCTGCTCATTTGGGAAAGTTGAGCAAACTTGACAAGCGGTTTTTGATCTAAGCAAAAATGTGTCTCTGAATATATCTTCTACAAGACATTTACAGTTTAGATGGATCTGTAACGTTCACATTTCTTAACAAAAAAAGTGAGTAACAAACTTTATCTTTTAGGCTACTGCATTTTAAAATCATAATAGAAGAATACATTTTTTTTAAACCAAGAGCTGACTGAGTTGTCAGTGTTTTCTGGGCTGAATGTTATTGTTAAACTCCAGCTAAAATGCTGTAACCAACCACACACACATCTGGATGTTATTAAAAGGTAGCCAAATAGTTACTTTTCCTGATAATTAGTTACTTATATAATGTAATAACTCAGTTATGTTGGAGGGGAAGTAACTAGTAACTATAACTACATGCAAATGGGCTAATATAGGCTACAATAAGAGAAATACGCTTTACCACAACCAAGAGCAGCCTGAGGTTTCCCGTGTTTCCCGAGTACCGATGTTCTTGAACGCACCCTGGGCTGTAGTTCACTTTGGGGTCGAGGTGGATGTTATTGTTAGCTCCAGCGGTTGGATCAGAAAATGCTGTAACCACACACACATCTGGATGTTATAAAAGGTAGTCAGCAGTCTTATCTTGGTGCTTGGGGTGTATAAAAACAAACCGTGTCGCTTTTTTAAAAAACTAACATGAATTTAACCACATTTCGTTGGATGTTTCGTTTGGTATCGTTAGCTACTAGCATGCTACTGCTAACTAGCCTGCTAACCCACTTGTTAAATCTTCTACGTTTAGAACGAGTTGAGTTTAAACCTTTCAGCCGTTATTGTCCGTTTTAACAGTTTGTGTCCACGTGCAGCTTCAAGAGTGTGATGTCATTTCTGTTCAAATTTTAACCTATCGATCACGAGGTCACTGACATAATGTATGCTAACTTAGCAGCTAAGCTAACAACAACAACAATCTAAATCTGTTTCACCGAAAGCGTTTTGTAAACTGTAAAAAAAACAATGACAACAGTTTTTTAGTGCTTGGTGTTACTGTTTAGTGCGTGATAAAAGTTAGTTGCAGTTGTTATGAAAATGTTACCTGTTTATATATGCAACTTGTGGTGTTAAACTTCTGCACCAAGTAGCTAACTGTTAGCAGCTAACTTATCTAAGTTAAACACTTAAATGATCATTTGTGCAGACTGACCCGCCCTCCTTTGTTGTGTTGTCGCTCTGATTCTGCAAGTATTTCATTACAACATAGCTTTGAATCTCCCTATGTTTTTAAATCTAACTTTCCAGAAAAGTATCTATGTAGCTTTGCAAGAGCAGGAGAAAGTTTATTGTTGATTGAAAACACAGTTAGTCTGAACCTTTGCACGGCTTCGATCGCGTATCCCTTGAACGTAGCAGCAACTAAAACCAGCAGCTAATGTCAGTGTTAGGTAATGTGTGGGTTATATTATAACACTAGTGTACTGTCCATCCTGCTACGCCCCACAGATCCGTGTGCTGAGAGGGAACATGAGCCAGGGATCCTCCTAGAGTTTAACTGTAAATAGCTGCCCTCTGATGCACAGAAGAGAAATAGTGACGGGGACGTTGTAACAGCCTCCATAATGTCATGAACAAAATATAGGACGAACTAATGATGAGGGTGAGGGAACCTTCTAGACCTTCACTGTGGTCATTATCGGGTTTATTCTGTATTTAACTAACCACTCAGACTGATGGAAATTTAGTGTTGTGTGAAAATATGAAAAGAAAAGTGGCAATAACAACAACTTTCAATCAATGCATAATGTTTTCAGGTAGATCAGTTGTGAGGTCAAAGGGTCACAGAGGTCAAAAAGTCAAGAAAGAAATTTTACCCAAACTCTAATAGAGACTTGTTTTGGGTTTTTTTTAGACACGTCTCTGTCTGTCTCTGTCAGTTGTTGCCAGATTTTATTTAGTACAAGCTGCCTTTGTATACTTTAATGGCACCATGTTCTTTGACTGAAGATTTGATTGATTTGTCACATGAGTTCATGTTGCCAAAAAATCTTTGCTTCGTTAAATAACTGATTTATTTCAGGTGCTTTTATTGTGTAGGTGTCCTTCCCCTTTCTGGATTTATTTTAGGTCATCCTTTATCTACACTCATACACTTCAAATTTTCTTTTTTCTGACTGCAGATTTTAGAGTTAAAATATAAAAACTCAAATTATAGACATGGAATTGATGATTACTTTTTATTTTTTCATTGTGGTTTTGTTTGATGTTGTTGCAGAGGTTTTATAAAGGAAACAAATATTCTTTTCAACTCATGTTGGCAAAAACTTTGCTTCGTTAAATAGCTGATTTATTTCAGGTGCTTTTATTGTGTAGGTGTCCTTCCCCTCTCTGGATTTATTTTAGGTCATCCTTTATCTTAATCACACTCATACACTTCAAATTTTCTTTTCTCTGACTGCAGATTTTACAGTTAAAATATAAAAACTTGACAAACTCAAATTATAGACATGGAATTTATGTTTACTTACTACAAATATTCTTTTACACTTTTATTCATGCTTTTAATTTGTCTGCAATTAATAAAAAAAAATCAACATGTCAGAAGAGGACAAGGCCTCTGAAGGGTCAGCTGTATTTTGAGAAGGCGTTGTTAGTGCAGAAGCACCTGACAACAGCCCACAGGCATAACTCGACCAGCAGCAGCTCGTGGCTGGCGGTCGTTTCCCACCCTGTTTAGTGGACGGACGTTAAACACGTACAGACATATCCCCGATGCTGCCGTGGTGGCTCTGCTGCCTCCCTGGCCACAGAGTTGCTCTATCAGCAGACTGGAATTAGACCAGTGTCCAGGTTGAGCCGGGTGCTGGCATTTGGGCTGTGGCACTGAGGCATGTTGTTGAATAGCGAGGTGTGGTTGCACAGAGAAAATAAGCTGTAAACTCCCTCTGCTGTTCTGGTTGGATTTGTCTGACTTGTTGCTAAGAGCTCAGTTACATACACACAGGAAATTCAGTGTGTAACCTAATTATTATCCAACTGAGATTGAACCACATTGAGTTTATAATTCAATTTCGTAGTGTTGTTTTGTGCTTTATAACTGCCTGATGAGTCCTGTTGCTTTAACCAGTTTCTTCTGTTGACAGTAATGGCCTGAGGTTCACCTGCAATAAAAAAAATGGCGAGAGACAGGAAGTGCATCCTGTGTGAAACGGTCCACGCCTCCAAACAGGTAATTCAGCTTTCAACAAATGGTTTTTGTTTAAATCCTGTAGGATTAATTTGATACAGCCAGGAGCCCTGGCTCCATTAACACGTTGTTAGATTCAGATGAGCTGTGCAACACCAAGGACTTTACACACAGTCATCAATGCAGCACAGCAGTATCATAAAATGTGTATTTGCTGTTGTGCACATGGTTTTTGTGTTGAAGTTCCTTTATAAAAAGTGATTATACATATTTTTCTCTTGTGCTCTCCAACATTTAATCACATTACATATGCATACTTGCATTCCCTGGCCATGTAACCCTCCTCCCTCTGCGATCAATAGTGTTATTAATGGCTGAACCAATCTTAAAGTGTTTTTAATGTGCCTCTTTGGTGGTTTATCTTTTATTGGTGTTTGCAGGAGATGGACGAGCACATGAGAAGTATGCTGCACCACCGGGAGCTGGAGAAGCTCAAAGGCCGGTGAGTTGTTCCTCTGCTGAAAATGAACAACATGCACAGAAATCATCACTGAGTTTTTTACAATATAACGACTTAAAAACCACATCAATGTGTTGCAGAAAGTTATGATATCATGCTGACGTTTTATCTCCTAAATGTTTTCAGATATGCATTTTACTCATTACACAGTACTTGTGTAAACGTATGTGTAACGGTCAAACAAAAGCTTTGACTTTGATTCAAGAGTTTTGTCTGAATCCATCTGGGTCACAAGACACGTGTGCACACGGGCACGTGGTGGTGAAGTGGATATAGGGGCAGCTGTCTCAACTGTGGCACATATATTTAGACACAATCTCTCTCCGGAACAACAGGCATGACCGATAGAAGGCAACTGGCTCTATCTCGTGACCCCCCTGTAGATTACTAAAAGTATGCGGACCCGTTGCTGACTTGGAAGAATCTCGAGCAGCTCAAATACTGATTCAGATGTTGCTAAGTTACTGGGATTTACATCGTCATAAACACAGGCATCGCTAAGACAGCATCTTTTTAGGCATATTATAAGATGATACGAGCAACGCGGTATGCAGGATGTGCCAGGTTTGGGGGAATTAAGAAGATGGAGGGGTAGTTTTACAAGAGGACATGTTGTAGTAGAAAACTGTCTGACCAGGGATGAGAAAAAGAAAACGTGTCGAACCTGGAAAGTAGCCCAGTCTTATTGCAGTGTTGTGCCTGAACATGTTCAATGAAAGATCGTTCATGAACTTGTTCCGCTTGATGAACGTTATTGTGAACACGTTCATTCTGGCGTTTGTGAACGGCGCTCTCTCACAGCATAAACTTCTTTCAAGAGTTTGCCAGATTTCCATAGAAAACCCAGCTAAAACACAGCTAAAACACAGCTAAAACACAGCTAAAACACAGCTAAAACACACCGTAAACAGGCCTTAAAGGTCCAGTGTGTAAAATGAGGGGAAAACAGTGATATCTAGTATTGCAATTCTATTCTATCTTGAATCGTGCTCTCTGGTTGGCTGGATTTTCCGTTCCGCACAAACAAAGCAAGACCCTTGCTATATGTATAAAAGAATAGTTATAAGGCTATGAAAACCAAACAGATTTCATTTTATAGTGATTATACACTTATACAAATATATTCATTAGTAGTATATCCAGATTTTGCCAATAAACCTTGACAAATATTACAGCACTGGACCTTTAATATGTGGCAGAAAAACCACCCAATCTGGCAACACCAGCCACCACACTGTCGCAGTGTCACATGCGTGAATGAGGATTCAAAATTGGATACGAAGATGAAATCTGACACATAGTTTTAGTGGTAAAACTGATAAAATAATTGCTGTCTGTGGTTCTATATGGGCTGTGGCAATAATTTTGAAGAATAATAGCTCGGGGCAATGTATAAAAAAAAAAAAAGAACTACAGTATGAACTGGTTCATTTTGAAACCGTGAACTTAGTTCAAAATTTTGAAATATAAACTATGAACTGAACTAATTCATTTTAAAATTTGTGAAGTGAACTTTGAACTAGTTGATGTAGAAAGTGAACTTTGCCAACTGCACGAGACGAGAGGTCAGAAGATGGCAGCGCGCCATGACACAGATATGAAGAAGAAATTGAGACGGAGCCAGGGAAGTCCGAGTCACGGGGGCTGACATAGTTGGGAGAGGTTTTGAAGTGGAGGCTGTAAAGCAGCTGCACGCGGCTCCGGTTTCACAGGCGTGAGCTGGGATTGGTCGGCCGGGATGCTCAGTGCCTGACTGTCCTAATAGCACATGCTGGGTTTGGCAGCAGAAAAAGGAGGGGGGTGGGGGTCGGACTGCAGCTCTCAGACTGGACTGTGAGGTCAAATACAGACATAGCTCTCTGTAGAGTCTCAGAGCGCAGCAGACACCATCATGACAGGGCAGTAAGCCGAGGGCGCCGTGCCTCGCTCCCCCTCCACGCATCCTCCCAGTGCTGCGCTGCTGCTGCTGCCGCGGCTGGACGTCAACACCGACCAGCTCCCGTTAGCATGCTGCCCGGGTCCAGCCTGGCCGCTCCCGCCCTCACCCCGCCGCCCATGGCCTGCTGAAGAACGGAAGAAAACAAGATCAGGACGATAAATTAATTTCTTTTAATAACAAGAGCAAATTTACAAGTTAGCTACCTCCTGATCTGGGACAGATAATAGAGAATTCGGACAAGATATATATATTTTTTAAAGGATTGTTGAGTATTCTCCTTTCCTTTTGAATTTATTTTGACTTTGTAGTAACAGAGAGTAGAGCCAGAGTTCGTCGCTACTCGGCTCTGCAGGCAGGAAAAACTAAACAAAAACAACCCGGACTAGATCACAACGATGCCTGAAGGAACGATTGAACGTCCGCTCTCGCCTTCCCTCCCCAGGGACTGCGGACACGAGTGCCGAGTGTGCAAGGTGACGGTGGTGAGCCTGACCGACTACGCCAGCCACATTTCCAGTTCCACGCACAAGCAGAATGTGGAGGCTGCAGAACGGAGGAGCGCCGGGAACGACCAGGAGGAGGATTACTTCGACCAAGCGCTGGCCGACCTGATCGGGAAGAGAAAGGAGCAGATCAGGTAACACAGTCGCTCTGTTTCTGTTATGTTATTAACTTTTTAAAGTGGAGAAACAGCTGCTTTAAAACAAACATACAGTGTAAAGGTGGTTTTGTAGATTTTAAATATGTTGTTGCTCTTTTTTGTGCTTTTTTACTTGCTTATTGCCTGTTGTAACAGCTGAATGATAACTGACTTGATTGATTAATCCACAATGGGTAAAGATAGGTGGCGGCTCACAGACTGTTTTGTGTGTATACACACTGTACGCCATGTATAGTCACATTCAGCTCAGCGGAGCTCACAAGACTCTTTTAGCTGCTGCTTCACGTCGTTGACCAGCGTCTGGAGTCGTATGTCAGGAGTCAGGACCGCAGCCTAAAAAAAAAGGCTGACTGCACATGTTGAGTTCCTGCCCTTTAGAAAGAGAAAAAACAAAAATTACAACCTTTGCTCTGAAGCATGTGGTGTTTTCTTAGGATATATTCATTTTTTCCCCCACATTTTTAGGATCACAGGAACTTAAACCTCTCATGATTTGATGTGTGTCGACCCCGTTGTGTGCCGATCTTTCTAGAAACACACAGCGCTGTTGATCTCTCTGTCTCACCGGAAATCTCAGATAAAGTCCGAGCAGAGCAGCTGGGGAAGTGTGATATGTTGTGCAGAGACGGGCGAAGGCAGAAGCAGTCGTTCAGCTGCTGTCGCCCCGTCACATGTCAGATATTCTCCCTCTGCAGGTCAAAGCTGTAGGTCACGAACCAAACCGAACCGGTCGTAGGCACCTGCCCACAGTCTGCCCACACACACGGCTGCCAGGGAGAGTTTAAATGTCCTGTTAATGAAACAGATTCAAATGTTTCTGACTTTTAATGCAGTAATCTGGAGTCTGGATCCACAGCTGCTGATTTTTTTTTTTAGCCATTTGTGGGCAAGAAACAAACAAGAATTTGTGGGTAGAAACAACCTGTGAACACAACCTATATATTTCACTCTTCTTTTTAAGTTGATGTGGTGAAATATTAATGTAAAGCTGCTGGATTTATAAGATGCATGACACCGAACCAAAGCTGTGACACCAGGGGCCAGGAACATAAAACAATGAGCTTAAAGACACTGAAACTCTCAGTAGACCTCAAGAGTCTGCTGATAATTTTCTGTATCCATCACATATACTTATTATTATTCATACTGATTATTATGGCAAATATAGATTTGTTTTCAATTTGCCTGAGCAAGTAGGCACAGTTTGTCTGGATATGACTGACTAGACATTACCTCCATAGCTCTTTTATTTATTTCTTCATCCAATATTTACAGTATTTACATTTACATTCACATATTTTATGTGAATGTTCCCATTCATAAAATTCCCATTGTTCCCATTCATAAAATAGTATAAGGACATATTTTTCTTATATTTTCTCTTTGTATTTATCTTGTTTGTTGTAGAAAAGAGAAAGAGGCTGCTGCTCTGAAGCTGGCCAAAGAAGAGGAGGAGCGTAAGAAGAAGGAGGAGTTTCAGAAGAGGTTGAAAGAAGCTAAGGAGCGTTTCCGACAGGACGCGACCTGGCAGCCGCAGCCGCAGTCGCCGCCAGCGCGGGGGTTCGCTGGGCCCGGTCAGCACAACACATGGTACCGGGGCAACCGATACAACGACAGACCGGGCGACCACCAGCCGCAGCCATGGCAACACAACAACCAGGGGAGGAGCGCCACCTGGCACGCCCAGGAGCCTCCCAACCTCTACCGATGGGCGTCGGAGGAGCTAACGGGCAGAAACTTGAACAACCAAGGAGGAGGGTGGAACCGGAACAGGAACTGGGATCAAGGCAGCTTCTGTGGAAATCAGCAGAGTCGGCTGCCGTGGCTCAGCAGCGGCGGCAGCAGTCATGGGATCTACGGTCACAACAACTTTTCCCACTTCGCGCCGAGGGACCAGCCCGCCAGCCTCATGGGGCCCGTTCCTTCCTGTCCCCCTCCCCCGAGCTTCTTCGCCCGTGCTCTTAACCAGCTGCAGCAGCCGCCCGTCAACCAGGGAACCGGTGCGCCGCAGAACGGGCCGGTACAAACGCCGCCGCTGCAGAACGGGCCGGTACAAACGCCGCCGCTGCAGAACGGGCCGGTACAAACACCGCCGCTGCAGAACGGGCCGGTACAAACACCAGACGCCGACCAGAACAGTAATAAAAACTCTAAAACCTGCGGCAGCAATTCAAAGCTGGACAAAGCCTGTCGCTGGTCGCCCTATCCCATCACAAAGGGCGTTGAATCGCATAAAGAGTCGCAAAACACAACCTCCCAAACTAAGGTCCCTAAACCCCAGAAGCAAGACAAAGTGCCAGATACCAGCGCCGCCAACAGGACGTCCCGACCTGAGCAGAAAAAGGGGCAGTCGACCTCTGGTGGACAAAAGGTGGAAGAGAAAACAAAACCCAAAATGAGTCCGAAAACCAAACCCAGAGATCGGAGCAGCAGCGGCAGTCGGAGTGGCAGCGCCCAGCGAGAAGGAAAACAGAGCTCCACATCCGCTCCTGCTCCCTCGAGTCAGAAGACCAGTAAACCGGCGCTGCAGAAGGATAAAAAGATGCTCCCAGTGTTTGGTCTCAACACCGGACCTCAGCTCAGCATGGCGCTCAACCAAACACATGCACAGTCGAAGCCGTGCGTGAAGCAGAGTGGACTCGGCGCTAAGCCTTCGCCTGCTGTGCTCCTGAAGTCAAAGCAGCTCCCTGAAACCCTCTGGAAAGGAAGACAGGTGGAGAAGAGAGGCTCTTTGGACAGCTCCGGCTCCGACAGCAAGACGGAAAAGGCTCGACACCCCGAGCAGCAGCAGCAGCAGCAGCAGCAAAGGGACGAAGCTCAGAGTCAGATCGGAGTAAACAAAGAAAACAGCTGCAGGCAGAACGTCACCAAACCAAACCTCCCTGACTTCCTCCAGTCGTTACAAGTCAGCACCTCCACCGCCGAGAGCTCGGAGCCGACGGCGTCCTGCTGCAAGGAGGACGAGGAGAGCGGGAAGAAAGCGGAGAAGCAGCCCGGCTCGGTGGCTCCAGATGAAGCGATGCAGGCGGCGGCGGCGGAGGCGGGGCAGAGCTCTGAGAGCGACACGTCGAGAGGCAGCGAGGCTCAGACCGTCTCCGGGTCGGGTCTGTCCAAACTGGACCTGCCTCCCGCCTTGAAACGGGACCTGACCAAACACATCAGCTCCTCCAAGGGCAAAACGGGAAGTCACGAGCCCAACCTGAACATCGCCAGACGCGTGAGGAACCTGAGCGAGTCGCGGAGGAGCGACTCGGAGAAGGACTCGGGCCTCAAACCGACGGTTCGGCAGCTCATCAGCTCCTCCGGGTCTCGACGCAACGTGAACTGGGAACAGGTTTACCAGGAGGTCAGGAAGAAGCAGGACAAAGGGAAAGGCATGCCGAGGTGAAGTTTCATTCTTACCTTTTACTTAGATTTATTTAGCACAGTTAAAAATACACAAGTAAAAGAAACAATTTTATAATTTACGGTGCTGGAAGAGGCAAAAACTCAAAGAGCTTATTACATGCCTAAACCTACAGTAAAGTTAACAATGAAATATAATGTTATACAAAAAAGAAAACAGAGCATACCAATGAACAATCAGACATATGTAAATGATAATAATAAAAGAGAAATGATCACAGGGAAATTACACAAAGAGATAAACGATCAAAATATATGAATAACATTTTTTGCACAAACATATGATGTGTGAAGGGGAGGTATGAAACCCAAAAGGGCCTGAAACCTCACCCATGAAGAACATAATCAAAAACCAAATTTGTTACAAATAAAGACAAGAAAATAAGGAACAATTAAATGATAATGAAAAGGAAAAGAAAAAAGAAAGTAAGTGTATGTTTTGTCATTACTTCCATGACTTATGCCAGAGCAGTTACATTTACAGAGCAGAAAGGATGTTTTAGACATCCTTTATAACCTTTTACAGATTAACATTTGGGAATGTGTGTTCCATAATTTGATACCGTATTGTAAATTGGCCTCTGGTTGTAACATATTTATCTAATTCGGGTTGAATGAGTTTGGATCTGAGAGTTTGTTCTAAAATAATTTCCTCGTTTAAGACATTGAAATAAAAAGACATGTCTGATAAATACTGATATTATAAACGTTGAGGATTTGAAGTTTCTGAAACAAAGTGCTTTGTGCTTCAAGCAGCTCATGTCGTGTTGTGTTGATTCTGCAGGTTTGGGATCGAGATGGTGCCGAACGAGCAGGAGGACCACAGCCAGGAGGAGGAGGACATCCCCCTGCTGGAGGGTTTGCACTGGGAGTCGTTGATAGACATCTCCTCCCCGGGTTCGTCCAGAAAACGCTCCTTATCGGAGAGCAGCCTCGCCCCGGCGTCGGCCCCGTCCCTGTTCGCTCCCCTCACGTTGAAGGAGACGACGACGGCGGAAAGAGAACGCCTCGGCTCGGGCTCGGGCTCGGAGCAGCAGGTTTCTTCCGTCTCTCCCGCCCTCGCTAAAGGGAACACGGAGGTTCGCTGTAAGCAGGAGCAGGTGGAGGAGATGCTCGGGCAGCTCGAGGCCGGAGCGCCGAAGCAGCAGCCGGAGAAGCTGACGTCGGTGACGGTGAGGGCGCTGCAGCGGTCCGACTCCGCGCTCGGGGACAGCAGTTCAGGGACGGAGCAGTGTGACGGTCAGGGGACAGGGAAGAGGCGGAGAGCAGCCGGGGTGAGTTCGTTAACAGCTCTTTGTGTTGATCGATTGATTGATTGTTGTTAATTTGGTGGAGGTCACTTTTATCTGTTTGCTTATGTCCGAAAAATCGGGATGTGACTGTTTCTCTGTGTCTTGCAGGATGCTCCGAGTGCAGAAACGTCTTGTGTGGAGCACAACAGCAAAAGGCGGAGGGTCAAATCTAAAAAAGGTCAGTAACAATTGTTCTGATTATTATTATTATTATTATTATTGTTTTTATTAATAAAAACAATGTAAGGAGTTGTAAGTCCACATATAAATACAGAATTGACAATTTGAGGGTAAAATGTATCTGATTCTGGTAGAGCTGTTCATCATTTTTCATCTTTGTATGTTATTTTTCAGCTAAATTCATGTTAAGATCACAAATCCAGAGTTGTGTTTGTGCCGAGCTTGTCATGGTTCTTACGTTTTCTTCTTCTTCTTCTTCTCTATCTGTGCAGAACGTTTGCAGATCGACCAGCTGCTGGCCGTGTCTCTGCGGGAGGAGGAGATGAGCCGCACGCTGCAGACGCTGGACACCAGTCTGATCCAGGCCCGCGCCGCTCTGGAGGCCGCCTACTTGGAGGTTCAGCGTCTCATGGTGGTTAAACAGCAGGTAACAAACTGAGTTCATACCTCTGTTATTGCATATTTAGGCCCTTTTTTTCAGACCACTTTGCGCTGCTTTAATATCTCTCACTCTCTATTTAAGATATTCACTTTCTTCTCATATGGTTTTGTCTTTACAGACGACAGCAGAGATGGGCACACTAAGAAACAAGCGCATTGAGTTACTGAAAGGGATGCAAGGTAAGATCTTTCTCTATGTTTCTGCAAAATACATCAAATTATTTTGTAATAAAGGCAGTGAATATTTACTTTCATGATTTATAACTACACAGGTTTTAATTGGGAATTTACATCTTACATCCTACTACAACTGCAACTAACTATAGAAACCAATTCTTATTAGAGTTATATGACCGCAGCACAAATTGTAATCAATGAACACATCCAGATTCAGATTCAGAATTACTTTATTTATCCCTGGAGGGAAACTTTTCTTTGTTACAAACTCCTGAATAGTAAGAGAAATCAACACAAAGTGAGATATACAAAGATAAATAAAATATTATTATTAAATACAAGCAAAAAATGACATAATAGATAGAAAGATAAAATAGAATATATTAATAATAATTCACATATGTACATGTATTATATTACATTTATGCGCTTTTTATTTCCATTGTGAGAGCAGATCTGAAACAAACAGTGGAGCTGAGTCTTTGTGATGTGTGTTTTTTTTCTAAAGGCAATGTGGAGGAGACGCCGCAGCTCAAACTGAAAGAAGAGAAGATGGATTTCATGGATACGGTTCCTTCTTCCGCCTTCGCCTCGCTCTCCTCTGTGACCGACTCCGCCACCGCCGCCCTCACCCCCGGTTCTCCTGCTGCTCACCGCGCCTCCCCTCCCTCCTCCAGCCTTCCCTTCATGCCGGTGGTCATCAAGCAGGAGCCCCAGTCTCCTGTCCACGTCAGCTCGGAGCCGGACCCTCTGGACGGTTTCACCCACTGCGCTCACAGCACCACGCCGGAGCTGCCGGTCGCCGCTGCAGCCGCGTCTCCATCAGGTAAAGTTTATTCAGTCAGTCATCACGTAATAACAGCAACTATCACCACTACAAACATTATCAACCAGGTAGTGACTGAAAAGGCACAGGCAGAAGAAGAATAATGCTGATATTTATGCCTGTCCTACGTAGCAAATTAAAGGGATAGTTCAACATTTTGGCGAATCGGCCCATTGCCATAATCCCTATAGCCATAGCAGTAGGCTCGTTACCTTTAATTGTCGGTGCAAGCTATTTTTAGAACGGCGTAGCAGAGCCGCGAGCTGCTCAAAACTACGCTACAGAGCGGCTAATGGGATTTCTTGGTTTCCCTCATCAAACTCATCAAATACACAATCCAGCAACTCCAAAACGCTCTGGTGGACAAGTTGTGACCTGCACATTCACCACGCTATGAGATAATAACAGAACGTTACTAGACAGAGTTGTTTAAGAGGTAAATTCATGCAAAACCGCTGATGCGCGTTCCTGTCGAGGGCAGTTTTTCAGCAAGCAGTCTCTGCATTTACCTCTAACACAACTTTGTCTGGTAACGTTCTGTTATTATCTCATAGCGTGATGAATGTGCAGGTCACAACTTGTCCATCAGAGCGTTTTGGAGTTGTTGCATTGTGTATTTGATGAGGGAAACCAAGAAATCCCATTAGCCTCTGTAGCGTAGCTCTGAGCAGCTCGCCGCTCTGCTCCGCCGTTCTAAAAACAGCTTGCACCGACAATTAAAGGTAACGAGCCTACTGCTATGACTATAGGGTTTATGGCAATGGGCCAATTTGCCAAAATGTTGAACCTATCCCTTTAAAAGAAAACACTCGATAAATCTTTACTTCTCTGATCTATGTGCTTGTGAAACTCTTTGCAGAGTCTGCCCTCAACTTCCAGCCGTCCCCCGAAAGAAAGACCGAGCTCTGCCAAAACAACACAGAACATTTTTGCGAGAACTTCGGAGAACCTGCGGACAAAGAGAGCTCGTTGGGTCTGGCTGAGACGTCAGAGAGGTCCATCCAGACGGCAACGAGCTGCCTCAGTCCTCTACACGACTCCAAAGCCTCCATAAAGCTCCTGTCCCCCAGCAGGAGGGGCTCTGAGGTCGTCGATCCTCCCTCTGCTCCGTCGGTCTTCAACCTGCCCGGCTCTCCGTCGGAGCTGAGCGGCGGCAAGCGCGTGAGGAAGCTGAAGAAGAGGAAGGTGCTGAAGAAGGCTCAGGGGGCGGAGCAGCAGCCGGAGAGCAGCGACACGGAGTTGGACGGAGAGACCGCGAGACCCCGGTGGCTTCGCCCGCGCAGGAGACCGAGCGGCGGCTCCCAGGTCAGCACCTCCACACAGCAGACGGAGGACAGAGAGGGCGACCTGCACATGGAGAGCGGCGAGGACGCGCGGAAGACGTCGTGTCCGAAAATCGAACTCCTCGGCTCCCCCGCCAGACACAGAGCGGAGCTTCCGCATGTTTCCCCCTTAGCGGAGCTGAGTCTGACCGTGGACTCGGAGGAAAACATGGAGGTCACCGCCACCGCCTGCGTGGACGCCCACGTCCCACCAGACTCCTCCAGACCCGAGACGCAGAGCCTGGCCTGCAACGAGGTCACGTCCACGAGCGACATGGAAATCTGTAAATCCTCAGAGAGGTGAGAGCTTTACGACCTTCTCTTACGTTTTATTTTAAAATGACACAACCATCGACTTATTCTTCACCTTTGGAGACGTTGATTTTAGTTTTTACATTCAGTTCCACAGGTAACCAGGCTCAGGATTACATTAATGCTCATTTAAATCAGTGTTTCTCAGCCAGGGGTACTTCGACCCCAGTGGATGTAATTGCAAGGGGTACTTGCAATGCTAACGATAAAATATAATTTTATTGAGTGACCTTTACAGACATTCATCACTTTTTTTTTTTAATATGTTTATTACATTTTCAAGAAATAAGACAGAACATACATAAAAAAAACAAACATAACATAATAACATAATAACATACATTTGGCTCACATACCAACTCAGATTCAAATTTGTACAGGCGAGAGATTCTGTAGTCATCCCATAAAATAAGATAAGGACAAAAGATAAAGTATACACCGGCGTGCGTGCATAATACATAATTCCATGTTTTAATGGGAAATTAGTCAAGCCTGGTGGTTTCAGTAGACAGTCTCCATTAATTTCTTAATTGGGCCTTTTATTGTGAAATATTGCACAGGAAGATGGTGTAAAACTCACTATTTGCTGTTTGTTACACATCTTAAAAAATACAGCATTGAAATAGCATATTTAGCATTAATAACTATGGATTGATGCAATAAAAGGCTTTTTCTATTTCTGTCTAATTGTTTTTGGCCTTTTTTCTCCCACAGCGACCTGCAGTTTTCCACCACGTTACCAAAGATAACAAAGACCTCGTCAGGTACGTTCCCCTCCTCGCAGAGTTGTTCATGTTTTAAAGATGCTTCAGCAGAACTAGTTTGTACATTTGGAAAATTAAGAAACATCCATGTGAAACTGTTTTCCTTCAACGTGGTAAATCTCGGTTTTTCCCTAATTGTGTTACATTATTCTAAATAAAGTAATAACATCTTTAAAACTTTAAAAACATGAGTGTTTTCATCGTTCCATCATCACCACGACCCCCCTTCAGGCTCTGAGCAGCCAGATTTAGAAATGTCTCTTCTCTTGGTCTAAATTAAAATAGACTCTGAGGCTCCTGTTACTTTCTATGGTCAAGATATTCATAGAGCAGTAACTTGACTTATAGTGACCCTGTATGAGTGGATACGACTTTCTGAGAATGTACATATTTAACCTGTTGAGTATTGATCGCTGCTGCTCTGCCTCTTCTTTCATCCTCGCTCCAACTATTTGGAAAAAATAAAAAGACTGGAGAGATTTTTGTTAAAGTTTAAAGAGAAAAACAAAACAAGAGAAAGACAAAAACTAAGCTTCAATCTCTAGTTGAGACCCTAACCTTTGTGTTTCCTCCCAGACGCCTCCTCGGACCACGGCGAGGACGACATGCCCACTGAGGGTGCGTTCGAGGGCCACCAGGAAGCGGTGAACTCCTTACAGATCCACGACGGGCTGCTGTACACGTGCTCAGGAGACCGGACTGTGAAAGCCTTCGACCTGGTGGTGGGTGCTGATGAACACACACACACACAGCTGCGTTAATATCCTGTGTTAGATACCTTTTGTGAGCGACATCATTGGTTGTTTATTGCAGAGTCATAAATGTGTTGGCGTGTTCGAGGGCCACAGCTCCAGAGTGAGCTGCCTGCTGGTGTCGGCCACTCCCTGTCTGCACCATCGCCTCTACACTGGTTCCAGTGATCAGACCGTCCGCTGCTACAGCCTCAAGGTAAAAACACACCTTTCATTCATAAAATCCTTGGATCGATCTTTTTATGTATGCCATTTCCTGTTTGTTTGTCTCGTGCGATTGTATAAATCCTGCGAGACTGACCACACAAGATCACAGAGCGGCACGCTGCTGTTTGGTCAAGACAAAGAACCGTCTCTGCTCAGGGTTTTCCCTGCAAAATATAATCATAGAAAGGTGAAAATCACAAGACATGTCTCTTCTGATGATACAGTATCTGAAAGTACAGCTGTCAAGATCTGCCCCTTGGTCTAAAAAAAACCCAGCGTTAATGCAACAGCTTTTGGGTCAATTTTGAATGTAAACATTGATATTTTCAATAATGCACAAGGTTAGACAGTTCAATCTTTGTACAGTTTGCAGCATTAGTTCTGTGAAAATCTCTTTCATAACTGAGCAAAATTGATGTTAAAACTGAAATGGCTCTAAATTAATCGATATTGAATCGAATCGAGTCGGGATCTTGTGAATCAGAATCGAATCGATTCAGTAAATTCAGTATTGATACCCGGTCCTCGTCTCTGACATGTCATGATGTTTCCTTCGCGTCCACAGACTCAGGAGTTTGAGCAGCAGTTCTCTCTGTCGGATCGAGTCCTCTGCCTCCACAGCCGCTGGAGGACTCTGTACGCAGGCCTGGCCAACGGCACGGTGGTGACCTTTAACCTCAAGGTGGGAAAACGCAGTGCAGTTATCCTTCATTTGTTGTTGTTTGGTTCCAGTTTTAAAGACATTTTATGTGTCTGTGTTTTGAAAGGTGTCATAGAAATGAAGCTTCTTTTTCCTCCTCTTCTTCTTCCACTTATTCTTATTATGTCATATTACTACTGATTTTGCACTTGCACTTTTCTATTTCTAACCTTGTGATTCAGAATTAAATATTTATATATTTTTCTTGGTTACAAACTCCTGAATAGTAAGAGAAATCAACACAAAGTGAGATATACATAGATTACTAAAATAAAAACAGAATAAAATAAGATAAAATAGAATAAGAATGAATAAATAAAACACAGATTTATATTGTTTTCTAATTGTAATGTAATGTAATTTGATATAGGTATGACCTGATTTATAATCTGTGTTTTTATTTTGCACATTGAACAGCCTCTGTCTATAATGATGTTACTATTTTTAATATTTTCAATATTGTTATTGTATATCAGGTGAAAACTCGCTCACTGTGACTTTGTATTGATTATTGGTTGTAATGTGCCGTTTTATCCGTCCAGACAAACAAGCAGATGGACGTGTTCGAGTGCCACGGGCCGCGCGGCGTGAGCTGTCTGGCCTCGTCGCAGGAGGGGGCGCGGCGGATCCTGCTGGTCGGTTCCTACGACAACACCATCAGCGTGAGAGACGCCAAGAACGGACTCCTGCTGCGCACGCTGCAGGGACACACCAAGACCGTCCTCTGCATGAAGGTACGACTCATCTGGAGCCTGAGCCTCATCGAGACGCCGCTTGTTTATAGTTTGTTTATTACAGTTTTTCTCAGTCGCTTTGGTGCTTTTCTCAGATCAGAATGAAAATGTTCATAACTATTAGTTCAAACTCCACAACATTTAGTCATTTGTGCACATCATAGTAGCAATTTCTCCTTCCCTCTGAACAAATTGCAAATGCTTTTGACATGCATCAGTTGCTTTCATACAATTCTCTGCTGTTTTATAACATTATCATTTGCTTATGTCATGTCAGTCAACATGAACTATACTTATGAATACTGAATAGTCATTCCCTGTAAAACTAACAGTCTTCATTTCATTGCTTGAGTCATTACATACACAATTGTTGAACAAAGTTGACAAAATTGTCAAAATCTGTCAAACTAATTGTAAATATTGGGTAAACCACTGTAAATTCAATTATTCACACATTTTATAGGGAGAACAGGTATGTATAGTATTGGACAGCACTAAACAATCTGCACTGCACTACTGTCATTGTGTCATACAATAAGTTTACAGTGGGGCAAGAACTTTTTACATTTTACATTTAGACTTACAGCTTTACTACAGTACAGATTTACTGTATTGTAGTGTATTAGAGTAACCTACTTACAGTAAAGACATTGGAAAACACTTAATAAACTTTCATAATGAAAACATGACAAAGCCATTTGAGTATCTTATTCATAAACGATGGTGTCAGGAGTGGACTTCTCATTTTGAAGACACTACCAGTTTCATTGAAATGAATACTTGCTTTTGCAGAATGAACTATCCATTCTGAGCAAGTGATGCACTTTTACAGGTTATCCACTCGGTTTTGCAATTTGTACCAATTGTTTTGAGAAAAGCACTAACTGTTGTGCAAATGTTAATAGTGATGTGAGAAAAGCACCAAAGCGACTGAGAAAAAAACTGTAATATTCAGTACAAATACATTGACTCTTTCATGTTTTACATCGTGTGTCTCTGTTCTCTCAGGTCGTCAATGATCTGGTGTTTAGCGGCTCAAGTGATCAGTGCGTCTACGCTCACAACATCCACGTGAGTCGTCTCTTTAATACACAACAATACACGTTTTCACAGCTGATTTAGTATTTGTGCATCACACTGTTTGTTTTCTCTCTTGTCTCTGTGTCTCTGTTCAGACCGGAGAGCTGGTGCGGATCTATAAAGGACACAGTCACGCTGTCACCGTGGTGTCCATCCTGGGGAAGGTGATGGTGACCGCCTGCCTGGACAAACTGGTCCGGGTCTACGACATGCAGGTGCATCCTTCAGTTTTTATATTTTATTTTTAATTTATATTCCCATGACTTTCTTTTGCTCTTCCTTTCCAAAATCTAAATTCATCTCCATCTGCTCTTCACCTCTGCAGACTCACGAGCAGCTGCAGGTCTACGGTGGACACAAGGACATGGTGATGTGCATGGCTGTCCACAAGAGCATGGTGAGACATGTTTCTCTCTTTTTTTCTGAAAAAACATGATCTTAAAAACTGGATATTTACTTTTACTGATTGCTAAATAAAAAGATAACTGTGAACTGGAAGGATACAAAACTACCAACCAACCATATCTCAGTGGGTACAGAGACTGAAAAGGGTCGTTACTCTGTATTTGTGTGACTGATGGAGGAATATGGGCTATTGTTGTGCTTCTTTATGATTGATATTGCATTGCTGTAAATTCCCCTTATGGTATACATTTTCTTGTATTATTTAAATTCATGGGCTCCTATGTCAGTGAATATTTTGTTTTGTGGAAAAATAAAAAGAACTAAATAAAAAGTTTAAAAAAAAAATGCAACAACAACAGCAAAAAAAACCTAGATATTAATCTGTCATCCATCATGTTGTGTTTCAGATCTACACAGGCTGTTACGACGGCAGCGTACAGGCCGTCAAACTCAACCTGATGCAGAACTACCGCTGCTGGGTAAGATGATGCTCATTTATTCACTTATTACAGCGGTTCCCAAAATTGTACACATAAAAAAACGTCATAGTCTATTTATGGCTGCATTTAAGGCGTTAAGTTTAATAAAACAATTAGAACATATAACAAAATGTGCAATAAAAGGCCTATTGAGCTCTCACATTTATAAAGTGGGAAGCATAGAAATATGAAAGTAAACAGTACGAGTCATTTATTAATTTATTGGTAAAATATAACACCATAGAGCCGCCATTACCCTTTTCATGTCCTGCACCACACTTTGGGAATCCCTGCAGCACCTGAACCAGGAATATATTGTGGGGTTTTTGGTCACCATGGTAACCCTTGTTGTGTTTTGTTGTTGTGTCGACAGTGGCACGGCTGCTCTCTGGTCTTCGGGGTGATGGAGCATCTGCAGCAGCACCTGATCAACGACCACACCAGCGGCAACTCCTCGCAGACGCTCAAGTGCCGCTGGAAAAACTGTGAAGAGTTTTTCTGCGCACGAAACAGCTCCAAGCAGGTAAAATTAAAAAATAATTACATATATATATATATATTTTTTTAAAGTCTTTAAACTCTGTCGTAGCCTCTGTTTCAACCAGGGGTTTCAAACTCATTTTAGTTACAGCATAGGTAATAATGACCTATAAATAATGAGAATTATAAAGTTTTCCCTTTGTTTTAGTGCAAAGTACGTTATTAAGATGTAAACTCTCCTTTTACAAAACATATGATGAACAACTTGAAATTTCTTGAGAAAAATATGTGCAATTTCAACAACATTATGCCTCTTCTGTCTTCTATGTAATTTTCACACTTGACAAATTCATCCCGTGGGCCGGATTGGACCCTATAGCACCACATTATGTATTGTTATGATGTAATAATGTAATACATTTTCACCTCATGATGTAATAATGCTGCATTTAGTAATACAATTCTTGAACGCAATATGTCATAAACTTTGTTGCATTTTGTAATAAGTTGTTACATATGGCATCAGTTATTACAATATGCGAGTGTTGCATTAATTTGGTGCAGTATGTAACAACTTATTACAAAATGCAACAAAGTTTATTTAAGCAATATATCGCGACAGCCGTGGTATAATGAGCATACCACGGCCTAAGGGGCGTTCTTCGGCCCGACGCGAACGGTTATCAATAATGACAATATGAAATAGGAATACGCAATCAATTTCATGTAGTTTTATTCAACCAGAAATACATATTATCCAATAAAATAGCGTGCCGGACGTGGAGTGATAGCCTATGCTGTGATAAAGCTTGCTGGATTTCACCTTTCCGTTTTATAATACATATTTTATCACAAAATGTGGCAGATTATTACAGAAATGCGTCGTTATTACATCATGAGGTGAAAACGTATGACAGTATTTACATTTCTATTGTTTTGTGTGTTGCAGGGGATGCAGGTGCACATGCAGAAACACACAGAGGAGGCGACGGAGCTGGAGCCTTAAGGGCCGGTGATGGGAACAGAGTTTCCTCCTGAGCCCTCGTCCCTTTTCCTGCTGCCCTCTCCTCCCCCTCTCCCCCTCTCCTCCCACCTGTTAACCTCCCATATTGGGGGGGATGTTCTTGGGACCCACTTAACTTAGCAGAGCTCCCATTCGAGCCTGGTGAGTGGCGTCCAGCGACTCCATCCTTTATGTTTCGGTGTTGGAAACCAACAATCGTGAGAGGAGGGTCGGGTGTGCCGTTGTCGGTCTCTTGTTTTCCTTTTCTAAACTTTTCTCTACAAAACAAAACACACGGCCTCTTTCTGCTCTTCCTCTTCCTCTTTCTCTCTTTCTGTCCGACCACTGCAGCTCCTCTTTTTCACTGACCAAAGTAAAAGACAAAAACACGAACGAACGAACACGTGACTTTTGTTAATTGAAGAAACTTCAGCATTGCCGGCGTCGGGAGAGACTTGTTCCGCTTTTTTTTTTCTTTTTTGAAAACTGCAACAAAAAATAATAATCGTCTTCCTGATTGGTTGGCTACAATATGGCATGGGCTACGAGGTGTTTTTATTGTTGTTGTGCAGTTGTGATGTGTCATTTTGAGCAACCTATACTTATTTTTCTTTCTTTTATTTGTTCTTTTTTTTGTTTTGTTTTTTTGTCAAAATGTTCACTCACTCAAAGTTTGACAGTTAAGATAAAAAGTTTTGACAGTTCGACAGTGTGAGTCGTTGTTTTGAAGGAGTTTTGTTGAAGTGACAGAGTTTATTTCATTTTGGTTTGGTTATTTTGGTTTTTTTTCCATAAGAACTCACTTTTAGTTTTTTGTTTTTTTCTTTTGTTTTATTATTTTAGTAGTTTAGGATTTCTTTTCTTTTCTTAATTTTTCTTATTTTTTTGTTGCTCACTGAGGCGATTTAAAGGTGTCGAGGGATTTTGGTGCAGTGTTGTGTGACTTGGCCTGAGGTTGCCATTTGAGAAATTGACATTTGCAGTGATAACAGAACCAAGACGTGGACGTGGTGGCGTGTTTATTCCTACAAGTGTGGGTTTAATCCTTGTCGACAGAGTTCTTTAATAAGGATCTCTTACTTGTTTCCGCGAGTGAGTGTGAAGTACTGTTTTTATGACACCATTTCCTCCCTGGAAATGTTTTTTTTTTTCTTTCTTTTTGTTAGTTTTTGAGTTTATTTTATCTTTGGAGCATCGAGCCGAAGGCCCCCCGGAGCTGTGTTTTCCCCACAGCCAAGAGATTTCTAACGAAGTGAGGAGGTGAAGGATGTTTAAAGGAGGTGTTAGATGGACAAACTTGAAGGGAAGAATTAGGATTCATCTCCCATGCCATACCTCACCCTCTTTAGAAACAGAAAAAACAGGCGAGTTGGTAACACAACGCCACGTTTTTATTTTTAAAAAGGCACATTCAACCTGTTTTAACCAGCGTTTAAAGCCTAGCAGATGCTCTTCAGCAGACTTTGTGTGGTTACTCTCTCTCTCTCGTTGGTTGTGTCCTCGTCTGGAGGATTTGTTAACCTCGCGGCCGCCAAACTTTCCACAAAATAACAAAACAAAAACTCTTCTCACACACACACTTATGTTTTTTTTTTTAATGACAGAGGAAAGCGAGCAGTTCCCCTCGTACCTGGCATTCCTGAGTTTCTTCAAGTTTTTCAGTTATTATCGTTGTTGTGACGGGATCTTTTTTATGAAAGTGCAATCTAAAAAATTGTTAATTATAATAAAAAAAAAATAATGTTGCAACATTATAAACCAATTTTGTGTCTTCTTTATGGTGTTTTTTTTTTTAACTTATGCATCAGGAAAAAAACCAAAATCAAAACTACTGGTAACGCAGTCAAACCAGTAACTACACATTTATTTATTTATTTGATTAAAATGGTTAAAAATGCAGAACACTCATTAGACCAAAGCCTTAATAGGAAAAAAAAAAAAATCACAAAAAGCTGCAGTCCAACCCCTCAGCCATATTCTCTCTAATCCATATTTGAACCTTTTTTTAACATGTGTGTTCAGAAAAATAAAATAAAAAAAAACAAAAAAAACTCCACAGCTTTGTCCTTGAATCTCGTCCATCCACATGCAGAGCTGAACGACCGACCGGCAGACTGGACATGTTTGTTTTTTTTTGTCAGGAGGAGGAAGGAAGGAGGGTGTGAATTCATTTGTGCTGGCTGGAGCTGAGATGAACAGAAGAAGCCTGAGTTGTGTCCACCAGGTGGCGCTATCCACAGGGCCGGAGCACACGGGGGAGCGGCTCGGTGCCCAGAACTGACGCTAGTGAGGAGGAGGAGGATGTGGTGGTGGGAAAAAGAGGGGAAGGGATAGGGGAGAGAAACGTCGTACTGCTACTACTACTAACGTGTTACTCTAGGCCAACAGTAAATCCAGGAGTGTTATTTTATTGACAAAAATAAGTGAATGAAGGGAAGAAAAAAAAGAAAGAAAAACAGGGTCAGGCCTGAAATCTCTCGAGATGTTGTCGCTCGTACTGTCAGAAATGTTTAACAGGTGTGTGAGAGGGTGATTCACAAGTTTATTCATCATCGTCCACCAAGAGAGCCCAGTTCACTGGAGTGGATACAGCTGCTCAGTTTGATCACAGGAGAAAAAGAAGATGATAATAACACATGGAGGAGGAGGGGGGAGGAGGAGTAAGATATTCGTCAATGGAGATGAATAGTGAACTAGTTACAGAGATGGTTTAACTGGGGGAAGAGGAGGAGGAGGAGGCTCTGTGAGGTATTGTGACAGAAAAAAAGGAGGTTGTGTGTGTTTGATGCCTGAGAAAAAGTACGGTACAAGGTGTTTTCTTAATTATTAATAATAAAAAAAATCTAAACAGAGCTGGATGACTGAAAGGAGACTGATATTTTGATGATAAGTGGAGAGAGGACAAAGGCAGAGAAAGGAAGTTTAAAAAAAAAAAAACAGGCCTGAGACCTACTGTACTGAAGAAAAAAGGAAGAGAGAGAGAAGTGGAAGATAAACTGAGAAGAGTCAGAAAGAGCAGAGCTGTAAGGGGGGAGGAGGAGGAGGAGGAGGGGGAGGAGGGATGGAGGTGAGGAGGTGGGTGAGAGCTAACGGCGGTCGGGCACACTGAGTATTGAGGTAAAGGCTGGCAGGTCTGGTCCTCGTGTGGAGTGGAGCTCACCTGGGAGGAGATGGGCCTCTCTAGGCGTACATGGTCAACTGGAGCCACTGGACACGGAGAAGGAGGAGAAACATCAGTAAATTAGGTTTATACAGCTCCACAAAGAGACGTTAGTGGACTTTACTCCTCAATACGGAGATAAATAATAATACTATTATCATATGACTTATTATTATTCAGTGACGATGCATGTTCTTTTTGATTTGGTGAATTGATAGTGATCATTATATAACCGTTATCTCGGTCTCGGTGTTAGCCATTGTGGCCTTCTAGTCCAGTCATTTTATGAAAAAAAGGTTGAACAAATTGCAACAGAAGCAAACTCAACTGATTTTGTATCCTCAACATGTCCTGAGTGAGGGAAAAAAAGCCCCGAAGAATCCCATTAGGGGAAAGTTTCGAAAAAGACCCAAATCCTAGCCCATTCATACGCCTATTAATTATTTTTCTCACGTGAATAGGGTAAAATTTTTTACCTTTAGATATCTCCATGAAAATTACTGAGTTGATTACTTGCATTAAGACAAACAAAAAATGTATTACAAGTTTTTTGAATTTTTTTGTTAACATGAGCAAATTTGGATAAATGTGCATAAATTCCACCGTTTTGACGGCACATGTAAAGTTGCTGTGGTGGTTAGGGTTCTTACGGTTGTATTGTTCCAATGTCGTTATAGTTCAACATTTTGGCAAATTGGCCCATTGCCATAATCCCTTTAGTCATAGCAGTAGGTTCGTTACCTTTAATTGTTGGTGCAAGCTATTTTTAGAACGGCGGAGCAGAGCCACGAGCTGCTTAGAGCTACGCTACGGAGGCTAATGGGATTTCTTGGTTTCTCTCATCAAACTTATCAAATACACAAACCAACAACTCCAAAACGCTCTGGTGGACAAGTTGTGACCTGCACATTCACCACGCTATGAGATAATAACAGAACGTTACCAGACAGAGTTGTTTTAGAGGTAAATTCATGCAAAACCGCTGATGCTCGTTCCCGTCGGGGGCAGTTTTTCGACAAGCAGTCTCTGCATTTGCCTCGAAAACAACTCTTTGTGTATTTTATTTGTGGAAATATACCAACATACATTTATTCATCAGCCTGTACTTCCTGTAATACTGATGTGAAGTCCCATACGTGTGGCTTACAATTCACATCAGTCCAGCCATTGGTGGTGGTAGTAAAATCCTACAAGCTGGTTTTGGGGTTATGGACTTTTCTTACTTGTCTTTTTTATGTAAATATGCTGCAGCCATTAAAAAGCTCAATTTGAAGTTACCTTGTAGTAATTTCCCCTTCCCAGACTGTTTTATTTAAATCATCCTTTAAGGCCTAAACAAGTAAAACTGTACATCATTTAAAAAAAAATCAGATTAAAGCCTCAAAACATGTTGCTGAAAGTTATTTTTTCCCCTCTTCCTCAAGTCTAAACCCCAGTGTGGGTCCCAGCCACTGCATGAGATCTCTGCTCCTTTTATACAATGTTTTTTTTTCAAAATAAAACCACTTAGACAATGTTCAGATGAACTGCAGCTGTGATCGATCTGCAACAAATGTGTGAATAATAAACTGTAGAAGCTCCTCGGCCTTTAACCTTACATGAAAACCTCCTGGATACTGATGAACTTTTCCTCCTGCTCCAGATTGATCCTTCATTTATAGTAACTTTACTACTAAAGTAAGTAATTTCTCCTCTTACCTCCAGGACACTGAGTCTGATTGTTCCATCTCCGTCCTGATCGAAGGCCTGGAACGCCCCTGCACACGGAAACACCGACACAAGTTATAGGCACCTCCTCCACAACACACACACGCACACACACACACACACACACACACACTGATCTGTGCTCAGTGTTACACAGCAGGAAATATCAAACACACACACAATACACACACTGTTTTGGAGCTGTGTTGTTTTCTAATCCACGGAGCCTGAGACTCATTACGCTAAAGAGAAGCAGAGTTTCTTTTCTCTCCAAGAACGACAGAGATTTACACCAAACAGCAGCAGCACCATTGTTTTAGTTTCTCCCTGGGGTTAGGGTTAGGAGCTGCTGCTGCTGCTCTGGTGCACAGAGGTCTCTGCCTCGACCACAGGCAACGTCTCACAAACAAACAAACAGACAGTGATGATTGATGGCGTTTTACTCTGAAGAAACAAAGCTGAGGAAGTTTCTTTTCTCTCTCTCTGTTAATACCACTACTACTACATCTACAGGCTTATTTTTATGTACGACTGTTGTTGTTTTGGTCGGGGCTCATCTTTAAACTACATTTAAGCTTCTTTTTGTGCCCCAAGAAGTTTGTAATTTCAATAAACTGACTCTCATAAGAGACATTATTAGACATTATTTTGCTCTTGGTCTAAACTGGTCGATTTCCCATCAAGGCTTTGCTATTGATCCAGACGAGGAAGTTCTAGATGTTTTATAGATCACTGTTTTCACATTTCACCAACATCTGAAATAGTTTGGATCTTTGAACGAGATACTTCATATCTCCACAGAAATTTAAAATACATGCAAAAGAAATCTGTTATAAAAGTTCATCCGTTCCTAAATTACTTGAACTTAATTTATCTGTATTGGGGTTTTTTTTTTATCTCATCTTTTCCCCATTTATTTATTTAATAAGTGTTATTATCATTACTCCTACAACAATTTTTACTATTATCATTTTTATTTCCATAATTTATTTATGTATTTTTTATTTCTCTATCTCACACAAGGTATGTTAATATTATTTCTTTATTTTGTTTAGTTTATCATTAGGTCAAGGTGAGGTCATTCTATAAGCCTTTTGGGTTTCCGACCTCACCTGCACCATTTTTCGTATCTTCCTCCCTAACAAGAGAGATATGTAAATGTATTTGTTCTATTTTATATGTGCAAATAAATAAATAAAGTCTAAAAAAAAAAGAAAAAAAGAGAGACACTAAATAAGAAAAGATAATTAAAGTCTGAAGAAGTTATGTGATCACACACTGTGCACGGAGGCTGTGACTTACTGAACATGGCTTCAAGTCGAACCAGGCAGCTGATGAAGCTGTCGAAGTCGATGTTCATGTTCTCGTTTGCGTAGCGCATGGTGATGATGTCGTACAGCTGGTTGTTGAGACGGAAGCCTGAACGGGACACAAGACACATGACTGTACAGTGACAAGGACATTTAGAGGATGAGTTGAAGCAGTCGTCGCTACGAAACATCATCATAACAACCCATAAGAATGAACATGAGCAGAAACCAGTCGTATTTTAAAGGGAATGAGTCCACGACTGTTGGAGCTCGATTGATTTTAAAGACTATTTTTAATATTTTAACATTTGCATTATGGGATAGTTCAACATTTTGGCAAATTGGCCCATTGCCATAATCCCTATTGTATTAGGAGTAGGTTTGTTACCTTTAATTGTCGGTGCAAGCTGTTTTTAGAACGGCGGAGCAGAGCCGTGAGCTGCTCAGAGCTACACTACGGAGGCTCATGGGATTTCTTGGTTTCCCTCATCAAACTCATCAAATACACAATTCAACAACTCCAAAACGCTCTGGTGGACAAGTTGTGACCTGCACATTCACCACACTATGAGATAATAACAGAACGTTACGAGACAGAGTTGTTTTCAAGGTAAATACAGAGACTGCTTGCTGAAAAACTGCCCCCGACGGGAACGTGCATCAGCGGTTTTGCATGAATTTACCGCAAAAACAACTCTGTCTGGTAACGTTCTGTTATTATCTCATAGCGTGGTGAATGTGCAGGTCACAACTTGTCCACCAGAGCGTTTTTGGAGTTGTTGGATTGTGTATTTGATGAGTTTGGTGAGGGAAACCAAGAAATCCCATTAGCCTCCGAGCCGCCGTTCTAAAAACAGCTTGCACCAACAATTAAAGGTAACAAACCTACTGCTAAAACTATAGGGATTATGGCAATGGGCCAATCTGCCAAAATGTTGAATTATCCCTTTAACATCATTTTTTCTGTAGCTTTAATCATATTTGTTTTAGCTTTTACAAAACCACTGATGCTATTTTCTTTTTTCTTTAATATCTAAGGAAATTCAAAGGATCAATTCACCCTAATCAGAAATGTCTCATTTCACAGATGTCTGAGCAAATAAAGCATCCACAGTGCATGGAAAAATATAAAATATACATTAAAATCTGTATTTTTGTGATTAAGATGACTTGACCCGTTGAGATTTTTCCGTGTGTGTGTATAAGTACCTGCATCGTTGACGGCGTTCCTCATCTCGTAACTATTGATGCTGCCAGACTGGTCGGCGTTATAGTGTTTGAAGATTCCCTGGAAGACACAATTTGTGAGTTTCGTGCAAGAAAAACTGTTAACTGCGGCCGCACATCGGTGAAAAGATGGAGAAGAAATACAGAATTTCTCACTGGAGATAAATAATCACTCGCGTCATAAGATAAACGAGAGAGGGGGGCCTGTTTTCCCACCTGCCATTGTTTGATCTTGTTCCACAGATGTCTGAACTCCTGCAGATTGAGTCGACCTGTCCCGTCCATCTGAGCGCAGACAGTTAAGACCAGAAAACCACACACATCATCATAATGGATCATCAGAAAAACAACTGGCTTCAAATCTCATCCTAAAACTAAAAGTGCCACAAAAACCAACAAAAACCCCCCACAAAGACGTTATGTTGTGTTTTTTCATACAACGTATTGTATCAGTAGATAATGTCAAATGAAGATGAGGTATCCCAAACGGAAAGTACCTGTAGGTTTTAATATAGGTTTGAATATATGTGACATACATAAAATTGGCCGTTTTCATATATACACGCATATATGCTATATATATACGGTGCATATATGCCTCATGAGGATACATGCGCATATATGAAACCTATATATCCTCATCCTCATCCTATCCTCATCCTATATGCAGTTTATCTGTGCATATATCCAGCATATATGCAGCATATATGCACCATATATACAGTATATAGCAGATACTATGCGTATGAAAATGGCCAATTTTATGTATGTCACATACATATTCAAACCTATATTAAAACCTATAGGTTCTTTCCGTGTGGGATATAGTGTTTTATTATGTTTCCTTGAAGTGACATGATCCCCGTTTGTGTGGTGTGAGGAAGAGGAGGAGGAGGAGGAGCCTTGGCCCTGTGAGCGTCCATCACAGACCCTGCCTGGGTCTCGGCAGGTTGTGCCTCTCACAGACAACACAGCCAGCCCGAAGCACTCGATACAAAGGATACGTCCATCAGAGCAATCATGCTCCTGCAGCTCTCCAGACTGAAGCCCTCGGTGTTCAGGTCCTTATCTGCAGGAGGAAACACACACAGAGAGATAGAGGAGGTAATAATAAGTATCAAAGACTCAGAGTTATGGCTCTGAAAACTCACTTTGAAATGTTTTCAAATAAACCTTTTGGATAACCCTTTAATTTCTAATTTACAGGTTGCTATGTGATAATATCAAGAAATAGCCTAGAAATAACGTTCAGTTTCATAGACGTTGTCTAATAAAACTCTCTGCAACTGGAGCTGAGTGTGCGGCGTTCCTCTTTTTCTTTCTTCAATTTTATCCATCGCCAGCACCTCCACAACCTACGGTGTGCGTTGTTTCTCATCTGAACATCAGTTTCATAGTAATGTCATGTTTTTCATAAAGGCAATAGATTACACATGTTGTTCATGCTTTGAATTTTTAGGAAAGACCAGAATTTTTCTCCATCAAGTCCATGCAGTTTTATTTCTTGGCTGTTTCTATGCAATCAATCGTTATTTTTTGGCTATATTTCTCAACAGTACTATGAAATTGACCGTTATTTCTAGACATTATGACACCATTAATTGTTAATTGTTTCTGGGCTATTTCTTGACATTATCACGTAATTAACGGCCTGTAAATTACATTTTATTCTCTTCACATTTAAGTTTTAAAAGCGTTCAAGGCTCCTTCAGTCTCCTTCAAAATCATAGTAAACTAACAATACTCAAGCTGCATCAACCACAGTGAAGCCAATGTGAAATACTACAAATAATAAGTCTGTACGTTTCTTCCTACAAGTCAATATCTTAGTAAATATTTACATTTACATCTTAATTTTCTCATATACGTATATAACAGCATAGGGACAATTTCTTTCTTGTTTGTATGTATATATTGTGTTATATATTTGTACATATTCATCATCATTATTTTTTTAATCTTGTATCATAGTTTCCCTTTGGGGATTGATTCTTATTCTAACTCTGATCTATATCAGTGATTCTGAAAATGATTCTCACATTATTGAGGCTTAAAAGTTAAATGTAATTTGAGAAGCACTTCACTGCTTCGGCTTATTTCTACTTGTTTGGTCTGAAAAAACAACAGGAAAACAGTAAGGGCCCTAGTTTCTTAGACCGGGTGAAGTCTAACCTCAGGGCAGCTTCGCCACGTCAACGGGGTGTGGCCCAGGTCCATTTCGCAAGTTTGCTGGACAGCGCAGTCCGACTTAGACCAGCGCAGCCCCTCCCCTCGTCCCTCCTCCCGGCGCAAACGGCAAAGAGGGAGGAGAGAGGGCGGGAGGGAGACAGGAGGAGGAGAAGTGGGATTAACACAGCCAATTCGGATCTTCACCAATCAAAGGAGCTCCTCTCCACACCTTTAACTGCGCCGCGGGCGATGCGCGCTGCAAGTTTGTCATTTTATACTTGGACATGGACGGAGGAAACAGCGACGCCAGACGCCGAACCTCTCCCAGGAGGAAACAGCTGTTTTGGTCCGGAGGTCTGAGCTCAGAGTGACCAATAATGAGTTTACTAATATCCTTAATCAGGTTTGATCTGATATACTGAGAACCGGTGCTCAGTGTAAGAAACAACAACTAATAAACTAATGAAGAAACTCACATTTATTCATTTCAATTTATTATTCCCTGTGTAAGACAGATGAGAGGTGTAGCCTACACTAATCACAACATAAACAAACACCATGCGGATGAAATCAGCGTAAAGGACGCGCTCTCTCTCTCTCTCTGTCCTCCTCTCTTTTTTCTCTGTGATAGAGATGCTGAGTATAGGCTATACTGACTATCTGATACCGAGGCTGTTGTGGTGGACTAAGAGAGATAATGATTTGTGTTTTGTTTTTCATTACGGCTGCGTGACGCGGTCGCTCGCGCTAATGAATTAATAAGTAAATAAATAAATAAAGCGGATCATCACAACGACACAGTGCGTAGTCTCAACACGGCAGCGACATGCAGTCATCCACCCTCAGTCCTGCTTGGGACATCCACAGCTGCTTTTCAGTGCCAGTTCGTCCCTGCTGTGTTAATTCAGGTGGAGTTTCCATTACACTGCCGACAGCCTTTGATCTCTGCTTTGATCTGACGTCAGATGTGACGGGACAATCTATATAGATATAAATTCACGTGTTGATTCCATTAGTTGCATTAAATAGTGGTTATTGTGGATATTTATTGCATTGAAATGTGTCTGGAACTGTGGAGATCTGCCTGTGAGGTCTTGGTGACGTGTGTGCACTGCAGGTCAGTCAGCCAAACTTCCACTGCACCAAGCTGAATCTGTGACGCCTCCCCCTGCTGCGCGGCCACGCCTATCTCAGCGCAGCGCGATCTACCAATCTTCCAATCTGACTTTGCACTAGGCTGCGCTGGTCGAAACTTGCATTAGACCGGCTGCGTTACCTTGCGCCACCTGCGCTGCGCCAGCAAACTAGGGCCCTAAATGTCACAGTTTGCTTCAGGGAGTCTGTGACATTCAGGCGTTTGTTTTTGTTTTGTTTTGTTTTTCTAACTCGTGATGTTTTAAATTTGTCTTTAAAGTTCAATCTGAGCAGCCGAGACACTCAGACTCACGTTTGGTGATCACTCTGTTCAGAACGTTTTTCAGTTCGTTGGCTGTGATTTCCATGTCCTGAGAGAGAAACCAGAGGAGAGACGAATATTAATACAATACGTCTCTATATCGCTCAAACACACCAATATTCACATAAACAGCCACTCAGTAGTATTACTTTATCAGTTATTGATCAATTTAAATGTATTTTTCATTTCTTTTTATCCATTAGAACCATAGAAATCTCATCTTTCAAATTAAAAGCAGGATTATATCTCCCTCCTCTGTCCCTTCCTGTACTCACCTCTCCGGCTATCTCCTGAAAAATAGTCCTGAACTGCTGATCCTCCTCGCTCTCTTCCCCCGCCGAGGCCGGCGCCGGCTGAGGCGTCATGGAGCCACAGAATAGAAGGAGATAAACGAGAGACGAGACGGAGAAGATGTGAGAGGAAAAATGTAGAAAACATGTCTGAGAAAAAAAACCCTCCTCCTCTTTCCTCATTCTCTATACTGTATGTTTTCACTTTAAGCTGTTTGTTTGTTGGTTGAAATTTAATGCAAATTGCTAGAGGCTTTCTGTTCGGCGTAGGGAAGGACACTTACCACTGGATGGTCAGCCTCGATCCTGTTCTCTATCTCCCTGGGTGAAGACCAACAAACAGCAGTCACGACGCTGACAACAACATCTCATGTGGACCATTAGCCTGTACAACCATGTGTTCACTACAGCACATCGTCTATCAGGTGTTAGACAAATAAATAGATGACAGGACTTTAACAATCATGACTGTAGGTTTTTTTTTGTTTTTTTGTTGTTGTTTTTTTACATTTCTAAACACTAAAAAATAACAAAGCGATTCCAGAAAGAAGCTGTGAATGAAAGGTGTTAGTTCAGTACCACCTGTTGCTTCCTCCAGTCACAGTCGATGGCGTCGTCTCCTCTTTTTTTTACATTTACATTTACATAGATAAGTTGACTCATAATAACTGACGCTAAATGCTACATGGGCATTTAAAGCACAGACTTACTCTCTCTGATATTCAAAGAGGTTAAAACTAAAGATCTAGATTATTATTCAATGTTCAATGCTCAATGAGATCCCGTCACAGGATCTGTTTGCTGTGCACATCCGCAGCCAGGTGTCGGTCCGTCAGGCCGTCTGGTCCTCCAGGGGTAGGTAGGTAGGGAGGGGCGGGTAGGTAGGTGGGTGGGGTAGGTTGGGTTGGGGCTGCGGTTGTTAGTTGAGGCTTGAGTGTGCAGCATTGAATACTTTGAAAGGTTACCAGATCGTGCCCAAATCTGAAGTCGCTTGTCCTAAAAAAGATTCCATAACAGCTTCGAACTGCGGCCGGTTTCTTCCAGCTCTACAAATCAAATTTCCGTTAACATTTTTTTGCTCTTTTGGCGGTTTGTGTCCCACCACCCACCCCCCCACCCACCAAAAGCACCCGACAGAGCCCCCCTCCCCCCACCCTCATTAACACAAAACACAAACCTTGCACCTGCACATGCACATAGACGAGCAGACAAATCACTGATGCACTCTGTCTAAATCAATCTGCTGCTGCTGCTGCTGATACATTAAACACACACAAGCAGGGCTGGGTGTCGTTGGAAATTCATCTGTAGTAGTTTTTTGTGAGCTTTTTTTTTTTTTACATTATTTACTAAAAAAAAAAAAAAAATACGACACTTGATTAGACAAACATCTTCTGCTTTTTGAACTCTTATTTTGAAATTTCAATGTTATTGCATCAGAAAAAGTGCAATGTTTTTACCTCAAACTGACTTTAAAACTGTTTTAATTAATAAAACCAAAGAACAGGAACATTAATTAATCAATTTACTGATCCTCATTAAACTAATTGGATTTTTTTCCCCAAAAAACAAAAATACTCAACTTGTTTTATCTGCTTCTGCTTACTAAAAACAGACTATTTGTTGATGCACAGAGTGAGTGACACATCTGTATAAAACTGTGTTAAATTTTTCTTTTTAAAACTTTATCAGTAATTAAAAATAATGGTTAGTCTGACTCATAAATGTTCTCACTGGGTAGGATAGTACACGTACATCCAGTGTGTGAGTCCAGGTGCAGAACAAAAAGCAAAGTAAGGCAAAAGAGTAAAAAAAAAATGTTCACACACCGTTAAATGCTCCCAAAAATATCAATGCAAAAGTTTCTTTTCAAAACTTTTCTAAAAGATCGAAACTTTGAATTCCACTCTTAATATTTTTGGGAGCATTTACCGCTGTGCGAACATTTTCTCCTCTTGTCATAAATCATCTCAACTATCATTTCCTGAAGGAGAATGAATTAAAACTACAATAGAAACATGAATATCCAGTAGAACCTGAATCTTGATCAATAGCCTACCAATAACCAATATGGTTTCAACACCCAGCCCTGCTCAGACACATCAGTGGAATAAAACAAGCGTCTACAGTAACTAGCTGTATCTCTATCTCTGTAACCCTCGCTGCAGCCCGGCTCCCCCCTCCCCCACTCACTCTGAGGTGTTCTTCTTTTCAGAGAAGACTCGCAGGATGAACTCTCCCTCCTGGTGCGGCTCGTACGTGGAGGGGACGATGACGTACTCCCCGGGGCTGAGGCGGAAGCGCTGGGTCACCTCACGCAGGTTGATGTAGGACTTGCAGCGAGCCTTGGAGGAGTTGAAGAGGAAGAAGTCCTTCTGCATGTGCTGCTTGTTCCCGTGCATCTGTGGTCAGGGAGGGAGGGGAGAAGGGGGAGATGTTGGATGGAAACTGGTTTATTGTGTAAAAAAACTAAATGGAAACAGTGTTGAGTGAGTGTAATTAACTTGCTGCTGCTGCACTGTGACAGCTTCATTCACTCCTTCCTCACCTCCTTTGGCACCTGCGATGAAACAGAGAGAGAGCGTCAGTGTTTGTGTTGTGACAGGAGGAAAAATAAAAACAAAAACGTACATTTTTTAAATAATCAATGCGACAAAAAACAATAGAAAACAGTCCACAAAATAAGAAATTTGGGCTTTTTCTTTGATTTCATGTGCAAATTTCCAGTCACAACTAGGGATGTCACGATTACTTGTTTTCACAATTAATCGCGGAATTAAACGGCACAATTAAAGCAGAAGTAAGTGGTCCGGTCGTTTTCGCTAATGCTGCGTTCCAGGCAGGCTTTTGAAATCGTAAATTACAGCTTCAAGTCACGACTTACGACTTTGTAGCGTTTCAGGCAACCCACTCGTGTTTTTCCGACCTGTTTTACCGGTGAAAGTCACTATAACGGCCACTCGTAACTTCCGACCGGTGAACTCGTACCAGATCGAACTGGTACCACTTCACGGTCGGAAAAATACGAGTTTCCTTGAACGCACCATAACAGTCCTCGTCCCTACGTCGCCACATTCACGGCGTTCCTTGGCTGCACACACAGCCCTGCATGCCGTTCTCTCTCCTCATTGGATAAAAACTGTAGGATACGATAAATGTTTTCTCCTCGGCTCAGAGCAGAGCAGAGGGACTGAGAGACCCGTGTTTCAGTCCAAACACTCTATGTAAGTGATTGCTGTCGGAAGATATAACTATTTAAGTCTTATATTAACACAAATATATCACTTACTTCTGCTTTAATTAATTGTAAAGATTCCTCAATACCGTCACTTTACAAAAAATATTATGTTGGAAACACAGAGGCAGATGTGCACCAAAGTAAAGGTAAATGTAAGAAATACTGGTCCATTTACCTAACGTAACATACAATTGGTAGGAATTTAAATGTTAGCGTCTCATTTGTGATAAAAAACAAACAAACAATTCAAATAAACTTAAACATTTGGTATAGATGACAATTAATGATTTGAATAGTTAAAACACTTCCCCTGGAGGATTAATAATTGGTTACATACTGTATTAATACTAGATACTTAAAATATTAGTTGTAAATAATTAGTAATGTAATTATATTTTGACTGTGTTTGATTTTACACATACCGTGATTATTTCTCTGACAATAATCTTACAAAGAAGATCTATAATCGTGACATCCCTATAGTCACAACTGAAACAGACTATAGTTTAGTCGATTTTGGTTTAACAAACGTCAGACTTGTTCCGGTGTGAATGTGAGTGGACACCTCGTAGATAGCGAATCCGATGGTGAAGAGGTTGGCTCCCATCTTGCGCTCTTTCCGCCTGTTCTTCTGCATCAGAGCCACCACGAAGGTGCAGCCCACCTCGTTGTCCTCGGGGTCGTCGTCCTCCTCCAGCAGACGCAGGCGGTACTGAGGGTTGGTCCAGAAGGTGTCTGCAGGACATTTAGCGAGCAGAGCGTCTTTTCTTTCTGGATTTTATTCATTTATCATTGCATTGTTGTTATTTTTCAATATTTATACAATTTTACTGCTGCGTCTCTCCAGGTTATTTTTATACTATTTATCACAGTCATTAAGTTATACTATCTCTGCTCTCTCAGTTCAAACCAGGGTTATTATAGTTAACTAAAACTAAGTCTAAAACTAAAACTAGCAGTGAAAGAACAATTTAGTTAACTGAAATAAAAAATAAAAATGACAAGAACTAAATAAAAACTACAATGCACAATGCAAAACTAACTAAAACTAAACTGAATGTCAGATAACATCAGCTTAGTTGTAGTTTTCTTAGACTTGGCTAAAGTTGCAGGAAGAAAACGCCACAGCTCTCAACACGGGACGACTTCAAGTTCCCACAGGTAGATAAGAAGTGAATATAACGTGATGAGGACTGATGGGAACATTATGGGATGCAA
Organism: Trachurus japonicus; assembly: GCF_045865225.1. Taxonomy (NCBI): domain Eukaryota; kingdom Metazoa; phylum Chordata; class Actinopteri; order Carangiformes; family Carangidae; genus Trachurus; species Trachurus japonicus. The sequence goes on along the minus strand of NC_140928.1, from coordinate 7,106,576 downwards.
CTAAAAGGGAAAAATCTCTGAAATCTCACAGAGGCTTTCTTCTAATACCTGAAAACTAAAACTAAGAACAAGAGTAGATAAAAACTACATAGAAACTAGTCAATTCCTCAAAAATAAAAAACAAAAACTGCTTAATCACTTGCTGAAGTAGCTAAAACTAAACTGAAATAAAAAAAACTAAATTAAAAAAAAAACTGATGAACATTTTAAAACTATAATAACCTTGGTTCAAACCTCTCTGATTATGTTTCGCAGCTGTTTTCCTACCTGGGTAGTTCCTGCAGCCCCCGGCGGAGCAGCCCCTCACCCAGCGGCCCTCGTTCACAGAAACCGTCCACTTGTGGATCTTGTCGTCCTCCAGGGCGTCGGGGGTGAGGTTGCAGATCTCGATCTTGGTGTAGTTCTTCTTGAAATCCTCGAACGACATCCTGGACAGGAAGTGAAGAGATATCAGAGGAGGATGGGTTCATTTTTATTACAGTAAACGCCGAAATCAACTATCATCTATGTGACTCGTCTGAATGTTAAACAGATACCAGAACTCTCCGTCCTCGGCGCTCTGGTGCTGCAGCTTCTCTTTTTCAGTCTTAGACAGTGTGGTCCACTCCTTAGAGCTGCCAGAGAGGAGGGAGTAATTGATATTAGCTTATTTAATTTTAAAAATTACTTTAAAAACTCGTCAAAATCCAGCTGCTTACTTGTCGCTCCAGGGGCCGTTCCACTCCACCTGACCCCACGGGTTCCTGAGACGCACCAGACGGACTTTAGTTTCCTTGTGCTGAGACGATTTACACTGGAATGAGACAACAGAGATTTATTTATTTATTTTTTTTTACATGAATGCACTTTCACTGTCTCTGTTTGTGATGAAGCTCTGGACACATGAAAGCAGCGTGTGTTACCTCCTCCACGGCCGTCACAGAGTAGGCGTGACCCTTCACCAGTCCCGTCACAGTACGAGTCTCAAAGCGAGCGGGAACCAGGGACTGCAGACACACAACACATTAAAAAAAAAGGATAAACGTTTTGAAAATAAACCCTTTAATTTGCAAAAAATATTGTTTTTTTTTTAGGCTGAAATTTAAGATTCAAGATACCTTTATTATCATCGTACTGGTGAAACAACACAACAAAATTTTGCTTGGAAACAAATCATAGCAACATATCTAAATAAATAAGAGTGATGGTTTGTTGCAAAGTGCATTAAAAATGACTGTAATAATAGTTAAAATAACTTTAAAACAGTCAGGATAAATAAGCTAGGCTAACGTCTGTTGTGTCATGGTGAGATAAAGTTTTTCTTCACTTTTTGACTTTGTTTATTTGCTGATAAAAGGAAACAGTAGATTGCATAGTTTTTAATATCCTGAGCTTCATCCTACACAAATGTCTATTGTTCACTTTCTTTATTGAATTGAATTGAATTTATTTAATGAAATCTAATGAAAATACACCTGATACAGGATATAAATCCTCTAATGACAACATACAAAAAATAAACACAAATATACCATTAAAAACTTCAATAACCCATACATAATATCACTTACTGTTTATTTTGATTTGCGTATTTTTTGTGTTGTCACTTTTTCCAAGACCTTGTGTAGCTGCTGTATTTATGTTGAGCTGTATATTTCTATTGTACAATGAGGTGCCATGTCAAGACATTAAATAAACTAAACTAAACTAAGTCGACGTCGGACTCACGTCGATGGAGCAGCCCATGAGCGAGCCTCTCTCCAGAGCTTTCTTCATGATCTTGTAGAGCTCTTTGGGAGCTTCCTTCATCTCGTAGAACTCAGTGACTCCACCGGTGAAGTCCTCCATGGCCTCGGTGGTGTTTCCTCCCTTCAGGGCCTCGTAGGAGCCGTGCAGCCTGGACAGACACAGACGTTAAGACTCCTCACATCAACATCTTCAGTTCTCTCGTTTACAGATAAACGTACATGATTATTATCATTAGTAGTAATATAATCTAGTCCTGACCTGAGAAGTAGGGTGACACTGTGCAGAGCTACGTACATACAGTGAAGTTGCTGCAGCCCTTTTTTAAGCAAGAAATCTACATATAGTAAATTCAAAAACATGCTATGTGATATAACTGAGCACCGTTCCTTTTTATAAATGTGCAGGAAAAAGGTAAAAACATCCAGTTCAACTTCTCTTCTCCTTTTATTTTCTTAAATTGGAGGAAATGAGACTTTCTTTATCTGGCTGCTCCAGTACATTTGGGAGATTAGTCGGCTCATTCCTCCAGTTTGTTAAGACGACAGATCTTCCGCTCAAGCAGCTTAGAGAGGTAGATATGTTATTTCTGTTGTGTTGAGGGTTACATGCCGCTACTCTGACTTAGGATGTCTGTTGCTATCTCAATTACAGTTTACTGTTACCTGACTGATGTGTCTGTGTTTCTCTTATTCCATTTTTTGTCTATTTTCTTCTTTAATTGTCCTAGTCCTACCTTTTGAAATGTATTTATTCAATTATTTTTATTGTGGCTGTTCTACTTTTATATGAGCTGTTCCGGTATGCAGCAATACTTCAGTGACCACTTATTGTTTCTGTTGTTTTTCTATGAGAAAAGTTTTAATACAATTGTAACATCTGCAAAACCCAATAAAAAAACGTCTCTTCTCGTCTCTACACTCACTTGGCGTAGGCCTTCTCCAGCAGGGCGCTCCAGAACTCGTTCCTCTCGGCCGACTTGGTGAAGACCAGCTGGTTGTTGAAGGTTGGGATGCGGTCGTCAATGACGACGTCCACCCAGTCGCCATAGCGCCAGAACTGAGGGACAGAAGGAAAGTCAAGGAGACAAAACAATACGGGTTCAAACTGACTTTTAACACTTGAATCGATAACGTTTTTACTATAACCTTTATTTAAACTCGGAAATATATTGAGGAGCAACCTCATTTCTTCTTCTTCTTGCACTTATGCACTAATCTTGCACTTATGCACTCGTCACTTTAGCAAACAGCACTTTAGCACATAGCACTTTAACTAGCACTGTAGCACTTTATAACTTCTCAGTAATCTTTTGGTCCCCTTACCCACTCTTTTAACCGTCTTTGGTCAGTTAACTGGTGGTTTATGTATGTCTTTCATATATGTTTTGTGTAAAATGTCAAGGTGTTTTATTGTCCTAGTCCTGCCTCTTGTACTTTTTATCGTCATTGTTTTTTATGTCTAACATCAACCTGCCAATGGGACTGGGGATGGAAATTAGCCACTTGGCTATAATCCCACATATTTACATGTCAATGTCCATCAATATGTACTGTTCCCAATTTTTTTTAAAATCAATCAATCTGAAATCTGAAATCTGAAATTTGCAATATATATATAGACAAAACACAAAACATTTGAGGACAAGACATAACACAAAATGCTTGAAACATACAAGCATATCCGAAATACCAAAAGGTAAAAGTGACAAAGATAAATTGAGAACAGAGAAGTCTAGTTAGAAACTGGAGCAGCTGGAGATAAAATAAGATGTAGTTATGGATTTAAATTGTCCTAATGATAAAAGTGTGGTAAGTTTCAGATGGTTTTGCAGAGTTTTCCAGGTTGCAGGTGCAACAGTAAGAAAAACTGGACTTTCCAAATTCAGTATTAACAGAGGGAACCTGCAGTGTGAGTCAGTCCTTTGACCGTATATAAGTAAACTTGACTTTTAGATGATAAAACACAGGATGAACTGGGTCTTTGTCCGTCTGTGTGTCTGTGTGTGTGTCTCTCTGACCTGGAAGTGGAAGATGCCGGCGTAGCTCTCTGAGAAGCTTTGCTCCTGGGGAACGACGCGGTAGAGAAGCTTCTCGTTCAGGGTGAGACAGGCGATGGCGGCCAGCAGCCAGCAGTCACCTGAGCATCATCAACAGCATCATCATCACATCAGTAAACTCACTCACTTCAACACAAGTTTAATGTTTCTACACTAAGTCTGAGGGGAATGTGTTCACTTTAGGTCTTTTTTTCACTTTACTACCGTTCAGATTTAGGCGGAAATGTTCAGTAGTAAAACGGCGGCCATGCTGAACAACGTGCACCTTTGAGTCTCTGTGATTTCCCTCTTTTCTGTTTTGTTTTGTTTTGCTGGAGGAAAAGAGCGTCGTCGCCGAGTGCTGACGTTCGACTTTTCTGATTGTCCAGGTGTGTGTGAAACAATGTAAGTTTTTCAACAGGGGAACGGTTGACAGTGTCTGCCAGCACCTTTGTCCCTTTGGTCTCCCTTTATTTGCAGCCTGAACTGGACAACAATGAGAAGTGCTGCTGGTTGGATTCCCTTCCAAAAGAGTAAGCACAATACCGCGGGGAGGCCGCTGCAGGCAGAGAGGCCGTGTGCAGGGGATCGATGGGATGTTTGCCGCCCTGTTATCATGAATATACAGACTGAGGGAAGGCTCCATACAGTAACAGCTCAGTCCATGCATCGCTATATCACCATGTATATCAAATCAATACTTTAGAAAGCCTTCAAACGCTTCAATCATGTGCTCATTTATCAATCTACACTCTATACTTCACCATTTCTGCATTTGTTTGAGCTTAATATGTAGAAAATAAACATATAACCAGAGATAAAGAGATGGTTGATTCACACGTGGACATAGAAGATACCAGCTCAAATGAGGCTGTTTCTTTTGTTCCTCTGTGATTCTAATAAATTGTCTGAAATGCATCAATTCAGTCATTTTCAAAAAATAAAATAAAAATTAAAACCTTTGATACACAACGAGAAGTCCGATCTACACCGTGGTGTTTTTGCTGTTTGATTAATTAATTAAAGACAAACAGGATTTATTTACCAAGGTCTCCCTGGCAGATGTCTGTCCTACTGGCTCCTCCGACAATGAACTGAGGGTTCTCACAGATTTCCTGCAGACAATAATAAAAACAAAGTTAAGGCGTTAAGGGGATCAGTCTAATCAATGTGGGGTTTTTTTTGTTTAGTTTGTTCAGTCTATAGATTAAAACACTGTGAGAGACGAAACTTGTGTTTCTGAGGCTGCAACATCACAGTCATCTTTAAACAAGACATCTGTTATATTAAAGCTCAGACTGACACGACTAAGGTGCGTTAAGTTAAGTTTGCTCGGCTTAGTTCCAGTCCGTCCGTGTAGGAAAGGTGGGAATATTTTCATCACATCAGTATCTCCAGGTGACGTCCCACAGCAGCGGTGATGATGATGCTGATGGTGGTGGTGGTTGTTGTTGAGTTTTCAAATCCCTCATGAGTAAAAAAAAAACGTAGTTGTTTCCTTTGCAGGTTTGATGTTTTGCTCTGTATCAAAAAAAAAATTACCGTCCCACCTCCCACATGTGTGATCCATCCATCCATTCATTCATCCCACCTCTTTATTTTACTTTGCCATCAACAACGTGCCTCTCCATGTGCCAACAACCTCCCCTCCTCCTCCTCCGCCTCCTCCTCCTCCTCCTCTTCCTCCTCCTCCTACCTTGGGCCTCTTCCAGACGATGTTCTTGACTTTGTTGGACTTGTGTCCGAGCTCCTTGAAGCCCAGGGACTCCACGGTGGCCGGGAAAGACTCATCCTCAAACAGGTTCTTCCTCCCGACGTACTCCTGTCTCAGGATGTTGAAGTCCTGGCCGTTGAAGCGGAGGGGCTTGTTCAGAGACCCTTCCCCGTCCCTCCTCTCTCGTTCCCGGATCAACCGGTCGCAGAAAAAGCCAGACGGTGTGTAGGGCATCTCGTCTCGGCTCACTTCTTTTTTTTTTTTTTTAAAAACTGGCTATTGCCCACTTGTACTAAAGTCTTACAAGCCTAAAAACCCTGGCATAAATCCAAACAGCTAATGTCTGATTGGCTCTTTCTTTGTGTGACGTCCCCCTTCCCTTCGTCACAGCGCGGATGCAAAAGCTCGGTGTGAAAGACACATTCACTCCACATGCATTCAACCTTTGCATTGCCATGCACATACACACACACACACATATGCACAGAAACTCACACATCACGTTAACGTCGATTTGTTGCGTTCCCATTGGCCGTACTGAACAATTGCTCTCTCCCCGGCTGTGGTGCAGCGCTGCCATCATTGTTGGGTGACACAAAGGCCAGCGGGCCGCGCCAGAGGGCATGTAAAGAGTGGTCGGTAGATGCCTTGCCTCAGCAGAAGGCATTCAACCCCTTTAAACCTATTCTCAATGGAGCTCAGCGTTGAGCAGTCTCAGCATAACCAGAGCTAATGCTATGAAGAGGAGTATCATCATCCATTTTTTAGCTCCGAGGCAGAAAAATACAACTTCATAAATCACAACAGGCTGGATTTTTTTTTTGTTATAAACACACAGAGTCACAACAGTGTGTGTAAAATGTCTCACAGAGCTGCTTGTCATCACCTAATAGATCTTCAGACCTTATAATATATAATGTATAAAGCAAAGAACAGATCATTACCAGAGCATTACCAGAACTTGTTCAAGCTGGAGGAAGAGGATTGAAGCTTGATTTTAAACATTTAAAACATTTGCAAGGTCTAAGCTTAAAACAAATGTGTATTTCTGTTGCAGGTGTAAAACTAAGGCATTCACAAAGCAAGGAACTGAAAAGTTGTACAAGATGAATCTCAGTTTAAAAAGATGTTTAAAAAAGAAAAAATAAGTGCCTACAAAAAAGGAGAAAGAGAAAAAGAAGGGAAAAAAGAAAAGATAGACAAGCTGTGTCTACTGCTAGTGCTTTTGCTTGTTTGTTTACTTGTTTCATCATCTTTAATTTTTTTTAAATAGAGTATAATATTGGTGTTGATATTAAGCCAATGCAATTATAACTATAGAAAGGGGCAGGTACTATAAGTTTTTCTTCATCCTGCTCCTTTTCATTTATGGTGACTATGTGTACATCATGTAAATATGTGCAACCGTGTGAAGCATGAAAACCATGAATGGAATAAGTCAAAAAATGAAATGAAAGAGGCTCAGTTTTAAGTTAAAGAAAAAGAAAATGTAATATTGATTATTTGCACAGAGAATCAACATCAGTCTCATCACTGTTTAGTTGTGTTGCTGTAGTCGCTCCTCATGGCGAGAACAACGTCCCACAATGTCTCAGAGAATTTAAATTACTGCAGATATTTCCATTTAAAAACATCTTAGAGCGTGTTTTGAAAATAATTTGCTATGTTTTACATTAATTTCCCCTCATATTTCATCTTATTTTTCTCACGTGTCTCCCTGATTCTCTCATCTTCTTCCTAAAGCTGTTAAATTAAATTAAATCGGGCGCTTTAACACTTTCATATCAAAACACGATCATTCCTGAAGGTGTTAAGTGACTTCTTGTAACGTCAGTGTGTTTTACGCTCGCTGCAGTTTCCTTGTCATGTGTCGGACTTGTCATGTGTCGCTCTTAAACAAACATCTGTTTTGGGAAGAAGTCCGGTCTCACAACGAACAAAACAGATCGTCACTGGGTTTTAGTTTAGTTTTACTAGACGATGATGATGTGAAGAGTTATTTATCCACTGTTGTATTTATGTAATCCTGTAGATTCATGATCATTCAAAACAAAACAAAATAACATAAAATGAGCCTGTTTTTTTATCTTGTCATTCACTTTTATTCATGTTTTTTTTTTTTTAAATAGTACAGTTCTCAGTGAGGCAGATAAAAATGGAGGGATTCGACTGTTTTTCCTACATAAACTTTAAAAAGAAAATGGGTAAAATAATAACAATGTGCTGCTGTGAGCTCTGCAGCATTAATCTTCATTTCATTTCATTGTATCAAGTATTAAATTCAGCTGATTTTAACCTCCTCCTCCTCTGTGAAACAACAAACCCACATCATCGACCTATCTGTATGTCCCAGTCTGTCGCCACCCTCAGGCTCAGGTCGCTCACTGTCAGGCTGCAGCAGCTCTCCACGTACCGAAAGGCAGCAGCTGAGTGTTTATCACCTGGTGACAGAAAGATATGAGACCATTTATGTTGTTTTGGTTTTTTTGGCGGTTCAATTTTATTTTATAACAAAACTCTGAACTTCCAGGACCTGCAAAGTTAGTAAAAACTACCTCCACCTCTAACTGAGCTTCATTTCCTACAGGACAAATGAGGTTTTCATGGGCCTGACACTTCTATTGTCTATTGTTTTCTGCCTTTATAATAAGAACAACAGAACAAAACAGTGAATGAGGCAAAAAACATGATGATGCAGAAAAACCAAAAAGAGCCACGATTTTAGATTTTAGGGACAGGAAATGATGAAATCCAGTTCAACACGGCTAAATAGTCGGTCACCTTTCTATTTATATACGCAATATCACTGATGGATAACAAGTCAGTTCATGACATAAACATTCATTTTGTGAGGCACAAATTATTTGTTATTATCAAATTCTTCCAACAGGATTTTCTCCTCATGCTTGAATTATTGGAAGATGATTAGATATTAGACACATAGATATTCAACCCTCCTCCTCTGAGACGACAAATCCAAACTTCTTCTCACATTTTAGCTCAATTTTATTTGCTTGAATACTTGAATAAAGTTTTACGACAAGTTTCCTTTTCTCATCTTTATAAATATCAAAATCAATAAATGTATCAATTAATTTGGTATTATAAACTTTGAATTCTCCTGCTTATGTTGGACGACACATCGCTGCATCGCTATCGTTATCCCAGTAGCTATTATCCTTATGAATATCAGCTGACACAGCCTCTACACAAGGAGTGTTCAACTCAATCATACAAGGGGCCAAAATGTAAAACACAGAGTGTCGCAAGTCGACCAGTATTGACATTTACTGAACAGACTAAAACTGACATTGTTTTATATTAATTATATATGAATGTGAACAGCCACATACTGTAAATCCTTTCAATAAAATAAAATAAAATAAAGAATATTAGGAATTATTTTATTATTTTACTTTTCATTGTGTGTATTGTGATTTCAGAAAAGGATGTAAAAAAAACCCAACACATATTCTCATATAGTTTTCTCTCCTATGCCATTTCCTCCATGCCAGATAGGGCTTGGCGTTTGTCAATCTATTGCTTGGTCATAACCGTACGGTAGCTGTTGCAGTGCATTGTGGGATTTGTGATGTGAGTGCTATATCAGAGGGCCATTAATAAAAGAAATAGAAATGCTTTTCATAAAGGCTAAAGATTACACATGCTTTTCGTGCTTTTAATTTTTTGGGAAGTCCTTGCAATTGTCAATCACAATCAATTATTTCTGGGCTATTTCTACACAATTACTTGTTATTTCTTGGCTATATTTCTCGTCATTACTATGAAATTGACCGTTATTTCTAGGCTATTTCTTGACATTTTCTCACGGGCCACATAAAATTGTATTGCGGGCCGGATCTGGCCCCCGGGCCTTGAGTTTGACATGTGTGCTCTACACTATGTGGCAGCAGTGAGTGTGTGCGTGTGTGTGTGTCACTCTGACTGAGCCTCACCTGACACCTGCACAGTCACAGTGGACGGTTTCCTCCTCAGCCCCAGGACGGTGACCGAGTGAACGACGGTGTCACAGTCGAAAGCTGCGTCCTCACAGGCGGAGCTGAAGGAAGCAGCGTCAACATGAATCAACATGAATTTTTACATTTCCTTTCTAAAAACAATGTTGCAGCTATTTGAGGCTCAAACGTCTCAAACGTCTTTTTTTAGCTCCTTCCCCATGTGTCTTTAAAAAAGCGTCTCCTCGTCGGGAGGTGTGAGTGTGACTCACCGGCAGAGCAGCCGGCCTGACAGCATGGTGAACCGGCGCAGACAGAAGGCCTTTCTGTGGCGGTAGCTGAAGGAGTGGCCGTCGTCCAGGTAGAGCTCGCCGTCAGCTGCTCCCTGCAGAGAGACGGGACGGCAGTCTGCTCTTAAATATCACGAGTCTGGGCATGAACATGCAGAATTAATTTACTAATGGTAGAAATTAACTGTCCATCAATAGAAAAAATTATATTTTTTAGGTAGTAAATACAAAGCAGCTTAGCAGATCTATGACCTATAATTATAATTTTGTTTTATTACATGGAAAAATGTAAAAGCACTATATCAAAGACATCATATTGTGTTAAAATCTGGGTAAACCTTTAATTTACAGGCCGCTAATTACGTGATAATAGCAAGAAATAGCCTCGAAATAACGGTCAATTTCATAGTAATGTTGAGAAATATAGCCAAGAAATAACGATTGATTGTGTAGAAACAGCCCAGAAATAATTGATTGTGATTGACAAATGCAAGAAGACTTGGTGGAGAAAAATTCAAAGCATAAAAAGGATGTGTAATCTTTTGTCTTCATGAAAAACATGACATTACTATGAAATTGACTGTTATTATTTCTAGGCTATTTCTTTACATTACAATGCAATTACTTGTTATTTCTTGACATTATCACGTAATTAGTGGCCTGTAAATTGAAGGGTTACTGAAATCTGTTCTATTGTGATTATTAATGAATCACTTGGGTCATCTAAAAGAAAAATATTCACAGGTTTCAGCTTCTCAAAAATCAGAATTTGATTAAATCTACACCATAATGAAAAAAATGAATGAAGAAAACAAACAGCTGATGAATGGGTAATGAAAATTATGCTTAATTGAAGCTCTAAAATTTTTTTTTTTAAAATGGAGACATGTAATTGTGTTTACTCAAGATCAAGGTGTTCCTAATATTTTGTCCATCCCTAATTACATAATATTAAAAGGACTATAGTATTACATCCTTTTCCTACCTGACAGTTTAGCGCCACGGTGATGGAGAGCGGCAGCTGCTGGACGTCGGCCGTGCAGGAGCCACTTCCTGTCGACCTGCAGACCACCGAGCCTCCGCGCTGGAACAGAGGAACCTGCACAGAGGAAAACATGTTGTTGTCACACAACCTCTGACTTATTCATTCATCTCAATTCAAAAAGCTTTATTGTCTATAACAAGGACAGAAATTTGTCATCGGTTTGGCCTCCGAACAGTTAGACATACAAACACCAATATAAAACCCACATAAAAAAAAACTCACATAAAAGCTATAAAATCCACATTGAAACTGTTTTTATTATGAACATTATCATGATTAATTAAAGGAAAAATTAAAAAATAATTCAATGATCATGAAAATTCAAATTTTCATTCAAATTCGCATAAACTTGATTTAATAATTTATTTCATTTGGATCCCCATTAGCTGATGTAATACACATCAACTACAATAAAAATACAAATCAGAAATACTGTACACAATCAAAGCATAACAAAAAGATTTACAGACACAAATTATCCATAAATATTCTACATAGACAGCATACAGCATATAACCAATAATCTAAACATAGAGACACACACATACAGTATCTAAAATTTAAAAAAATAAAAATAAAAAAAGAGTTATGAGGCATTGCTCTCTCCTACACAAAAGTAGATATTATTACTAGTCAGTAAAATTGTGCTGCAAGTAAAAAGTATTGGTATTGGTATCAGTATTGGAAATACTGGCCCTGTATTTACTTGGTATTGGATCGATCAAATCAAATTTTTGCAGTATCGCACACCCATACTTACTGTATCCATGGTGACGGGGAGACTCAGCGTCCTGCCTCCTTCGTAGGCCTTTGTAGAGTGGACGTCAAACCAGATCTGAGACGGAAACAAACCTGAATGTAACGTCCAGTATGAAGATGAACACGACTGTATCGGGATATGAACATGTTACCTGGAGGCTGATTTACCTCGCCACATCCAGGAAGCAGCACTTTGACTTCTTGAACGCCCGGCTCAGTGACGGGACAGGCCAGCAGAGCTCCTCCTGCAGGGAATCGAACACAGTTTAACTCCCACATGCAGCGATTTAAAGGGATAGTTCACCCAAAATTCAAATTTCACTCATTATCTACTCACCCTCATGTCGACTAAGGGCTGGGAGAAGTTTCAGAGTCCTCCGTGCCTTCTCGGAGTTACGGGGGGTCCGCGCAGCAGTATTTGTCCATATAATGGTTGTGAATGGTGCTCACTTTTCTTCGTCCAAAAAGACACACCAAAAAACATCCAAATACCTCCATACTGCTCGTCTGTAACGTCCCTCTTGTATTGAAGCCCCAACATGAGAAATTGTTCCGCCGGCACAGGAAGAGCAGTGAACTGAGACACTGGGAGCTTCCGCTACAAACAAGCTTAAATATAGACTTATTTAATTTTTTTCGGAACAATTTCTCATGTTGGGGCTTCAATACAAGAGGGACATTACAGACGAGCACTATGGAGGTATTTGGATGTTTTTTGGTGTGTCTTTTTGGACAAAGAAAAGTGAGCTCTGTTCACAACCGTCATACAGTGCTGCACGGAGCCCCCCTGTAACTCAGAGAAGGCACGGAGGACTCTGAAACTTCTCCCAGCCCTTAGTCGACGTGAGGGTGAGTAGATAATGAGTGAAATTTGAATTTTGGGTGAACTATCCCTTTAAGGGCACAGCTGTGTGATGACGTAAGATTAAAGCAGCATTAATCACCGATCAGATACTGGTTGTCCACGGAGAAGGTGCCCTGCTCGGTCGGGAACTCCACCCACAGAGGTCTGTGTCAGATAAAAATCAGAGTTTCTATCACTTTTTTGCTGAAGTTAGATGAGGAATATTGACCTCTAGTGTCTGACGCTGCAGGCCTGACCGACGCTGATGTTTGCAGCTGCAGCACATCTGCCCGAGCAGCAGGTGGCAGCGACGCTCACCTGAGTGGAGGCAGACCAGAGGTGTGGGCCTGGTGCAACAGAGTGTACCAGTACGGCAGCAGACGGTACCTAAAGACAAGAGACCAGAGGACACCACAGTCTGTTTTATAAGCCACAATTTACCTGATTTACACTTTATTTACTATTTTATTTACTTCATTTATTTATTTATTTGACTTTATTAGCAGCTCAGACTCAACTTGGACCTCTGTCAGGATTCAAGGATTCTTTATTGTCATTATCACTGTGCATTTGCATTAACAAGAGAATGAAATTCAGTTTCTCGGTCAGAATAAAACATTTAAAAAAACATCACAACAGAATAATAATGATCAAGGTATTAGTTTAAAATTTACAAGGTAAGAAAGCTATGAAAAAAACCTGATGAAGCACATACATGTAAGTGTTCAACATATTCTGAGTCCAGGAAGTCCTCCCTCTCAAGTATTTATTAATTTCTCTTGTTAAATACATTTGAAAATGTGATTATTAGTATTTGTGTGAAGTTTTGCAAATTGATTTTATGCCTTAATGATGGGAAGCTGTTGATTTTGAGCCTTGTTGGTGATTTGTTCAGGCCAAAACAGAATTGATCAACTGTCATAGATGGTCAATAAATGATCTTTTTAACTTTCCCTCTAAGCTCAGTGCACTGGCAGAAAAAAGAAAAACAACTGAGGCTGCTGAAACACTTTGATAAATGGACCAACATCTGGACGTATGCAACGACTGAACCGCTCTCTGACGGTACTGTACCTCTGTTGGATTGCGGTGCGGATCGCAGCGGTCACCTCCTCTCCAAACAACCACGGCTCCCGGCGCTTCGTCACGTTTGCCGAGTGGCCGCGGAAAAACGGCTGCAGGGCGCCGGCCTGGTACCAACGCACCAGCAGCTCTGGATCTGGATCCTGAACAAACCCACCGACATCGGCTAAAAAACACAGGACACGGGATGAGAAGAGATATCACAGCATGAAGGGTTTGTGTACTTCTAAACAAGTTTTAGTATTTCTGTTTCTTCATGAGTCTAGTTGTGATTTTTAATTTAAAAACCTCACCTCCACAAAACACCACACCGGCCACACTGAGGGACAAAAGCATTGGAATCGAGATCTTTAGATATTCCCATGTGGCGACGTTGTCCCCCGTCCATATTGCTCCTGCACAACAAACAAAGTCGCTTAAAGGGATAGTTCAACATTTTGGCAAATTGGCCCATTGCCATAATCCCTATAGTTTTAGCAGTAGGTTTGTTACCTTTAATTGTCGGTGCAAGCTATTTTTAGAACGGCGGAGCAGAGCCGCGAGCTGCTCAGAGCTACGCTACGGAGGCTCATGGGATTTCTTGGTTTCCCTCAACAAACTCATCAAATACACAATCCAACAACTCCAAAACGCTCTGTTGGACAAGTTGTGACCTGCACATTCACCACGCTATGAGATAATAACAGGACGTTACGAGACAGAGTTGTTTTAGAGGTAAATTCATGCAAAACCGCTGATGCGCATTCCCATCGGGAGCAGTTTTTCATCAAGCAGTCTCTGTATTTACCTCTAAAACAACTCTGTCTGGTAACGTCCTGTTATTATCTCATAGCGTGGTGAATGTGCAGGTCACAACTTGTCCACCAGAGCGTTGTGGAGTTGTTGGATTGTGTATTTGATGAGTTTGGAAAGCAAGGGAAACCAAGAAATCCCATGAGCCTCCGTAGCGTAGCTCTGAGCAGCTCACGGCTCTGCTCCGCCATTGTAAAAACAGCTTGCACCGACAATTAAAGGTAATGAACCTACTCCTAAAACTACTGTATAGGGATTATGGCAATGGGCCAATTTGCCAAAATGTTGAACTATCCCTTTAAATACAGTGAATTTAATCACTGCATAAATACATGAAGAAGCTTTTTTTCCATTTAAGTAACTCACCGAATCTCTGTGACCCGGCGAAGAAGGAGCGCGACAGGACGAAGGGTCTCTCTGAGCCACCTGAGCGAGTCATCAGACCCTCGGCTGTCGCCATGTGCTTCAAAAAGACAGAGGTCATTCAGTAACGATGTCCACCTCTAATGTGAAGGAGGTGAAGACGAGAACATGCACCAGGTCTCAGTCTGTAGTGTCACTTTCAAATTCTAATACAAAATTTTTCCTGCATACAAAATGTTGATATAAAAGCAGCTTTAACCCCGACAACAACAACGATCCCACTCACCTGGTAGAAGCCGTACAGGTTGTGCAGTTCCCTGTGTTCCCAGCCCCCATGATGCACTGCGTCCTTAGGCATCGTCTGCTCCGGCCCGTCGAACACAGACGGTTCGTTCATATCGTTCCACACAAATAACGAGGGAGTCGACCCCTGAAGTCAGACGGAAACTGCTCTCGGATTATAAAATACTTTTAATATTTAAAATAGAAGCAGCAAATCATCAGTTGTATTTCTTTCATTTAACATCTACAACATTAGATTAAAAAAAAACTACAACTCCAGAAAGTAGCCAGTAGCTCATCTGTTCTCAACAACATAACAGATAATATTATTGATCTGTGGATTATTTTCCACACACACTTACCTTGTATTTCTCCAGGCTGAAGCACCTGGAGTACCAGGCTCGAGTGGCTGGGCTGCTGAAATCAAGGTAACAGGACTCATCTATGACGAAAGTTAATGTTTCGTTACAAAGAGGAGAATACAAATTTGTGTATAATAAACATAAAAGGGCCACAAAGTTGTGTTATAATAAAAGAAATCTGTTTAATCTAAATTGGAAACAAGATATAGAAATATGTTTAACTTGGTGTCAGTGGAGGATTATTATCGTAGTATTAGCAGTCGTATTTCACTGTCTTTATGGTTAGAAACACATTACCAGGCCAGCATGAGCCCTGATAGAGCTCTCCCTCTCTGTTCTTGACAAAATGTCCACCGTCCCTGGCTTCACGATACAGCAACCAATCAGGATCAGCTTTGATGTGGGGGTCATTTATAACAACCAGCTGAAAAAAATAAAATAAAAACATGCACATTAAATAACTTCAAGGGACAACGAGGAGTTTCTCCATCGGCAGAACGAAAAATCCCGCGACAATAAAAAAGTCTCATATTAATATGGATGAATCTACGTTACCCACACTTGTTAATGGGCCCATTTTCGATAAATATATATCGTTTTGTCTCTGTCGTTATTTTGTTATTAGTGGTGGCGGAAATGCTGGGAGAGCCGTCCAGCGTTTCCTTACTTTCGGTTTCGCGGACGCTGCCCGGCGAGTCATGAGAATAACGCAGCTGAATCGCTGTTTATGGTCAGAACTACGACGGTATGTGAACCTCTTTGAACCTCTGACTTTCATTCTTGATGAATGAAAACATGAGTCTGTCTTGCGCCGGTCAAAGAATTTCACGGTGCGCGTGGAGGCTCATAAATGTAGTGTGAAAACGCTTCGCTTTTCCAAAACTCCTCGTTGTCCCTTTAAACTTGCAGAAGATCAATGGAGGAGAGAATATATCTTTTGTGTGTCTGACCTTCCTGTTCTTCTCCTGTAGGTGGCGCTGCAGGCCGGTCGGGTCGGGGAAGTGGACGGGGTCCCAGGTGAAGTAACGCTTCCCGTCCGTGTGCTCGATGTCCAGCCAGATGACGTCATACGGGATGTTGTGGCGATCGAACCCGGCGTCCACGGCCTTCACGTCAGCTTCGTCGAGGTAGTTCCAGCGGCACTGGTGATACCCGAGGGCGAAGAGAGGGGGCAGAGCCTGGTACCCTGAGAGAGAGAGCATGTGGGGGGGGAGGAAAGGGTAGGGGCTGAATTGTTTTCAGTGATGATAAAAACAGACCCAGCACTTGCGGAGGACACACCTGTGAGCTGAGCGTACTGTCTGAAGAGCTGCTGTGGACCGGGCCCGAGCAGAACCACGCAGTCGATCACGCCGCTCTCTGACAGCCAGCGGACGTCGGTCTGAGGCTGCACACGCCTCCTCTTCACCGGGGGGGTGTGGTCCTCCTGGGTGAGGTGGCACGGGTTATAATAATAATAATAGTAATATTAATAGTAAAGTTTATTTATAGAGCATTTATCAAACTAAAGTAAGTAAGTAAAGTAAGTGCTTAAAGGGATAGTTCAACATTTTGGCAAATTGGCCCATTGCCATAATCCCTATAGTTTTAGCAGTAGGTTCGTTACCTTTAATTGTCGGTGCAAGCTATTTTCAGAACGGTGGAGCAGAGCCGCGAGCTGCTCAGAGCTACGTTACAGAGGCTCATGGGATTTCTTGGTTTCCCTCATCAAACTCATCAAACTCATCAAACACACAATCCAACAACTCCAAAACGCTCTGGTGGACAAGTTGTGACCTGCACATTCACCACGCTATGAGATAATAACAGAACGTTACCAGACAGAGTTGTTTTAGAAGTAAATGCAGAGACTGCTTGATGAAAAACTGTCCCCAACAGGAACGTACATCAGTGGTTTTGCATGAATTTACCTCTAAAACAACTCTGTCTCGTAACGTTCTGTTATTATCTCATAGCGTGGTGAATGTGCAGGTCACAACTTGTCCACCAGAGCGTTTTGGAGTTGTTGGATTGTGTATTTGATGAGTTTGATGAGGGAAACCAAGAAATCCCATTAGCCTCCGTAGCTTAGCTCTGAGCAGCTCGCGGCTCTGCTCCGCCGTTCAAACAGGTAAAAACAGTGGGAAACAGAGGAAATTAGCAACTCAGATAAAAATTTTAAGTAGAGACTTAAAAGACGACACTGACTCCGATCACCTTATTTCCACCTTATTACGTCCTAATACATTTTTGCATTTCTGCTAAAATTATTCACCTCTGAATGGGTTCGGTAGCTTTTTGTCATGTAATTCTACTTTTTTATAAAGCAGACAGGGTCACCAGAGTTTACCTGGAGGTCTGTGGGGCTGTAATGTACGTTCACAAAAGTCTCTGATGCATTGAGCCAGAACACGCCCAGAGTCCTGTTGGGTTTGTGAGCCACCAGCAGCGGCACGGAGCCATAGAGGCCGCGACGACTCTGGAGCTCGTAGGCGAAGACGTCCAGGTTGTAGAGCCGGTACGGTTCACCGTCTCTGTGAACAGAGAGCAGATCATCAGACGACTCTCTGAAAACTGAAGGCTGCAAACCAATGAGATCATGGTTTCATGTTGTCATGGCTGAGCTCTTTTAAAAAACTTTAATGGGATACTTCACCCCAAATCGATAATTCACTAATCAGTTCTCCAAAAGTTCTCCAAACCCTTCCTTGGCATGACAGTGAGTAGATGATTGGTGAATTCTCGATTTTGGGTGAAGTATCCCTTTAAATTTTAATCTTGGATTTGCACTGCAAGTCCTCTTAAAGCAGAAGTAAGCGGAATGTTTGTGTTAATATAAGTCTTAAATTGTTATATCTTCCGACA
This sequence comes from Trachurus japonicus, assembly GCF_045865225.1. Taxonomy (NCBI): domain Eukaryota; kingdom Metazoa; phylum Chordata; class Actinopteri; order Carangiformes; family Carangidae; genus Trachurus; species Trachurus japonicus. The sequence continues at coordinate 7,088,479 of NC_140928.1, read as the reverse complement.
GCAATCACTTACATAGAGTGTTTGGTCTGAAGCACGGGTCTGTCAGTCACTCTGCTCTGCTGTAAGCCGAGGAGAAAACTTTCCTTGTATCCTACAACCTTTATCCAATGAGGAGAGAGAACGGCATAAAGGGGCGGTCCTCTCTGTGTGTGCAGCCAAGGGATGCGCGTGAATGTGGTGACGTAGGGACGAGGGCGGGGACTGCTAACTGCATCGGCTGACAGGAAGTTAGCCAAAACGACCGGATCGCTTACTTCTGCTTTAATTGTTTTAATACAAATCAATATTTCATGCTGCAAACTCATATTTTATGCTCTATTTTAGTCTAGTTTTTATATTTTTCTCTCTTTTTCCTGCACTTTCTTTTATTCTTTTTTATTGCTTTTAATTGTATGTTTAATGTTTTCAATTTTTACTATTTTGGGTTTTATTTAAATTTTTTAAAATTGTATGTTTTTTTGTATGTTTCCAACTCTTAGTGTTAAAAGTTTTGTTTTTATGTAAAGCACATTGAGTTGCACGTTGGTATGAAATGCACTAAATACTCTAAATAACGCTGCCTTGCTATCAATGCACAAATCACTTGTTTGTGTGTGTGTGTGTGTGTGTGTGTGGACCTTGTGTCTCTGAGCTGCAGGCCGTCGGCGTGCTCTGGGAGACCGTACACATGGCTGAAGCCGTGAAGAGAGACGTCCGCTCCAACGCTGCTGGGACCTGCAGAGACACAACAACAACAACAACAACAACAACTAGTTTAATTCATATAATTCATTCATTTATCAGCAGAAACTGAATCTACAATCACAGTAAGAGTAAAGAAAATGTTCATCTTCGCTGCTGTGCACTGGGTTAAACGACTCTAGCAGGTAATTAGGATTTATTTATAGAAAGTTTATGGACTGAGGAGGATGTAATTTCCTTTTCATTAGTACTTGCACTAAGTACTTGCTGCTTTCTAGGAACTGTCTTGTGTGGTTAGACTTTTACACAAGTCCCTTTCTTCTTACATTATTAAAAAACTTGAAGTGTCGTCCCATTACAACACTGTGTGTAATTGGTTCTCCTCCTGAGTGGGGCTGTCTGGCTACAGTGTGTGTTTGTTTTCATAAAGTGCAGACCATAAATCATCTCACCAAAAGAGCTATGAAACTATAATTATATATTCACATCACAAGTCAACAGAATAATAATAAAAATAAATAAATAAATAAGAAAAGGACAGTTTTTAAAAGTCGCTCCCACTCGGGGCTCTTGTTTCTTTTGAGTGTGTTTTTTAACAAGCTCAGACAATGAGACCTAACGCTGCTGCTGCAGACACACTGACAAGAAGTCTGGCCTTTAAAATATTCAACAGCAGCCACAAACCATTAGCTTTGATATCCACAAAGTGCCTGAACGTCTCTCTCCACAATAAACTCGCGGGGTCGTCTTCACGCTGTTGGAGGAACAAAGCAAAGGAACAATATAAAGGCGTTTAACTCCTTCATGTCTGACTGATATCATACTGCAGCGAGAACAGTGTTGACGTTATCTCACCCCACCAGAGCCATGAGATGTGAAACTAAAAGAAGAGAGACACAGATAAATTTTAATTATATTATATTATATCATTCAACTTAAAGGAATAGTTCACCAAAAAATGAAATTCAGTCATTATTGACTCATCCTCATGCTGATGAATACTCCGGAGTAGTTTTTTATTCCTCAAAGTGCATCTGGAGACCCGGGAGGCCGGTTCATGGTCCAACGAAATCCCTTTATGAGAGTCAATAGTGCCCGACACAAAAACCTCCATAAAACTACACAAAAACCCTCTAATATTACTCCTTACTGCTCGTCCGCTGCAATCCAAGTGTCCTGAAGGGAAACAACGTCATTTAGGACATTTTTACAGCCTGAACAGTCCTGTCTGACGTTCACGTGGAGTGGCAAATTCAATACAGGACTGTTTAGGCTGTAAAAATGTCCTAAATGACGTCGTTTTGAGTAAACTCTGGACTATATCCCTTCAGGACACTTGGATTGCAGCGGACAAGCAGTGTGGAGGAATATTAGAGGTTTTTTGTGTAGTTTTATGGACTTTTTTGTGTCGGGCGCTATTACTGTCATATAAAGTTTTCGAACCGGCCTCCCAGGTCTCCAGATGCACTTTGAGGAATAAAAAACTACTCCGGAGTATTCATCAGCATGAGGGTGAGTCAATCATGACTGAATTTCAATTTTTGGTGAACTATTCCTTCAACTCAAATGTATTTATAGAACAACCAAATTAACAATTACGTATATTATATGTTGTTGTAGTTTGAACCACTCTCCTGTGATCCTCACCTCGGTGGATGCTGCAGCGTCTCAAACCACAGTTTCTCTTTAGGATTGAACGTGACCATCACTTCGTCCTCACACAGGATCTCCACACGGAAAGGAAAACGCCACACACGCACCTGATGTCGCCCTGACGACCAGGAGAGCGTGACGCAATCCTCGGTCTGTGTCTCCACCCTGAGCCTGAGGGACAAAAGACAAAATACTGATGAAATACTGACAAACCAACATGAATTTGAAGTCATTTTACTGTTTGAATGTCTCAAAAAATAAGAAATAAAGGTGCAGTTTCTTTCTTAGCTTTTAAAACAATGTCACATCTCCACCGAGAATGATTTCCAGGAACTAAAAAGCAACACATTTGTTCAATTTTAACTGAGAAGCCATTTTAAGATGTTGACATTTTGACTTTGAAATAAGAGAAACTGCAGATGGAGAGAAGCTCCAAACGAGGCTGAACTGACTTCATCCATAAATCATTTCTCAACATTTCAGGAGAGTCGCAGATGTGCAACAGAAAAAACACAAACACAAGCACGAAGCCTTTAATGCATCAAAGGAAGGAGAGAAATAAAGGATGTGTGGATTTGTTTAGTGCATTAAAGGGATGTATATATGTAAATGTTATTATAACAGAGCTCTTACTGTTCACACTGTGGCTCCACTGTTATCACATCTGGAACTCGGTAGCGTGTTTTAATGGGCTGGAGTTCATCAATCAGGATCCTCACAGAGTCGTGTTGACAGGGCGACACAGAGAGAAGAAGTCTGGTCTGAGAAAAAGAGCAAAGACAGAGAATTAAAATATAATATAACAAGATAAATATGGTTGATTATGAAGGTGCAGGTTGCTTCAGAGCACCGGACATTACCCTCTGGATTAATTATAGGTTACTGTCTATTCTATTATTTCATTAGTGTCTTAATTATTTCTTTCTCACCTTTTAAATTTGACTTGACATGTAAGTCAATATGTATATGTATATAGATAAAAAATAAAGATGATTATAACACTAAATCTGGAGAACAAACATGATCTTCCTGTGGGATCTAACAAATCCTCTAATTATTAAGTTTAGCAGCACACGTTTTTAAGACTTTCTGCCTAAATTATTTTAAATATTTTAGAATAAATCTCAATCTCAATCACTTCATTTGGCTGTGCAGCAATGTGGAGCTAAAAGAGCATGCAGTGTAACAGACGTAGAACATACAACACAGCACAAAATATATAACAACAATATGACTCAACAACCAATGGCGTAAATACAGAGAAGTACACTATTTATAAAGGGGGTTGAAAAGTGCTGCTGTAGTGTTCAGACCTTGGTGTTGGGCTCCAACAGTTCAAAACGTGCACCTTTCTCTGTGAGCACCAGGGTGTCCAACAGGGCTCGGTGCTGCAAGGGTGGACTCTGCATCTGTCGCCTCCGAAATTAACATAAAAAATGAATATTATTAAAAGGATAGTTCACCCAAAATTCAAATTTCACTCATTATCTACTCACCCTCATGTCGACTAAGGGCTGGGAGAAGTTTCGGAGTCCTCCGTGCCTTCTCTGAGTTACAGCGGGGCTCCGTGCAGCACTGCATGTCCATATGACGGTAGCGAACGGGGCTCACTTTTCTTCATCCAAAAAGACACACCAAAAACATACAAATACCTCCACACAGCTCGTCTGTAATGTCCCTCTTGAATGAAGAAATTGTTCCGAAAAAAATTAAATAACACCGGCAGAACAATTTCTCATGTTGGGGCTTCAATACAAGAGGGACATTACAGACGAGCACTATGGAGGTATTTGGATGTTTTTTGGTGTGTCTTTTTGGACGAAGAAAAGTGAGCCCCGTTCGCTACCGTCATATGGACATGCAGTGCTGCACGGAGCCCCGCTGTAACTCAGAGAAGGCACGGAGGACTCTGAAACTTCTCCCAGCCCTTAGTCGACATGAGGGTGAGCAGATAATGAGTGAAATTTGAATTTTGGGTGAACCATCCCTTTAACATTGTTATGATGAGACATATTTAAACATGATCCTGTGTAGTGCAAAGCACAGGTTGTGATTTGTTATCTATGTACCTACCTGTAGAAAGCTACATCACTACTGATCTTGAACTTTTTCTCTCCTTCATCATCTGGGACGACACTAAAGGAAGAAGCAGAGAGAAAACTAAATTATCTACGGGAACTTTGTAGATTTAAGGAGTCTAAAAACCCAATGTTATGTGTTGAAGCACCTGTTAACACCCACTGACAGATTTAACTACAGTACAAAAACACTATGAGATTTCTTTCTTGCATTAATAAAAAAACAAAAACAAAAAAACACTATCATCAATTAAACATCATGCACAGACTGCAGGACAAGTTGAAACATGAATATCTGAGGCCTCCGTGTGAAAAGTCAAAGGTCAAACACAGTGACAGTAAACTTCACACCGCTGCTGCTGCACAGCGTCTGAAAACAGACACGTTGTTTCTACCTGATAACGGGTTTGTTCACTTCCGCCATTTCGAGCTGACATAAACAAATTAAAGATACAAATAAAAACAAACACCGGCCTCTCTCAGCGAGTCGTGGTTTTCTTATATTTACATAAACTACATGACTTCTCCACTCAGTCTCTTCCTGACACCGACAGGTCGGACTGACGTAGCGACAGCGACCACACACAGGATGTGATTAACACTCACCAGCACCTGCACATCCGGTCTGGATTTTCAAAGCAAAATCCCGAAATTAAAGCATACAAAATGTTAATAATATAATGTAAAAGTTTATATTTCATTGAATTGTATTAACTTTTTGATATATTGTTTATAAAGTACATTTATATAGCCTATATATTAATTGTAGAGATTCTGGACATTTTGGAGGTTGTTGTAGTCCTTTAGGAAATCCTAATAGTCCTTATGATATTTTTTTCAAAATTAGCTATGTTTAAGAAGATGAACGTATGCTACTTTTATTTTAACATTTCTTTATTGAATTTCAATAACAGCACAAATAGAACACGTACAAAATAAGACGTGTATGAGAAAATAAATGATAAATAGGGCTTACTACGATTTACAAAAGTTTAGAAATTAACCTTAACTGTATTTATTATATATATTATCTTCTTCATAAACTTAATTATTGTATGACTTTTACCTTAAATGCCACTCATGTTGATTATTTTTCTTCTTTTCATTATCTAATATTCCTTTTCTTGTTGCGTATTGACTTGTTTACTATGGTTATTATTAATATCGTCATGGTTTCCTCTTATCATTTACTTTTCCTTTAATTATAAGTATTATAAGTATTTGATATTTCAGTTATCCCCTCTGTGTGAGGATAATTCTCTTTTATTGGGAGTAATATTTTCTTTAAAACCTCTTTATTGTTTTCCATTTATAAAAAATCTAGATTCTCATTATTCATTGTTTTTTTTGTTTTTGTTTTTCAAATTCTTTATTGAAAAAGTACAAAAATAAACAATACTGGCATTTTTCATAGAGCATAGTACATAAGTGTCAAGGGAATGCCAGGTGAACATCATTCGACATTAGAGCAAGTTACCTCACAATAGGAACATAGTACACATTAGTTCTTTGCTGTGGTGGACTCTACAGTCTATGGGTGGACTCGTATAGCCTGCACTAAACAGGAATAAAACATTTTTTACAGTAACAATGAATAATGAATCTTCATGTATGACTTTAATTTGTACATGAAATCCTTAAAACTTGTAACAGAAATAAAGGCACAAAAACTATATGATAACTTAAAGAATTTTCCCACTGAAATGAATAGCCTAACTAAAATTGATTTGAATCCCCCTTATGAAATCAATGTTTATTCTATTTTATATTTATTTTATTTTTGACTATTTATTTTGAGATGTTTATTTTTTATTTTATTTCAACTGCTATGAATGTATTCTATTGGATATATTAAATATACGGATATATAAACTTTATAAACCGTCTTTGACCACACATATTTATGTCTGTATGTATGTATATATGTATATATTTTTTGTTTATTTGTTTATTGTATGTTTATTGTTTGTATGTATATATGTCTTAATAATAAAAAATAAAAAAAAGTCTTTGACCACAGTAGAAGAAGAGAGGCAGGTGTAGGAAGCACACTGCCACGCCGGAGCTCCGCCCTCTAGCGGCCGCAGCGGGGAACTACACCCGGAGAGGCAGCGGCAGCCCCGGCCCCGGAACTGGAGGCGGATACGGCAGCAGCTGATGTGACCTGGAGTAGATGCACAAATGAAGATGCCAGATGCACGTCCGTCATCATGTCTGCTGCTCTTTGCGTTAGTTTCGCAGCTCGGCAGGGCGGCGGAGGTCTCCGTCTGGAGCGTCATCAACTCGGTCAGTGTCGCACCTCCAACACGCGCTGTTTGTTCCGGTTCTTGCACCTTGTGTGTGTTTGTGTGTGTATGTGTGTGTCGTGCTAAATCTACCATGGCAGTAGCTGTTAGCCGGGGTAGGCTACTGCTGCTTTAGCCCCTCTGATCTGATCTGCAGCCCTGCTGGATGCTACCTGTCGGACCCAGAAAACCTTGTGACAGTATCAACATGCAAAACTAATCTAGTGCTGGATTTTATTATACAGCTGCAGCGCGATGTTATTTACAGGTCTGCAATTAAAAGAAGCGTTTCCTTCCTCCTCAGTCTGATGTAAGATAAGAGAAGATTGGACCGGTTATTGGCTCATAGAGTTCATCTGGACCATGTTTATTCACAGTCTGTGATCTCTGTGACAGTAAAGGAACAATTAATTAATCAGGATATATAAAATAAAGAACAATTAACTGCTCAGTTTGATGTGGAAAATGAAAGTACAGCTCAGCCTAGTCTGAGTCATGTGACTGAGGTCAGGGCTGTAAATCTTCAGAGATGCATCACAAGTGTTTCCAAATGTGCTTAGCCTCTGCATGTGTTTGTATATAGGGGCAATACAGTGTAATAGAAGGGTAATTGATCCTGTATGTAGGAAACACATAATGGCCAGCAGCTGTGTTTTTGTTCATTGCATCATTATTCAGTCAGAAGCCACCAGTTAAACTTATTCATTATGCATTCATTGTGTCTTGTGTGCACTTCTAGTTTGCACGTTGCATGGTCACATCTCTCTAACAGTATGTGTATTGAATGTGTTTTCTGGGTCCATTAGTGGATTTAATCTGTCATTTTAAGCGTCACAGGTTGCTTTTGTAACAAGAAATACAGTTAATTAAAGCTTGACATCAGCTTTTTTGTTAAAATAAGGTTAGAAATATATTTAATAATTGTTTAAACTGCAGTTTGGACTAATTGGCTATTTAAAAAAGGTAGCTCTAACGTTATAAAATGTCATCACTGTGAGATAGAAATGTTTGAAAAGGAGCCTGAGCAGCAGCTGAATTACAACTGAATCGTCTCTTTGTATTTTCAGACACAAGATGCCGTGTTTCGGAAAACACTGTACGCCAACACCACCATCTTCATGAAGTGTAAGCTAAGCAGCATGACGACTCCATTATTTATTTACTTTTTAAATTTTGCCCACGTAAGATCCATAATAACACGGTCAATGGGGGCGCAAAACACAGACCAAGATGCAGTGTTGCATCATGATTTGTTGAATGGAGGTAATTCTTTCTCTCTCCAGTCCAGGGTGACCCAGCGTCATGTGAGAGGAACCTGGCGTTCAACATCAGCTGGTACCTGCGCTCCTCTGTTTGCTACAACGAGGTCTTCAACACACCAGTGAGTGTTGACTTTTGACTAACTTTGTTTGTTTTTAAGCCCTGAATGTAAATATCACATGGAGATAACTGTTGGTTGATATCAGACTCTGAGTTTCAGCAGCGTTACACACACATAACACATAACACACACTTGAACATAACGCACATGCTGCTAAATTTAATTAACATGCTTTTTTTTTTTTTAATTAGAGATCATAGGAGATATTTGAGTTTTACAAAATAGCGAAATTAAAGGAAAAATGCAGAATAAATGTTATATTTCTAAAAAGTCAGCCGAGGTCAGTGCCATGTTTTCATATAACTCTGTTGTGTTTACCTCTTACATCATACTTTATCTCCAATGGCGCATAATGATTAAGCTCGTTCACCCATTGTGAATGATAAGGAGGAACCTCTGCGATCCCCCTACAGAAAAAGCCCCCCCAAAGAATGCAAATTGTTCATTTTAATAGTTGGTCTCTCATATTGAAATTTGATTCATTTTTTTTTCTGCAGAAAAGTCAAATTCATTTACATCTTCAAACATTCAAGCACATTTTTTGCTCTTGAAAACGTCAGTGTTTTCACCTCTTCACTGTGTTTTTAGCATCAGCAGCCTGTCAGTCAGTCAGTCAGAGCAGCTGCTCTGTCGCTTCTCAACTTTATTTATTTTTTCCTCCATGACCTCCGTCTTCGTGCCGTTGTCGGCTCTTTGTCCAGAAGCGTCCGTCTCTCAGACTCAAACTCAGCTGCTGCTTTGACTTTGACGAGCTTCACCTTGTCACTGTCGGCCTCGAAGCAGCGGGTCAGGAAAGCGAGGGCGTATCCAGGTCACCTGTGGCCCCATCAGAGTTTTTTTTATTGATTTATTTACTCATTCAGACTTGTTTTTGAAATGTCAGTGTCGGCTCCTTTCAGCCTCAAAACGCTCCTCTGAAGCAGGTGACGCTGCGAGATGAGATGAGAGCAGCTGACGTTGTTTTCTCCTTTGTTCCTCGCTGTCTGGCAGATGTCAGGAAGACAATGAGGAAGTCCTGAGCAAAGCAAAACAAAACAAAACAAAAAATATATGTACACATAGCAACAGAGTTTAAAATGTTTTAGCCAGAGCCAAGTATTTTGCCTTATCATTCAAACATCTGCTCGTGGCCACTGACAAGTTAATGTGTGGCCCAGATGTGCAGCTTTTACCATAAATCTGCAGCAAAGTGATCCACATGTGACACTGGGAGTTATGCTACTGCTCCCTCTCTGTTTATTTCACTGTTTTTATCACCACCAGCGCTGTTTTGTTGAAGTGTTTGTTTCTTTTCTTCCCCGTCACATGCTCATCAGCTGTGTTTATTATAGATAAATTCACTCATGTCTTATTGTTTTCTCTTCTTTCCGCGGGTTTCCGTGTTTGAAAGGCTGAAAGTGTTATTTTCAAGCACTCTTTATTCTCCATGTTTATCTCTTGATTTCATTGCTGCTCCACACATGCAGTCGTTTGCAGCTTCATGCTCACGTCACGACGTACTTGTTGAATGCAGCTTTCACTCACAGCAGCAAAGATTTTATGTCAGTAAAATGAATTTCTTTTTTCAAACTGCTTCCATATGCGATTTTTTAATATTCAGTATGAATTCTCTATTCAAAATGAAGCAAAACTGTGTTTCTTTGCATTTATATACAGGTGCATCTAAATAAATTAGAAATTAGTTAGTTATGTCAGTAATTCAATTCAAAAAGTGAAACTAATACATTATATAGATCCATTACACACAGAATGAAACATCTTTATTTATTTAATTTATTTTAATTGTAATGATTATGGCTCACATTTAATTCAGTATCTCAAAGAATTTTAATACTACTAAAGACCAATTTAAAAAAGCATTTTTAATATGGAAATGTTGGCCTTCTGAAAAGTATGTCCATCTATATGCACTCAATACTTGGTTTGGGCTTTTTGACTTGAACTACTGGAAATGGACTTTTCCAGTGGACATATCCTAATTTATTGAGATGCACCTGTATATGATGTACACGAAAATCATTATAACTTTGAGAATTAACTTGTTTAACAAAGTTTAAATAATTTTCCTGCCTTTTTTTCTGCAGGACAGCAAAGCAAAGAACATGTTTGGTATGGACCACATGCTGAAGGACGGCTGGAGCGGCTTCTACAGTCAGGGATACATTTACTTTGAAAACTGCTCCTCGCTCTTCTTACCAAAGGTTTGATATGGACACAACAGAAACACAGCAGTGTGCAGCAGTTTTCTAATGTTATCTTCATAAACATATTAATGAAATACCTGTATTTTTAAGGCACATTGAAAAACATTTCAATTATTTTACTGCATACATTTTAAACCTATATGTACATGTTCCTTCTCCTCTCTGCAGGTGTATTATTCTGACTTCAGCCCGTATCAGCCTCTCACCAGCCCAAAGGTGAGTCATTGAATAAGCTGATGAATAGTTTACAAAATAATTTTTTGCATGTGTGAATCTATATTTACTTTATTTTACAGTGTCAAATCATCAGTCTGTGCTGTCTGTTCATGTTAGTGCTATTTCCTGCTTGTTGTTTTCAGAGTGAGCCATCGAATCAGAGCCTTTATTGGCCCGACAAGCCGGTAAGATGTGGAGTTATTCATTGAAAACACTGTCACTTCTCAACTGTGTGGTGTCCAATGGAGGTTAAACTTTTATTTACCGGTATTCATTTTTTTGCAGGATATCAGTGCAGTGGCCAAAGCCTGGGAGGACAGTCCCTATCTGTTCATCGTCAAAGTGCAGCCTCTGTTTCGAGGACTTGAAGATGAAGACTTTGGACCGGAGCAGCTCAACTTTGCTTTTACGAGTGAGAAGCAGCATCATTCATTTATTTTACATCAAGCAGCTTCAAGGTCTTTGGTATTTACTCACATAGGAAAATGGTTAAATAAATGAATAATGAATAGAAAATCTAACCACTGAGGATTTTTTAACAAGTGTCAGCAGAGGTGATTTATTTAATGTTTTCTTTCCCCAGTGAAAGTTGAGATGAAGGGACCACATGACTACTCCTCTCCTGCTGACTGGCCTCACATGATGGTATGTATGGTTAGAAATGTGTCGGCATTAAATCTGAAACAGAAATAGTTTGACTGCTGCTATTTGGCCACATTATTATAGTTTTGCATACTGCTGTTTTTATACATACAACTAGTGACATGAGCATAAAGGCTTCAGAAACAAGTACATTAGACTTTGGGTTGAGATCAGTCAAAGTTTCACAGCCTTAAAGGGATAGTTCAACATTTTGGCAAATTGTTCCATTGCCATAATCCCTATAGTCATAGCAGTAGGTTTGTTACCTTTAATTGTTGGTGCAAGCTATTTTTAGAACGGCGGAGCAGAGCCGCTAGCTGCTCAGAGCTACGCTCCGGAGGCTAATGGGATTTCTTGGTTTCCCTCATCAAACTCATCAAATACACAATCCAACAACTACAAAACGCTCTGGTGGACAAGTTGTGACCTGCACATTCACCACGCTATGAGATAATAACAGAACGTTACCAGACAGAGTTGTTTTAGAGGTAAATGCAGAGACTGCTTGCTGAAAAACTGTCCCTGAAGGCAACGCACATCAGCGGTTTTGCACGAATTTGCCTCTAAATCAACTCTGTCTGGTAACATTTTGTTATTATCTCATAGTGTGGTGAATGTGCAGGTCACAACTTGTCCACTAGAGCGTTTTGGAGTTGTTGGATTGTGTATTTGATTAGTTTGATGGGGGAAACCAAGAAATCCCATTAGCCTCCGTAGCTCGCGGCCATGCTCCACCGTTCTAAAAATATCTTGCACCGACAATTAGAGGTAACAAACCTACTGCTATGACTATAGGGATTATGGCAATGGGCCAATTTGCCAAGATGTTGAACTATCCCTTTAAGAGGAAAATATCAGTGTTGGTTCTCAGAAGTGAAAGCCGAACACAGAGCTGACCTCTTCTCTTCTCTTTCCTCTGCCCGTCACAGTTCTTCATGGTCATGTGCATCGTGTACGTGCTGTTCGGCGCCCTCTGGCTCTTCTGGTGCGCCTGCTACTGGAGGGATCTGCTGCGGATCCAGTTCTGGATCGGCGCCGTCATCATCCTGGGCATGCTGGAGAAAGCCGTGTTTTACTCAGAGTACCAGAGCATCCGCTACAAAGGAGACTACGGTGGGTGGATTTATAGACGTTTCTCATTTGTTTTGTTTATTTCTGCTTATTAAAGCAGAAGTAAGCGGAACATTTGTGTTAATATAAGTCTTAAATAGTTATATCTTCTGACGGCAATCACTTATATAAAGTGTTTGGTCTGAAACACGGGTCTGTCAGTCACTCTGCTCTGCTGTAAGCAGAGGAGAAAACTTTCCTTGTATCCTACAACCTTTATCCAATGAGGAGAGAGAACGGCATAAAGGGGCGGTCCTCTCTGTGTGTGCAGCCAAGGGATGCGCGTGAATGTGGTGACGTAGGGACGAGGGCGGGGACTGCTAACTCCATCGGCTGACAAGAAGCTAGCCAAAACGACCGGATCGCTTACTTCTGCTTTAACTTTATCTGTTGTATGATCATTATTCTCACAGTTCAAGGTGCTGTGATTTTCGCTGAGCTGCTCTCCGCGCTCAAAAGATCCTTAGCCCGGATCCTGGTCCTCATCGTCAGTCTCGGCTACGGCATCGTCAAGTAAGTTTAAAAAACATACACACACATCTTTTTAGTCCTGCTGATACTTTATACACTTGTGTTAGTAAAAGTGAACGGTGTCTTCCAGGCCCAGGTTGGGTACCACTGTGCACCGGCTGGCGGCTGTCGGGCTCCTCTACCTGCTCTTCTCCTCTGTGGAGGGTGTGCTGAGAGTGACGGGTGTAAGTGTCAACAGCCTTTATCCTCAATATTTGTTTTGACACAGTGACAATCCAGACATCTAATAGTGACACACAGATGCTTTTAACTCATATCCATCCATAATGTCATACAAATGCATGTCATTAAAGTTATACTCCTGACATTTTACTCCACACTGACAGACTGATAGCTTTAATAATAATAACCCACAAACACCAGTTTATCAGCTACACTGTCAGAAATGCGACAGAGGAGCAGAGCAGCAAGAGAAACGCACAATGTTTTGGGATAGTGTGTCACCTGCAAAACATAGATAGATGAGGCTCAGTCTCTTGTTGCTTCTCAGGAAAACATTTTCACCAGAACACATTAATCTCCCATGGCAACAGATGAATTTATTACAGACAAATATAATGAACCCTGTGGATTTTAACCAGTGCAGATGGAGCATGATCTGCTGCTGCGTCTACAGGCTGATTGAAGCGGATAGTAGTTTCTTTCTTTTTTTTAAACAGAGATGTTGCATTCAAGGCACTCTGTATAAATAAGTTTGATTTGAGCAGAGCAGACGAAAGAGAGAGAGCGAGAGAGGGGTGGTGGTGGTGGTGGTGGGGAGAAAAGGTTACGTAGGGATTGGGTCTCCGGGAGGCAGACGACAGGCCATGATAATAGGGAATGACAAATTTGATCTGAGAGTGATATTTTCAACTGCAGCGAGCTCAAAGAGTCACGAAAACACAGAGTTGTACTAAACAAACATGAGATAAGAGACAGAAAGAGCGATGGAGGGATGATGGAGGACGGCGGGTGGATGTGGATCTGTCTGAATCTCCTCACATAAAACAAAACACCTCATAACTTTTCTGTGTGTGATTAAGTCATTCATCTCCCTCTCTCTTGTCTTCTTCCTGCAGGGTTTCTACGGTACGGTCGCCCTGGTTGCTAATCTCAGCCTCTCCCTCATCGACTCCTGCGTCATGTGGTGGATATCCTTCACTCAAAGCAGCCACTCGTTTGCATTTATTTAGAAGCTTTTGCATGCATAAGTTATTTTTAATTATGCTTATTCCAATGTGTACTGTATCCGTATATACTCTACGGCACATTCTCCTTAATTTGCATTTACATTTTCATCAGTTTGTCTCAAACCACTCGTCTGTTGAAGCTGCGCAGGAACGTGGTGAAGCTGTCCCTCTATCAGCACTTCACCAACACCCTCATCTTCTCTGTTGTAGGTGAGTATCTGTGGCTACAGCAGCTTTAAGGGGGAGAAAAGAAGAAGAAGATGTGGGAAATGTGTGCTTTTGTTGAGTTAAGCAGAGATTTAGTTAAAAGACTGAATACAGGCGTGTGTTTTCCAAAAAAAATCCTTGAACGCATCGGCCCTGTGCTGTTTTTAAATAGGTCTGTCTTGAATTAAAAATATGTGTAAATGTATTCATGTTTTTGTCAACAGTCTCACTGAGGTAACCTTTTGTTCCGTTTCTATTTCTGGTTTCACTGGTGGGAGGTGTCGTGTGCTGCTGTTTCCAAGCATTTGCATATTGTTTATGAGCCGACTCTGTTTCCACAGCCTCCATCATCTTCATCATCTGGACCACCAAAGCCTTCAAGCTGGTCGACTGCCAGACGGTCAGTTCTGTTTCTGTTCCTGACTGATTGTCATGTTGCGTTGCTGCGTCTGTATCTTGTTTACACAGAGATGAAAGGCGAATTTGATAAAAACCCATCTCTCTGTCTGTCTGTCTTCTCTCTCTCTTATTCTATTTTTGTCTTTTGCTCAGGGTTGGCGGGACTTGTGGGTAGACGATGCCTTCTGGCGTCTCCTCTTCTCCACCATCCTGCTGGTCATCATGGTGCTGCTGCGGCCCTCCGCCAACAACCAGAGGTCAGAGGTCAAACCTGCAGCTGTGGTCGACCATGGAGGCCTAAATAATAATGATAATAATACCGTAATAAACCTTATTTATAGAGCACTTATCAAACAAAAGTGCTTAACAGAGAAAAATTAGGATAACAGTTAAAACAAGAAATAAAATCACGGGGGATAAAATGAAACATTAAAATGACAATAAAACTAGCAGGGCTATATAGAAACAAACAGGGGGAAACAGTGGGAAACAACATAAAATCAGGAAATGCTGAATGAAAGAAATGTGTTTTAAGTAGAGACTCCCAAGTAGAGCTAGTTGTGTAATCGATTCAAGGCTTTTTTTTTTCTTAATGAAAATACATCAGCCTCAAGATAATGACAACATACAAAAGGACAAAACACGAATGTACCGTTTATAATCCAGACATAATATCACTTAAATACATATAATATAATAATCAAGGCGTGAGGATGTAAAAGTATAAACAGTATAATGGTTTCAGCATCTCTAGAATTTAAAATGGATTGCGATATTTCTGAGATGGTAAAAACAAGATGTCTGATTGCTCAGATATAAGGTTAACGTTAAAGTTAAAGTTAAAGATACTTTATTAATCTCCTCTTCTGTTCTCTCTTTCCTTTTTTTTAGGTTCTCCCATTCCCCTCTGATTGATGAGGATGACGACGAGGAGGAGGCCAAGGAACCCATGTTGAATGAAGCTTTTGGTACAACATATCAGTCCTGTTATTATATATCATCATATATTATTAGTTTCTTATTATTTAGGACACCTGCAGCAGATATAAATAGACTCAGACGCCCTGACAACCAGAGAGCTAATGTATAAATAAAGTTTTAGCTGCATCATGTCGTATCTAAGTGCAGAATCCAGAGCCGTAAGAGCTGCAGAGACGGTTTTTCCACGTGTTTGTCACGTCAGCACTAAATCTGGAAACACTTCACACTCCCGCTCTTTTCCGATGTCGTCCTAATTGCTCCATATTTAACCAAATGCACTCATCTGTAAATAATCTGGGCCGGCTCACAGCTTCCCTCAGATCCTCCGAGGACGTCGCTACCGAGGCTAAATCTGTTCATCATGACATCCGACATGTGGAGAACACACTCGTTTGGAGATGACGTTCATCTTATGATCATATAATAGTATAAAAAAAGTAAATGTAGTAACCTGGTTATGTTATAATCATGTCATGGAACAAGGGGCTTTTGTGTGATCTCAACTGGCTCTTTTTGTTTTTTGGGCTTTTTCAGAGGGAATGAAGATGAGAGGTTCAAAGCCCGACGCTAATGGCTCCCAGAAACTCTTGAGTAAAGAAGTGCGTCAACTGCTGTCGTCCCTTTCTCTTTTATCTCTTTATTGTGTTTCCATATCGAATTTAATCATTTCTTCTTCTTTTTTTCCTCTGTTTTCTTTTTTTTTTTCTTCTTTTTTCCAGGATGAAGACCTAAAGTGGGTCGAGGAGAACATTCCTACAACTGTTGCCGATGTGTAAGTAGTAAAATTTGAATTTGAGACACCGAATCTCTCTGTGAGGTCAAAGCCGCGGCTCAGAAGAAACATCCCATAATGTCCTCAGAGTGCCTCAGTGTTGCACTTAAAACATACAGTATTACCTCGCCTGGAATTTGTGAGAGTAAGTTGCTGGATTAAAGGTGTAATCCTTTTTAATATGTCACATCGTCGCAGCTTATGTAAAGGTATCAGTGTCGCTCACGGCACCTCATTTAAGACTAGAAAGATGCAATTCATGAATTTCCCTTTAAAAAATATATATTTTAATTATTATTAAGATTAGTTACACTGTTTTATTATTTTGCTTACTCAGTGTTTTATTATTACTTATTTATTGTCTTATTAGTTTAGTGATCTTATCATTGTCATTCTATGTTTTAGCATGTTTTTATTTGATTTAGTTATGTACGTATGTATTTCTCCCACTCCTTTTACTCCTTTTATTTATTTTGTCCTGTCCACTCTTGTACCCTTTCTTATATTTATGGTTTTACCTTTATTTGTCCCAGCTCTATTAATTCTCGTTTACACCTCTTATGAAAGACCTCCAGTGTTTCCCCATAACTTCTCAGCGTTAAGATATTGTTTCCTCAGTTCAGTTCAGTCCCTGCATTTAATTATTCCATGTTTACTTTAATGCTGATTGTGGATGTTGGGGGTGGGGCATTGTTTTTGTTTTTTATGGAAAGCACTTTGTGTTGCATTTTAACTGTATGAAAAAGTGCTATAGAAATAAATTTTAATTGACTAATTGATTCCTCTTCTCCATTTACAGAGCACTCCCAGTAATGTTAGATGAAGAAGAGGTAAAGTCTCGTTTTACTTTTTCTGTTACTGTCATTCTATATCACTGTAAGTGCATTAATCCGTATTCCTTTTTTATTTATATACAGGAAATCCTGAAAACCAAGATGGAGCGATCCAAAATGGAGTAGAAATTCAATATGAGAATATAAGAAAAGAAAGCAATATCACTGAGGCAGCAATGAATGCGTTCTGAGTGATGTGATTACCAAAAAAATGTGGGCAAAGCCAACTGTTCTCTCTCCTGACACTTTAACTATTTAATTTCATTTCATAAATAATTCTGTAATACCTTAATGAGCTCAAGGAGGCATGACCACTTAAGGTGGCATTGTGCAGCCTGGGGTTGGATGGGTTGGCTGTTGTATTTGTTGTTGTTATTATTGACGTCCAGGCTGGCAGAGCATTTAGCATTAAGATAAATATTTTATTAGTTTAAAAAAAATGTTTCTCCACAGTCACAAACTCAAAATGCAGAAAACTGAACATTTCACTAAAGGCCCTTTATATAAAATTGAATATCAAAATCCTGCCTTGTGGTTTTAGATTAATATTTAAGTATTTAATAAATCATGTGGTTTTTTTAAGCACTGAAAACATTTAGGAAATTACAAAAAACCAAAGTGTGAAACTTGTAGGAATGTGAGCACTGATTAGATTTTTGATCTGTTCAGGTATAAATTAGGATTTCTAGTGATTGTCACAGTCATGATATCAGATACTGACTGAAAACACCAAGTTATTGTGCAAAGTGAGAAGTTTTTTTTGTTTTTGTTTTTTGCCAACACAGCGTCTGACACTTGAGACGTGAGAGACGTGCTGTTTTCAGTTTGTGTTTCACTACAGTATGTTACATAGTTAATAGGTCAAATCACGACGTATATTTAATATTGAAGTGAGCAGGAAACTGAATGGTGTGATTAGATAACTTTTTTATGCTTTTACCAAACTATTGAACGTTTCCTGAGCTCATTTCCTCTTCAGCTAACACTTAGTTTTCTGGCTAACTGAGTAATCTTGAACACAGAAATTGAGTTTATTCGTCACTGTTATCGTACATGTACACAGCTGCGTCAGTGGTTATTGACACTTGAAGCGTGTGTCCCAGTTGTCAGGGGGACAACGTGCTGCTTTCGTGTTTTGGGCTGTTGACTGGATCACTGTCGTCTGGACTGGGAGAATGTAACGACCCTGTGTTAGACCCGGTCACTTCTCTGAGATGTTGTCTTTACACAGAACAGTCAAAACAAGTCATAATATGATATTTTCAAGCTTTTACCGACACGTGAAAGGCCGCACAGTATCAGCTGGGGAAAATGTGTGAGACTCTTATAAATGTTTTCCAAACCTGTAGCCACAAGTCTGAAATTAAGGTTCATTTTATTTATTTTAATCTCTATAAAAGGTAAAATTTTATAGCTTGTTGGCCTAAACTCTCTAAAATATACATGTGACTGAGTATATATGTAATATTTTCTCCCTTGTAGGCCACTATTATTAAGGTCTTCACCAAGATTCAGTAGATCAGGGTAGTTTTTAAAGATTACTGTACATGAAAAATTCATATTTTTCATGACATGTCCTTTAAAATTCATATCTTTCATGTCACTACAAGTAGAGATTCCTTTGAGCCTCTCACGTTCCCACTACAACATCATATTCTGCCATAAATGGCAGAAGTTTATCCCGTCCCTGTGCAATCTACTGCAATATGTGTAGATATCCTAAATTCCTTAATTTATGGGATTTCTTTTATATATACGTCGTATATATATTGTCCAAGTCTTGTTGGGGATATTTTATTTCAGAGAGACACTATAAAGCCCAATTTCTGGATGTGAGTCTGCAATGTAATGTGAAGCTGATGATACTATATGGCTTTTTGCGTTTGTCTTGCAAATAAAATTTATACTGAAACATGGTTAAGATATCTGTTTTTGTGTGTATGTTGTATGTATGAGTTTTTGTAGAACTTTTAGGGATGATGTAAAAAAAAAAAAAAAAAAAGGAAACTAATTGAGAATTAAAGTAAGTATTTTTTTTAAATAAATGTGCTGGTCTTATTTATATAACCTGAGGTCCTCTGTACCCAATATGCCAGTGACAAAGGTAGACAGGGCCTTTGACATCAATGCCCACAGACTGGAACAACTAGTGGGGCACCTACCTTAAACTTTGTATTGTTTTCTGTTGGCTTATTCATATTATGAACTCATTATTATACCATGGGTCCCGGGATTTTATGTTTTGGTTTGTTGTTTTCTTTTTGCCTTTAGGCATTTATTTTATTTCAACTTATTTCAAGAAGAAGAAGTATTTCCCCCTTTCTTTTTATGTCTACAGTTTTTAGTTTTAGTATTTGTGCTCAGTTATTTATTTCAATTTTGTATTTTGTATTTTCCATGAAAGCTGTATGAACATAATGTAAATATATATATATATATATATAAATAAATCTCGCGAGAACCCCACATCGCCGACAGCTGCGAGATTACGACCACAAACACATCACTGCACCTTTAACGCGTTCCTCGTGAGTGCGCTGACTTCAGTCACGTGCCTGTCAAACCCCGTTCCCTTCTTCCCTCGCGCAGCCGTCGTTATAACAACAGGGGAAGTAGCAACAAGCTAACTAACCTGGTTTGGTTAACGTCAACGAACTAAAGTGCTACTACGGCCGTCACGTTTTTATAATTATCAACCGAGTTTAGTTACACAGCGTTACGTTAGTTTAACTAACTGACTGTCTTTGTTCAGCTTTTCTTTTTTTTTTCTTCCAGTCGACATGGAGTGAGAGGGGAACAATGTTTTGGGTTAGCAGCCGTTGCTAACGTGCTAACTTCAGAGCTAGCAGGCTAACGACCAGATCAGCTGTTGTTTTGGTCGGAGACAGAGACAGAGAGAAAGAGACAAACTATATTTCATTACCGCATTGGCATTGTTTTGTTTTGTTTTTTTATCGATCACATTTCCAACAGCTCCGTCGGTTAATGGCGACACATACGGGCGACGTACCACCCTAACTAGAAGAGTCATCAGCCCGTGGTCAGCCAGTCAGCTGCTGTCCGACCGACCGACAGGCGTCAACTCCGTCTGTGTGTGTGTAGGATTGATGATCCGTCAGATCAGAGCAGGTAGCTGTAATTGAAAATCAGCAATATATCGCCTTCAAGATGCATGACGCCTATGAACCAGTGCCTATCTTGGAAAAGCTTCCACTCCAGATCGACTGCCTTGCGGCCTGGGGTGAGTTGTTGACATCGTTACAGCCCCTCCACCCCCTCCTAACCCAACCCAGCTAATCAAAGGGCTGCCAAACACTATTTTAAGTACAGTACTTATTATTGTGTCTATTTTTACTATTTGTTATGTTACACTTTTTGAACATGCACTATGCACTTTATATGTGGACTGCTGTTAACACCAACACAGGTGCTTCATGTTTCATGTTTATCCTGTAATGTTTTATCTGTGATGAGAGTGAATGTTTATTGCCATTGAAACAAATTCCAATCGACAGTATTGAATCTTTTATAACCCTTGACATTGAACTCATCTCTCTGGGCGTTTATTGAACTGCAGTGTCAGGTGTCCCACTTTGTCTGTGATTGTCTGTCTCACCACTGACATGAATGGTTTTCCTTCCAGCTCCAACTGCACAAGCTTTTGTTTGATGATTGTAATAGGTCTGAAGTGACTGCTGGTCTCCGCTTTTGAACTGTCATTGACTTTGAGTTTCTGTCTCCACAGAGGACTGGCTGCTTGTTGGGACAAAACCAGGACATCTCCTTCTCTACCGGATAAAGAAAGATGCAGGTATAAAGAAGATCAGAAAATCAATGGGATCTGTGCTGCTGTGTATTTGCAGACCGTCTCAACTTACTGGGTTATTCTCATAAACAAAAATCAGTTTTATTTCACATGTAGGTTTACATACACAAGGAATTTGATTCTGCTTTATTCAACTTTATTCAAATTTGGACATAACGGGAAATACAACTAAAAAACAAGACTGAAGCAAGATAAATAGACAATGTAAACATATAACTGTTGCATATGGCTGTAAAATTATATATAGGTTAATATGAAGAACAAAGTGGAGTGTCTATATACAAGTCAAGCTGTTTGTGTGAATTATATTGTAATAAGTAGTGATGTATGAATGTAATGGGTATACATGAGGTGGGTGGTTATATACAGTAAATACATGTAAACATGTTTATAAACTATATATATGGTGTGCTTACATCTATATATAACAATGGTGATGATGACTTATGTCTCTTTTCTTCACAGGGAGCAACCGGTTCGAGGTGACACTGGAAAAATCCAACAAGAACTTCTCAAAGAAGATTCAGCAGGTAGATGAGATGACAGCCATAGACAGAAACCCATGTGAGGGAGAAACATTTGAGGGAAATCCACAAGTTTTAGTACAAACTGTCTGATTGTAAACACAGGCCTCAACACAACACCTCTCTCCATTCACCTCAGTTTGTCTCTTGTCAAAGGCCAACTCCCACTCTTGCAATTATTCTGGGATTCTCACACACCTCAAGATTACAAAAGATTGTCGGTGTGGTCAACCGTCAGTGTGAATAGTCTGGTTTTGTAAATCTATGACAAAAATACTTCCTTTGAATCTCCTTTAACTGTGTTTTTTATTCTTCCCACAGCTTTATGTTGTCTCTCAGTACAAAATCCTTGTCAGCCTTCTGGGTATGTTTATCTCACAACCACACTTTCATGTATTAAACTGTGATTCCACTGTAAAATTTTATTCTTGACTTTTGAAAAGACCTGTTTGGGATCTTGAGTTCAAAGATCACACTCTGTCAATAGTCTGTGTCTGTTTGTTGTTAAATCTTTGCTGCCTTGAAGCTAAAATCAGTTCATCTGTTCACACACAGTTTAACATTACATTATCATCACAAAAAAAATCTCTTCGTTTCCTGCAGAGAACAACATCCACGTCCACGACCTCCTGACCTTCCAGCAGATCACTGTCGTGTCCAAAGCCAAAGGAGCCTCACTCTTCGCCTGTGACCTGCAGGTCAGTTACAGGAGATTTACAGAAAAGTACAATAGAATAGAATAGAAAGACTTTATTGTCCACCGTAGTGGAAATTTGTCTTAGGCCTCTCCAAGACAACAAAGTATCACTATCACTACCACTATCACCACTACCACTATCATACTGCATTTGTATCGTTTCCCATGCAAAGTCTTTCAAGTGAGAACAAACTCCACACAACAGAGCACCCACACAGTTAGTGGATGAGTAAAAAGGAGAAAACAGATCAGTACCTTTATAGTAAGCAACTTTAAGACTAGAAGCTTTAAGTTAACTAGTTTGTTCAGTTTGATTATTTTTAGGCTATTATTAGGCTTAAACCAGTGTTTTTAATTCTTAGACTACTCCTATTACTAACAATTCCCTGGTTCTCACCAGACAGTCGTCTGTCAGCCTTTTGAAAAAGTGATTCTTGTGTTGTAGGCCACCACCAAATTTCACTACTGTTAGAAACAAATAAAGACCTAAAGGCGTAAGGTTGATAATTAAAAGACTAAAAACTTATGCCTTACAACTACCAACACTGTGTATATAATATTATTCTATTCTTGTAAATAACTGTATATATTCCTGAAACATTTTTGGTACATAACTATATATCTGTCTTACATTGTTTTTCTATCTCTATCTTCTACTTTTTTACCTTGTATGTTACAAATGCTACTGTAACAACCAAATTCCCCATGTGTGGGATTAATAACCAGTTTTATGTCTCAGTGCTTCCTCAGTAGGGCGTACATTCATAGACTTAAATAGGAGGCTCAGGCATAAGTGTGTTTAAAATCCCATACACAGATCCTCCTTCATCCTGTCCACGCTGGCAGGGATACTCGGATCTAACATGCTGCTGCTTCCCACCAGCACATACAGCACACACACACACTATACCAACAGTTGTTCTGAGATCATTCCCTTGTGACGGCTTCTTTAAATGAACAGCAACATGATGCCCATTAATAAGAGGCTCAAGCAAGCATCAGTCTATTTGCTGTGTCCACAATTGCTTCCTTGAAGACAGGAAGGATCATTTAGATGTATATTATTATTAGTATACACAGGATGTTTTAACCTCTGCTGTAATTTGCAGTAAATGGACTAAAACAGGCAAAAGGCTGGTTTGATACCAAAGAATCACACGGCACAGTTGTTGCATCCCAAAGACAGTCATAACAATGATATTCTTTTCCTTTTCGTGACCATATTTCCATGTTGTGCTCACATTTTCCCTGATTTTGAGTCATGTATTGTATATTATTTTGTCTCTTCTTTTTTTTTCCTTTTCCCCACCTCCCTCAGCAAACCAGCTCAGGAGAGGAAAGGTTGAGAATGTGTGTCGCAGTAAAAAAGAAACTCCAGCTGTATTACTGGAAGGATCGGGAGTTCCATGAGCTGCAGGTATAATAATAAAATATATTTAAGGCTTATTCACTGCAGTGTGATCCAGATGTCTCCCCCCCAAAAAATCTTTTGACATATTTATAAATCTTAATATTTCCCTTTGTGTCTGTCAGGGCGACTTCGGTGCACCAGATATTCCAAAGTCCATGGCTTGGTGTGAAAACTCCATATGTGTTGGTTTCAAACGAGACTATTACCTTATTCGGGTATGTGCTACGGGACTAACAATAAGCTTTACACATTCAGCTTTATTTATCCGTTGGGACCTGTAATTTAAAATGAGCCTCAAACCATAATCTGTCTCTTGCATTTCAAACACTCATCCCGGCTTGCACACTACAAAACGTTTGTAGTGTCTTCAGTTTGGATTCATGGCAGTCATTTGATTCCAGTAGTGACATGTTTTCAGTGAAATATAAAAACATTCATAGCGACCACTCAAACCTGCAGCACAGTTCACCTCTTGACTGTTCACCTTCATCTTGAGTTTGTTCTCAAGTGTTGGATTTTTCTCAAAAATTGCGAAAAATTCTCTTGAGTGTTAAGTGGTTCACAGGCGATGTTGTCAAATGTGTTTCTGCTGTGACTCCTGCGTGAACTGGCTTGAATCCTTTATTCATGATTCTGTGAAGAGGCTGCAAGCTGCAGATATTTTGCAGGTGCCTTTCAAGTCTGCAAAGTGTTTCATACATAGATTTTGAGAAGTGTCACTTTTTATACGTCCTCTGAAAACACACTTCAGAAGCAGGTTGTTACATAACCTGTTCTTGTCTGTTTTGATGTCCTTGATTTGTGTTTATTTTTGGCTTTTTCCTTTTCTTTATATTTATTCATATTATTATCAGCTTATGCTTGGAAGTTGTTCCTCTTCTTAGCTTTTTTTTAATGTTGTTTTTACTGAAGTAAACTGACCTTATAGATAAAGTTAATGTCACTGAAGTATCGTTATCTGTTCCTCCTGTACTCACCCACGCTATCTTCTCCTGTCAACCAGATGGATGGCCGCGGCTCCATCAAGGAGCTCTTCCCCACTGGGAAACAGTTGGAGCCTCTGGTTGCCCCACTGGCTGATGGGAAAGTGGCTGTTGGGCAGGATGACCTGACTGTGGTCCTGAACGAAGAGGGCGTTTGCACCCAGAAGTGCGCCCTGAACTGGACAGACATCCCTATAGCAATGGGTAAGAAAAACACACTAGAACAAACACCCTGAGGTCGATGTGGTCTTGGTTTTAGATGTATATTTATTATCTGAAATGTCACTTTTTAATGCTTTTCTGTGCAAATGAACAACAAGTTACTTCATTATCTAGTCCTAGTTGCTGCTTCTATCCTTGTAATGACCCCAGATGTCTGCGCTAGAGTTAACTTGTGTTCAATATCAGTCGACACTGACGGCAAAGTCAAAAGGAGACAAATATAGAGAAACAAGAGCCAAACATCCTCCCCCCAGCTCTCTGTGGTTTATAGTTCATCTTCCAGATAACACAGAAAATGTGAAAACGTGTCACTCCAGGCAGTCGATTTCTCCCAGAGAAAACAAAATCCATCACATTACTTGTGTTTTTTTTTAAGGTTTGAAGGTTTCATTGTTAGAAAAGCCGACAGAGAATATAAACATCTCTGTCGCATTTCAATAACTGATACTATTTTGTTGTAGTTTATTGCGTCTCAAGGACAGGCGTCTATTTATTTCCCTGAGGACATTGTCGGCTATAAATTCGACCACTTAACATTAACAAGCTCATTCATGGTAAATACCCATCTGCACTGGCAAGACAAGTATAAATGCAGTGGACCAGTCCAGAGAGGCAAAAAAAAAAGAAGCATTTTGGCACCGGAGGGCAGAAGACGAGCTGCTGTAGACGCAATAATTATGACATTAAGTTTTAGTGAATGGCGTAAAATTCCTTCTTCAAGGTCACATGCTAGATTTTATCTGGCACAGAAATGTGAGAGAAGTCCATCAGCGTGACTGTGAGCATCCTCCTAGATTTATCTCCTTCCTCTTTGGTGAGATATATAAAACGTTTCAGTTCCTGTCTGATAGTATTGAGCTGCTGAACTGCAGCTGAAAGTTTTCTGTATGATGCCATTTGATTTCAATGAAAGTTAAAGAAATGATACGTATATGCGTTGTATCTGATACTGTAACAGGACGGTTTCAGTCTGTCCTATACATTTATTCATTCGTGCACCTTTTCAACATTAACTGCCGGATATATTTTTTTTACGATCTAAAATGTGTAAAATCTTACTTTACTGCCGAGCCGTGCGCAGAGCTTTGATTGGCTCAGCCCCTCCACTCTCATTTCCTCTTCCTCTCTTTTCTCTCACAAACACTTTGATAGCTGTCTGACCCTGTGTTATATTTGGGCTGACCATCAGGAGCGCCGGCATGAATCCCACTGCATCATGTGGCTGGAGGGCCATCAAAAAAATCCATAAAGTTTTTTGTTTTTTTTTTTTACCACCCCCGTCTGCCTCTGTGTCAGAACTGGACTCACTGGCCAATCACAATATACCATCAACCTTCAGCCTGAGTCATTGAGGGTAACTCAGGTCGCTGTTATTTGACAGAAAGTGAAACTCTGGAGCTGTGCGTATTGTTCAGTTATTCATTTGTCACTAATCACTCGGCAATAAAACATTCGCACACTAATTGAGCAGGTCTGTTCACATGATAATTAATTATTAAAACAAACACCCAGTGAAGCGTTTGGCCTTAATACAGGCATTGTTCTGTCAGTCATTGTCATTTTGCTGCCATCTGCCTTTTTCTTTTTTTCCCCTGTAATCTTTCCTTCCCCTTGTGTAAAGTCTTTCTTTCCAGTCTGTCTGAGCCGTGCTGCTGCTTTCCATATGTCAGAGGAGAAAAGACAGTTTTAGATCAGCGTTTATATCCCGTGACTAAGACACCACAGGTCTGGGTTACTGATGAACTTTGTGACAGAAGCGATGCAGATGAGGCTCTCTCATTGTTTTAGAGACCCCTCGGCCCACGCTCATTGAAATGCAGAGAGGAACAGCACGAAGGGGAAATGAAGCCTCCAAGCAGAGGATTCATACAGTTTGCAATTTCCTTGTTTTGATATAGTCGACATCGTGGCTTTGGGCGCGCATCAGCAAGAGGATGAGAGCCGGTCAGTTTGAAATACTTTTTTAGCTGCCCGTCTTGACTGGTCGTGGTTACAGAAGACGCCTGTCTACAGAGCTGTCTCTGGGTGGATTTCCTGCCCCCATTAGCCCCGAAGGTCCTCACGCCTTAATCAGAAATGAAGCACCTGCCTTCAAGACACAGTTTATGTTGCAGAGGGACAGCAAAACTCTCAAGAACCAGAGCTCACTGCTCAGCCCCCTTGTTTTGAAAAGTAAAAATAATGATTTTCTATCCCTTTTAAATCCTTGAGGGCAGCACACACTGTTTGATACATGTTAAAACACTGTCACCCATTGATTTCTCTGTAACCACCTGCGTCACTCTTGGCACCAGTTTCGCCTCTCTCATGTTTCCTAGCATCAAAATCTCCAGAAAAGCCACTGTATCACACTCAAATCCCAAATCTGCACAGTATAGCTACTGTACTGCGGACCACTACTTCTTTTTGTAGATACAACAGGTTTGGATCCACGAAGAGCAGCCAGTGTTACCCAGGGGGCAAAATCCCAGTTTTTTGAAAAACGGACACGGAGCGTTGTAAAAGGTTTGACACCAGAAATGATATCTAGGAACTTCAAGGATTAAAACCTGGGTGGACAACCCGGTCAACTAGCTGCTGGAAAGCTACAGGGGGCCAAAACCCCTTTCTGGGGTCATTTTGCTGGCGAAATGATGTAAATGCAAATATTTAGGTACTACAATGGCATAAATAGTCATACAACTATAAAATTTGGCAGAGAGTATCTTGACACATAGGGGGAGGCATGAAAAAAACATTCTGGGGTTTGTTGCAACTCAATTTTAAGATATCACCCTCAACATCCCAAAAAAGACCAAAAAAAGTACTGTTCGCCTGACAAATTCTCATGAAAATTATTATTTTTCAGCACTTTATGGAGAATATCTATCCTTAACATGTATATAGAAAAATTCCTTAATTCATAAGCTTCCATTTGAGTCCAAGATAGCCTTTCTACTAGCTACTGGAAAGCTACAGGCTGTCTCCAAACAATGCAACACCTATTGTGAAAAACTACATGTTAACTGGCCTGATCAGAAACCATTCTATTTCTGGTCTCCCCAAAGTGAACAGATAGATAGAGAAGACCGTTGGCCACAGCAAGTGGAGCTTTTGAGATAGAAAGGCTATCTTGGACTCAAATGGAAGCTTATGAATTAAGGAATTTTTCTATATACATGTTAAGGATAGATATTCTCCATAAAGTGCTGAAAAATAATAATTTTCATGAGAATTTGTCAGGCGAACAGTACTTTTTTTGGTCTTTTTTGGGATGTTGTGGGTGATATCTTAAAATTGAGTTGCAACAAACCCCAGAATGTTTTTTTCATGCCTCCCTCTATGTGTCAAGATACTCTCTGCCAAATTTTATAGTTGTATGACTATTTATGCCATTGTAGTACCTAAATATTTGCATTTACATCATTTCGCCAGCAAAATGACCCCAGAAAGGGGTTTTGGCCCCCTGTAGCTTTCCAGCAGCTAGTTGACCGGGTTGTCCACCCAGGTTTTAATCCTTGAAGTTCCTAGATATCATTTCTGGTGTCAAAGCTTTTACAACGCTCCGTGTCTGTTTTTTTGCTTTGCCCCCTGGGTATGTGTCCCCCAGTTCATAAAAGTCTCTTTTAAAAAGAGGTTTAATAAGTTATTTTGTTTTTTTATGGCCTAATATCATATATTACATTGAATTAAAGGGGAACTATGTTAAGTCCGGTCCCTTTTCCTCTGTTTTGCTAACCCTCCTCCTGGTCATGTGCATTTGTTTACAACGAAGCCGGCGAGAAATCAATCAATAGAGCGGTACATAATGTTATATATCACATACTGTACGATTTTTTGACGTGTATATATGTGTAGTTTAATCTGTCATAAACAAGAGATTACGGGTTACAGGGTGCGTTTGTGTCGCAGTGCTGCAGAGTCGAGAGCTGGGACACCGCGTCGGAGGCTCTGATCTTGCAAAGTTGTTTTTCAGCCAAGAGACGCAATAAGTGACACTAGGTGGAAGGCAGAGAGCCTCCATTCTCCCTTGTAACAAGTAAAATGTAATTTATTAAACCACCATCACAATTACTCCAAAGCTGCTCAATTAAGGTCAAAATGTATCATTGTTAAGCTACAAATCCTGCATAGTTCCTCTTTAAATCCTCAAGGCCAGCACACACTGTCACCCATTGATTTCTCTGTAATCACCCATACCAGCTGTGTCACTCTTGGCACCAGTTTCCCCTCTCTCATGTTTCCCAGCATCAAACTCTGCAGAAAAGCCACTGTATAGCACTCACATCCCAAATCTGCACAGTATAGCTACTGTACTGCAGACCACTACTTTTTTTTGTAGATGCAACAGGTTTGGATCCACGTGAAGCAGCCAGTGTGTGTCCACCAATGAATTTAACAAGTTATTTTGTGTTTTTTGTAGCTTTATATCATATATTTTATTGAATTAAACAAAAATGTAAAGACACTGTCTCTGTTTCTGTGTCCTCAGAGCACCAGCCTCCGTACATCATCGCTGTTCTCCCTCGCTACGTGGAGATCCGGACCTTTGAGCCGAGGCTGCTGGTGCAGAGCGTGGAGCTGCAGAGACCTCGCTTCATCACCTCAGCAGGGTGAGACAGACAGACAGACTGACTGCTGTCAGGATCTGCTATTTTATTAGTAAATTAGAGTTTTTGTAAGGTTTTCTGTTGAATAATTCTTGGTTAGGAGCCAATGCTGCAGCACAAACAGAAGTCCAACCTTTAACATCGTGTTTTGCTTTGTTGCACTGTCACATCCAGAAAAAGATTAGATAAGTAGAATAAAGACTTGCAAAAATAACAATAACACTTTATATTGACTTTTACCAACCTATAATTTTATGATGAGAAATGTGTCTTGCTCTCGGTTGAGGGAGACACAGATTGTGTTAAAATGGGAAAGTTTGTGATATGACAAGATAAAATATATCTAGTGATATAACTTTAAATGGTTCTTATATTATGGAATATTTTGTTACGCAATAATAACGAGACAATTTGTCATAAAAACACGAAAAGTATACTGTTGTGAAAAGAATCTCTTTGTGAATTATAATGAGAAGCTGATGTGTTGGCACAAAAAAAAACAACAGTGGCTATTGCAGCAATGTTTTGTATAGTTGGAGGCTTGAAGATGAATAGTGGTCTTTTTTTTTTCCTGTGATGCTCGCACTCTGTTTACGATGCATAAGATCCCTAAAAGAGTCTCATGTATCACTTGCTGCTTTCATCAATCCCAGGATAATGATGACGATAATGTCAGTTCCTCGGTGCAAAGAAAAACACTTTTGTTCCAACCTGTTCTCTCTAATCTTGTTTTCTCCTCTTATCTTCCACAGGCAGAATATTGTATATGTTGCCAGCAACCACTTTGTGTGGCGCCTGGTGCCCGTTTCAATAGCCAGCCAGATCCGGCAGCTTCTTCAGGACAAGCAGTTTGAGCTTGCTCTCCAGCTGGCGGTGAGCAACGGAGCCACTCACTTCACTATTAAACCTTGTTATTAAATTCCTGAGGATTCAATTTGTGCTTTAGCTCAGAGGACGGAGCAACTGAATCACTTATCTTGATTAGGAGCAGTGTGTTCGAACAGTAGGATGCTCATGGTTTTTACTCTTTATGACCAGCTTATCGTGCAATCAAACTTTTCCAGGGGGAATCTCAAAAGTACAAGGAAAAAAGGTCATTCATGCGGTTTTTACATTCTTGGAAGCTCTAGCATTCTCAGAAGTAAACCAAGTTTTTTTGTGTGTGTGTTTTTCTTCTCTTTTTTTTCTGCCAGAAGATGAAGGATGATTCAGATGGAGACAAGAAGCAACAGATACATCACATCCAGAATCTCTACGCCTTCAACCTGTTTTGCCAGAAGAGATTTGATGACTCCATGCAGGTGTTTGCCAAACTCGGCACAGGTACAGTTCTCCACTGCAATCACTCTGTTCAGGCCAGAATTTTATGAAACAGAGTTGCCTGGCCTGGTTCAAACTTGTGTGTGAACATAATGTCATATCTGTCTGCTTCAATTTCAGGGCTCCAAACTAACTTTTTTACTAGAAGTACAGTAGCCCTTAACTTTAAATTTTAGGAGCGCAAGTAGAAAATTTAGGGGCACACACTGTAAATTGACTTGCAAAGCAAATATTCACATTTCCTCTTCATTTATAATCCTCACACACATTGGCCTGACACCTCTAATAACAGATTCCAGGTTCTTTGAGTCACCCCATCCACGTTTCACCAGCGTGAAAAAAAGAAAAGCAGCAAACTTACTGGTTGCTAATGCGCAAGTAGATGACAAATTTACTTGCGCTGTCTCAAATTTTTGGTGATTTACTGAATTTGCATCATTCTGTCAGACTACACATTGAAAAGCAGTGCACAGATCAACCTGATCAGTTTTTTAAATCTGGTTTAAGGAAAGTGAAGTCACACATTCATGGCCACAATGTCATACTGGACTTTTTTCTTTTTTTTTTAATACTCTTTTTATTGGTTTTTCAATTTTATGAGCACAAACATTAGAACAAAACAAAACAAAACAGACAACAAAATATAAAAAAACAAAATCCCCACCCCAAACTAACAGTGAGCACTGTGCTATACTGACGACAGGAGTCATGAAATAAATGAAAGGGCAAACAATCCTCATCTTCCAGGGATAGATGATGAGTTATAGCTTCTGTAAGAAGGAATGCAACGGTTCCAGATCCTCCAAAACTTGTCCGATTTGAGATTAAGGTCATGAGTCAACTTCTCCAGAAGAACAAGAGCAGAAATCTGTGATATCCACATGTCGACTGTAGGAACCTGGGGAGTTGCTCACTGCAGAAAGATACATTTTTAAGCCAGAAACAAAAGAATTATCAACAGAAATTTGGTGTCCGTGCCATACTGGACTTTTTAATACGATTATCAATTTATCCGAGTCTGAAAAATAACCTAAATGACAGTAGGTCTCAAATCAGAGTAAACTCATAAAATATGCCTCAGATATAAACCAATCAGCCACAACATTAGAATATCACCCATTTCACCCACATGGTGGCAACATAAAGCAGGTGAATCTAGTCATAATCTGATCACATTCACTGTACCCACACTTCTGTCTCATCAGACATCTGTTGCTAATTGGGAAGTATATTGATGTGGATCTTTTTATTTACACATGACTCAGTGATGAGTCTCTGATGACACATCTTCTCTCTGAGTGAGAATTCATTCCTCAGTGATGAAATAGTGCTCTCACTCTTGTAAGCTCTCTCTTCAAGTCTGGTTGTTGTTGTTGTTTTGTGTTTATACCATAAACTCTGAACACATTTCCTTTTTAATCAGTGACAGATAAACGAACGCAGCTATCGTACTTGGAATGAAGTTAAAACAAATCCCTGCGTCCTGTGTCTCTGCAGATCCAACCCATGTGATCGGCCTGTACCCTGACCTGCTCCCATCAGATTACCGCAAACAGCTGCACTACCCCAACCCTCTGCCCACGCTGTCCGGGGCAGAGCTGGAGAAGGCTCATCTCGCTCTGATCGATTACCTCACCCAGGTCTGTGTGTGCCATGTCCTTCATGACAGTATAATGTTTTTTTTTATGTTTTTAAGGGTTTTCAGCTGCAAACGAGCTGCTACTTAAATTAGACTTGTCACGATAGTAGTCGAAACCAATACCAGTAAATTTCCACGATTCTCAATACTTTTTCGATATCGTAATTAAAAAAACAAACAAAACAGAACTAATGTGCTTCTAAATTCATTAGGCTACTTTATTAAAACAAACAAACAAAAAGAACAGTTTCACATCAAACTTTCTTCTATTTAAGCTTCATTGTGCTTCAACAACTTCTCGCACTGCACAGAATTTAAAGAGCAGCAGAAACAGGAAATAAGAACAGATTTAAAATGGTAAATATGGCTCAACACAAACAGAAAGTGTATTTGACCTTTTAAGTAGTTCAAAAAGAAAACTGTTGTTCTCATTCAATCACATTTAGGCTGTGTTCACACTGGTGCAAAAATTATTCATTCATTTTCTCAGCTCGTACGTCTCGCGTTCACACACGTTTGTTTTTTCTCACCACACCATAGCGTGCTGTTTCCATGACAGCTGACCGGAGAAAGATGCGTAAGCAAGTCATGTTTACATGAGCTCAAACTTGTGGCGCACACTGAACAGTTGGAGCAGCTCGAGGTCCGGCCGCATTCACATAAACGTAGCCGCACCGAGACCACGCGCTGCTCAGACTCACCCGTAAACTGTTCAACAGGAATCGACGCAGTTTTATATCCAGTACTCACGGTACCGGAAAAAGCAGGTACCGACGTATTTTTTACATGATACTGTATAAGCGTGACAATTGGTACCGAAGTATCGGTTCTCGTGACAACCCTAACTTAAAGCAAAGCTTGAATGCTGTAATATTGAACTGAAAGACACTGACATGATCAAGGAACCTGTCCTGGTTTAAGCCACAGGAAGTGCAATGTTAATTCTCAACATCTTTTTTTAATGTCCTCACAGAAACGCAGCCACCTGGTGAAACAGCTGAACGACTCTGACCCCTCCACAACGTCTCCGCTCATGGAGGGAACACCGACTATAAAGAGCCGCAAGAAACTCCTGCAGATCATCGACACCACCCTGCTGAAATGTTACCTGCATGTAAGGCCGTGGTCCCCGTGTTTGTGCTTTTAGCAACAAAAACTCATGTCATTGAGTCGCTGCTTTGTAATCACAGCACT
Organism: Trachurus japonicus; assembly: GCF_045865225.1. NCBI lineage: Eukaryota > Metazoa > Chordata > Actinopteri > Carangiformes > Carangidae > Trachurus > Trachurus japonicus. The sequence goes on along the minus strand of NC_140928.1, from coordinate 7,054,932 downwards.
TAGTACCATCGTTTTTACATTATACCATCATTTTGCTATTGTTTTTATTTTGTAATGAAAGACATCTTTATTATAACCCTGTAAGAGTTCATAACTTTCTCTGAGGCTCTTTGTTGTTCTTTGCCTGCATCTGCTCAAGCTTAAGGTGAATGGATACACTCAGGAAGGACTGGATCAACCCAGGACAGAGAAAACACAAGCCACTCATGTCTAATATAATACTCTTTGATTTACAACCAACCTGTAATTGTTAGCGAATCCAGTCCAAATGTTTATATTTCATACTAAAAGTTATATCAGCTCTCATAAACTTGGCAGTCGTTCACTCTGTTCGCTCACAGCAAAACGAAATAAGTCGGTAATTCTTAACACTCCTAGAAACTGGCAGAGTCGCTTGGCGGATAGCTGTACCTCACATGTCGCCAGATGGGTCCTGTGTTGAACAGCTCATTGGCAGGATTTACTTCTGAAGCAATGAAACCTGAGTCACTGTTACAGGCAGTGTTGAGTGTGACCGTCGCTCAGGTGCAGTAGCTACAGTAAATGTCTTTCTGGGGAACAGATACCAGCGCAGGAAGGCGAAATGTTTGATTTACGAGAGGGGAGGGGGTGGAGAAATTGTGCAGGCATCATGGGTAAAAGAGAGAAAATACAGTGGATGTGCCTCTATGTTGAAATGGGACACTTTAATTCAGGGAAAATGCCGCCAAGTCCGTCCTTTTTTCGAGGTATACTGTAATAACCCTATTTAAGCAGTGGAACTCCCAGGGCTGAGCTAGATTAGATTACACAGGATGGATAACCTATGAGTGCCTGGAGATCCACTAAGATAGAGCGTGCTTTGGAGTGCCAAGCATCTGCAGCAGATTATTTGAATGATAAACAACACTGTGCAGCAGAGGGAGAGGATCAGCTTAATCAGTGAAGTCACCTGCCTGTAGTCTCTGGGTGAACCGCAGCCCGACCTCATGTTTGAAAATGTTCGGTGGTGGTGCTCATGTTGTGTAATCGCCTCGTATGATCCTCTCTCCCTCAGACAAACGTGGCCCTGGTGTCCCCGCTCCTTCGTCTGGAGAACAACCACTGCCACATCGAGGAGAGCGAGTACGTCCTGAAGAAAGCGCACAAGTACAGCGAGCTCATTATTCTGTACGAGAAGAAAGGCCTGCACCAGAAAGGTAAGAGTCTGACTGGTGGTGAGCTAACAGAGGAGCTATGCTACATTTTTACCATAACTATGCTACATTTTTACCTTAATTAAACAGCTTCGGCGTAATTGTGATGGTTAAATAAATGACTTGTAACTTGTTACAGTGAGAATCGAGGCCCTCTGCCTTCCACCTAGCGTCTATTGGCCAAAAACCAATCGTTTTGATCAATGCCTCCGACCCGGTGTCCCAGCTCTCGTCTCGATGGCACCGCAACACAAATGCGCCCTGTAACCCATAATCTCTTGTTTATGACAGATAAGACTGCACAAATATATACATGGTAACATCGTATATGATATATAACATTATCCACCGCTCCATTGATTGGCGGCTTCATTGAAAATAAATGCACATGTCCGAGAGGAGGCTTAGCAAAACAACAAAGCGAGCAGACTTAGCATAGTTCCCCTTTAATCTGACAACTCATCATCAAGTTAGTGTCATCTGCACAAAGACACTAGTAATAACATAATTAAGGGAGTTGTTTATTCCATTGGTTTCCAATCTGTGGGCGGGGGCCCACTAGTGGCCAGCGAAGGTATTGGAAATGGGTCGACGACTAATTTGCAAAACACAAAAAAGAATTGGTGAACAGATGTTATTATGAAAAAACTCACTGTATCAAACTGATAATAGGAACTTTAATGTTGGATGCTGGACCACACACTTGGGTTTTTTAAATCTCCATTTGTAGCACTAAAAGACTGTATCCATGACAACAGCTGGAGTATCAAATTGGGTATCTCTGTTATTATCAACAGGAAGAATTAAAAGGAAAAAGAGTTGAGAGACAGATGGTGAACAGAAATGGGATCTCTCTCTCTCTCTCCTGCTTTGAGTTCAGTCCTGACGGTTAGAGATGAGTTTTGTTGGCCTCTGTATTGTTACGGGGTCTGATGCAGCCCACCAACATTTTTTGGATTCTGAAGTGAACCATGAGTTAGAAAAGATTGGGAACCACTGGTCTGTTCTCCTCTTGTTGTAAGAGAGACCTTTTGGGGATGTCCACATTCATGTCACGGTCCTAAGACTCCCATTAAATCTGTCTTGAATACACAACATGTGCCTTGCAGCAGATGTAACAATATTAAACACTTTGGGGTTTTTTGGCTTTAACAATCATCAACAATCTGAAGCCTAAACGCATTATATTGGTGCATTTTTCTTTTTTTTTTATTATAACAGTATGAGATCAGGACGTTGTTTTTCAATCCAAATCAAAATAAAAAAACAGAACTCAGCCTTATTTTAAGAGGACAATTTATTTGCAGAGTGACTCGGTTTTCATCCGGCGCTGTCTCAAAAACATGCCGTTAATGCCTCGCCCCTAATTGTGTATTTGTACTGTAAGTGTGCTCCTTTTGAAAAGGAAAAAAAAAAAAAGCAATTTGAATTCCAGTTGATTATGTGCGATTTGGGGTGTGAAAATGAACGGACACGGTCGGGATTCATACACCTCTTTCAGCTGTTGTTGCAAAACTCTCGAGTGCCGAGTTCAAGTACAAGGTCAACTATGCTTTTGTTGTGTGAATGAGTAATAGCCAATGTTACATAAGCAAAGTACAAGGGGACAATATGCATTAACAAAAAAAACATGACAATAAAAAAAGGAGTGGATAAACACACAAAACGAGTATGTAACCTAGAAACTAGTACGAGAAAGCGGCCAAATGGAAAATGCACACACAAATTAATGCCGTCTCAACATACTGTGTGAGCTGTTAGCTGGGTTTACAGGGGTATAAATGCATTTTTTTCCCTCAGTTTATTTTCCCTCTGTGCCTTCAAATCTGTTTTTATTCTAAAGAAATCTGCGCTGACCTTAATTCACCACAGAGTCAAACTGTTTTCAGCCCGTTCTCTCACACTGGGCATTTTGGCCTCCGAGACTAATTTCCTTGACGACGGCTCGGATCCATTAAGTTCCTTTAGTAAAGCCGCGACAGTGAGCACATATACCCGCACCGCGCTCTCATTATCAATGTTATTAATCACACTTGGTGCTTCTCTTATCTAATCTCATCTGAAATGAGAGAAAAGTATCAGCCGTGGGTTTTTTGGTTGTTGTTTTTTTGCAGTAATCTCTGCCTGCAACCGGTGCTTTGATTTAGATGAGAAGAAATAAAAGATGGTAGACAATTTGTCTGCAAGGAAAAGTTTCAAGTATTGCCTCATCGGTTGTCAGATGTTGTGTTTTTTAAAATACTGGAAGTAAAAACAGACGTATACTTGGTTTTCTTGGCACATTGAATCAAGAAACAAAGCTTTATTCTACAGGAAACACTGTGAGCTCGCTGAAGTCCATCTGTGAGGAGAGAGTCAGATCCCTTTCATGAAAGAAGCCGAGTACATACAGGGTCGTTTGTTTTCTCTTGTGGTTAAAAAGTCATTTCTATGTGATTTCAGAATATTATAATGAGGTTATAAGAGAAAACTAATGTCTCCGAGAGCGTATTAAATCACATTTCTGAGAGTCGCTCTCTCCAAGTGATGTTTCCTCTCAGATCAACACTTAGCGTACGACGGAGAAGTCAATCAAAGGATAATGACTCATATCAGAGTTCAGTTTTATTTTGTGCGGTTTGTGGAGGAGTGTAGTTTATCTGTTGCAGACCTCAGCATGACAACTGAACACATCGCATTAAAACACAATGAAACATCTGTTCCCGATTTCTCTTTCAAATGGGTTGTTGAGTTTGGGGTTTAGTATTTAAATGAGGGATCACTCCGACGCCAGACCTACATCGGCCTCTGCCAGCGGCTCTCCTCATTACATCCTCGTCCAGATACAATAGTCATTGTGAGCTGGATTGTTCCTTTGTGTTGTTTCAAATTCAATAAGTACCAGTTGGTTGTGCTCGTATTCTCAGTTATTCTCTCGTTAGTTGGGATCAGCCCTGTCAGGATGCACACAGTTTATCTCAGAGGAGGTTTCCTGCCTGTGGTCAACCCGTGGTCGTCCCGGTAGATCCGAGCTGTCTTAGTGTTATTTAAGTTTGTGGTGGATTCTGGGTTGCGGTAGATACTGTAGATTTCACATTGTGAGAGCGAGCGAGCGAGCGCTGCTGGGTTTAATCGGCATGCTGCAGTTTGTGTTCATGATGTCATGCTGCTGAAGTCTGCCGCTCTCTCACTCTGCCAACTCAAAGCAGCTGTTCCCGGCCACCAATTAACACTGTGTATGTGCGCCGTCCAATTTCAGTTTGACAGAGGAGTTATGTAACGCAGCGCAGCGCACACAAGCAGTAGGAGATGATGACGTCTTGCTACTTTCCATCATTCGGACTAATCTCACATTCTGTTCTTACTCACCCCTTCTTTTCACTCGCCTCCCCTCGCTCCTCTCTTCACCCGGTTTGCCCTCTCGCAGCTCTGCAGGTGCTGCTGGATCAGTCCACCAAGGCCAACTCTCCGCTGAAGGGCCACGAGCGAACGGTGGAGTACCTCCAGAGACTGGGTAAGGATCGAAGCTGTTTCTACTTGGAGCATCAAAGTTGTCCCCCCACCACGAGATACTATGTGAAGTTAGTTGGGAAATCTTTGACTCTGATTGATGGTGACTGTTGGATCAAATGTATAGTCTGCATCTGTTGCCGGATCTGTTGCAGCCTTTCATATTCGTCTGGCACCGGCTGAATGTGAGGGGTTTCTGTGTGCCAGTGTTTTCTCAATAGTTGTTACCAGCACAACAGGGATGTTAACACAACTCCTCCACTCATTGGGGACCAACGTGAGGACTCTTTACAGTTAATTTGTTATCGAGACGCTGTGACATCACAACCACAGCAACGGTTTTATTGTTCGTTTACAGTTTGAGCCACTTTTCCTAAAACCGTTGGATTCATCCACAAACACGTTGACGTTGTTAGGCAGAAGATACAGGGCTCTTAAAGAAAAAATCTATCTATCTATCTATCTATCTATCTATCTATCTATCTATCTATCTATCTATCTATCTATCTATCTATCTATCTATCTATCTATCTATCTATCTATCTATCTATCTATCTATCTATCTATCTATCTATCTATCTATCTATCTATCTATCTATCCTGGTTGAAGGTTTTCTCTTCGCTGCAGAATTAAAAAACCAGTTGGAAGTGGTTTTTGTTTGTTTCCACCACACCGTCTCCTGCTTCTGATTAACATGAAGAGCGATCCAGTAAATTTCCTGTCAAATTTGTTGTAATGGCGAAAAAACTAATAAACAACAAACCTCCTCAGCTGTGGTTTGAAGCTATCATCAATAGAATGATAACAATTATCTTCAATACAATTATCTACAATCATGCACACACTGTACCACATTTTTGTGCAACAATTATTAACTTAGTTAATCAGTTTTCTTTTAAAACTGGATGAAAAATCTTGATTGACAGTTTTTTACTGTTTTTCAGTCGAAGGCAACATCTGTAAATGTTTTGTCCAACATCTTAGGAAGATATAAAACAGAGAGAAGCAAATCTCCCATTGGCTTGGAACTGATGAATGTTTATCATTTTTGGAGAATAATAATGACTTAACTGATAAATACTTTATCATAAGAAAAGTTGCTGTTTAATTTTCCGTCAAGTTAGAAATTATTTTTTTTATATTTCAAGAACATCTGCCTTCAGCAGAGGGACCACAGCCTTGTATTTATAACACTGTAGGACGATGATGGGCTGTTTTATTATCACGATCAGCCTATTTGTTCTGTGCTTCCTGTGCAAGTGACTCACAGTCATTTATTGATGCTGCCTACGGCTTGAAAGAAAGTTATTTTCTAAAACTATGATGCTTGAAAATGGCCTCAATCATGTTCTTATAGCTTCTTATTTCCTGTTTTCCTCTGAGCTCCCTTGATGACGTTAAACTAACTTGTTTCCTGTGATCCTCTGACACAGGAGTGGAGAACCTGGGCATCATCTTTGAGTTTTCTCCCTGGGTGCTGAAGATCTGTCCTGAAGACGGGCTCAAGGTGGGAAAATGTCTTTTTTTTTTTACTGTGTTTAACTTCAAACACAAACTCACGTAACCTCCAGATATCCCATTAGACCTCTATTTATTTATAAACTGTGGTTTCGGTTTATTTTTATCTAGATTTTCACAGAGGACCTGAATGAGGTGGAGACTTTGCCCCGAGACAAGGTGCTGAATTTCCTGAGGGACGGTTTCACGGAGCTCGCCATCCCGTATTTGGAGCACATCATCTACGTGTGGGACGAGAAAGGGCCGGAGTTTCACAATGTGCTGATCCAGCTCTACCTGGAGAGGGTTCAGGGCCTCATGAAGGAGTACCTCAGCTCGCTGCCAGAAGGTACGACCAAGAGAAGACGTGCAGTTAATTTAAGGTTACAGCAAGTTTTTAAAAGTTTTAAAAGTACAGAAATTATTCAAATTAACGACATTTCAGCAAGAAATTGGGCTTAGTTGTCATTTTTTTCCCCCTGATGCCTACCTGAAGCAGTCCTAGAAAATAAAGGAAATGCGAGTGTGTTATTGTAGCGTCAGAGCTGTAAAGGCAACCTGAGCCTGGAGCGTGAATATCTTTTTCCACCAGCACTGTTTTTGAAAACCAACATCGTGCCAGAAGAAAAGTTTATTTCTCTAATTAATCGTAGCATTTTCATGAGATTACATCACTGCGCATGGGTTCAGTTTGCCGTTGCTTTCCCTCATCCAGAGGGTTGTCTCCGATCGCTCTGCAAATAAAGCCTGTGTCAGGGCTTATTATGAACTCCATTTATCTCCGTGTGTTTGTGCCTTTTTAATGCTCATCCAGGGACCCGGGGACCGTGCATTGAAACGGACCTCGGCAGTAAAGGCAGAGAGGCTCATTAATGTGCACTCCGTCTTCGAAATAAACTAATAAACGCAGCTAAAGGAATTAATAAATCTGTCCTTGTGGCATGTTATTGCCTCACGTTGTTTCACGAGGCATCTCGCAGTGCACTGTATAGCCCATGATATTTAAATATTGTTTTTCTGAGGCTGTTGTTCTTCTGCAATAGGACCTTGTGTGACCAAATATTGTAAATATTCCATCATGCTGCAGCAGTAAATGCACAGTGTAGTTTCCTATAGAAGGATTTTCAGTCTACGTCACTGTAGCACCAACGACGTTCTACTGCGCATGTCGGCCGCGATCACGTCTTGTTGTGCTGTTGTTGCACCAATCGTTTTGATAAAAATAACAAAACTGAGGGTTTTATAGAATACTGTCAACTCGCACCACTTTCAAGGCAGACGAGAGAGAAAATAGTACATTGAAGATTAATTTCAAGCAATATAATGTGTTAGACACGTTGGTTTGAATAGTGATAAAGCTGGATAGGTCCGCAGGCACAGCTGTATAACTGCAGCAAATGAGTTGTGAAATGTTTACTACAGTAATGACAGTGACTGAATAAAAGGTTACATAGTAATGGAAAGCAAGCTAAGATTAATTAACGTTATATTATTTTAAATTACTTACTCAGCCATGCAGGAGCAGTTCGCGGTCAGGATGCAGTTGTTCTCCTCGTTCACAATGACCCAGACTTTATACTTGTCTGTCCCCTTCCCTCGTCTTTGACTAGGCAGCCACAAAGTTTTGTAATTGTGTAAGAGTATTTTCCTTAACATGATTGTCTGTTTCATAGTTGTAGATAACCAACGCTCGGCAACTCGATCCTCCATCCTAGGAGAATGATTGACTTTGATTGATTTTTTTCTTTGTTTTTCCGTTATAAAACACTCTTTTATCAGTTAGGTGCTAAACTGTTGTAGTATGGTGACAACATCACTAGCTAACATCGCTTTGAATAAACCAGATCCATGGAGTAAACTTCAATGACAACCAGTCACGCATCCGCAGTGTTGGTAACAAATAATCCCTCTATACATTAATTATAACAGCTGTACCTAAAAAAAAAAAAACGAAAAGAAAAAAATTATGTGAAACGCATTTTTTTCTTACCAAAACACATGTGTGGTGTGTGTTTCCCTCATAAAACATTGAAAACTCTGATTTCTGACTGCAGACAACTTCTACAAAAAGCAAAATAACCTAATTATACAACTTTTTCATTTTGAATTTAATTCAGCTTCTATGATTTAAACTTGTCGGATAATGACTCAATAACTCAAACAGGATTTTTTTTTTGTTAAAAAGCAGCAAAGAGTCAAAGGTGGGACCAATACATTCCTGGTTTTGTATTTGCTTACATTTATCTTCCTGGACTTATCAATTAACTGAGGAATCCTTCCAGCTGGAGATAGTAAAATAAAAAAACCTGTTGTCTGCTGTTGTAGGCGTTCCAGCTGTTGCTGCAGGAACGGAGCAAGGCAAACTGGGAGAGTTCAGGAACAAGCTGCTGACGTTCCTGGATATTTCCACCAGCTACGAACCGGCCAGACTCATCAGTGACTTTCCCTTCGATGGTAAGAACCGAAGCGTCACTACGACACATGAGGACGTATGGAGATGTGATCGTGTCAACATATACGATCTATAGAAGTAGATATGAGCAGGAAACACAATTTAAAACCACTACAGGCTTTAGGATCAGGATGTATGGAAAAGGTCCACCCTCCCCAAAAGAAAAACAGTGTATTTCCTTTATTCCCCATGACCTCATGTACATATGTTCTCAGCTATAGGGGAAAGTTTTACCGTGGTTTTTACAGACTTAACCTTTGACCTTGTTTTCCATATCTTCAGGCCTGCTGGAGGAGCGGGCTAAGCTGCTGGGCCGGATGGGTAAACATGAGCAGGCGCTCTTCATCTACGTCCACGTCCTCAAAGACACACACATGGCTGAAGAGTGAGTACTACAGTAGTACAGGACAATAGCCAGATTTCAGACAATTTTACTGAGTAGCAGCAGCTAGTTTATGTCTGTAAAGAAGAATCAAACGGTAAGATAATGATAAAAAAAAAAAATAGAAGAAAGTTGTTGTATTCGCACCACATTGAGAAAAAAAAGTTTTCACGGACTTGGAGAATAAAGTGTAAGTTTTATGAGAAAAAGGTCATACTTTACAAGAAAAAAGTCTAAATTTACAACAAAAAGTCACAATTTTACGAGAAAAGTCACAATTTTATGAGAATAAAGTCATAATTTTACAAGATAAAGTTAGTAGTTTTAGAAGAATAAAGTTATAATATTACAAGAATAAAGTCATACTTTTATGATAATAAAGTTATAATATTACAAGAATAAAGTCATAATATTATGAGAAAAAAGTCATTTTATGATTTATTTTATTATTTATGTCATTTTTATGAGGAAAAAAGCAGCGATGTCCTCCAAGTCCGCCTCGTTCTTTCTGCAGAATAGATGCATTTTCTTGCATATTGCATATATAAATGCTCCACAGCCTCATTTTAACAACTTTTTTCTCGTAAAACTATAACTTTTATTCTCGAAGTCTGTAAAAAAAAAAAAATTCTCAATGTGGCCCTATTACTCCGTCGTAGTTTTATGCCCTGAAACCATATTTAATTATGGAGCTGCTCTACCAGGCAAGCTAAATGATATTTAAGGCCCATGTGACCTAATTGAGCCATCCCGATTACCTAATTACATCATTACAGCACTGTGAGCATTGATCAACATCATGAAAATAACTGGAACTATCATGTTTTATATTTGTTTGTCTGTTTTTCTCTCCGTGCGCTCTGCAGATATTGCCACCGGCACTACAACAGCTCAGTTGAGGGAAATAAAGACGTAAGTGGCTTTTAGTGTAATTTCATTTTGATTTGTGCCGTCGTTTTGTTCATTTTACATTCTGCTTGGATTTTGTCGTTTGTTGTGTCCTCTTAGATTTTTATTATACCTCTGATGTATTTGTTGTTGTTGTTGTTGGTGGTGTTTCTTTTTTCCCCTTTTCTGGTTTTATGACCATATTTTTTCATTTGCTACGCTCTGCTGCCTTTTGTTAAGTGCCTCAGTGTTTGCAGGAAGTGCTACACAAATATAATGGATTATTTATGGTACATGCACAATGCCAGTGCTACAAAATAAAAAACAACTACTAATATCTCCAGTTTTCTTCTCGACCAAAATTACAGCCTCCATTGCCTGTCATGTTTTTTTCATATTTTTTAATTAAATATTGCTTGAATAAACTAATACTAAAATCCTGAAAATCAGTGAATAAGCAATGGGTTATTGGTAAAACTCATTAAATCACAAGGTCAGAGAGAAACAAAATCTCTGCTTGAACAAGTCTTCTGTTAATATTAAACTCATTATGATGAAAGGTCAGATCTTATAAACTCAGCAGCATGCATTAATGATGGATTTCTACTCTTTTTACATTTTATTTATTAATGATATTTTGACTTAATTTCCTGTGTCATCTCATTACTCTAATCATTTATCCTCTCATTACCTACCTTTGCAAATACAATACACCTCTCTTTATTTCCTGTTTCAGTTCATTAGTGACATTTTTCATTCTATAAAGGATTTAATTATAGCGATTAGATGATTTTTTGTTGTTTGACGTTGGCCTGTGTGGTGTTCTTTACATTCTTCTGGCATTTACTGTGCAACAAACTCTCTCATTTCTAAACCACCCAGTCATATAATAGAGAAAGGAGAAAAAAAAGAGAGAGAGAGAGAGAGAGATTCCTATCCAGATAAAATCCTCGACTTGGGATTAATATCTTATCTGTTGTATTTGTGCTCTGCAGGTTTATCTGTCTCTGCTGCGAATGTACCTGTCACCCCCTGACGTCCACTGCCTGGGGCCGATCAAGATGGAGCTGTCGGGGCCTCAGGCCAACCTCCAGGCCGCCCTGCAGGTCCTGGAGCTTCACCACAGCAAGCTCAACACCACCAAGGTAAACAACAGCAGAGCAGAGCAGCACGCCATCGCTCACCACGGCCACTTAAGTAGCAACGGCAGTCTGGTAAAACTCACTAATAATCCTGTTTTATTTACGTCTCCTTGGGGTGAAACATGTTTACAGCTTCAACACAGATCAGGCTGTGTCAGTATCCAGAGGGCTGTCAATCACAGAGATTTTACTCCATGCTAAATGTTTTCTCTAAAGTCTTCTCAGACTAATTTTCTTGCAACTTCCTTCTGCAGCAAACTTCAAACAGCTCATTAAAAAAAAAACCCAGAGCACAAGAAATTAGCTTCTAATTCAAGCCAGAGCTTTATTGTTATTAACTGGCACTTTGCATTTTGCCCAGATTCCCTAATCAGATTCAGTCCTAAATCAGACAAGATGTGGCAGCAAAAGTGACACTGATGAGAGCCGGTTTGTTTAAGATGGATTAAAACCACATAAAATAAATAAATAACACGATTGAGGATGATATGCAATCGCACAAATGTTGTCACTGGGCATTTGGTGTGAAATTAAAGCGGCGACTGAACTGAACAGAGCAGAGCAGAGCAGAGCAGAACTCCTTTTTACAGATTTGATTCAGTTTGTTTTTAGAGTGAGATCAGTGAGGCTTAGCACTGTTGGGGGTAATCAAGCTGCTGCCTTTGTGATAGAAAAAGATCCATAGAACCAGGAAAGAAAAAAAAAAGAAAGATTTCCTAGCAGGGAGCCGGTCTCCCACGAGAAGCATCTGTGTTGTAATGTGAATTTCTCTGATGAAATTCCTCTCACATGTCTCGTTTCCCATCTCTGCACCTAGACCCAAAATAGAAAAGAGTTAATTGAATGAAAGCAGTTTTGTTGAAAACTAGCTCATGACCTATTTTTCCTGTCAAACCTTTACGTCACAATCCACTAGTAAAGACATTTTTCCTTTTTTTTTTTTAAGAGCGCTTTATAAAGGTGTTCTTCTTTTTTCAACATGATTCAGCTGCAAACTGCGTAAAAATCTCTCTACACGTCAGCAGATCGTGATTCTCTTGTTTCCATATCTTATCACAAAAGGGAACAGAGAAGCCTCTACTGCAGGGGTGGGCAATTATTTTTTCCAGAGGGCCACACTGACTCCGATAAAGTGAGTGAAGGGCCACACGATTCGAAATCAAATTGAAACATCAAATATTTATTGCTGAATTATATATAATTATATATTAGCCTATATAACTACATATATTTGGTGGAAATGATTGCATTACAATAGGCTGACAGCCCACAATCAATGTAATCGCATTTTCAACTTTTATCCATCACAGATCACTGAAGAAACATGCTGTATTATGATATAAATATGGACTCAAGGCAGATTGTTTTATCAAAACTTAGTGACCATAAATGACTACACCAATTAATAATGTTCACAGACACCTGAATATTATAATTAAGCACTCAGATCCTTTTCAGTTCTGATTCAGTGAGACTGTTCTATTTGTATGTAGATAACCTTTTATTTATGAAGAAACACAATACTCCTTTGCTCCTGCCTAACAGCACCAACATGAAAAAAAAGACTGATTTGATTACAAGCGTAGCCATTGGTGGATGGAGGCTTCAGACGCACGTGGCTACAATCAGTCATATGGTCGATCACGTCAGAAAACCCAGCGATTTAATCACAGTTTGCTAAACCTTAGTGTTTGAGAAATAATAATTAGGTGCCGCGATGTTGCTTTATAACCGTCAGCAGTTATGATTCGGCTGACGGAGGGTTGTGAAACACCGGCCCGGTCCCGCGGTCTAGGCTACCGCTGACAGGGTCGCGGTGGTCAGAAACTCCGCTGTGGAGAAAAGCTGCAGCAGAGCGGCTGCTCTCCCTCCTCCGTCGGAGCTCCGGTGTCCGATAGAGAAAGAGACTGAGCAGCCGTTCATCACTGTCTTCTACCTGGAGGAGGCTACTTTCTGTCTGCGATGTGCAGGCTCCTGTTCTAACAGGGCTGTCACTGTTTCAAACAGCTGATTAGTGCGCATCAACGTAATAAAAGCAATCGGGTCATAATACCAGTTCGGCTCGCACTTCGGCTCGCGGGCCGGATTGAGACGGCATGCGGGCCGGGTCTGGCCCGCGGGCCGTAAAATGCCCATGTATGCTCTACTGTGTCACTCTGAGGTCTTGAAGCTGTTGTTGCGAGTTGTTTTCAGGTTGTAGAACGCACCAACACAAACTGTATCTGTGATTTAACCTGGATGTGTTTGTGCGTGAAAGGCACCGCTGATCTGTGTCCGACCCCGCAAAATGTCAAATTAAGAGTCTCTCAGGGGGAACGCTGCAGGTTTTATGAGCGTCGTTTGGCTTCAGATCCCAGAGTCGACTGGACTGGACCAGTATGGACGGACTTCCTGCGCCACTCGCTCACTCACTTTGCTTCGCTGCACTTCCCTCATTGACTTTAATGGCACCGTACTTTTCATTTCCCCTGGCCTCGCTCCCAGACTCTGCCTCGCCAAGAGAGGAGAAGGGAGACAAGACAAGACTGAGCAAAACTTCAACATGAGGCTGTTTTTTGTTGTTGTTGGTTTTTTAACAGATCATTTTCTCTTGCACATGAACTGTATGTGGTTCAACTTGGTTCATTTAAAGGGATAGATCAACATTTTGGCAATTTCTCCTGTCACCATAATCCCTATAGTCATAGCAGTAGGTTCATTACCTTTAATCACGTTTAATTATGTAACATGACACACGATGCAAATAATCGGACCTACTTGCTCTTCTGAAATCATTCCACCCAGCAGCCAGTGTCAGGAATGTAGTTCCGGCTGCATTTGCCTCTAAAACAACTCTGTCTCGTAATGTTACATGATTATTTCATAGCGTGGTGAATGTGCAGGTCACAACTTGTCCACCAGAGCGATTTGGAGTTGTTGGATTGTGTATTTGATGAGGGACAGGGGACCTGTACCGTTCACCTCCATTGTGTTCACTGAGCAGCTCACGTCTCTGCCCCGGCCCCCGCTGATCTCAAAACAACTTGCACCGATAATTAAAGGTAATGAACCTACTGCTGTGATTATAGGGATTATGGTGATAGGAGAATTTGCCAAAATGTTGAACTATCCCTTTAAGATGACACGTGTCTGAGAGACTAGTAACTGAGCCTGAACCAAACCCAACAGACGGCAGACGTTCTGTTTTTTCATGTCGGACCCAACCCATGTTGTTGTTACCATGGTAACCCCATCTTGCAAATAACCATCAAAAGCCCGACATGACCAAACTCGAAAATTATTTGACAATGCGATCTGTCAGAGACTCAGGTTGTGTTTTGTGTTGTGGTACAAATTCACAAAATTCATTCACATTCTCCATTCCTTCCACAACTCTATGAATGAACGTCTTTCATGACATTGTGCAGTGTTATCTACCTATTTAAACCACTATCACACTTCACCTCAGTATTATTTTCACCTCGCCATCGAGTTCGACCGAGACAGCGTGTCATACAAACTCATTTGTTTTGTGAACGTCTGTCTTAAGGACTTGTTCAGGTGAAAGCTGAAAGCTCCTTCTTGGCCGACAAGTCTGAAAAAGTGTAAATTTATTCCAGAGCGACTGTTTTGTCAGCTACAGTTTCCAAGGTCAAGAATGAGGATAAAGTCTCAGCTCTGTCTGCCCTTCCTCCTCCTCCTCCTGCCGCTGCTGCTGCTTAGTGTCTGTATATATGACCAACAATAGCCAGACTGCTGCTGAAGGATTTTTCAGACGCAGCAGCCGGTGAACACAAAACATTTTCATTCACATTCTCCAGATGGAGCAGTCTGCAGCTTTACATTTACAAACCTGCTTCTTAGGACTCAAGGCCAGAGCTCAGACCTGATCCTGCTTCTCCTAAAGTCTCTGACGACTCTCACTGAATCTGAAAATATCTTCAATATTCCCCTTAAAGGTACTGTGGGTTGGAGATCCTATTCTGGAGCATTTTTTTTTTACAAAATTGTTTGAAATCTTCTTCACACTCCGATTGCAACCAGTTAATTCAATGTTTTTTCACAAAAATGTAAAAAGTCAGTCACCTGTGGGACGGACAATCCTGTAAAAACATCATCCAAACATCTTGAACGTCACATTTAAGTCAGTTGGATCGTGATGTGCGTACCGCTCTACCGCACTAAACACGTGCACAATCAGATTCTTGAGCGAGTTACGACCGCGGAAAAGACAACGCTAGTGATGCAATGTACCACACTGAAGTCTGGTACAGTAGGGGGTGATGTAGCTCTGAGCTGGATGGTTTATAGAGAACCACAAAGTAACACTCGCCATGGGACCTCAATTCAGAAAAAATCTCCATGTAAGTGAACAGAAGTCGAAATTTTATTTCTGATCCAATTTAATTGTGTCATGAGAGAAAAATATGACCTCTACCTATTTAAAACATCACATTTCACACCAAGAAATCAGCAGTTTGTTGTAAAACTATTATAAAATAAAATTCTGAAAGAATTCGTAACCAGAAAGACGACAGGTGGCAAAGGTGACGTCACATACCACATGCCGCCCTTTCCCATGTCAGGTGATGGCGTATTTTTTGTGGGACACCCGATCTTGTACTGTTATCCGTGGAGCGGTTGTCACAAAATACATTCTTCCGTTGCCGTTCACTTACAGTAAATGGAGGTTTTTTCCGAATTGAGGTGCCATGGCGAGCTTCTCTTTCGCTTCCGCTTAGGCTCTCTATTATGATATGAGATGTTTTCTTTCACGTGAATGAACCATGAGAAAAAGCTGGCAGAAAGTTAGTGATGCTGCGCAGTGACACGCGACAGAAAGCCACGTTGCCCACATTAGGATTACGTTGGGTCAAGCCGTGAGGGCGACACCTTCACGGCTTCAGAGAGAAGTCTGAGGAAAGGAGCTTGGACTTCTGACTTGTGTATTTTCACAATGTGGCCTGATAGAACCATATTTTCCCAGGATCTCCAACCCTAACCTTTATACAGGAGGAGTGGCTGCAACTGTTGGTCATCTGTCAGAGACGTGAATTAGAAACTAATGATGTCCGGCGGCCCGGCAGCGTTTTAACAAGCCGACTGTTTGGTTTCCAGGCCATCAATCTGCTCCCGGCAAACACTCAGATCCGGGAGATCCGGGTTTTCCTGGAGAGCGTCCTGGAGGAGAAGGCTCAGAGGAAACGCTGCAACCAGGTGCTGAAGAGTCTGCTGCAGGCCGAGTTCCTCCGGGTGAGTCCAGCTGGGTCCGTTTACACCGCGCTTCATGCAAATAAGATCAAAGAATTAAGTTGTTAACACTAACACAGTGTCAGATGGTTTGGTGAAGTGAAAGAAAACCTTCATGTGGTGTTTTCTTTTTCTTTTTTTTTTATTCCAACAGAATCTGTGTCTCTGTCCTTAAAAAGATAATGTGATACTTTGAAATAGTACATTTATATATATTTATAGTACATTTAAAGGTAGAGAACATGGAGCCCTCTTTCATCTGAGAGACATTCAGTAATTATTTAAGTACATTTCAGCGAGTGGTCGACATGTGCATGTGTTAAAACGAGATCTTCAGGGTGAAGGACAAACCGTCTGAACCATGTGACCATCAGACAAAACAGAAAACACTGAAAGAATCAGTGATGATTGTTTTGTTGTTGTCGTTGTTTTGTTCAGGTGCAGGAGGAGCGAATCTTCCACCAGCAGGTGAAGTGTGTCATCACAGAGGAAAAGACCTGCAGAGTCTGCAAGAAGAAAATAGGAAACAGGTAAAAACATCTGAAGTGTTTGTCAATTTATATGAAACTGTGCTTTTATTTCTGTAAATACTTTATAAACTTGTATTTTTCCATCATCTGTTTTTTGCTCCTTTCTGTTTAGTTTATTCGATCTTTTGCACAAATTATTTACAGTCAAGCATCAATCACAATCAATCGACCTTCAATAATACATTCCTTCGTTCAAACTTAGTTCATAAATATCACATAGGTCAAAAAGATGTAGGCTGAAGCTATCCAGTTTATGAGCGCCGACCCTTTAATTCATCATTTCAGTTAAACCATTCGAGCTCTTCATGGTTTCGGTGTAACAGAAAGAAGCAGATATCTTAAAATTAACAAATGAAGCCAAAATAAAGAAGAAATGAATAAAGTATTAATGTTTTTAATGTCATCTTTTCACTGCACATATTGAAAAAAGCTGGGAAAAGAAAAAGTGGGTTGATCTAATCTCTTATCGAGTTATTCGAGGTCATCATGAAAATCCTCATTAATGTGGAGATTACGACTCCGTCCATGCGACGTAACCGTCCCGTTTTATATCTCTCATCTTTCTTCATCTGATTTTTTTTTTTTTTTTCATCTCTGCAGTTTCAGTTTTATGAACTCGAACACGGACGGCGCTGCTGTTAATTTCATACCCTGCATCATTTTTTAACGTTTTTTACTCCTGTAACTTTCAATTAACCGCTGGTTGTATTTGACTAATAATCCTTCTCTCTCTCTCTCTCTGTCTCTTCCAGTGCGTTCGCCAGGTATCCCAACGGAGTCGTGGTGCATTACTTCTGCTGCAAAGACCGCACCGTTTGTCCCACCGAGTAACAGTTCCTCCTGTTTACTAATAAATAACCCTCACCCCCCTCACCCCCCCACCCTACCCTCCCTCCTCCTCCTCCTCCATGTGGACTTCAGTGCTTGGAAATCCATCAGACGCTTGGGAGTGCTCAGATCTGGACGCTCGTTGTGATCCAAAGCACCTTGCAGAACTATGAGTTCAGACATTTATTTTTTACCTGAGTTAAATGGGGTGGGGTAGGGGGGATTTCGCACTGTTATTTTGTCGTCATGGCGACTCTCTGAGCAAAAAAAACAAACAAACAAAAAGAAAACGGGGAGGCTGCGACTCTCTCCGTCTCTCTGTGCATGAAGAAACAGGAGGAATGTCCCGGGGTCTCTCAGCAGGAGGGGGGGCCAGACTTTAAGAGACGGTAGATCCTGACATTTAAAAAAATATTATATATAAATAAATGCCCCTTTGCATCGCCGACAAGGAAGGACCTGGGCGCTGTTAGTGCTCCTTCGTCATCACACCAGGACACGTTTCGAGGCCTCGCTCGGCTGGTTATGATTTTTTTTGTTTGTTAGTTTTTTTCTACAGTCTCTCTCCCCTCCTGTTACGCTGCGTTGGCCTCGGACACCGCTTCATACGCCATATCGACTCTGCAGGAGTTCTGCTCGATGCCTTCTGTGACTCAAGATTGTGCTCATGAACTGTCTTTTTATTATTATTATTGTTGTGTTATCATTATTATTAGCATGTGCCGGTACTGACAAAGCTGAAGCAGCATTCGTCTTCTGACAGCGTGTTTAACGGTTTATTTGTTGTTTTATTATTTAAAACATTTTCGAAGCGACATCTGCAACTAACTTCATTCACAGTCGTGTTGTTCTCCTCACACAGTTTGTGAATGGTTACTACCAGACAACATCCACTCTTTTAATGCATTTTTTTTCTTCCCTCACCCCCCTCCCCTTGTCTCCCTTTTGTGTTATTTTTGTGTTTTTCTTTCTCAGTCACATCAAACATTTATGAAATAGAGCAGATTTTGATTTGAAGTGGGATGGGACTATGTAACTCGCCGTTGTGTACTTTAGTAGAAAGAGCGAGCTTTGATTCTTGTAAAGACGGAGGTTTGTGTTACGCTACATCTCCTCCCAGATCACAAAAAGTTCAGCAGCACTTTAAAGGAGGAAGAGGATGTTCGACGTGTTTATTTATTATCGAATCGAATCACATATCTGCGTGATGCGAACTGGAAGCGATGTGAATGAGCTGAGACTGAGGTGCGATTGATCTCTGCATTTTAACGGCAATATTGTTCTGGACTGTGTGTGTGTGTGTGTGTGTGTGTGTGTGTGTGTGTTTACCGTCCGCACGGGAGGTAACTCTAAGAAGCAGGACTATATACCCCCAATTTATTAAAAGGTTAAATTCAAGTGATGAATGTAATGTTTTTAGAGCGAGTCGGGGTCTGGACCGTCCACATCCACGACTCACGCTGTTCGTTTTAACCACTAAACACATGTCTGGATCATTTTGAGGATTTTTTGCAACAGTTTTAAGTTAAATTTCACACAACTTGTAGCATTTCTGTGTCTTCTGCTCCTTTAAATAACCCGATCCTCCCCCATTCCCCTCATCCTCTCACCCCTGAGCTCTTAAAGGTTTGCACACATTCTCTGCTAAGACTGTTTCAGATTGTTTTGTCTTTGAATGGGAATATTTCTATCACTGTTTTTTGTTTTTTTTCTTCCTCGTCTGATGACTGATGGTGACGCTGAAAATTTTCTCATTCTCAACTTATTTGATTCTGATGGACGACCCAGCAGGTCCCATCTGTGTCTGGCTTTAATCAGTGAAATAAATAATAAGCATTTCCATTTGGTGTGTTTGTCTCTCTGATAATCACACTGTCTGAGCATCACAGCTGAGTGAGACGCAGCTTTAGTCGGCGCAATCAAACTAAAAAAGCCCCCCAAAAAATGTCAATGTGAAAAATATATTTATATATCTAAAAAAAAAAAAAAAATCAATGCCCAGTAATGCCGAAACAAAACAAAAAAGATAGGTAAATTTAAAAAAAAATCCATGTTGAAAGTTGTAAAAAATTGTGTGAATACAAAGTTAACATCATTAAATTTGTCTAATAATGACATATTACTATAAGAAAATAATAAATGCTATGCAAACATTTTGATTTAGTTGTTTCAGTTATGATTTAACTAATTTTTCAAATACATAAAATAGTCAGTAGTTTTCTATCTGCAAATTGTTATGATTTAAGTCAAGATTTTATTACAAAATTGTGAAACAGCAGATTATTGAGACGGTTTTTATTGAAATTTCTTAAAGTTTTATTCATAATGTCAAAATTGTGTACAAATAACACAAAAAAAGTTTTACAGGTGAGTAAAATTTAACTTACTTTCACTCTAGTTATTCTTCTATTCTTATTGAGACATGAGCCAAATAATAATAATAATAATAAAGATCATCATTAAAAAATGTGACCAATTTATGAGTAATAAAAGTTATGAACTAAAGTTAAACAAGAAAATTCAATTTCAAGTTGCTTTTACTGGAGTTTCTGTCTTTAATGTGTCTGTTTGACTTTTACTCCACCACAGTTTGGAGCCAAATATCATATTTCTCACTCCGCCTCTTTGATTTAAAGCTTTAGTTTCTTGTGACTTTGCAGATTCATCCTTTTTAGTTGCACATAAAGTAAAGAAAGTGATGGCTGCACTTGAATGCACCACATAAAAGCCATAACATTATAGCTCAAATCTATTACTCTGAAATGGGCCACTGTGAATTACAGTATAATCGCTGTTAATTTTCTAATTAAATCATATATTCGGTGTCATATAGCGCTGATTTACCGGTAAACTCACTATCAACTGATGATGTTTGGACGTTTCACACACACACAGCGCCCTCGCCACCTTATCTATCTATTCATGTGCGGTCCAGCGTCCACATCTCATCTGGAAGTCTCTCTTTTTTCTTTTTTTTTCCCAGATTAGGCCCATTATCCTCGGAGAATACCCACACTGTTACTTGTCCTGCTAATGGACTTCCTACACGGAGCCGAGCCAGCTGGAGTAACAGAATCACAACAGCTCGACTGCTCAGCAACGCAGTTAGTCACACACACACACACATAGACACACACTCATAGCGAAGTCTGCCAACTGCTCTCTACATCGAGGCCTCTGATGGATCCCGATGACTCCCTTGTCTGGGCAGGGAGACAGGAACCGAGCCTGAGAACTCGGCCCGAAACCGGCAAGAATATGTTCGGGGCTGATAGGAGCATCACTGGAGCATATGGAGAGAGAGGAGAGAGAAGAGGAGAGGAGCTTCGATGTGACTGCGTCCCCGGAGACTCTGAAAAAGCAAGAGTCCACGAGGCTGAGAGAAACACTGAATAATTCATCCTGCTCCGAATCATTGTAGCTCTCCTTTTTGAGTGAGTGTGTGTGAGAGAGAGAGAGAGAGTGTGTGAGTGTGTGAGTGAGTGTGTGTGTTTTTACTGGGATGCTGTCATGTCTTGGATTGGTGCACCACCAGTGTGCAAATGGAAAAGATGTTCCAGCGTGAGTTTGCCCAGTTTTACCCCGGGCGGCCCACCTCGGCTTTATGTTCTGCAGAGCTGGCAGGGAGAAGAAGAAGAAAGAAAGAAAGAAAAAAAAAATACCTCCTTGGTTTTTTAATTTTTTTTTATGGAGAACCTCTTTGTGTAAATACTGACTGAGCAAATTACACCTTTTAAAACTCGGATGCTTCCCTCTGTTTTGTTTCAGCCCGGCTTTATGAATGAAGGCGTTGGTCTGTGAGCGTGAAACACCTCAACAACTATTGTGTGAGTGTGATTGAAGTTTTGGTTCAGACATGAGGAAGAACATGAACGTGAACCCTCGTGACTTTGGTGGTGATGCTCTGAGTTTTCCTCCAACACAAAGTTGCACATCAGTGTTTTCATTTATCTAATCCTGATGGATGTTCACTGAGCGTAACTCTGTCGTCCGTCTCTGGAAGTCTTCAGCCGTCCTCGACTTGTTCAAGATGAATCACAAGATCAAGGCCACAAAAACTCAGGAGGATCTTTAACAAACACCGTATCCCTGTGTATTTCAAACCCAGCAACACACTCAGACAGAGACTGGTACATCCCAAGGACAAAACACCACACACCCACAAAAGCAATCTGGTGTATGCAGTCCAATGCAACGAGGAATGCAAAGACCTCTACATTGGAGAAACAAAACAACCACTGCATAAACGCATGGCCCAACACAGGAGAGCCAATTCCTCAGGCCTGGACTCTGCTGTCCATTTACATCTCAAGGAGAAAGCCCACTCCTTTGAGGACAGCAATGTCCAAATCCTAGACAGAGAGGACAGATGGTTTGAAAGAGGAGTTAAAGAAGCCATCTATGTAAAAGTAGAGAAACCATCCCTCAACAGGGGAGGAGGTCTGAGACACCACCTATCTCCAATTTACAATGCTGCCCTTTCATCCCTTCCCAGGAGATTCAACAATCTAGCCTCAAAGAACAACTACTGTTCACAAGTGGCAAGTGACTCCAACGACTGTCGTTATAACAACATAGGGCACTAACGAAGTCGAAACCAACTTTCCATCAAAGAAGCCTCTTGGATGAGAGGTGAAACGTCTTCCTAGACAAATAACTAAGTCCAGTTGCTTTCCTTTGAAATTCTTTTGAGTTGCTTTGCCATTTGTGAATTCTTTATCAATGCAGTTTTTTTTCTTTATTTAACCGTAATCTTTGTAAGTTTTTGATTTGCCTTCTTTTCCCTTTTGCATCGTATGGCAAACGTGTCGACTAATTCATGTTCCCATCGGTTAAATCCTGATTTTGGCGATCTCACATTTTTTCCTCTAGCGCCACCATTTGTGCCTTTTGAGTTAAAATATCTCAACAGTTCAACAGGCTAAACTAAGAACATGGTAAACATTAAAGGAGACACATTTTGCCCCTTTTCCTCAAATTAAAATAGTTCCCAGGTGTCTTAAAGACATGTCTGTGACGTGCTTTGGTCAAAATACCCCTAGGATCAAACATCACAGCTCTTTTCATCCTCTCAAAACAGCCCTGTTCAGAACGGCTGGTTTCAGTGCCTGTCCCTTTAAATGCAAATGAACCACTGCTTGCCCTGCCCCTTCTACCGGTACTCGTAATCACAGGTGGGGTGGTGTTATGCAAATTTGAAAACTAATGACATCATTGCATGTCAACTGAAGGAAGAGCTCATAAAACCACATGGATTTCAACCTCGGGAGCCTGAAAATTACAGATTTTTTGGTCAATTCTCACATTTTAGAGGCCGAAAGGCAAGACAAACACCCAAATATATGTTAAAGAGCCTTCAAAAAGTGATATTTCCATAATATGCCCCCTTTTAAAACCCTGCTTAGCATGTCTGCTCTGTTAGCATTTCAGCCCAAAGCTCTTCTGCAGCCTCACACAGCTCCTTTTCTTGGCCTGTCTCGTTTTCCTCTTCCTGGTGATCCCTGACTCTGACAGGCCGCAGCATCAACATTGATTTTTTTTTTTTTTTTTTTTTTTATAGTTTGAGGATTGTGGAAGAGCTTTTTTCCTGGACTTATCCTGTGCTGAAAGTGGTGTGTGCAGTCAGAGACTTACAGTAAAACACACACACACACACTCTGTGACAGCTGGCAGCGAGCTCAGTCACAGCTGTGGTTGAAAACGAGTATTAATAACGGCTTCTTAGAACGTAAGAGCAGGAATCCTGAAACACACGACCTTGAATCTATGAAAACCATCTTTTATCTCTCTTACCTACACAGGATTATCTTCATTGTGTTTTTTTAAAGCTTGAGATGTGTGTTAAAGAGGTGTGTGAGTTAACACCGCAGCTCTTAAATCTAATTCCTCTTTGCTTTTGCCTCCTGCAGTCTGACGATGAGGCGGATGTGCTGCTGCGACTTAAATTACTGACCTGGTGCATCAAAGTGTGTGTTCATCTCTCCGTCAAACAGTTTAACTCGCATGCAAATATTTGCTTGTTGCTCTTACGTTGATGTTTCAGCTCAGGTGGCGCAGAGAGGGCGGGGTTTGGAAACGCACAAAGACGACCGAGTCAGGTTTAGTGTATACTTTCCTGCTCTGAAGTTTCTGCATCCTGCAGCTCCACCCGTCTGCTGTGAGTTGCTCGAAACAAACCACAAATGATGTTTTGTTCCATTAGACGTCACTGTTAGGAAAAAAGCTGTATCTACTCTTCCCGAATGACTGATTAAGAAAACAGTTGCTCTTATAGTCTGAGCAGTATTTTAATGGGACGATCCATCATCGGTAGAAACAACCGGTACGGTCCATTTAGTGTTTGTTTGGTGTGATATTTCACTTTTTCTTTGCTGGTAACTAGCCAAAAGTAAAAGGATGATAGACGGTAGGTGTAATGTCTTCCTGAGTTTGAGTTACTTTTGCTTTGTTTATAGTTTTTGGTGTTGAATCCTTAGAAGACTGAAGGTTTCCTGTTAGACACATTAACGTGAAGTAACCGTACAAGGATCGTCTTTGTCTCATGGATGTGACGGTGTCAGTAAAACAGTGTCAGCAGATCTGTCGTTGAGGTCACATGAAACAGTTTAACAAGGTTGGAGTGCATCCTCTTTCAACAAAAGGAACATCCCATAAACTCCTTAAAATCTCCATTACAACTGAGCAAGTTCCATCCCATGCACTGATGAAGAATTTGAGATGTGGCTGGCTGAGAAATAAACGTCTGGAAAAAAGCTGGTGAGCCGACATGGAGTTAGGATTATTGTGTCAAACTTTATTATCATATCATCCTGCACCGTCACCGAGCTGCTGCAGGTTTATTGTAGCCTGAAGATTTCAACTGCATCACATGATCTTCTTCCCTCAGTGTGAGGTCGTTCAAAGAGTCGAAAATGAACTTTCAATCTGCACTTTTTAAGGGATAGTTCAACATTTTGGCAAATTGGCCCATCGCCATAATCGCCATAGTTTTAGGAGTAGGTTTGTTATCTTTAATTGTCAGTGCAAGCTATTTCTAGAACGGCAGAGCAGAGCTGCGAGCTGCTCAGAGCTAAGCTATGGAGGCTCATGGGATTTCTTGGTTTCCCTCATCAAACTCATCAAATACACAATCCAACAACTCCAAAACACTCTGGTGGACAAGTTGTGACCTGCACATTCACCACGCTATGAGATAATAACAGAACGTTACCAGACAGAGTTGTTTTAGAGGTAAATTCATGCAAAACCGCTGATGCACGTTCCTGTCGGGAGCCGTTTTTCAGCAAGCAGTCTCTGAATTTACCCCTAAAACAGCTCTGTCTGGTAACGTTCTGTTATTATCTCATAGCGTGGTGAATGTGCAGGTCACAACTTGTCCACCAGAGCGTTTTGGAGTTGTTGGATTGTGTATTTGATGAGTTTGATGAGGGAAACCAAGAAATCCCACTAGCCTCCATAGCGTAGCTCTGAGCAGCTCGCAGCTCTGCTCTGCTGTTCTAGAAATAGCTTGCACCGACAATTAAAGGTAACAAACCTACTGCTAACCCAACGGTTCAATACGAGGCTTGTCACACAAACACTTATTTGTGCAAATAATCTTCAAGTGTGAGTCAGAGCCTCCTGATCTGGATCAAACATGTTTGGTATTGACGATTCCCGATCAGATCAGACTGCTTCTGATGGATGTAGCCTCAATCTTCAAGCCAACAAGAAATCGTCACCAACCGGATGTTGCTGCTTTTACAGCTGATGACAAACATGGCCGCCAGCGAGTCTACTCTATAGTGTCTTCTCAGGTCAGATTTCCAATGTTTTTCTTTTGAATTCAACTTTGATCATTGTGAGATCTCGTCTCTGGGAATTATCACTGTGAAACTCTGTGTCGTTGAATCATGTAAAATCAATCAAAACTGTCTTAATTTCTCCTGCTTTATTTAAATCTGTTAAAGAGGAATGTCTCCCTCTTCATTTGAATTTGTTAACGAGTAACTGCAACATTTTCACCTTAATTAAACAGCTTTGGAGTAATTGTGATGGTTAAATGACTTGTTAAAGGGTGAATGGAGGCGCTCTGACTTCCACCCAGCATCTCTTGGCCTGAAGACCAACCCTTTCAAGATCAGCATCGCCTCCAGATCTCGTCTGGTGAGAAACATGGACTTTTTTTACGGCACTACGACACAAATCTATAGAGGGAGAAAAAAAGCGACCAAAACAGCAAAAACAGGATCGTACTTGCATAGTTCCCCTTTAAGATTTGATAATTGTCTAGTTTGTTGCAGCTTTAGCCGTCGTAGATAAGAGAGACAACATGAATCCTCACACAGCTACCAAACCGTGAGTGATGGTTGTTAATTTTTTGCATTGAAAACATTTGAGGTCAGCCCTTAAAAAAAAGAAAAAAAAAAAAAGAAGACTAACATACTGTATTCTGTTATTTTAATGGTTCAGCATCCAGGGATATTAAAGCTTTTCTAAAGTAATATAATTTTTCCCACTGTGAAAACTCATCATCATTAAAATGAAGTCGACAGTCTGGAGGTTTTACAGCCACAGGGAGCGCTTTAAAACCAGGAGATAGATGCTGGGTGGAGTGGGACTGAAAATCTGGAACATGGCCTATAATGTTAGAAAAAAAAAGGGGGGGCTTCGGTTTTTCCCAGCGTTGAGCTCACAGTGAACGGGGCCTCCCTCTGGTCCGCTGTGAAGCATCATGGGAAACCTGTTGTAAGAGAACCGCCGGCGCTCTGCTGCTGCTCCCTCCACATCAGGACAGAAGCTCAGATAAATTTGTTCTTGTTGCGAATCTCTGCTCCCTAACTCTCCGTGTTTTGCATAAAACACACACACACACACACACACACACACACACATGCACGCACACGCACTCACACATATGCACACACATATGCACACACACACACAAGACTGAACTTGTACATCACAGAGCTCAGTGATCACTGGTTACAGCCGAGAGGCGACTGGCTGAGATTCCACTATTATCCTCGTGGAATTCCATAGAGGCTTACGGGATTGTGTGTGTGTGTGTGTCTGTGTGTGTGTGTGTGCATATATGTGTGTGTGTGTTGTGCACTTGTACTTCTGTGTCTGTGAGAACCAGCCTGAGATAAACTTTGCAGAGCGAGGACATTTTGGTAAAGTGAGTGAGGTATTTTGGCCCATCCTCACAAATTGGAGCGTGCGAGCATGTGTGTGTGTGCGTGTGTGTGTGTATATGTGTATGTGTATGCGTTTGCGTGTGTGTGTGCATTTACATGCCAGCTCTTTTGTGTTTTTATTCCTAAGTTTCTGGAAGACGAGTGTGCAAACATGCATAATGAGTCTTCTGTGTGTCTTTGTTGCAGAGTCTTTGTAGGCAAGGACGTATTGAGAGTGTACGCCCGTGTGTGTGTGTGTGTGCGTGTGTGTCTCTGTGTGTTGTGCACCAATCCATCAGCGGCAGCCTGAGCCGAGCTGCAGCAGAGCTCGTTCTATGTCTTGTAAACTTGGAGTGTCTCCTTCTGGGTGTGAGATTTTTTTTAAAAGTACGACAGAGTTTGTGTGAGGATCAAACCCTCGACCTCCTGCAGCTCCTCGGCGCTCTGTGTTGGTGTTGATCCACTTGGCGGCCACGACCTCCCAGAGCCGGTCCAGACTTCTCCTCTGTCTGGACTGCACCCAGAGGAAAGCTCCAAGAGAGAAAGAAAGAGAGTGCAACGGCCCTTCACTAAATATCTCAGCATGTTAGAGGAACCACTTGGAAGATCTGAGGTTTTTATTGGCTCGTTGAACTTTGGACGTCCACGTCATCCACTCAAAAGGCTCTGACACACACACCCACAGCTCTCTTTATTAGGAACACCTGTAGGCTACACCTCATGTAATTATCCGCTCAGTCAGTCAGTCAGTCAGTCAGTCGTGCGGCAGCAGTGGTGTAAATTCATGCAGATACAAGTCAGGAGCTTCGGTAAAAGGTTGGAGATCCAGGAAAAACGGTTCTATCAGGCCACATTTTGAAAATACACACGATATAAGTCCAAGCCCCTTTCCTCAGACGGTTTAGGTCTTGGTTTCTAAACAATAAAACTAAAACTCCCATGACGAGTCAGCTTCCTGTATCTATCAGTACGTTTACATGCACAGCTTAATCGAGCTATGCTCAATATTCGATTTTGGCGTCTAATCGGACTTCTGTCCTTGTCCCAGTTTACATGCAACTGAGAAAATCGAATAACTAACAGCGTGTCCTCCTCCTCAACACCAGGTGGCGATTATGCGTTGTTTCAGCGGCCCCCTTTTCCGTTGACCTATTAGCCAGCTAGGCGTTTTCGAACAACAACGTGATGGTTAATCGTACAGCTTTGTTCATCCCGTATGTAATGTGCGCGTTACTTATTGTGCAGATAAGGTGCACGCTATATCCCTTGTGGTCATGGTGATTTTGAGCTACAACAATAGCCTCTGCAACCGGCTTTCTTGGATGTTTTTGTTCCGGGGTCTTACGCCAGCGCAGGGGGGTGTGGACTCGGAGCATGCACACATGTGTTGTCCAGTTAAACTCTGATTAAGGCGTATAACCACATGCCAGAGAAAGTCGAATTCCAATCTCATTATCTGGGTGTCTTGATCGGAATTGGAGAACTCCAATATTAGTCAGACTAACGCAGTGATTTTCAACCTTGTGGTTGGGACCCCACGTGGGGTCGCCTGGAATTCAAATGAGGTTGCCTGAAATATCTAGTAATTGATACAAATTACTAATAAACATTTTTTTTAACCAATTACTATTCTTTTTAAAATTATGATTAAAAACACCACACCCAATCTTAAAGAACTGTATTCTATACTTTCACTTTCTCGAATATAAATCAAGTTCAAATAAAATGCAGCATAAAAAAATATCTGATCGCGGGGTCGCCAGAAATTTGTGATGTCAAAATGGGGTCATGAGCCAAAAAAGGTTGGGAACCACTGGACTAACGCGTTCACATGCACTCAGTCGTCCAGTTATAGTCGGATTGAGGCAATAGTTTGGTCTTCTCAAGTGAAGAGGATTTCAAGCAATCTAGTAAAAAAAAAAAGCTCCAGAATAGGATCTCCAACCTTTAATGTTCACACCAAACATCTGTGGTGGTGTTGGGTGGGTGGGTGAGGTCTCTGTGGACCACACATGATATGGAGGGACCTTGTGTGACACGTAAACTACAGGCAGAGACACATTAGTCCTCACAGACACAGATATTAAAAGAAAATGATAGAAGCAGATGTATTGGCTACGGAGGAACCTTAAATAGAAAATCTGTTTAGCTTTTCTTTTTTTTTGGTGTTTCTCAAAAATAACTAAAAAGCATGATTCACACTTATGTGATTTTACAGCTGTGTCAATGAGTGTGTGTGTGTTCATGAGTGTGTGTATGTGTGGGTGTGTTGGGATGTCTGTGAACGTCTTTGTTTGCTTTTCTGGATCCACCATTTTGGCACAGTTGTCTGAAATACCAGCAGTGATCCTCTGCGGAACTAAAAGGCTGGTGACGGTCTTTGAGCGTCTGCAGCGTGCACACACACAAAGCTCCATCTATCTTTTATGCTTTCTGCTACAAATTTTGTGCTTTTAAGGATCATAAAAATCCCTATTGGGAAATTATCTTTTTTAATTTGTCATAAACAAAAAGGTTAAGAGGTCCCGATCAGAGGAGAGACTCTGAAGCTGGGAGGGATTTCAAGGACGCAGCCACACTCGCCTCCACACACCCCTTGATGCCTCTTTGAAAAAAGTGTTTGACAATTTATGTGCAAACAAATTCTGCTTGCAGAATAATTTCATGCTTGTTATGTGGGTTTTAGCCACACTAGCTATGCGGCTCTATCAATAGCAGTATTGATCGCTCCTCCACCACTTTGGTCTGGACTGAAATACACAAACAACTGCTGGACGAGTCTGAATGAATTCTTGCACAGACATTCACACAAACACACCCAAAAGATGAATCTTAATTAGTTTTTTTTGATCTACCATGCTTTTCCTTTCATTTATGAAGTTCAGATTCAAGTTTTCTTTTAATGAAACGTCAAGGCAGTGTTTGGTTACAGCTTTGGTGTTAATCTTTGCTTTTTTGTTTGTTTATTAAGTTCACAGAACCAGACTAGTCCGCTTGAAAGCTAAACCGAGGCTAATTCATTTGGTGGCTAATTAGCTACTGAGGAAAGCTAACAAGCCATGTTAGTGAATGCAGACACAATACCTGCTAATATTTGAATTAAAATAATAATAGCCTACTATATTTATCTTATTATATAGGCTAAATTAATTATTGGATTAGATATTTTCACATCTGAACTGACCAAATTCAAATTACAAGTCAGAACAGCAAACCATTTGTTGTTGTTATTGTTGCAGGTAGCGGTTGCACAATACTGTCATTATGACTCATTTAATGGCACAAACACAAGATTAAGTGGCTGATTAAGAATTTAATGTAGTTTCTAATCATTGTTTATGCATGAGGCAGCCATCTTGCCTCAAGTTCCTCCAAGTTTCGGAGGTGGAATTACAACTTCAGGCGGCGTTTCTGATGACATAGCCGACTGAGAACTCGGGAAATTAGACTTTTTAGTTTTCTTGTATTGTATTATGGCATTATTTCTGCTGTAAAGTTGGTATTTTAACATGCAAAGCTATGGGGATAAACCCTTCCTTTAGAATGGGCACTTGTGGAACTGCAGTTTTTGGCACTTAAATATCCTTTGAGGTTTTCTACTAATATTTGTTTTTCAAAGTGAGAATAACATCATTAACAACTTTGATGTAAAGAGACAGTTACATTCAGAGAAATATTTTGCAATTTGGCAAATAAATCACTGTTTATAATCAATCAGATTATAAATGATCCGTAAAGTATCAACCTAGCCATCAGTTGCACCTTTCTCATGCAGGATAACCAACGTAGCCTTGTTTCAATTCCTCCTACATTCAATATTCATATCATTAGAATAATAAAGCAGTCTTATTTTTATATTTTTTTTCTGTCTTGTTGTGATTTTTATGCTGTTGTTTGATGAATTATACATTTTGACTGTCAGCTTGTCAACTCTTCAGCCCCAGTTCCCACCCAGTATATTTAACTTTGGAAAGTCTCCCACTTTTCCCCCCGTTTTTTTTCCACACAGTCGACATGGGAATGTGCATGGAGCTTTGTCTTTCCACGTCTCTCAGGGGAGGGTCTGTTAACACAAGTGACAGATTGACCCTGTTGGAAACTCCACATGCAGCCATCGTTTCCTCTCGGCACCCAGTAATCTTGACATTACCAATCCAGTTAAGGGTCCTGAGACTGAGAAGACAAAAACAATAAAATAAAAAAAATCAAAGGGACCCAAGAGGAGGGGAGTGTTCCCAACAAAAGCTGCCAAGTACCAACACCTCACCACCAGGACGTCTGTGAGCTTTCATCCCTTCCTTGTCTGAATATGTAGAGACTTTTCTCTCCCCCCTCTCGCTGCTTTGGGGGCATCACTGTCTTTCCCCAAAGATAGCAGTGACAGCAGCACTGCGAGAGGCGCAGCCCTGTCCGTACGAATGAAGACAAATATCTCCCGAGCCTTGAGCCAGATGTGGCTGTGACCCCTGTGACCTTCCCTTCTTTCTCTGTATATACACAACAACGCGCTGGATGCGGCGGGGCGGATCACGTTGGCTGACGGCGGGTCGACTCTCCGTGACGGGATGGAGGAGAGGGAATAGACGGCTTACATGTATAATGAGATTAACCTCCAAGTGCAGAGCTTCAGAGAGACAGCAGACACAGTGGATAGATCTCTGCCCTGCAGCGTGTTAGACTTTTTGATTCTTTTACACACACACACTTCCATTGTGGTAATTAAATTAGATGAAGGGTAAAAGCCGTCCTTTACATGCAAATTACTGATTTGTTTGATATGTTTAAAAAAAAAAAATCCAACCTGGGAGACTTTAACATTGTAATTGCTCATGCGCCTCCTTTCAGTCCTGGCTCTGTTTTTATTGCTGGCCATGACATTTTTCTTACTCCTGAAGATAACTGATGAAATATGGGCCAACAGGCTGTCAGATCTGCAACTGGGGAGTTTGATATGAAAGTAATTTTCAGTGATCTATCGTAAAACATCAGCAATAAATGTCTGTTTTTCTACAGAGGTGTGTGCACATGTATAACCTACATGTAACTTTTAGGATATATATATATATTTATCCCATCTTTATCCTTTAACAGACCTTATATTTGATAATTTTATTCTGCATTCTCATGTCCCAGATTTCTCTTTATGTCTCGTAGCAACAATTTCATCACATTTACTCCAACTCACAGTGTTGCAGCTACTTTTCCTGGCATCTGCATGCAACAAAATAGACAGTGAATGTAACATACAGTACAACAAACATGACACATGCAATTTATTCAAAACGATATGTATTATGCATACATGTACTGTATGTACATGTTAACATAAATGTATGTCAAACAAAATAACATCAACTCACATCAAATTACAATCAACTGCAGCTGTTCAGTTATTCACGTTAAGTGTTAAGTGTGTTAAGTGTTTTTCTTTTTATGAAACTCTCCTGACTGGATGATAATTTTAATAACTCCACCCAGCAGACTTCATAGACCAGGATGCATTATATCCAACATTATAAAACACTATAATCTTGTTTTTGAAACCATTTAATCTTAAACCGCCACATGATGCTGTGAATACCTGATGCTTTTCTAGAGATCATATCATAACACTCTATAAATCAAACATTACTAAGCACTGGTTTTGTGGAAAATGTCTTTTGGATGGTGTTTAAATTTACTGTTTAATAACAATGTAGTTACATGTGTTGGAAAACCATTAATAACTTGTTTTATAACCAGAGGTTGGTCCAGATTCTCTGCAGCACTTTTCCAGAGAATGAATTATCACATGGTCCAATAATTGTTTTTACAACCTGGCAGACTTAAACTTGGAGTTTATTAATATCGTAAATGACCTGTGCTCTGTTAACAAAGCCACTACTTTGTGCCTCCAGTGTAAACTCTTTATAAAAAAGCAGGCCTGTGGTCGTCGTAAGTGCTGCTCTTAACTGAACAGACCGTTGGTATAGCAACCAATTAAAGTCACCATGTTTCACCACAAAGTAATTGCACGAATGCATCGCAGATTGATGATACAACAACGACGAGCAGCTGCAGATGGATTTTTCCTTCAGCTATTGATTTCATTGTAGTGCGCGCTGCCTTTCTCTCCCTCCTGCTGTCTCTGGATCAGGTTTCTTTATGCTTATGTTTCTGATGAGGGAAAACTTGGCATTCCTGATCCCTGATGCTGCAGCGGTGTGAGCCCAGCTGTGTGGACGCTTCACACACACACACACACACACACACTACACAGTATATTGCTGTTAGGTGGGGCTGGATGAGCTCATACTGTGGACTGTGTTTTTTATGTTTCTTCTAGGAGAGAAGGAATAAGATGAAAATGTTCAGCCTCCTCAGCTCTGTTATGCCTCGGGGGTGTTATTGCTCCGCTCTGATTTCTTTGCAGGTCTGTGCAGCCGTTTAAAGGTTGTTATGGATTTCTGGAGAGGGGTCCTCTCGGTCTAACTTACTTTTTTTTTTTCAAATGTATTCCTACACTGAATAAGTCATAGTTGCAGAGGTCATCTCAGCAAATCCAGAATTAACTCAGGAGGAGTTGAATATTCATGGAGTCGGAGTTCAAAGACTGCAAAAGCATCTTTCTTCCTCATGATCAATTCAGCTGCATCGCTTAATTTCCTCTGCGTGAGCTGGGAGCTCTTAATTTAAATGCATAATTCAAAATGCATAGGCAGAATAATGAGTCTTCATATACACATTGCATAAATACGTCGCAGTATATATGTGCAGATTTCATTTGGATTCAGTCCGGCGGGAGGGGAGCAGTATATGGAAGAAATTAAAGGGTCAGTTCAGTCAAATTAACATATTTTCTCTGTTATTGCAGCATAATAATGATTTGTTTTAGGTTCATTTGTCCAAGTTTTAATTCAGTTTTCTGTGAAACTACATTACACAGAAGATAAACTCTGTGAAAGCTGTTGGCAGCGAGGCCTGTGGCTTATTCCAATGTGTGATATT
Source organism: Trachurus japonicus (assembly GCF_045865225.1). Lineage (NCBI taxonomy): Eukaryota > Metazoa > Chordata > Actinopteri > Carangiformes > Carangidae > Trachurus > Trachurus japonicus. The sequence continues at coordinate 7,021,174 of NC_140928.1, read as the reverse complement.
GTTTCTGGGAGAAGAAGCTGCTGTTGAATTTTTTTAATTGTCACTTGCCAACGCAAATCAAATTCCTTTCACATCCATTGTTATTACTTTTGTCACTGTTTTTCCATTTTATATCACATTAAACTGAGTGGATTCTAGATTACTGAAAACAAGACAATGGGCTCTGAGAAGCTCTGAGTGACGTTCTTCACCATTTTCTTTCATTCATCCTCATAATAAAGTAAATAATTAGATTAATCAATAACAAAAAGTGTTTTCTTCTATTAGTGGTAAGAACATGCAAGTTATTAAATATTGTAGTTAGCTGAGGTGTGGCTGCTTTTGTGTTGCATTATACTGTATGTTTAGTCTGCAACATAAAATCTGAATCTATTAAGTCACAGTCACAGAGGTGTTGCAACAGGGCCGCAACCCACGCAATTACCTGGGGCCCTGAGCTGGAGAAGGGCCCCCGGAGACGACTGACATTGGTCCATATTAATGACGGGTCATTTGTTCCCTCAGCAGTCATGCTGTTAAATGCAGAGCTGACCGTACAGTATGATCTTTTTTTATTCTTTATCATTGTTATTTATTCTGCTCTCTGAATTTTTTTTATTGCACTTTATTGGCAATTGCCGTCTTTGTATATATGAGTTTTATTTATTTATTTCCTATGTCTCATCATGATACCTCCGTTAATGTTTGTGATGATGTCGCCACTGGCTTAGTATGCAAAATTGAATCATCAATGGTTTGGGATTTTTTGGGTTAATTAACAGTATGTTTGTGGCTGCGGGAGGGGGCCTCCAAGGTGCCTCTTGCCTGGGGCCCCCAGAGTGTCTAGACACACCCCTGTTGGTTCCTCTGCCTGAATGAGATATCTACAAGATGAGACACAATTGGATGGTAAACACTGAAGCATGAGTGTGTCAGTAGCATGTTACTGGCTCCTACAGATGGAGCTGGTTTGAACTACATTTGTAAAATATTGACTTGGTGAGGAGTGACTGGTTTATAGTGGATTATTGTAAAACACAGGATCCAGTTCATGGTAATTTATTGTTAAGTCAATATTTTACAACATTATATAAAGTTGTATATATATTACAAGAGGAAAAATCTAAGATTTATTCAGTTGATCAATGGAATATTTTTTAAAGAGATGTTGAACATCTGTTGAAATGAAACTATGAGACGTTTAGAGGGTAAAATCACGTTTACAGTAAGTGGACACATACTGTAGATTTTGTGATATATCAAGGCATTGTGGAGTAAAAAGTGCAAATTCCTCAGGATTATGCTGAAGTATCCTCTCATATTTGAGTAAAAGTACTCGGTTACTTTCCACCACTGCTTTTAATGCACACAAGGCGATTTAAGCAAGGGGAAGGGCTCTGCGTTTTAAAGGGGAAGACAATAGCCTATACTGTATACAATATGACATATAGGCTACACAATGTTAAAGCTTGTTTAACTGACACACAGAGAGGAAGTAAAAACAAAAAACAAAAAAAGAGGAAACAAAACAAAGGATCGTGTGTGAACAGAGGGGGAGAAAGTGGAGAAATGAAACTGCTCCTCTCTCTCTGTGTCTCAGCTGCTGGATGCAGATTGGACATCCTCCTCTCTCCTCTTTGCAGCCAGTAGATGGATGATGGGTGTGTGAGAGAGGGCGTGCGTCTCTGTGTGTGTGTGTCTCTCTCTCTCTCTCTCTCTCTCTCTCTCTCTCTCTGTGTGTTTAGTGTCGGGGTGGATGATATGACTCGGCGCTAGGACCTTGGCTCTATCAGTGCGCAAATCCCAGCAGAGAGAGAGGAGAGGAGGCAGCAGCAGCGCTCCGGCAGCAGAGGAGCGTGTTCTGTTCGCGGGGAGAGAGAGAGATAGAGGTTGTGTGTGTGTGTCTGTGTCTGCGCTGCGCTTCAACCCATCACCGGCGGGGTTGGTTGGTTGGTTGGTTGGTTGGCTTGGCTGCTGCTGCACCTTCTGCCGGACCTGAACCAGCAGCAGCGCACTCGGGCTCGCCTCCGGAGCCCCCACCTCCATATGGGCTCAGCACCATGCGCAGGATACGGGCCAACGCCATCGCGATTCTGACCGTCGCGTGGATCCTGGGGACGTTTTATTACCTGTGGCAGGACAACAAGCCCACGTCGTCGTCGTCGTCGTCGCCTTCGTCGTCGTTGTCGTTGTCGGCGGGGTCGCAGAGCCGCGGCAGGAACAACAACAACCACCACCATGCAGGAGGAGGAGGAGGAGGAGGGCAGCTGGAGATCCACCGGGACGACAGGACCATCCCGCTGATAGTGAGTGAGCGGAGCGCGGATAAAGAGAGAGGAGGAGGAGGAGGAGGAGGAGAGGGAGAGTGGCGCTGCGCACGGTGCTGCTGCTGTCGCTGAAGGCACCGAGCTGCAGGAGAGTGTGTGCTGCATGTTGATGTGCATGCGTGAATGTGTGTGTGTGTGTGTGTGTGTGTGTGTGTGTGTGTGTGTGTGTGAAGCTGGGACGGGATGATGAGGATGGTGTTGGTGCACAGCTGGGTGTCATGGTGCTTTTGACGGACACCGTGCTATCGATCCTACTATCGCCTATAGCTGCTGCTGCACCTCCTCCTCCTCCTCCTCCTGCAGCCACAGCTTCTTTAATCTACAGGCTGGAGAATCAGAATCAGACTTTACACCTCTGCCTGTCGGTGTTTCCCTGCTGCCTTTCCGTCTCTCTGTCTCTCTCTATCTCTCTTTCTCTCTCTCTGTCTCATGCAGGCACCACCAGTATAAGAGGCTTTCCATAAGTCCTGCATGCATGTGCGTCGTGCGTGCGCAAACGCCTTGTAAACCATATTACGCTGAGACCTTTTCTTGGATTGCAGCACAGGAAAAAACACGGGCTCTCAGGGCAAGAAGAGGCATCACTTTACTCTTTTTTTTGACGCCTCTGCTCCCCGGTGTGTCATTTATAAAGAATTAAAGAAAAGAAAAAAGGCCTGGTTCAGTCAGGTCAGGTCTGTATTCGCCTGGCGTCGCCTGCGCCAGGAGGAAGGAGGAGGAGAGGAGTGAAGATAATACTGTAACCTCCAGTGAAGCCGTGGGTGTAGGTGTGGTGGGTGGTGGTCGTCTGGCTCGGTTCAGCTCAGTTTAGCTCAGCTCGGCTCGGTTCGGGTCTAACCTGTGAGCAGTGGCTGTTATCTGGGTCCACACCAGCTCAGATTATCAGATCTGGTCTAGTTGCCTTCAGGGGTTTCTGTTGCATGAAGTGTAAAGAGATACATAGAGGAGACCTGTAGCTCCTGCTTTCAGTCTGGAAACAGAGCGACTGGGCTGCTGAGGGGCTTATTGATTAGTCCATTGACATAAAAACAGATCAATGGCTGTAGCTACGTTTTGCTGCCTTCTGACTTGACAGAAATCTATAAGGAAATCATAGAAAAACTGGATTTTATTCCTCTTTAAACGGAGAAATAAGACATCATGAAGAGGGGAAAAAAAGCACACACACACATCACAAGATAACATCGCCTGTGTGCTCTTTCCTGCTGACTGTAAATTGAACACATCTTGATTATGGGCTGTTGGTTGGACAAAGCAAACATTTTTCCTTCGTGATGTAACGACGACCAACTAAATAATCCACAGAATAACTCACAATGAGAGAAATATGAGCCTTAGAATAAACCAGGGCTGCAACTAATGAGAAACTTCATTGTAGATTCATCTACTGATTATTTCCTGATGAACCGATTAAGCAATTTTGAGAAGATAAATAAAGAAAATGCTTATTATGATGTCACACAGCTCCACATTACTTGATCGTGTCGTGTTTGACCATCAAAACTTGACATTTACGAAGCTGTAGGCTTACAAAATGATGTAAAATCGACTATTTGGTGTTTGAATAGTTGCTTATTCATGTTCTGTCAATCCAGAAATTATCATTATTTGATTTTTTGAATGCAGTCTGCTGATCTTTTAAGTGAGAGCAGCAAATCTTGTTGAATTTCTATGAGAATATAAGATTTCACGGGGCAAAAAACAATCTGGTTCCTTTGTTTTCCCTCTGCAGCTGCTTGCTGCCATACGATCGCTCTGCAGCCACACTGCCAGACAAATCAATTAAACATGTATATCCAATTGTATTTCGAGGATCCACACACACACACACACAGCTTGTTGAGGAAAACGCAGCTCACTGGAGCCCCCTTTCCCACTATTTACTAGAGCAATAAAACGGAGTCAGCTGTGGCCGAGGATGTGTGCCAACATGTCAGGATGTTTCACCCCGGCAGCAGCAGCAGCAGCAGCACAATCATTAAAACCGCTGTTTGCAGGATTAAATAATTCAAGGGCAAATGCCAAACGGTGGAGCTGTTGTGGCATCTCTGCTACTTAAACTGAAGCCGTGGTGTGTGCCGGTGTGTGATCGAGGGCTGAGAGCGAGGAGATAGTGGCAGCGGTGGTACAGTGATGGGAAAATGCGTGAGAGCAAATATGGAACCACTCTGAATAATCGCAGTGGTCGTGTGATTGTGTTTGGTTTCTGCAGAGCAGTCGACGGCATGAACCACTAACAGACAGCACCTCTAATCAGATCAGTCTTTGAACTGTACACTTTGAGTATGAGCTTTACTTTTTCTTTTTCCTCTTTCTCTTGGATTTGCTCAGCAGGGTCGTTCACCTTTGTCACCAAACTGAGATTTCCTCGCTCTAGTTTGCTCAGGTAATCTGACCTGAAGCTCAGAGCGGCTGCCAGCTCCACACGACAGAGTCCAACAGTTCAACCACACACACAGAGAGAAAAGGCCTCTCTTTCTTTCTTTTTCTTTATTTCCTTTTTTTTCATTTAATTCCCTCCCTTTTTTTATCCTGTCTTCTCTCCTTTCCTATATCCTTCTGCTCCTTCCTTCCTCACTGTCCTCACATTCCCCCTCCCTGCATTTTCTTCCTTTCTTTCCCCCATAAGTCCCTTCATTAGCAGCATTTGATTCACTAATGACATCATCTGTGAAATGTGTTTGCACTGACTCCCCTCTTCTTCTTTTTTCTTTTTTTTCTCTCCCTTCATTTCCTCTGCTGCTGTACTGAGTGGTCTCATTTCCCAGCACCACTTTCTTTTTTCACAGCCTCTTCCCACAGCGACAGTGTGTGAACTGCTGCTCTCTGTCTAATCACATTTGAACCTTCACATCAGCAGTAATCAACTGTCTCTCTGACCCCTTGCACATCTGCCGGACGGCCGTGGTGGACATGTGGACGGCAGATCCACGTCGTCCGTCCAGCCCAGTCGCTCTGTTCTAGTCCGTTGCCTTGTCTTTATCCCCATCATATTTCCCAATCCCAATGTCACGGCTCCCATGTGTTTTTCCTACATGTGGCCAAGTTTTTCTAAACACAGATGAAAAATGAGAAAAAAAAGATTATTAGAAGCATGTCAGATGTTAATCTATTATTATTATTATGATACTGAGTATAGCTGTCAGTCCTCAGCTCCCAGACTCTCTAAAACCTTTTTTTATTGCTAAACCTGGCAACAATTTTTTTTATTCTTGCTTTCTTTGATTAAACATGCGACCATATAAACAGTTCACAGGAGAATTGGGTTAAATGTGCTGCTCTCAACGGTCTTGTTTGAGCGAGGATTAGCCACATTTTCCACTAGAGTAATGCACACACAAAACGTGGACGAACCAGCTCCACCAATGGCAAACAGCTTCAGGACCTACAGTACAGTACAGTACACACATCATCATCGCCCTTTTGTCATTTAAACCCTCTGAAAACATGAAATCTTAACATTTATAATCATTAGAGACTGTGCAACAATTAATGAATTATTTATCAAGAGTTGAACTCAGCTAATATGTTTCTACAGCTCTGTGTGGGTGTGTTGTTTGATCGACAGTAGAGCGATCACACAGGCAAACAGCCCCGATTTAAAATCCTGTCTGAACGCTGCTGCTTGGCCTAAAGTAAAATTCTTCACACCACATTTGTCAAACTAAATGAGACTGAAGGAGAAAATACAGAACGTGAAACTGTCAGAAAACTGTCTCTATGTCTTTTCTCCGCGGGACGACATGTAAACAGACAGGCCGCATCACCACTACATGGTCGGATGTGATGTGTGTCCTCAGTGGGACTTCGTCGTCTGTCATCGCAGAGTCGGCGCTGCTTCATCTCCAGCCAATCAGGCCGATTTGGGCTTTTTAAGTGATTTGTTAAGGTCTTTTAACTGGGCTTGAAAAGAGGCAGCGGACACATGTTTATCTCCCAGACGAGATTCATATTTAATTCAGTGGACCGAGCCACAAAGTGCCGTCTGTTATTATCCTCCTAGCACTCTTACTTTTTTTTGCATTTAGTCATGATGATCTGGACGTGTGGTCTGGACTATGAGGAGTGAATGCTCATACTGGTGGAAATGGACCAGGTGGAATTTAGGATAAAGTTGTTAAAAACCGTTTTAGCAAATGAAAAAAAATGTTGGTAACACTTTACAATAACGTACACAAAATTAGAGTAGTTACTGAGGAACTAAGGTACACAAAATTAGAGTAGGTACTGAGGAACTAATGAAGAACCAATACTGAGTAGTTACTGAAGAACTAAGATACACAAATTAGAGTAGTTACTATGAGGACCGAATGAGGAACCAATGACAAACTAATGAGTAGTTACTGAGGAACTAATGAGGAACTAACTATTAGTTAATGGTCAGTTCTTCAGTAACTTACTGAGAAACTATTGAGCTAACTAACGAACTTATTAATTAATTAATCATTAGTTACCCTTTTTGTGTACCCTAAAGTAAAGTGAGACATCAAAATGTACTCTAATTTTGTGTACCTTAGTTCCTCAGTAACTACTCATTTGTTCGTCATTGGTTTCTTATTAGTTCTTCATTACTTCCTCAGTTCCTAGTCTAATTTTGTGTACCTTATTGTAAAGTGTTACCAAAAAAGTTTAAATATGCTCTTCAACCACTTGTTCCACTTTTCGCCCATTTGTTGTCCTGGCCTGACTCTGTCATCGTCGTAGTCCACCCACTTCCTGTCAGAAAAGATAAACCTGCTCAAATGAATAGCTGCTATATATATAGACACACAGTCCTGCTGCTGTCCTTTCCAAGGTGGATTTGGACGAGGCTGGAATTAAAAAAAAAAATCTTCACAGGTGAAGGTAAAAGTGTGCATTGCACAAAATGTACATCTTATAGGGGGAAAAACAGCATTCATACAGATGTGAAGCTGTATGTTGGATGTATGTCTAAGTGCTTGTAAGTAGTTGAGTAGGGATTACAGAAAATTGTATTCCTTATTTTCTGTACTTAGACGGAGGAGATGCTCTTGAAGTAGCAGTGGCAGAGAAATGAAACATCATTTTATAAACAATTTGATGGGTAATGATGAAAATGATGCACTCAGCTGATGTCAGGCTATAACCTACAGTCTACAGAGACTTTCTGCCACATATAACGATGCCAAGAAGATGTTATCATTTGTGCTGGTTATGTTCATCAGCATAAATGTACACCGCATGTCAGACAGTGCTAATTAACCTTATGCTGAGATGCATGTACATATTGGATGAGGTACAAAACAGTATGTTTAATGCATTTTGATCAAGCCTGCAGAGGAACAGCAGCTATTCTGCTGATTACATTTCCATGAAACAAATGAAATAACCAAATAAGGATAAGTCAATACCGTAAAAGAGATAATGATAATATAACTTAGTGTAATAGTGTAGGTAGTTAAAGTGCGGGATGGTTGGCACAGAGTGTATAAGTGAGAGTTATAAGATGGTTGACAGGTGCTTGTAGAAAACAGCATCATTTAGGAGATAGTCAAATGTAAAGAAATAAAACCTGTAATAAATGCAGCAGTACCACAGTGTAGAAATACTCAGACGTATTAGAATAAAAGTAAAAGTAGCCCATTCACTCAACACCGTTTCAGTATGAGCTACATGTTATTGGATTTCAATGATGTTTACATCCCTGTAATTTTGCAGCTGTTATGGTGGAGTGAATTCCAATTACCTCATATACTGCTGGATAGCTTCTCATATTGATTTCCTCTCAAGGATCAATGAGGTAATCCATAACAATAGGCTGCAGCATGCATTATACGATCATACTTTGTAATATTAGTCATTATTAGTTTTTAAATGCACAGAAAATGACACTATTAGCCTCTTCATTGAGAACCGCAGTACTGAATACTTGAGTAAATGTCCTTAGATACTATACATCAGTCAAAATAAAGTAAATAATATGTTGATTAGGTTTTATTTTTTTAATTGAAATAAAATACTGAATGAAACTAAAAACTAGTAGGTATAGTAGGCTGCCTATACTTTAGTTTCACTTTTGCCAGCCTCCATGAGTAGTTTGTGTACATCTGTGAGAAAGTATCCGGTTTTCTTTCTCTACTGTAGGATGATGCTCTGAAACGAAGTGTGTTATTTTGTTTTAATCAGCGTAAAATGTTTGTGTGAATGAGTTTTAAAGCTAATTTAGCCGTTAACTTGTGTTTGCTAAGCTAAAAACAAACTCCTCTAACCACAAAGAAAAGGTTTTAGACAGTAAATACTTATTGTCACTTATTAAAAAAACCTGCATTGGCTCATGTTTTGCCCTCTTAAAGCGGCTGCAGACACTATTTTTAAAATAACAATGTATCAAGTGACAAGGTGAAAACTGTGAATCTGCTGCCGTCATCAATTTTATTGAGTTTATAGTGAGTTGCACACAAGGACATTTCTGTTTCTGTAGGCTTACAGTAGGTCAGTGAAATAGAAAAAGTCCAACAGTTTAGTGAATGAGTGAATGATTTCAGACACAACCATAATGTTTTTTTCATTCATATACAATTAATACATTAAAGAGAGAGAAAAAACAACAACAATCACACAAGTTTGAATAAATGAAATTGCACCTTTACAGAAAAGAATAAGTAGCCTATCATGGGGTGAATAAGTCAAATTCAAAGATGTGGTAACTGCACATTTCTGCTGTTCCCACGCATCCAAAAAACCAACAACAACAAAGTATTGATATGTTGTTAACCCATTTTAACATGTTGGTAAACAGTGGGGTGTTTACATCTCTAATAGAAAGAAGCAGAGCGAGTTTATCGTTCATCTGGAGTCGTGTTGTTGCGACCACCCGGGGACGAAAGCTCTGTTTTCTTTTCACCATGTCCTGGAGGAGATACGTGTGTGTGTGTGTGTGTGTGTGTGTGTGTGTCTGTGTGTCTGTGTGTCTGTGTGCGTTGTTGTGTGTGTGTGTCTCTTTAAATTCTCCACTGTGTTTACCAGTTGGCCTCTAAGTGTGTTTGTCATGCTGTTTGGTGCTGGCAGTGTACACACACACACACAGGGCTTTTGCAGCTTCAGTCAGCGAGTGTATAGTCAATATAATGATATCAAAATGCATCCTCTCTCTCTCTCTCTCTCTCTCTCTCTGTCTCTGTGTGTTAGCTGAGCGCTGTGGACTCGTTTGAAACTTTCGGGGTCATGCTGCCCCCCTGGAGAGACTGAAAATGAGATCTCACTCACCTGAACCTGCTCTTCTTAATCCTCCATCTACACCGACTTTAAATAATGCAGCACAGAACAAAGCCTCTCTGCCTTTCTTTCTTTATCTCTTTTCTTCCATCCGTCCATCCTGCTGTTGTTCCTCTTTGATGAGGGCTATTCTCATCACACCTCTATGTATTCATCAGCTGTTTCAACCTCTCGCTGCACCCATCCCCGGATGCCAGCGAGTATTAAACCTCCTTGCGGGAAACATTCATTAATTACTGAGGATTTATCGACTGTGTATTCTGATTTGATGAGTTCCCATCCCATTTTGCTCAGTTAGCACTGACACGATGACCTGAATAATAAAACAGCATTTAAATTTTAATCATTTGGCTGATGTGCTTCTTCAGACTTAAATTTTTTTTAAAGGTTGGTGCGATAGATAGAGGAGCTAAATGAGCAGTGTTGCACTAGAATTACGATGCAGCAGAGGAGGAGGTTGTTGGACACGGGTGAAACAGTTGACTGGTTAATTTGGGCTGCCGGGGCTCAGGAGGTAGAGTGGGTCGTCCATTAGCGTCTGACTTTGCTGGGTTGATTTTTTTGTTTCGATCCACACACGCCAATGTGTCCTTGAACAAGACACTGAACCCCAAAGTGCTCCCAGTGGCAAGGCCACGAGCACACGACCATGACTAAATGATTGTGTTAGAGGCAAACCATGAATCAATCTGTCTGCTTAGGTGGATGAGTGCAATGTAAGTTTTTAAAGAGGAACTATGGAGGATTTTTACCTTAAAGGGATAGTTCAACATTTTGGCAAATTGGCCCATTGCCATAATCCCTTTAGTTTTAGCAGTAGGTTCGTTACCTTTAATTGTCGGTGCAAGCTATTTTTAGAACGGCGGAGCAGAGCCGCGAGCTGCTCAGAGCTACGCTACGGAGGCTCATGGGATTTCTTGGTTTCCCTCATCAAACTCATCAAATACACAATCTAACAACTCCAAAACGCTCTGGTGGACAAGCTGTGACCTGCACATTCACCACGCTATGAGATAATAACACAACGTTACCAGACAGAGTTGTTTTAGAGGTAAATTCATTCAAAACAGCTGATGCATGTCCCGTCGGGGGCAGTTTTTCAGCAAGCAGTCTCTGCATTTGTCTCATTCTCAGGGAGAATGGAGGCTCTCTGCCTTCCACCTAGCGTCTCTTGGCTGAAAACCAACCTTGTAAGATCAGAGCCTCCGACCCGGTGTCCCAGCTCTCGTCCGCATAACCTGTAAACTCTTGTTTATGACAGATAAGACTACACAAATATACACATTGCAATGCATATATGATGAATAACGTTATTTCCTGCTCCATGGATTGATTTCTCGCCAGCTTCGTTGAAAACAAATGCACATGTCCAGGAGGAGGGTTAGCAAAAAAGCAAAAAAGCGACTCATCTCAGTTTCCTTTTAATGAGCAAAAATGTATTCATCTATTGTTTCACGCATCTATCAAGCATAAAAGTGAAATATCTTTGAAAGGTCATGGTTGACCTTGAACACAGTCGAATCTAGGGTTGTAACACATTGTGTTTCTTGTGTGAAACCCGGCGATATTCATCATGTCCCACTGATATAAAACAAATAAAAGCAGGAAAACATCCCATTTGATAAAGTGTAAAACCCTCGGTCTCAAGTTTTGAAGAACACCGTAGACTGATCTCTGAATCTCAGTAGTAATCCAGTCTTTGTAGCAGGCATGTAGTGAATCAGTTTTAATGGGAGATTGTAAAATAAAGAAGAAGTATTGTTTGTGTTTTATTTCTGTTTCCACTTTAGTCAAAGGCTCAATTTGTCTTTTATAAAGACCTGTGACCCGGAGGCTTGTGAAAATAAGCATCAAAACCAACAGTGAAAAAAAAAAAAATAGGAAATGGCTGCCTGTGCTCCTGAACTGAACTGCTTATTAACTCAGACAGTTCAAATAGTAGCATGCTGCAGTGAGCACATCCACAGTAATAATAACTCTGTGGATAGAAGCGATGACAGTCAAAGCGCAGAGAGCTGGCACTAAAAATCTGTTGTTTTTTTATGATGTTTTGTCACAACATTTGCATTCGTCTTTCACTCTTTTACAGTAATTCATTTCTACTTCGTCGTTGCTTTTGAGTCTCAGCTGTTGATGTCATGCCTGTTTGAGGTGAGACTTTAAAGCAGAAGTAAGCGATCCGGTCGTTTTGGCTAACTTCCTGTCAGCCAATGGAGTTATCAGTCCCCGCCCTCGTCATGGATCTATTGGTCCTCGTCCCTACGTCACCACATTCACGTGCATCCCTTGGCTGCACACACAGAGAGGACCGCCCCTTTATGCCGTTCTCTCTCCTCATTGGATAAAGGTTGTAGGATACAAGGAAAGTTTTCTCCTCGGCTTACAGCAGAGCAGAGTGACTGACAGACCCGTGTTTCAGACCAAACACTCTATATAAGTGATTGCTGTTGGAAGATATAACTATTTAAGACTTATATTAACACAAATATTCCGCTTACTTCTGCTTTAAACTCACCTTTCTCTCTCTCTCTCTCTCTCTCTCTGTGTGTCCTTTCTCTGCAGGTGACCCAGCCCCCGCGGCCGGAGCAGTTGGGCCAGCTGCTGGGCGGCTTCGACGAGAAGTCCTACCTGGCGGCGAAGCAGCTGAAGCCCGGCGACGACCCGTACAGGGAGCACGCCTTCAACCTGCAGGAGAGCGACCGGCTGGGCAGCGAGCGAGCCATCAGAGACACCCGACACTACAGGTGAGCGGGGTCAGGACCTCGGCCCAGCTGCTGTCTGTCTGTCTGTCTGCACAAGTGGATCAGGGGCTAATCATAAGCCCTGGCTGCTGCACATGGATTTGAAGTGTTGTAGAAAACACTTACAGGTATTTAAAGGGTCAAACAGGAGAATATTATTGCAAAGTCCCTAATCTGACCTTTGAGCCGAGGTTATATCCCTTGGACACAGAGACGACCGAAGTACTTAGTTTGATACAAAGAGGCTTATTTTGTGGAATTGGAAATCTATTTCCAGTCCCAACTTGTTTTGAAACACTTCATTACCACATCTTTAAAAAAAAAAGCATGCCAGAAATTTCTGCTTTGCATCTGCATGACTGTGAAACCGTCTTGGTCTTTGTGAATTTTTCACAATTTTCTAGCATTTAGTGAACAAAACCACAATTTGGTTACACTTTATTTGACGCCTATCTCTATAATGCATTATAACCATACTTATAATGAGTTATAATGCAGTTATAGCACTGTATAACTATAGTTATAAACACTCATAAATTATCATAATGCTTTATAACAATAATCTTAACACACTATAAAGCATTTTATCATGACTTATAAGGTCAGGTATTATAATACGTTATAATTGTTAGTAACTCGCTGGCAATGCCCACATCGATAATGCATTATTAATATGGTCATAATGTGTTATAATTGGCTTATAAACGTGTATAACTATCATTATAAACACTCATAAATTATCACAAGGCTTTATAACAATAAGCATAACACATCATAGAGCATTTTATAATGGCTTATAAGGTCAAGTATTATAATAGATTTATAATGCTTTTTAATGTTTTATGCTTATTGTTATAAAGCAACAATAAGCATAATATGCTTATTGTTATAAAGCATAAAATTATAAATTATATGAGTGTTTATAATGATAGTTATACATATTTATAAGCCAATTATAACACATTATAACTATATTTATAATGAATTATCAATGTTACTAACAATTATAACGTATTACTGTATAATACCTGACCTTATAAGTCATGATAAAATGCTTTATAGTGTGTTATACAGTGCTATAACTGCATTATGACTCATTGTTATGGTTATAATGCATTATAGAGATAGGCGTCAAATAAAGTGTTACTCATAATTTTTTTTCTGTTAAAAAGAAATACCTGCAGATTAATTGATAATGAAAATGAACATTAGATTCAACCCTTGTGTTTTCTGATTTCCCTTTCCTGCTTACAACAAAATCCTGGAAACATTTACATTAAGAAATAAAATAACAGATATTAATGAGTCATAAATAGAACTACATAACAATTATATAGGCTAGAAGCTGTGTTTACTATTGAGACCAATTCATATGAGATAATATATGAGGTAAGAAGAAGTAATTAACTCACATAGAAGATATAGGTACTTATATACATGCACGCATATCACAATAATGACACGTTGATTAAACTCTGTGACTGTTATTATTTCTATTTGTGTTGTTTTGTTGCTGTAAACACACACAGTTAATTAATTAGTAGCTGCAGCACAACAACAACAACAGAATCAGTCGAGTGCGACGTTTCATCCCGGTGCTTTCTGACCTGGACGTAAAGCTGCAGCAACAGGTACCAGATTAAAAAGCGGAGGGTCAGGAATCTGTGCAACTGTTGCCGGGCAACCAGCTATTTCCATGTGTGTCACTACAGCAACAATGCTGAGGCGACTCCGGAGGGTACCGCTCGCTAATCACAGCTGCCCACTGCCCAATGTGTGTGTGTGTGTGTGTGAGAGAGAGAAGTTTGAAAAACACAAAACACACAAATGTTATTTCGGTAACACTTTAGATTAGGGAACACATATTCACCATTAACTAGGTGCTTATTAATGTGCATATAAGTAGATTACTAGCTCCTTATTAGTAATTATTAAGCATGTATTAGCACCTTATTCTACCTCTATTACACAATGAATTAAGATTTTTCCTGATATTAACTCCTAATTATGGCTTATTCATTGTAAATTAATACATTGTTGTTTCTGAATAATGATGTGAATAACCAGTGGGTTATTGGGGTCTTGTACAGGGGCAGTAGCACAAGAACAGTAATTCTTCCTTTATCTCTCTGAATTAGTATAGCATTAATGCATTAAATTACAATGAATAAGCCATAATTAGGAGGAAAATTCTTAATTCATGGTGTAATAGAAGTAGAATAAGGCTATGTAGAATAAGGTATTAATATGTGCTTAATAATTAGGCTATTAATAAGGAGCTAGTAAGATACCTATATACATATTAATAAGCATGTGTTCCCTAATCTAAAGTGTTACAGTTATTTCTTCAGACAGGAGTTAAACCCTCTTCCTTCCGTCTCTCCGTAGATGTGCCTCTCTGAATTACGACGCCGACCTTCCCTCCACCAGTATTATTATCACTTTCCACAATGAGGCTCGTTCAACTCTCCTTCGCACCATCAAAAGGTAATGAGGTCGAACATAAACGCTCTGATTAGACGGCGGCAGCAGCAGCAGCAGCAGCAGCAGCGATGACACTGACTCATGTCTTTCCCCTCTCGTCTCCGTCTCCGTCCCCTCTCTTTAGTGTCCTGATGAGAAGTCCTCCGTCTCTGATCCAAGAAATTATCCTGATAGATGACTTCAGCTCCGACCGTGAGTTTCTGGTTTATTACTTATGATTTGTCCTCTGTTGTTGTTGCTTTTTTAGGAATTCATAGGACTGATTCAGACATGTTTTGTTTTGTTTTTTATTAATGTTTTTATTCATTTGACAGACACAAGTACATACAATGAGAAATAAGGACTTTTTCCTTTTTCAAAAACACTTATTATCAACCACTTATTCCCTCCCACCCCCAACCGCTCCCAGTCCTACATACAGATCAGTAATAACACACATCCTTCCTTCTTACCGTAAACAGACAAACAAATATATAAGTGCATAGAAAATTAAAAGAGAAAGAGAAAGGGAAAAAAAACAGAGAAATATTTTTAATGGATTGAGATGAGACAGGGAGGAAAAAAGGAATATACTGTAGGTGAACATTTCATTTGTCCTGACCTGTAGTGTCCTTAATTTATCGGTAACTAATCATGCAGCCCCAAACCGAATCAAATTTTCCAGGTGTCCCCTTCAGATTGTATTTAATTTTCTCCAGGTCTAAGTGCAGCATGAGGTCCTTAAGCCACAGGGAAGCTTCGGGGGCAACTGGCCACTTCCATTCCAACAAAATTCTTCTACAGTACGTGCTAATAAAGAAGCAAAGGCGATACTATCCTTAACCTTTTTCCTAATTGTTTGACGGTCTGATAATACTCCAAAAATAGCCAATTCTGCACAAGGCATCAACTTTATATTTAGTGCTTCTGCAAGATGTTTAAAAACAGCCGTCCAGTAAACTTGCAGACGGGGGGAAAAGACCAAAACATGTGGGTCATGTTTGCTGGTGACATCATGTGACACCTATTGCATGTGTCTGTGATATTGGAATACATTTTGGAAAGTTTGGAATTGGTAAAATAGATACGATGTGATTCAGACATGTTTTAAACACAATATTTTCAAATACACTGCCCTTCAAAAAAAAAGAAGTCACACTCTCTAATTTTTTGCCTTTAGCTTTGTTTATGGCACACATTTGCTGTGGCATCGTTTCGATTCTGCAATGTCACAACATTTATTTCCATCCAGAGTTGCATTCATTTAAAAAAGATTCTCAATGGGGTTCAGGTCTGGACTCTGGTGTCACATTGGACCACATTTCTTCCTTGAAGATGATGGTTCCCCACTGTCCTTCCTTTTTAATAATGTGTTGGACAGTTCTTAACCCAATTTTAGTTTCATCAATCTCCTTAGATGTTTTATTTGCTTGATGCCAATAATTTGACCCTTCTGAAACAGATTAAAATCTTTTCCACGACCACAGGATGCGTCTTCTGACATGGTTGTTTAAGAAATGAGACTGCATCAGTTAGGGTTAAATAAGTTGTTGCCAGCTGAAACATTATCATCCATGCCGTAATTATCCAATGGGAAGCTCTTACCTATTAGCTTAGTTAAATCCAAGTGGTGTCATTTTTTTGGATGGGCAGTTTTTTTTTATGGTGATAGAGGAGATGAAACAGCCACAAATGAATGAAATTACATTTCTCTGCGACTGCTGGATGTTTAAATAGCTTTAAAATGTTACCATATTAACTTAAAATAGAAAATGTGGGTGGATAAAAGGAACAATATATTGGTGGTGACCAAAAGAAGAGTTGTAGTTTCTTTTTCTTTTTTTTCTTTTTTTACATTTAATTAAGATAAATGGATTTTTGATTTGTCCAACATAATTATATTAGTGACCAGAGGATTTCATGTAGCTCAGGGGTTGAACCACCAAATCCTCCCTCATCTCCCAAATGTCTTTATCTAACAAAGGGATGAAATTCCCTAAAGAAAAATGATTTATCTCTGTGGCGGGCGGAGCAGAGTAGGGCTTTGAAGCAGCTGCGTCAGGTGTATAGACGGACGAGTTTACAGACAATATAATGAAATGGGCTTATTAAAAGTTTCCTCAGAGATGCACCGAAAGGGAGCTCACAACTTTTAATCTTCTAAAATCCTACCTTAAAGTCTGGTTGCCAGGTGTTTACTTCTTATCACACTGCCATCTGCTGCGAATACGTGTGATGCAAATGTCAAAGGAATATTGCAGCGGTAAAAAAAAAAAAAAAAAAAAAAGAAGAGGCCCGGTAATAGGAAAATGTAGGCGGAGGATAATGTCAAGAGACAGGAGCGGCTAATATCGCTGACAATCAGCCACTGATTCAGAGGTGAGAGCATCAGGAGACTCTTCTTTTTTTTTTTTTTTATGTCACTGCCGCCGCCGCAGAGGGATAAAAACAACACAGCTGCAGTAGAAAAAAGAGCTGGTCTCTCTTTATTAATCAGCAGTAGTCGAATTAACCTTGACATGGATAAAACTTGGAGATGAATCAGTTTAATTGCACCATAAAGAGCGGGTTATGTTTTTGTTTTTTTTACATAACTGGCCAGGACTGTGAAATTACAGGATAAACGTCACAGTTTAGTTTAGTAATATAATTATTCCCTCCTTTTGTACTGTAAGCAATCAGCAGGAGAATTACATGAGCTCATGCTTCTCACTGTCCATGCTGTGTAATTGCCACCACATGCATCTTCTGCTTCTTCTATCTGTGGGAACAGCACAGCGACCTACATTCACTGTGACACACACACTCACACGCCCACACACACATATACATGCAGGCACACTCGGAGGTGTCGTAGCTGGGCAGACATCTGAACAGCAGCAGGAGCTCTGTTAGCTCACTAATGCCTCGTTTATTCTCCCTGCACCCACAGCGACGGACTGGCAGCAGCAGAATTACCCCTCCGCTGCCAGAGCGCCCTTGAGCAAGACTTTTTTCTTTCTTTTTTGAAATTTTTTTTTTACAGATTTTCAGTGTTAATTAAATGCACTTTAGTTCTAGTTTGTGGCTTTGACTGTGAACCAATAAGCCTCCCGTTAACTGCTCTGTTTCCTACCGCTTTTCTCTGTTGTCTCACAATGTGATGCCAGTTTCTAAAGCTTTTATAGTGTTTTATTTAATAAAAGATACAAATTAACAAAAAAACAAAAAACTCACTGCTCCCCCAGTAAGAGAAATAAAATAAAATAAAACTGCTGTTTGAGTTGTCGTTTAAAGACAGGATGTCGAGCATGTCCTGAAAATCCAAATCGCTACAGGATGTTTGTTAGATGAACACGGATTTCTTCTTGGAGCCGGTTCACACATTTTTCTTCAAAATTATGTCAACACGATGCAGAAATGAAATCCCAAATATTTTGAGGTCAAGTGACTAATTGATTTTAAGCACATAAAGAGACAGTAAACAACCATAATGAAGGCTAAACTGACAGTGTGGCATGGTTAAGTGGGAGATGGTCAGGATTAGGGGTTTTCATGTCTGCCAGAAGTGAACAAAGATCACATTCACTCTGGCTTGTTTTTAAAGGGATACTTCACCCAAAAGTTACAAGTCATTCAAACGCTTGTGGAGTTCCGGGGGGGGGTCCGGCTGGCAACGGATTTTCATATAATGGCGGCGGATAGAGTTCACTTTTGAATCGTCCAAAACACACACATCTCTGTTTTTAGCCTTGTTGTAGCAGTAGCTCCCAGTGGCTGCACGAGATTTGCTGCGAGATGTTCTTCCGTGTTTACATCATACCTGTACATCCAATGGTTTACAATGACGAACGAACATCTCGCAGCAAATCTCACATATCAACGGAGCCACTGGGAGCTACTGCTACAACAACAAGGCTAAAAACAAATTTGTTCCAAACAACTTTTTCATGTGGCGGCTTCAGGACACTTGGGTCAGTACAGACGAGCAGTATGGAGGTATCTGGATGTTTCATAGTGTGTGTTTTGGACGATTCAAAAGTGAACTCTATCCGCCGCCAAAAGCGTTTTGATGACTTAGAAAGTTCTCCAAACCCTTCCTTGGCATGACAGTGAGTAGAAAATTGATTTTGGGTGAAGTATCCCTTTAAATAAGCATCCTAAACTCAGGCCTCTCACAGCAGACAGTGTTTCCCACTGTGACAATACAAATATACCCAAGAGTTACTGGCAGTGATGATGATGAGTCTGTAGCGGGTCAACAACAATATGATTAACCCAGAATCAGACAGAGTGGCTTTTATTGTTGTTTAGTTTTCACATAACAACAACAACAAAACACCACACAGAGATTTTAACGCCTCTGTGTCACATTTAAGACGGAGCCGCTGTGTCCAAAGTGCAGGCAAAGTGCAGCCACGGGGTGAGAGTGCAAGCTGATTGGTCAGTGGATGTGACATCAGTTAGAGGAGGTGGATGTGGGTCAACAGTGAGGGAGGAGGGGGGGCGACGGACCGACCTGTCTGAGTGTAATCCTGTTAAGGCTCGCCTTAATCGTAAGGACACCATCCTTAATCAAGGAGCGTGGTCTTTTACACCGAGTCCAGACGACTGCATGTGACTCCAATAGTGTTGAGACAAGAATACACTGCAGTCGACGCTGTGGGATGATGAACTAATGCACTAAAGAGTCCTAAACAGTCCTCCACTGTCTGAGCTACATCCACTAAACTGCTGATTCTGCTGTCTCATTTCAATTATAGCCAGAAAACATAACCATTTTCTAGTTTTATATCAGCTGAGAGTACCTTATATATATACACACACAGGCGCATCTCGATAAATTCGAGAGTCCATTTCCAGTAGTTCAAGTCAAATAGCCCCAACCAAGTATTGAGTGCACATACGTACAGATGGACATACTTTTGTTTTTTTGTAATTCAAGTTTTTACTTTGGTGTTTGACAGTACAACATTTTACATTGTGAGATATTTCGGTAAAACTTTACTTGAATACATGTTCATAACACTGACATAACACTGTCATAACCTTGACATGACACCTGTCATAAACATCAATGAATACTTAAGTTATGACAGTTGTCGTTAAGTGTCATTCGGTAAGTTAAGTCACTTTTGATGCAAAGTTGACGGGTTGCTATGACAGGTTATGTTGTCTTTATGTCAAGTTGTCATAACAACGAACATCTCAAACAATGTAAATTTTGCATCAAAAGTGTATAACTTACCGAATGACACTTAATGACAACTGTCATAAGTATTCATTGATGTTTATGATGACAGGTGTCATATGGTTATGACAGTGTTGTGTCAGTTTTATGAACACGTATTCAAGTAAAGTGTTACCCATATCTCTTACTATGCACATGTAACATCAGTGGCATAGCAAAACAAAAATAAAATGAAAATGCAGTATAAGTAATACCATTCGTATAGAGGATATGTTCATAGTTACATAACTGGAAAGCATATCCATACCACAGATTATAATGTTGGATTCACTCAGATGAAGGTGTTCATGCTGCAGGCTCATCAGGCCGTGTGATGTAAGTCCAGAACAAGTCTCAGACTGGTGCATTGATCTTGTTTCTATTTTTCATCCTGTTGAGCATAAGTTTGTGTGAAACAGTTTTATCATAATGTTTATTTATCCACATACTTTCCAGAAGGCCAACATTACCATATTAAAAATGGTTTTTAATAATTGGTCTTTTGTAATATTTAAAACATTTTGAGATACTGTATTTGTGGTCGTCAATAAATGTGAAGCAAAAATCATTACAATTAAAATAAATTAAATAAATGAAATCATGTAATGGGTTTATATAATTTATTACTTTCACTTTTTGAATTGAATTACTGATAGTAATAAACTTTTCCTTGTTATTCAAATTTATTGAGATGCACCTGTATTTATCACTGTGCTTTGCATCATGGGGGAAAAAAATCTAAAATCTTAAATATTAAAAATCTGAATGTAGTCTTGTATTTTTGATTATACCATATTTAGTCCCCCCCTCCCCTCCCCTGGGTTAACCTACTTTATATTCAGATCATGCAGTCACATGTGTGTACATGTATTAAGTATGCAAACACTTACTTATGCATATGCACACACACACATACATACACACACATGCAGAGATGGACTCACAATCTGGCTGAAAGTATACAACATCTGCTCTGTGGGTGTGACCCATGACTTTGTGCTGCTCTTCATTTCACTACGCACACACACACACACACACACACACACACACACACACACACACACACACACACACACACACACACACACACACACCAGCTGTCCCCTCTGTAGGACGCTCCTGCTCTCGCATGTACTGCAGCTTAAATCCAAACAAACAGGTTTGTACACACAACAAATTTAATGAAACAGGATTACAACTTGTCATGCTCGCTTCTGTCAACATACGGTTATATACCGACACTTGGGAGGGGGGGTTGGGGAGGGGGTCTCCTTGATCTACCCACAATCCCTTAGCAAGATCAGACTCACTCTCAGCTGCTAATGTTAATCCTCTCAAGGGTGTGTGTGTGTGTTTGCGCGTATGTGTGTGTTTACCTGTGTTTGTGTGCGGACTGTGCCAGATATCACTAATGTAGAGAAAGGCGGTGGATGAGGAGGAATCGGCTTCTCGCTGGGTGGGTTTGTTTATGGAAAGTGGATTCTGAATTTGATTATCCAGTGAGATGAAGCGCTCTTGTTTGAGCATTCAGTCACTCTGATAGATTCACTTTCGTGTGTGTATGTGTGTGTGTGTGTTTATATGCGTCTCTGATTATTCACAGCAGTGTGATGGAGCACTGCACTGCAAAAACTCAAAATCTTTCCAAGAATATTTGTCTTATTTCTTGTCAAAATGTCTCATTTCTAGCCAAAACTCATCTCTTTCCACTTAGAATAAGACTCATCACCTAAAAATTTACTTGTTTTTAGATAATTTCACTTGTTTCAAACTAATTTTCACTTGAAATGAGTAGAAAAATCTGCCAGTGGAAGCAAGTTTTTTGTGCTTGTACTACTGTAATAAGGAAGAAAAACTCACTCCACTATCAGATTTTTCTACTTATTTCAAGTGAAATATGCTTGAAAGAAGTAAAAGTGTCTAAAAACAAGCTACTTTTTATGTGATGAGTCTTATTTTAAAGTATAATGAGATTTGTTTTGACTAGAAATTACATTTTGACTAGAAATAAGACCAATATTCTTGGTAAGATATGTGAGTTTTTGCAGTGTGATGGATGTTGTATTTCAACGTGATGCGCTTAGGTCATATTGTACTGCAGTGTCACTGGCCTCCGCTGAGTGTGTGTGTATGTGGTTGAGTGCCCATGTTTATGTGTGTTTAAGTGCTCTGAATTGATCTGAAGTGTGGGAGTGTGTGTGTGTGCATGGTGACGGAGTGTGAGTGTGAGTGCGAGTGCGAGGCGAAGAAGAGGAGAGGAGAGATGTTTTTCTCAGTGTGTGTTCTGCTTCCACCATAATAACATCCCATCTCCTCTGCTCTGCTCTTCCAGCTGAGGACTGCCAGCTGCTCTCCCAGATCCCCAAAGTGCGCTGCCTGAGGAACGGCAGGAGAGAGGGTGAGTGGAGGGAGGGACGGGTGAGACCGGGGAGGCAGGATGGATGGAGAGGGAGGGCACAGATTGGCTTGATGGAAAACAGCCTGTGTGTCTGTTTTTAAAGCCATTGAGATAAATAGTGTCCTAGATGAAGAAGAAATAAAGGGGGAAAAAAACATTCATTTGCATTTTAAACTAAGTGAATTTAAGAAATGCATCAAGAACTGTTGGTAAAACAAGGAAAATAAAAGTGAAACATGAATTAAAATTGACAGGACATATAGTTTGTTTCATGCTATTACAATAGAGAGGGTTAGGGTCAGTTGTTTTTTTATAGTCAGTGATAAAACTGTGAGAAATATTAAACACTAGTGAGAGTGAAAGGTAACGAGTCTCAGCTTCACTCAACACAAAATTACCCCAAAACTACAATCTCCTAATACGTCAGAACAGCATCCGGAAAAGAGAAACTTTAAAGTGGAAACACTAAACACACATCCAGTCTCATGGTTAATACAATACAATGCATATTTATTTATATACAGTAGCACATTTAAAAATACAACCCGAGTTGACCAAAGTGTTGTACGATATAAACACACAAGTTATAACAATAAAACTAGATGGGATACAGGTAATGTACAATAAAAACAGACAATTAAACAATACAATAGAAGTGAATATCAAACCTAAAAAGCCAAGGAAAAGAAGTGTGTTTTAATAAAGACTTGTGTTTGTGTTACTATTTATATTCAGTACAGGGTCCAGAAGTGGATAAATAACCATATATAAATATTGCACAAAGACATACACAGTGAATGTAATGAATGCACGGTCACATCCAGGTGGAGTGGTAGTTACAGTCATCAGACACAGGTTTCTGAATTTGCATTAATTCGATCTCTAGATTAGATTAAATCCGACCCACGAAACAAAAGTTCAGCCAAACTAAAAGTAACTAAAAAGCATCAGTGTTAGCGTTGGTTGGTTTGTTTGTTTGGATGCCGAACAATAAACTCCTCTCACTCAGGTTGCTGCCTGTGTGTGTGTGTGTGTGTGTGTGTGTGTGTGTGTGTGTGTGTGTGTGTGTGTGTGTGTTGCTGCTTTCGCTGCTGCAGACTAAAGACTGTGTTTGGGTTTACGAACCTCATGCTGACAAAACACGAGCATGTTGGATTCAGGCCAGTGGTTCCCGACCGGCAGCTGAGTCACATGAGCCAGGAGCTCAGGTTGTGTTCACTGTGGAGTAAACAGGCAGGTCACATGTGAATCTTTTAACTGGAGCTACTGTAGTGTTCATTATTTATCATCGCTCCTTCGTTACAACTCATTATTTCTATAGAGCAGGTACAAATGTAAAGGGATAGTTCAACGTTTTGGCAAATTGGTTTCCCTCATCAAACTCATCAAATACACAATCCAACAACTCCAAAATGCTCTGGAGGACAAGTTGTGACCTGCACATTCACCACGCTATCAGATAATAACAGAACGTTGTTTTAGAGGTAAATGCAGAGACTGCTTGCGGAAAAACTGCCCTCGACAGGAATGCGCATCAGTGGTTTTGCATGAATTTACCTCTAAAACAACTCTGTCTGGTAACATTCTGTTATTATCTCATAGCGTGGTGAATGTGCAGGTCACAACTTGTCCACCAGAGCGTTTTGGAGTTGTTGGATTGTGTATTTGCTGAGTTTGATTAGGGAAACCAAGAAATCCCATGAGCCTCCGTAGCGTAGCTCTGAGCAGCTCGCGGCTCTGCTCTGCCGTTCTAAAAATAACTTGCACCAACATAACTAACCTATAACTAAACTATAGGGATTATGGCAATGGGTCAATTTGCCAAAATGTTGAACTATCCCTTTAACTCAATGGCTCAATCAAGTAGCTAATTTAAACATTTCCGCATGTTCCTGTTGTATTCAGTGATCCTTGAAGTTGGAATAAAAACTCTTCAGATAATGAGATGCGTCTCTTTAATTAACTCTTGATGCTGCAAAAAACAAAAAGAAATTGTGAAGAGACAATTAACCTCCTCCACAGATCGCTGTGGTCTATTGAATGCAAATTACTGTGATTGTAGACAAACTTTTGATGAAGATATACTCACCCTCGCTGCCTTATTTTTTTAACTTGATCTCTTTTAAAATAGATTCTACCCCCAGCTCCAAATTAGCACCTTTTTTTTTCCTGTTGTTTTTTTTTAACAAGCAGTGGAGAGAGGAGAGTGGAGGGTGGTTGCCAGGGCAAAAAGCAAGATGCAGATTGGTATCTACAGTACTTCAGACTAATCCAATTAACCGGTTTCATTTCCAAAGGCCGATTGTTCTGTAGCTTCTCCAGCTGAAGTCAGATATAAATATCTCAAAAACAGACGGTTTCCCTCTCAACAGATGAATAACTTTTAATGAGATGAGGTCGTTAAATTGCTCCACACAACAACCGACTGGAGTGGAGATGCACTTCATACTTTTGGTTTGCTCTGCAGTGTGTATTTCTAATTCCTGCAGACAAAAGTGAGCCGGTCCAACCCGTCATCTGTAAACATCAAAAATCAAATATCAACAGTTTCTCTCCGAGGTTTTTCAGAGACGCTAAATAAACGATAAAATAAGGAGGAACCTATTGAAACAGCCAATGTTTCTGTCAACACGTTACCTCAGTGCACTGGAATGCAAAGCGGCCGTCTGGAAAACTTTCCTCGGCGTTCCCTCCACCTATACACGGGATGGGATACACATACCTGAAGCAACAAGCTCACACCTGCTCACGTGTTGGAGGCAAGAAATAACAATCA
Organism: Trachurus japonicus; assembly: GCF_045865225.1. NCBI lineage: Eukaryota > Metazoa > Chordata > Actinopteri > Carangiformes > Carangidae > Trachurus > Trachurus japonicus. The sequence goes on along the minus strand of NC_140928.1, from coordinate 6,996,045 downwards.
AATTAGTAATAGACAAGTAAAAGCACAGGCAATGAGTGGGCAACACCAGTTATGTGACTGTGTTTTTTATCTTTTAAAGCAGAAACTTCAGCTGTTTAGCATTTGACTTACACAAAGTTGGTTTATAAGGAGAGCAGAGGCTGAATTTTAGTTCTAACATTTGTAAAATTGCTAAAATATATAAGCTTAACCCTGAATAGAAAAGTGCATTCCACCAGTTTTATGCTTCAAACAGGTCTCAGGTCACGTACTGCATATGTATTAAAAAAAAAAAAGTTGTATAAAGTTGTAAAAAAAGCCTCTTGTGGCTCCAGAGGGAGTTGTGCACAATCTGATAAACTGAGTAGGATGAAAACCGTGTGAGGAAAATCTGACAGTCGGTTTGGGCTGAAGGTTGAAATAGTAAAAGAGTTTGTCTTCCTTTGGGTTGTATTAAGAAGAGCAATGTCGACACCAACCAGGGCAGAGAACAGACAGCGTCTCTGGTTTGTCTTCACACGTCTGACAGTGTTGTAGAGGTGCAAGGGCTTGGTGTGTGATTGTGTCTTTTATTAGACCAACACATGTCCATACCTGTCAAACTCACTGCTGTTTTTTTTTTTATCCAGTCCAATCCGATCCATTTTGTGCTGTACAGTAAAATAAAAACCACAAAACATAATAAAAAGACAAAATATAAAGATAAAAGACACAATAAAACATAATAAATAAATAGGCTGTCCAACCCAGATAAAATATCTGTGCACATAAAATCAACAACCTACGTAGTGTGAAAAGCTGAGAATCTGTGTCTAATATGAGCTGGTTCAAGTTTATTCATACTGTCCGTCCAAAAACAAAGTCACACACTAATATTTAGATGGATCGCCTTTAGTTTTGATTACGTTACGCATTCGCTGTGGCATCACTTCGATAAGCTTCAATGTCTCAACATTTATTTCCGTCCGGAGTTGCAATCATTTTAAAAAGATTCTCAGTGGAGTTCAGGTCTGGATTCTGGTGTCACATTGGACCACATTTCTTCCTCGAAGATGATGGTTCCCCACTCTCCTTCCAGTTTTTAATAATGCGTTGGACAGTTCTTAACCCAATTATAGTAGATTCATCAATCTCCTTAGATGTTTAATTTGCTGGTGCCAATAATTTGACCCTTCTGAAACAGATTAACATCTTCTCCATGACCACAGGATGTGTCTTCTGTCATGTTTGTTTAAGAAATGAGACTGTTACAGGGTTAAATAAGTTGTTGCAGCTGAAACATAATCATCCATGCAGTAATTATCAAATGGGAGGCTCTTAACTATTAGCTTAGGTTAAATCCAAGTGATGACTTTTCTTTTTTGGACGGGCAATGTAGTTTAATTTATAGCGCATCTTTCAGAGTGACAAGGTGCATCACAGAAAAGAAAAATTAGACAGAAATAATGCAATACAGGTCATAAAAAAAGACATAAAAACAACTAGAACAGAAATGTGAAGGTGTAAAGAGCGTGATTTCCAGAGTTCAGTTGTTCTGATCACGAAGGTCTTGGACACAGTCTCCTTCAGTTTGAAGCCCGGAGTGAGAAACAACCAGAAAACTGCTGCAGCAGCTCTTTATGTAGCGACAGGTACCTGACTGTGCAACTGGACCAGGGTTGTATTAGCCATTAAAAAGAGACGTTAAAGAGACAAATCATTTTTATCTCAGTTGCAGACAGTGTGCATGAGTTTTCCCTGTCAGTAACTTTTCCAGTTCTCCTGCAGAGAGCTGAGGAAAAGTCACTGTGACAAGTAAATTTGTCTCTGACATGTTAAATCAGCACGAACAGTGACCCTGACCGTGTGCTTCGGTTTCATGGCAGCGTTTTTCTTTTTGCAACACCTCCGTCCAATGTTGAATGAAGTCCAGTGGTAGTTTCACACTCTAAACTTTCCTTCCCGCCCTGTGTTTGTGTGTGTGTGTGTGTTTTCTCCCCCTCAGGTCTGATCCGATCACGTGTGCGTGGCGCCAACACGGCCTCGGCCTCCATCTTGACCTTCTTGGACAGCCACTGCGAGGTCAACGCCGACTGGCTGCAGCCGATGATCCAGCGAGTGAAGGAGGTAACAGAACAGAGCAGGCCCACGGGGCTCGCAGCAGCAGCCTGTCGTCATTCACACCCTCCAATTAGACCGCTGTTACATGCAGCAGCTCACTTTCTCTCTCGCGCGTCTCGCTCACATATTTTAGAGGTGGAACATTTGCTTTTTTTGCCCCTGCGATTTAACGCTACAGGGGGAATTTGCTCCTTTTCAGGGCCCGTTTTATTGGCCGTGATGTAATACGTTGGCATCGTATATTGTTAAGTAAACACTCAATTTGTTCAGCTGAAGATTTTAGTCATTGTAGACCAGATGTCACACTCTTGCTTTGCCACCGCTGGAAACAGTGCGGTGCCGTTTTCCACTTGATTCTGGAGCGTTTTACCAGATTAGGTGGTCTGTGTAGTGTTGTGTGTACAGTGACAGCATTAGCTCTGGCTCCAGGCTGCATGCTGCATGGGCTCTTTCTCATGATTTTTTTTTTTCAATGCGGTGGGAAGACTCTCCTCATTCACCACCGCATCCTACAAATTAAATTATGCAGCCCCACCGGGGGACACTCACACACACATGAATGTTTCGCAACTCAGAATGAAAATGTGCACAGGATAAAATGCTAAAAAAAACAACAAAAAAAAACAGCTACTTGCAATCATCAGGGGGATTTCGCCTCTGTCATTTTTAATTTATTTGGTATTTTCAAGGGTTTTCTGGCTGTCAGTCCTCATTGCCTCCCTCTAAAAGTCTGCTTTTCTGTTTCACTTTAACATAGTCGCACAAGTGAAGCGCACGCAGAATGCAAATGCATGCATCCACAGATTATATATAAGAGGCTGCAGAGGCGACTGCTTTGCACTAACTGAGACTCTATGAGGCTCTGGCGTGTTGATAAAGAGAGATGTAGCCGTGGAGAGAGGCCTGAATCACTCACTAATGACTGATCGAGTGTTGCTGGCTCTCTCCTCCCTCCCCTGACGTTACAAACCTGCACAGCACAGCTGCTCCCCCCCAAACTCTGCTGCCATCCCCCCATCACCACCGGCCAACACTCACTCCCACTGACTCTGCGTCAGGAAACTGTTTCATCTCGTATTTCTCTTTCTCAGTGATGGCGTCTCCTCTCTCGTGTTCATGCTCCCACTACAGTCTGACACTCAGACTGAGCGACTGCCTCCGCTCGCTGCGCCTCGTTTCTCCACAGTCCGCTTCTGCTTTTAAGGCGGCGCTGCCACTGAATCAACCGCCTCAGTTCAGTTTACAAAGACCTCAAAAGAGATGAAAAACAACTTTGTTCATAAACAACTAACTCATTTATCACTTTTTGGGGAGTTTTCTCTGCTTCTTCGTCTTCCGTTCTCTCAATCCAGCAAGAACATACTTCACACAACTCTGCCTTTTAATTAGAGAAGTTGCTCATCTTTGTGGATGATACTTTTTTTCAGTTTTTTTTGCAGAGCATTAGATGAGAAGACTGATATGTTGCTGGAGCCAGAAGCAGGTTAGCTTAGCATAGTGTTAAGACTAAAAGCAGAGGGAAACAGCCAGCCTGTCTCTCCTTTATAATCATAATCACATATGCATCATCATGTCAGTCAAGTCTTTTAACCAAAGCCTAAAGACTGAGGTTAAAGTGGCTGATTATTTTTGGTGAAAACCTAGTTTGTGGTTGGATTAAATGTAGAGTGGCTGCTGCTATGGTGGATTTCTGCTCCCTTCAGATACAGCTCCCACTTCTTCCAGCCTTTATATTAAACAACATTAACAGTCAACAATACAGTAGTTCCCAACCTGTGGGTCTCAGCCCCCTGGTGGGGTGTGAGGATATCGCAAGTCAGCTATAAAACATCACAATTTTAGTCCAAAAAAGATACTAATACAACAAATAACACAAAAATCTTGATCTCTGTTTTATTCTAGGATGATGTGGGCCACTAACATGTTTTAGGTTTTCAGCATAGTGAATAGTGTATGAGGCAAGAACGGGGTCAACATTTGCCACTACAAATAGTTTGATAACCGCTGGTCTAATGAACGTAGCTTCATGTCGTTGCATTGCTTAATCTTTCAATCTAACTCTGACAAGAACAAGAAAACATGCGACTCAAGATGTTGAACTGTTCCTTTAAAAGTAGAAGAACGAACTTACAGTGTAGAAAGTGCTCAGTCACCTTGCTGAAGGACAAGCAAGGCGAGGACTCTGCAGCTTGTTCGCAAACAAGAATCCAGACAACTCATTCAGAAACACTGCATGCAACAAAACTCATATTCAGAAATCTGAATGTTTTATTCAGAAGAAGACTCTACACGCTGCGAGTGAGTGTGAGTGCGTGCACATTGTCTTTTTTCCGTGCGCTCGCCCTCCTCGGCTCTGGGCTGCTCTCTCTGAATCATCCGGCTTGCATTACAGCCTCTGCCTGTGTCTGGCGGCAGAGCTCGGTGTTAACGCTGCTGCACCTGGCTTCACATTCATTAATCCGACGCTGATGAGGGGTCGCCGTCCAGTATGTTCTTAAATCAACATAATGAGGCTTTCTATTAGAAGAGCAGCCTAAAAAGAGGTGAAGTTAATGAGTAATTAAGCAGGAATAATGAGACGTCGGTCTGCTCACACATGTTGGGGGATTAGAGCTGAATCGGTTATTATGGGGAAGGTGCGTCCCATAATACCCAATTTCTCCTGCATGGTCATTGTCTGACTAGGTTGAGGTGATATTTAATACTTTTAGCACCTTAGGGAGAAACTGCTGGGAGAAAGTGCTGGAGGTAATCTGCAGCAACACTTATTGTACACGCTCCTCATGTAAAGAGGAGATAGAAATGAGCAACATCAACCTAATTCACACGAAAAGAAGAGTGTTCCCCGGTTCGAATCCCCAGTCGGGCAGACCTTTCCTGCATGTCATTCCCCCTCTCTCTGCCTCCCCCTTTCCTGTCTATCTCACCGTGCTATCAAATAAAGGCAAAAAAGCCAAAAAATATACTATAAAAAAAAAGAAGAAGAAGAGTGTAGACTTTTAGAAAAACATGTGCTTTTTCTCCTTTCTGCTCCTCTTAAAGGGATAGTTAACCCAAAATTCAAATTTCACTCATCTACAGTACTCAACCTCATGTCGACTAAGGGCTGGGAGAATTTTCCTCTGTCCTCCGTGCCTTCTCTGAGTTACGGGGGGCTCCGCGCAGCCGTATTTGTCCATATAATGGTTGTGAATGGTGCTCACTTTTCTTCGTCCAAAAAGACACACCAAAAAACATCCAAATACCTCCATACTGCTCGTCCGTAATGTCCCTCTTGTATTGAAGCCCCGACATGAGAAATTGTTCCAAAGAAAATTAAATAAGTCAAAATTTTAGCTTGTTTGTAGCGGAAGCTCCCAGTGTTTCAATTTCTCATGTTGGGGCTTCAATACAAGAGGAACATTACAGACGAGCACTATGGAGGTATTTGGATGTAAAGGCACGGAGGACTCTGAAACTTCTCCCAGCCCTTAGTCGACATGAGGGTGAGTAGATGATGAGTGAAATGTGAATTTTGGGTGAACTATCCCTTTAATACTTTCAGCACCTTAGGGAGAAACTGCAAAGTGCTGGAGGTAATCTGCAGCAACACTTACTTACACACTCCTAATGTGAAGAGGAGCTAGAAATGAGCAACATCAACCTAATTCACACGAAAAGAAGAGTGTAGATTTTTAGAAAAACATGTGCTTTTTCTCCTTTCTGCTCCTCTTAATCATCTTGAAACCCAATCACCCTCTCATGTTTATCCTGGGACGTGGCTCCAGGGTGGGAACCATTTGTCTAATAGACCAAAAAACAATTAGCATTTCAGATCAGAACATTTCTCAGAAGCTGCCACGGCTCTTGGAGCAGAAAGTCTCACTGATTATGTGAAAACGAGTGAGTGCCAAAATGTTTTGTACTGTAGGCTGATGTTAGCATGAGATCAAACACAAAAACAAAAGAGAGAGAGAGGAATTTAAATATCGCTAGTATCCGTGAACTTATCTTGTTGGCTGTTTATTTTAATTACAGCGAGACAGGCCTGTCGCCAGGGGTGGAGGAAACACATTGGATGTGAGAAATAATATTTTAAAAGTGAAGTTATAAAGTTGTATTGTAATAGTACAATTAGTAGACTGTATCAAAAGTAAAAGTATTGAATTATGTAGAGAAACAAGAATTTAAACCAAGGGGTCTGTGGGCGGAAAGAAGTTTAGATTAGTTTTTTGTTTGTGCAGTTTTTCTGGGAGTGGTGACTTCCACACAGTCTGTAATATAGCGGTGGTGGGGCAGGGACAAGAAAAAGGAAAATGAAATAAAAACATCATGATTCCCACTGTGAAAGTACATTATTGAATGCCCCGTGAGGGACGACCTGTGAGGCCAGAGCTGGATCAGCAGGAGGCCGTGGATTCAAATTATTTTTGCCCGAGGATACAACATAACAAAATCTGACAAAAGCAAAGTGACAGCATCCAAAAAGTGTCTGGATAGTCTGCATTAAGCTACAGAAAATCAAAATACGGAAGCTTACTGTAGTAGAAATACTGCAGAACCGTAGCCTAAATTAGCCCGATCTCGTAGATTTGTCGCATTTTGTCTCAATTGATTCGATTTCTCCCTTAATCACTTCAAATAATAAATGTTGGGATTAAACTTTATCCACAGAAAAGGCATCGGCCGCCTCATTTCTTTTCTTACACACAGAAAAAAATCCTGCATCTTCTCCACAGAGTGTGGGCAGCAGAGGTCTGGCTCTTGATCTTTGACCCCCAGCTGGACAGTGTGTCCTCTGTTGGTCCGTTACTCAGACACAGATGTGACATTACTGTGTGATGAAGCAAAGGAACAGAGACCCCCCCCCCCCCCCAACATGTCACATGTCGTGTGTGGAAATTATGAAACCAGGGTCAGTGAAACTCATGTTGAATTACAAAAGAAGCCTTTTTTTTATTCTCTTCTACAGTTAATGACTTCGATTTTGTTCCATTTCATGTAAATCAGTGTCTGTTCCTGAGCCTATATGTTGAATTTTGCAGCAGGAAATGAATCCTAAATTCTTTTATCATGAAAAGTGGATGCATTTAAGAGACTAAATCACAGCACTCTCACTCTGTAATAAATTCACAGTCAATAAAGAACAAAAGAGAGATGGAGAGATCATCAATGACATCCATTTGGGAAGTGCAGCCTCCTCATGCATTACGGAAATCACAGAGGCTCATTAAAAGCCCAATAAATGTCTATTGCTTAAAGCTGTTGAGAGCATCACTTTCCAAATTGCTCTCTCTCTCTCTCTCTGGCAGAGTGGCATCTCACACTCTTCCCCCGCATTTTTTGGTGCAATGAGCACAAAGTTCAGGGTGGGTTCAGTTTCTGAGCAGAAGAGAGGGACGGCACTAATTGGAAACCGTGTCCCCAATGTTAAGCTGTCCCACTACTACACAAACACGCACACAGATGATGCCTCATGGGCAAACAGCGGTGTTGGCACAGACGGGCTTTCACAGACAGACAGATGCAGGCAACGCACACACACACACACACACACACACACACACACACACACACACACACACACACACACACACACACACACACACAGCGTCTATCAACCATCAGCAGCTCTCTCCCCTGCTGTGTTTACTCTCAGGTTTGTGTTACTTGTGCAGCAGGAGGTTCAGAGTTCGTTTCTCGTGAGTTTATCTCCACTATATGAACTGTGGAGAGAGCCAGGAAGTTGTGCACAGTCACATTATAATACTACTGTATATCCTTTATGTTGTTCTGATTTTCCTCAGCCTTACACATGAAACATTCACAAACATTCACAGAAACAAATTTTTTTTCCCGTTAACAATCGATCGTCATCTTATCAAAACCATACGATCCAAACAGGCAGTTAATCATCGAGCCTGTGTTGCGTCACATCGTCCACTGGGAGACTGAGCGACCACACAAAGTGGTGGTGCAATATTTAATATTCATCAATTTGCACTCCAGACTCACAAAAAAGAGATCTTGATTAATCTGTTGAACTTAACCATGTTGAGAAAGACTCAAGTCTGATTACAACACTGTTCGATAAAATGTTCTGGCATTAGCGCGTTGTATCTTTTCTCATCTTTTAACGTGAAATTCTTAACGTAAAATTTCTAAATGCAAAGTGTTATGTCAAGTAAAGTCAGGAAAAGAAGCAGATTACACACAAAATTGTTGTTAATATGATTTTCTGCACATGAACATACTAGATTAACTATGCACCAACAGTTGATTCCATGACTGCTTTAACATGTCGTGAAATGAAATTGATGAAAAATCTGGACTGCACCATAGAATAGATATTATTTTTATTTTTTTATTATTTTATTGTTTATTTGACGAGGACAATGCACATTAATGAACAATTAGTGACGCGCACATCACGTCATGTAAATATGCCAGGTTTAGTCAGATAATAATAGGAAGCTACCTGCGTAAGTATAAGAAAAAACATACAGTAGTATTAGCAGCAGTTACAACAATAAGAAAACAGATAGCAACCTGCATACATATAAAATAGGACAGAGTACTAGCAGCAGTTATAGCAATAGAAAATAAATGTGATATTTGCATTCATTTAGATTTTAGGAGATAGTTACCATGACCGCTGCTGCAGAAAGATTTGATGTAAAGCAGCGATACTTGTTCATGCTGACTCTTAAAAAACAAAAGTAATGCTGAGCTCTCAAACCTCTTTCGCTTCTCTGTGAAGTTTTAATGCAACATCAAATTGCAGGGGGGATAAAAGCCGAGGCTGACGAAGCTTTTGATCCGACGTGGTAAAATAAAGGTAAATAGAGAGATGGTTGTGGTTGGTACGGTGACGATTTTCATACTGACATCTTCACAGCAAAATACAATATAATTATCTACATCGACATCTGTCAAAACACTGACTGAGATAATAACACTGTTGGCACTGGATGAAAAGTCAGAGGACTGTGAAATCTGTTGATATTCATCCTCCAAACACTGTGAATGAAAATAAATGTCATGTCAGTCCATCCAGTACCTGCTGAAATTATTTTTCAGATCAGATCAAAGCGGTGAACCGACCCACTTTCTCATGTCCTAATACTAAAACTATTATAAAACACACTGACTTTCACAACTTTTATTGCTTCCATCCGTGCAGAGGGAGCATGTACTGTATATACTTGTAGGAGTATTAGATGTTTAAAGGGATAGTTCACCCAAAATTCAAATTTCACTCATTATCTACTGACCCTCATGTTGACTAAGGGCTGGGAGAAGTTTCAGAGTCCTCTGTGGCTTCTCTGAGTTACAGTGGGGCTCCGTGCAGCACTGCATGTCCATATAATGGTTGTGAATGGATACCACTTTTCTTCGTCCAAAAAGGCGGAAGCTCCCAGTGTTGCTCTGCCGGAATCTCGCACGATTTGCGGAGCCGTGAACTGGGTGTCAATGCAAATCGCGCAAGATTTGGTCGGACCAGGAAGAGCAGTGCTGGGAGCTTCTGCTACAAACAAGCTTAAAACATAGACTTATTTAATTTTTTTCAGAACAATTTCTCATGTCAGGGCTTCAATACAAGAGGGACATTACATACGAGCACTATGGAGGTATTTGGATGTTTTTTTGGACGAAGAAAAGTAAGCTCCGTTTGCAACCGTCATATGGACATGCAGTGCTGCACGGAGCCCCGCTGTAACTCAGAGAAGGCACGGAGGACTCTGAAACTTCTCCCAGCCCTTAGTCGACATGAGGGTGAGTAGATAATGAGTGAAATTTGAATTTTGGGTGAACTATCCCTTTAAAGCGGTGAACTGACCAACCGGCATCACCGTCCCTGGAGCTATGCCAGTGTTGTGCATTTCATGATTACCTTACCCACTTTCTCATGTCCTAATACTAAAACTATTATAAAACACACTGACTTTCACAACTTTTATTGCTTCCATCCATGCAGGAGCACGTACTGTAAATACTTATAGGAGTTTGAGTATGAGGTGTTTAATCACGTCTTGCGAAGTGTCTGAATGGTAATGTGTCTTCTCCTCCCATGCAGGACCATACGCGTGTGGTCAGCCCCATCATTGACGTCATCAGCCTGGACAACTTCGCCTACTTGGCTGCCTCCGCCGACTTGAGAGGAGGTCAGGACGCGCAACACAAATCATCACGCAGAGAAACACTTATAATAACACACAGCTGTGTTCGGGGAAAGCCCCTGTTTCACATTCACAAGCCCTCGTTGTGTGACATCACAACGCTTTGCCAGATCAAGCTCTGAAACTTTTGGAAAATGGATTCAAGTCAGTCAGGGTGTAAAGTTTAAGTGGAAATAGAAAGTTTTCCTTCAAGTGTAAAGCAGATTTTACTGTGAGGACTAGTAGTTATGATCGGTATGAGCGATGGAGCCGAAGCCAGGATGAGCAGGATACTCCTCGTTGTCTTCTTGGCGGCGTCAGATGAACTGATGTCTGGACAGAAGTGGTTGTAAATTTAACTGCTGGATTTGACATGCCGTCTCACTTGTGCTGTCTTTTTTATTCCTTGGTCTTTCAGGATTTGACTGGAGCCTTCACTTCAAATGGGAGCAGATTCCCATCGAGCAGAAAATGGCGAGAAGTGACCCCACGCAGCCAATCAGGTAGCTGCGTCCACAACACTCATTATCATTCCTCTTCCTCCTCTTTCACGGAGCCGTAGTGTTGATTTACCAAATTGGAAGAATCATTAATAACATATATTTTATTAGGAGAAACGTACACAAAGAAGTCAGCACACACATCTAAATCCAACAAGGCCCAAAAACACAAAGAACAAAAAATGAATTAAACGGTTCACACACTGCAGGGCTCTGAGTGTGTCATGCTCTTAAAGGAATAGTTCACCAAAAAATGAAATGCAGTCATTATTGACTCACCCTCATGCTGATGAATACTCCGGAGTAGTTTTTTATTCCTCAAAGTGCATCTGGAGACCCGGGAGGCCGGTTCGTAGTCCAACGAAAATAGCACCCGACACAAAAACATCCATAAACTACACAAAAACCTTGTAATATTCCTCCTTACTGCTCGTCCACTGCAATCCAAGTGTCCTGAAGAGATATAGTCCAGAGTTTACTGGAAACAACGTAATTTAGGACATTTTTACAGCCTAAACAGTCCTGTATTTCGAGTAAACTCTGGACTATATCCCTTCACGACACTTGGATTGCAGTAGACGAGCAGTGTGGAGGAATATTATAAGGTTTTTGTGTAGTTTTATGGACTTCTTTGTGTCGGGTGCTATTGACTCTCATATAAGGATTACGTTGGACTACGAACCCCCCCTACTGGGTCTCCAGATGCACTTTGAGGAATAAAAAACTACTCTGGAGTATTCATCAGCATGAGGGTGAGTCACTAATGGCTGAATGTCATTTTTTGGTGAACTAGTCCTTTAATGTGATCATGTGATGTCATGATACATTATAGACAAGATAAAACAAAACACCATACTTGACATATTTTTTATTCATCTTTATTTCTTGCAGTGTGGTGTAGTTTAGGATTTAATTTGTAATACGTTGGATCATTTCTGACAGGAGTATGATTTTTCTTTTTGTTTCTTGTCTCGTAATGTATCATGACATCATGTGACCACATCACGTGGGTATTTAAGGCGTCTTGTAAGTCTGATGACGAACATGACGCTGGAAACGTCATTTTATTAATAAATTCTATTGAGCATTGGAGCCGTGCGGCGTGCGAACCATTTAATTATTTTATTGTTTATATACTTTATTAGGAAATATTATGTATTTACTAATGTACTGGAAAAATGACTGATCCTAGAAGACAGAAAGGTCATATGATCAGCAGCTGGGTCTGTGTTATTACAACCCCTCATCGGCCATCTCTCTGTCCGCTGCGTCTGTTTCCTGTGGAACAAATAAATAAATGGCAGCGGTCGAGGAATCCAAACTCCGTGACTTATTTTGACTTGTCGTTTTCCGATGGAAATAAATCACACATTGAAGTGTGTCGAGTTCATCTGCAGAGTTAGAAAGCTTATCGTCGTCTTCAGGCTTGTAAAAAAAACTCACCCTCCCCTCCTCTCTGCAGGACTCCCGTCATCGCCGGCGGGATCTTCGTCATGGACAAGAGCTGGTTCAACCACCTGGGCCAGTACGACACCCACATGGACATCTGGGGAGGGGAGAACTTCGGTGAGTTCGCACTCACTCATGATGATGAACTATCACTCGAATCAGAATAATGTGACTTTTTAGTAATTCATCATCCTCCACAGACGTCCTACACTCTGAGTCTTTAAATAAGTACAATTGATTTCAGAATTTATCCTCTGGCATTTTCTAAAAAAGCTTTAGATTAAAGTCACTTATTTAAAGGGATAGTTCAACATTTTGGCAAATTGGCCCATTGCCATAATCCCTATGGTCATAGCAGTAGGTTCGTTACCTTTAATTGTCGGTGCAAGCTATTTTTAGAACGGCGGAGCAGAGCCGTGAGCTGCTCAGAACTATGCTACGGAGGCTAATGGGATTTCTTGATTTCCCTCATCAAACTCATCAAATACACAATCCAAAAACGCTCTGGTGGACAAGTTGTGACCTGCACATTCACCACACTATGAGATAACAACAGAACGTTATGAGACAGAGTTGTTTTAGAGGTAAATACATGCAAAACCACTGATGCACGTTGCCTTCAGGGACAGTTTTTCAGCAAGCAGTCTTTGTATTTACCTCGAAAAAAACAACAACGTCTCGAAACGTTCTGTTATTATCTCATAGCGTGGTGAATGTGCAGGTCACAACTTGTCCACCAGAGCGTTTTGGAGTTGTTGGATTGTGTATTTGATGAGCTTGATGAGGGAAACCAAGAAATCCCATTAGCCTCCGTAGCGTAGCTCTGAGCAGCTCACGGCTCCGCTCCGCCGTTCTAAAAATAGCTTGCACCGACAATTAAAGGTAACGAACCTACTGCTATGGCTATAGGGATTATGGCAATGGGCCAATTTGCCAAAATGTTGAGCTATCCCTTTAAATAAGTGACTAGAAGATCACACAAGTTATCTCTAAACGTAAATAACATCCATAAGGGAGAATGGATTTGACCTGGATTCACCTCCATTACTGTGCACAATGAGGAGAATAATGTTCTGTCCCATTTAGTGTAAACTAATAAAGAGTCTCTTGTGTTTACAAGAACACTGAATCATTTATTTCCCGAAAATTATGTTTATTCAGGGGTGAAGAAGTGTGTGTTTATTTGTCACAGTGACCACTTTGTTTGTTTGAGAAACACAACTGTTTCTGTTGACTGAAAAGGTCATGAAGTTAAACACATGAGTGATAATGAAATGTTCAGAGTTAAGTATCAGGAGAGGGAATTTTAACTTCATACTTCAGATTAAATCATCCATTTTGCATTTATATAGATCTGTCTTTCAGGTGTCTCTGTAGTAACAGTGTATATTTGCACTACAACTTTTACTTTAACTGTTTGTCATAATGATGGTGCTTCACTTTACTGTGTCTTAACTCCCTGTATTTAGTCGTGTTGCGTCCTGTCTGACTGCAGAAGCTTTTAGATGCTGCACAGGTCCGTCCTGCAGTATCATGGGTCTGAGCTACAAAATGCCAAACGTGTCCTTGGAATTTGCAAGAAGGCAGCAGCAGCAGAGCATTAACTCCTCAGCCACAGCAGATTTCATATCGATTTACAGATTACAGTGATGTGCTGCATGAAAAAAAAATGTAGCAGGTGAACATGACCAGGCTGAAACTGGGACAGTGCAGGGTAAAGAGTGTAATTTAGAGACAGACAGACAGACACCACCTTTAGATAACTACATGTCTTGTCTTCATCCTCCGTGTCTTCCCTCCCTCCTTCCTTCCTGCAGAGCTTTCTTTCCGGGTGTGGATGTGCGGAGGAAGCCTGGAGATTCTTCCCTGCAGCCGCGTGGGGCACGTGTTCAGGAAACGACACCCGTACGACTTCCCAGAAGGCAACGCTCTCACCTACATCAAGTGAGTGGGTCGACATGGACACACTGCACAATAAAACAGAACAAAAATCCCAGCTGCAGAGATGGTTGATGATCTTTTTAGTCTTTAGCCTTAAAGGGATAGCTCAACATTTTGGCAAATTGGCACATTGCCATAATCCCTATAGTCATGGCAGTAGGTTCGTTACCTTTAATTGTTGGTGCAAGATATTTTTAGAACGGTGGAGCAGAGCTGTGAGCTGCTCAGAGCTACGCTACGGAGGCTCATGGGATTTCTTGCTTTCCCTCATCAAACTCATCAAATGCACAATCCAACAACGAGACAGAGTTGTTTTAGAGGTAAATTCATGCAAAACCGCTGATGCACGTTCCCATTGGGGACAGTGTCTGCATTTACCTCTAAAACAACTCTGTCTGGTATCGTTCTGTTATTATCTCATAGCGTGGTGAATGTGCAGGTCACAACTTGTCCACCAGAGCGTTTTGGAGTTGTTGGATTGTGTGTTTGTATTGTGTATTCCCATTAGCCTCCATAGCGTAGCTCTGAGCAGCTCACAGCTCTGCTCCGCTGTTCTAAAAATAGCTTGCACCGACAAATAAAGGTAACGAACCTACTGCTAAAACTAGGGATTATGGCAATGGGCCAATTTGCCAAAATGTTGAACTATCCCTTTAAATATGAGCCACACAGCTCAGCTCAGAGTGAAGCGAAGTGCTTGAGCAGGAACATTTCACGCTTTTCACACATTTGGACCAGGGAGCGACAGTTTGAAAAGTCATGTAATGTAAAAACGGTGAACCGCTCACACCTAAAAATCCTCTCGCTCATGATTAGAGGTTTTGAAGATGTCGACGAAGATCTGATCGGCAGAACAGGAGTCGACCGGGAAATATATATTATATGCAGTTAAATCAGCTCAAGATTAGCAGAGATATTACACGTTATTTTTCTGTTTCTTCCATGAGATCATTGTATCTCATCCTCTTAACGATGTATTATGAATGAATGATTGAATGAATATTTTATTTTTGTGTCGTGTCACCATTGTGGCCCATCCCATACGGGATTACAAGACACATTTACTAAGAACATCAGAAACTAGACAATCCTCCCTGTTGGCATTACCCGCCACACAAATGTACATACGACAAATACATAAAATACTTAAGACTACTAACAAGATTCATCTGTATATACAATAGCTCTTCTTCTCATTGCCCTGGCCTTTTCGAGATATGAAGAAAATGCAAATATATCAAACTGAAAAAGACGCTTCAGCTTCTCCACGTCATCCAGACTCCTAAGCAGTGAACTACCAAGCATCCATTAGTAAATGAAATCTGTGCTAAGTATTACAGACATACATATGTTTGTTTGTTTTTTAGTTTAGCAACAAACAAAAAAAAGTGAGTTTATAGAGTGTTTTCAATAGAGAAAAGATTCAACAGACGAATCAAAACTGAGCTGGGAGCCACTTTATTCTGTCCTGAACACACATTTACCAGCTGTACACACACATATGGATCTAGTTTAGTTTAAAAATCTTGTATTTCTCACAGTCCTAAATCCAAACCATCCAAATCTTTTCACTTGGAAACACACTTCAAATTCCTCATGGAAGTGTTTGGGGTTTTTTTTTCTGTTTGTTTGTTTATTGGTTTCTGTGGCGTCTGAGGTTCTGCTGCTGTGTGCGACAGTCAGACAACCAACCATTAGATGTGGCTGCAGGAATGCCCACAGCACTGTCATTACTGTGTCTGAGCAGCAGGTGTTGTGTTGTGTCTGTGTCGCTGCAGGAACACCCGGCGGGCAGCGGAGGTGTGGATGGACGAGTATAAACAGTATTACTACTCGGCCAGGCCGTCGGCCCAGGGCAAGGCCTTCGGGAGGTTTGTGTTTTGTTTTGTCATCATCATCTTCTTCTTCCTCTCCTCCTCTCTCAGTGTGTTTCAGAAGCAGCAGCTCACTAATTGTTCGGGACATTTGCATAAAGCCATTGCTGTGTTTGTGGATTACAACCAAAAGCCCTGATTAGCAGAAATGAGTTGTTTCTGGTTTAACACTGTTGTTGGTAAAAAATCCCCGTTAGCTGAGTTTTCTTCACCAAGCTGCTTAGGTTTTAGTTTTCTGTTTGGTAGATCTAGCTCTAACTCCCTCGCTGTGACTCATGCTCTGTCTTCTCTGTCCTCCCGTCCATCCTGTTTTGATCCTTTTTTCCCCCCTATATCTCTATTTTATCCCCCGTTTATCCCAACATCATATTGATGTTATGTTTGTGCAGCATCGCCGACCGGTTGACCCTGCGGCGGAAGCTGAACTGCAAACCTTTCCGCTGGTACATGGAGAACGTCTATCCTGAGCTGAGGTACAACACAAACACTCACTATTGAATCACTTTAATGACATTTAACCTTCGTCTTGTGTTAGCTGTCTGCTACCATCTATGGTGTTTGGGTCAGTTTTGAGCTGTAAAATACACTAAAAACATTTTTTTTTTTCATCCAATTTGTTTTTCATCTCTTGGTTACATTGTTCTTTATCCATGAAAAGGTTGGTTTTGCACTTAAGATTTCAGTTTTAACTTGTTCTTATCGTTATAACCGGGTCAAAATTGACCCTAACACCACAAATGTCAACCAGAGCATTTTAGAATTTGGTGGGAAAAAAAAAAAATTGTTTTATTTTGTTCAAATAGAGGTTCCTGACAAAGTCAAAAAGCCTTGATGCTATAAACAAATTTATGTGGTACTTATGCATTTAAAACCTGAAAACGGGTCACTGGTAACCCGAACATAAGAGAAAGGTTAAAGGTTTCCTTCAAATAAGCGGCTGAATATCTGACATTTAACTGACATTTAACGTTTTTTACAAGTCTTATACTGAACCGTGACTGGTTTAAAAATCCTGTTTGTATATTCAGGTGTTAAACTGAGATTAAAGGTGAACACAGGGCAACTTCAGCAGATCAATGTGAAAACGTCCTTCTGAAAACAGGTCAAACATGCATGAGAGAGAGAAAGAGAGCACGAGGCTAAAACGCTTTTTAAACAAAGGGGGATTGAAACATGTTTGCAAGTTGCAGGTTGACCTTTGTGCATGACTTCTTTTCTGACCTGTGGCCCTGATGAAAATCTGAATATTCATGTTGTGTTTGTGTTTATTATGGAGCACCAAAGAGAAGCAAGGTTATCCTACCACTTCAACACCACTTAAAAACCAACAAAACAGAAATAAGTTTGTTTTGATTGATTATTGGAGGAGGCCAAGGGCCAGAAATGAGGCAGAACGACTTTTTAACCATCATTTCATTTCATTTCAAAAGGAAGAAACCCACATTGACAAATGCACTAGGGATTTTTCTTTTCTTTTTTTTGCGCAAAAAATAATCTTGAATCCCCTCAGGCTGCCTTGACCTTCAAGTTCAGAGCTAATAATCTAAATATACAGCAGCGACTGTATCTGATTTGGATGGGAATCATCGGGGAGGGGGGTTATCAGAGTGTGTCCCACCAGCCTGTTTCTCAAGAAAAGCCTCCACCTCTTCTCCATCTGGTTGTATCCGTGGCCCTTCTCCAAATAACTGTGGTATCTCAAACTGTAACCATCTATCTTTATAAGCAGATGTTGTAATGAGGCGGATTAGTCGTCGTCGGTGTGATTCAGCTATTCAGCGAAGGGGCAAAGAAGAGTCAAGTCGGTTCAGCCCAATCTGTTGTAATAAGACCTTTCTCTGACCTGGCTCCTCTCTGTAAATGTTTCCCTCAGGGTCCCTGAGCAGGAGGCGGTGTCCAGTGTGCTCAAACAAGGAGGTTTGTGTCTGGAGACCCGTGGGACCGACATCCTCGGCCTGGCAGAGTGCAGGGTCATCGGAGCCAACAGGCCACAATCACAGGTCAGTTTCCTCTGGAGACCGAGGGTTCATTCACTTACAGGATGGGTTATTGCTGTGAAATACAAGTAAATGTGCAGGAATATGACCCGATCACGCAGATGTGGAGGGTTATTAACATTTAATGCACTGATATGAGGATATAAAAAGCCCCAGAGACAACGTCAAGCGTAAGCAATTACATTGATCCTTGGATGTGTAGAAACTGAGATCACTATGTTGCTTATGTAATGTGTTTCTTTGTCTTTTCTTTTTTATTTAATAACATAAACGACTCAGATAAGTGATGCATTTGTTTTGTTTTGCTTTTCTTTGGAAGAATATTACTTTTTTATCAACTTGTTAATCAAAGTCCAAGTCAACTTTATTGTCAATTCTACAATATACAGGGCAAACAGACGATCTAAACTGCATTTCTCTCAGACCCTCAGTGCAAACAATAAACATTTAAAATGATCTAAAAATCTAAAATACAAATCTAGAATATATATATAAATAGGAGCATATAAAACTAAACTAGGAAGAAAAAGAAAATATACATTAAAAAAGTAGAAGGCACAATAGTAGCAATACAAGTGCAAACTAGTAACAGTGGTGCAAGTTTTTGATTTGATTTTTTTTTCTTTTCTTCTTCCCCTTTTCCTTCCTTCTTCCCTTCCCTTTCTTTATCTTCCCTTTCCTTCTCTCTTCCCCTTAAAGAGACCCAGAGGAGTTTGCTTTTGGTTATAAAAGAGTCTTGTATTAATGTGGATGAATCTACGTTACCCACACTTGTTAACGGGTCCATTTTCGATAAATAATATCGTTTTGTCATTATAGTTATTTTGATATTATTTAGCAGCAGCTTTTCAGTTTCCTGGACGCTGGTTGGCATCGTTTATGGTCTTTGAACCTCCGACCTTCGTTCTTGATTAATGAAAACATTCTTGGCAAATGCTTCTGTCTGTCTTGCGCCGATCCAAGAATTTCACCGTGGGAAATGTAGTGTGAAAACACTTTGCTTTCCGAAACTCCTTGTAGTCACTTTCACCACTGAATAATAATATCAAAATAACATAAAGACAAAATATAAAGACAAAACAATATATTTATCGAAAATGGACCCATTAACAAGTGTTGGTAACATAGATTCATCCACATTAATATGAGACTCTTTTATAACCAAAAGCAAACTCCTCAGGGTCTCTTTAAAAAAAAAAATTAAAAAACAGTCTGTTACCAAGATGAAAAAAATACCTTCTGAACTGATACCCATGTGTTAAATAATCTTCAGAGGAGGAACAATGTGCCAAAACCTCACTATATTCCTCCTTGTGATGCATAGTACAGTATAAACTCAGCTGTATGTCACACTTATCATCCGTCACTTCCAACCTGTGGTTCAGATTAAGGCCTGAAAGTGATATGAGAAATTCAAAAGTTCATCACTGACAAGCAAATGTGGCTGAGGAGAAAACTTGGACCAGTTCCTCTGTTTCCAGGAAGCAAATCCAGCCTTCATCTCAAAAAAAAAAAAAAAACAGCCCCGACAGAAGTTTTGGTTTGTGATTGATAGCGCTGCAAAAATGCAACCCAGTAAGTTAAAGGTCTTAGTTTCAATGCTGACACAAACCTGTTGGATTGAAGGTTACTGAGGAAATATTTTATTTTGATTAATAGTGAGCTGAGACGGCCCTAATGCGCAAATCTAATACTTGCGCATTATAAAAGAAACCAAATGGAAAATCACATGAGCTCTGATCAGTGTCCTCTGGTGTTTTGCAGAGATGGGAGCTGATAGAGCCGCTGATCCGACAGCAGGACCTCTGCTTGGCCATTTCTGCCTTCACAACAGGGTCAAAGGTCAAGATGGAGCCCTGCAACACAAAAGAGCCCAGACAGGTGAGGAGACAAGAACAACTATGTTTAATTAAAAGGATAGTTCAACATTTTTGGCAAATTCTCCTATCACCATAATCCCTATAGTCATAGCAGCAGGTTCATTACCTTTAATTATCGGTGCATGTTGTTTTGAGATCGGCGGGGCAGAGACGTGAGCTGCTCAGTGAACACAATGGAGGTGAACGGTACAGGTCCCCTGTCCCTCATCAAACTCATCAAATACACAATCCAACAACTCCAAAACGCTCTGGTGGACAAGTTGTGACCTGCACATTCACCACGCTATGAAATAATCATGTAACATTACGAGACTGAGTTGTTTTAGAGGCAAATGCAGCCGGTTCAGAGTATTTGCTTCATGTGTTGTAATGTTACATACATTATTATTTCATAGCGTGGTGAATGTGCAGGTCACAACTTGTCCACCAGACCGTTTTGGAGTTGTTGGATTGTGTATTTGATGAGTTTGATGAGGGAAAGGCGAAAGTACCGTTCACCTCCATTGTGTTCACTGAGCAGCTCACGTCTCTGCCCCGCTGATCTCAAAACAACATGCACCGATAATTAAAGGTAATGAACCTGCTGCTATGACTATACGGATTATGGTGATAGGAGAATTTGCCAAAATGTTGAACTATCCCTTCAAGGACCAACAAGGATGGGAAAAAAAACACACAAGCAAGTGTCTTTAATTCTGCGAAGTCACGAGGTAAACGAAAGGTTAAGAAAAAAGACGTCAGGCTTTAATCTTCCACGATCAGTCATGTTAACTGTGCGTCTTAGTTTTTAAGTTTTAAGTTATTATTTTGGAGTGAAACGCTCCATTCGACCTTGATGTGCCACTCACAGCGCTGCACTGAGACATGAATGATCTGGAGATAAGAGGAGGTTCCAGGACAGATGTTAAGCAGCCCGACAGCTGCTGCTGCTCACGATGATGATGATAATGATGATGCTGCTGCTGCCAGGAGGAGGCTGAGACGATCCGAGCGACCTGATTGGTGCAGCAGCTCCTGCCAAAAGATAGTTCATATCTCTCCGATGCCGCAGCCGAACAAGCGCTCCCATAACCTCGGACCCCACCCTGTTCCTCTCTCACACTCTTCCTCCCTTCTTTTTTTTTGTGCATGTTGAACACTCGCGGCCCATGTGGACCCGTGTTGGCCGCATGGTTGATTTATGACATCGAAGAGGGAGTTAATAACTTGAACCATGTGTGTGAGTGTGTGGGACTGCAGCCAGACCATCCTGTCATCTCTCTGCAGGCGCACTGCAGTCCTCTGAGAGTTCAGCGGGAGATTAACAAGCAATCACTTTTTTTTTTTTGCTGTGGGAGACATTTGGCTTCTTTGTCCTGAGTGTTTCATCCCTTTGAAAGGAAAAAGTTACATGCACTCTTTCTTCTTTCTAAATGAAAGAGCACTGAAGCGTTTAACTCTTTGACCAACAAGAGATTTGTGGTTAGTCTTTTGTTTTTTAAAGATGTAAATAAGTGTAACTCTGGTTTACTGACAGATGTTACTCATTCATCTGCACTTTTACTCATCGAATACTTTTCACTCATGACATCCATTACCAGTATAATAAGAGGGTTTTCCCTGTAGCAGTTGTGCAACATTTTCTTTTATAAGCATCATTTTTTTATTGAGTTTTTTTTTTCTCTGCATTGTTTCTTAGTATAATCCTGAAAGAATTTCATTAGTTTGGTTTTTAGTGGTGTATTTTTTTGTCCAATCCAGGTCTAAAAGCTTCTCCAGCAACAATAAACAGCGTGAAATTCTTGGAAAGTCCTGAGCGTTCACTATAATGAGCAGCTTTATTACACATATACTGTATATTGTTGTGTATAATACATCAAGCTTTAAAACCTTAAGTTATCCAACTGTTAAAAGTTCACTCTGAGATTTCATTCCCTCCCTTCGCTTTTGTTTCGCAAACACACACACGTACTGTATGTTTACAGAATGTGACACACACATATACACAGACACACACCCCACCCCCTCCTCCAGGATTTCACCCACACACTTTGATAAGCCTCCATATTGCCTCAGATATCAGCAGCACGTGGCACTCTGCTCTGAGTTCAGCTTTGACTTTTTAATCAGCCGGCTAATGAACAAACCCCCTGATATCTGGTGATTTATGGACCTCCTGTTTACGAGGGACACGCTCTCTCACTCTCTGTACTCTTGGTTCGAAAAGTAAAGTTTTCTTTGTCAAGCTCGCTCTGGAAAATTAGATTTATGGAGAACAGAAAACAAAATCTATCCAACTTGTTACCCAGTGGAAAAAACATCACGAGACAAAATATAATACGGTGCGTTAAATTAAACGACGCGTGGGAATCGGCCTCATCAGAGTGCGCTGTGATTCATTTTAGGGAAAAGGTGAAGGAGTAACTGATTGAACGATAAAACGCAGACATTAGGAAAATGTGCAGCAGCTTTTTTACAGGAGGACATGATATTAAGTAAGTTAGTAATAAACCTTGTCCTGTACTTTAAGAGACACGTGTCCATGGTCACTGGATTATGTTGTCACTCAGGTGCCAGTTTATAGATAAGACCCACTCAACAGCCCTGCAGTAAATCCTTCATGAGGTTGTAGCAGTCGTTTTTGTTGCATGTAGTTTGTTAGTGCTGTTAAATTCTTGTTGCATCACACTGAGACAAGTTTCCAATACTTTGTCCGTCTGATTTATATCAGTGAACACAATCACCTCTCTGTGCACTGCAAAACAAGTCAACATGTTGAATATTCCACCATTATGACTCATTTATTTATTTATGCAAAATAAAATGCAAATATTAGATATAATGTGATATATAAACACAAATATGCACACACAGAGTACAGCCAGGTCAACTGATCAGGCAGACTGATAATTGATAAGAAGCAGAGAAAAGGAACAGGTAGGTTTGAGGTCATTCAGAAACAATCTCAACCTTAGCAGTGAGTAGCAAGTTTGGCGTTATGTTATACAGTATGTTGTTTTTCACTATCTTCTTCAAAACTGATAAGGCCTTATATACTGTACACACACTAATATGTGAATTATTAAAGGTACAGAGAAAGAGACAGAGAGAATTGCCCATGTGAGTGATTTACAATTATAAATATTGCTTTATATTGTGTTATTATTACTCTTTTACTAATGTTTAAGTTGCATTTTATTGTTGTAGCTTGTTAAAGTGGAGCCGATTTGACCTATTTGATATATTACATTTTATATTAATTAAGGTTGTTGAGTAAAAAAGCACATAAAACTCCTTCAGAAAAGTAGTGGACTAGAAGTAATAAAGTCGTACAAAAGTGAAAAGTGACCTGAGTTGGAGCACATACAGGACGTTTTATCAGCTAAAACAAATAGTTTGCTCTGTTTTGCGGTGGCCGACCGCCACACACTGCAGCCAGCTCGTTGTTGGGTTTTTTTTTTCTTTTAAGCTTTGATTTTTCCACTGTGAGTAGAGGAGGTCAATCACTGGTCTGATTACTGTAATCCAGGTCTGACTCAGTCTATTACTCACATCTAAACATGAACCTGCTGTGCTGATTCACATCATTCATTCATGTCCGTGTGTGCAGAAGGTACGAGCACGGCGGCTGCAAAACTAAACGACAGAGATTGATTGATTTCTATCTATTATATATTTATTTATTATTTTTATTTATTTATTTATTTATTTATTTTGCATTTCTCCTCCGCTCCCACACCGCTCCTGCACCTTTGGTTCTTATCTCTCCCCTCTACTTCTAGAATAATCGCTGTTACTATTATTATTTTAATTTTCTCCCTGTTGTTGTTCTGTTTGTTTGCTTGTTTGGTTTTGTCGTTATTGCTGTTGAGTTAGTGCTGTTGAGTTATTGCTGTCACAATTGTTATTTATTTATTTTCTATTATTATTATTAATTTATTTTTTCAATCTTTTTTTTTTTTTTTTCCCCAATACTGTTATTACGACCAAAGTCACTATTATTATCCACCAAGTCTCTTTTTCATCATTATTATGATCACCATTTATAGAATATATTATAACTGACACACACTTACTGACTTACACACGCACACACACACACACACCTAATTTCACATTTTATGTCATTGTAAGTCATCAATGCATGTTCACTGTATTGTCTGTCGTGTTTTTTCCACAATAAAAAAAAATTTGATTGATTGATTTCATTTTTCCATCCCTCTCTCTCTCTTTCCTCTCTGTCTCTGTGCAGAAGTGGAAGCCGAAAGGCACGGCCCTGCAGCACATGGTGAGCGGCCTCTGTCTGGACAGCAACACCCCCACGGGCCCCCCAGTCATCACGCAGTGTCGCCCCCAGGTGGCCAGCCAGACCTGGGAGCCACAGATCATCACCTGAGCCACCGCCAACCGCTGACAGAGGGAAGAGGGAAGATGGAGAAGATGGAGAGAGAGAAAGAGGAGAGGAGCAGATTCTGGACCCGGCTTGCTGGAGGAGGACTGGGGGGGAGAGGAGAGGAGAGGAGAGGAGAGGAGAGGAGAGGAGAGGAGAGGAGAGGAGAGGAGAGGAGAGGAGAGGAGGGGGGAGGAGGGGTATCACATCTGCACACTGTCTGTCGCCTTGCTGAGGGATGAAAGGAGTGCGAACTGTACTTTTTTTTTGTAAACGTCAACTTCAAGCTCCTGCTCGTTGTCGTCGTGTCTCGGTGACGCTCTCTCATCGTCGTTTTAAAGGCCTTGCTGAGCAAAAACAAAAACATCTGAGGTTCTTCTTCTTCGTTGTACAGTGCTTCATCCTCTCGTGGATGCTGCAGTTTCTTTATCTTCTTCTACGTACAGTAATCTAATCTTAAGCTTTTCACCACCGAAAACTGTTGCACATCTCACTTTCTTTTTTTTTTCTTTTTTTCATTTTTCTGTATCTATCCTGGTCAACAGTTTTGCTTTTTACATTGAGAATAGTGTGGATTGCCTCTGAACAAACGAGTGCATACTGTACTGTAGCAAATGTGTGGAGGTGCACCTGACCTACTCTGAGTCAACGTCACTGCTTGTCTTGTGGCCTAGTCGTATAGGTTGAGGCATGTCTGATGGCTGTGAGGACCAGGGCAGCTTTATGTATAGCCAACTAAAAAATCTGAAGCTTTTTTTATTTTTATTTTTATTTTTATTGTTATTATTGCTGAATAGCAGTCTTGAAAGCACCATGCAAAGCGCTGTCAGGAACATTATTTATTGTTTTGCATGGTCTGACCCAAAGAATGTTTTTTTCTGTCTCTCTACAAAGTTTTATGTAAATATTTGAAGCGGATGATGGCTTGGTTTTTGTGTAAAGTACTCTATATGTTGTTTGAAAAATAAAATGTGGTAACAAAATGAGTGTTTTCTTTAGTCTAAAATTACCTCTAACACAACATGCAACTAGTCTCACTGATTAACCATAGTGTGAGACGTCGATTCATATTTCAACATCTACTGAATAAATTGCCACAAACAGCTTCAGTCTTCAGGGGATGAATATTAATGACGCTGGTTAATCCCTGACTTTTTTTTATTTAAGGCCACCTAAAGGTCAAACTCTCACTTATCCAAAACTTCCCCGTCATGGCAGAATAACTCCAAAGCCAATTACTGAGCGTGTCGGCCTCAGCTCTGCTGCTCTAAGATTAATACTAATAATGTTTTACCATGTTTTACACTGTGATAAGTGTACACACACACACACATTTCCATACTGGGTCTATTGACTGGATGGATCAGGTGAGGTCACCAGTCCATCACACTGCACTTTTATACATTATGTTAGTTTAAGTAATACATTTTACATTCCAAAGTTGACTTAATGTCACTTGTTCAATTGTCTCTTTGGTCTATAAAAGGCAGAAATAGACGACTATATGATAATAATGTGAACAGTGTATCATCGTATATGCCCATTATATTATCAAACAAACACCTACTGTTCTCTCAGAAGGCTTTAATGTAACTGAGTTTTTTATATATATTGTGCAATATCCAGGACCTATACTTCAGCATCCTGTTAACATCATTTGATAAGTAACACATGTGAATCCAGGTGTGACCAGCAGCACTGTGCTGTTGTAATAGAGGGTCAGTCCCGTCCAAGGGTCACAAGATAAATCTGGTGGTGGGTCATGAGATTGTTGATGGGAAAGTAAAGTACAAATACCTAAAAACTGTATAAAAAATATAGACAACTATAGATGATAATAATGTCAACTCTGTGACCAGTTTATTAGGTACACCCATCTAAATCTAAAACAGTCTAATGCAACAACATACAGTCTAAAATAAACCCCACACTGTTGCTGTGATTTAGTTTGTGGTGCTGTTCAATTTTACTGTTAAACCACAAACATCCTCATAATATTCAGTCTAACCACATTTATAAAAACACAGTAGAGACAAAAGTATTAGAAACGCCACTAGGCATAATTTTATGTAATTCAACAGCCCCATAAACTACCGCCTCCACAACAACCATGAATCTGATATATTAGTTGATGTGGGACAACCATTACCAATTAAAGGTCGTCAAAATGTTGATATATTATCTTTAAGTTTAATGAATAAATAAACAGACTGCAGTTACAGACTTTGACAGTACAGTAGGTGACAAACACTACAAATATCCTAGATGTTTCTATAATACAGTAATCACATTTAAAACACCTGTGGTAAACAAGATTGATTGATTGACATGATGATGTCGCTCACAGCTGTTAGAGTGAGATCTTATAGAAAACATAATACCTGCAGTGGTGACTTTTGAAAACTGGAGGTAATTTAAAGAATAAAAATAAAGAAAAGACTAACTAAATCTAACTCATCAAATGAAGTGAAAGCGCCTGCGTGGCTGCACCATGACTGTCATACTCACAGTGACCACGTGGGGGCAGGATCTCATAACACATATGTGTGAGTGTGAGTGTGTGTGTGAGAGAGAGAGGCTCAACAACAACAAAAACAACATTTTATGAGTCTGACCTTGACAGGCTGATGGATGATGGTGCTTGATGTGAAGAAGGAGTCATAAAGTGGGGTTAAGATCATTAAGAGTGAAAAGGTTGAAGGAGTAAAACAAAAGGAGAAGGAGACGATGATTGTGTTTGTGGTGTGAGGGACACAGAGGTTCACAGCTGGTGCAGAGAAACACACACACACACACAACAATTATCAGTGTAACAGGCTCGACAACTTTGGTAACCAAAGCTTTTTTCTTTTTTTTCTTAGTGTTTTTTTCTCCTTGTTGGTTTTGTAACCTTCAGGGCCACTGAACACGCTACACTGCAGATTAATAAGCTTCAGAGCTATGTGAGGAATGCAACTTAATGCTGATAAACTTCTGGCCTTTTAAAGGGGCCGGGGCTTCTCCACCAGGGGAAGATGGAGTTGAGGTGTGTGTGTTTGTGTGAATGTGGCAGATGAGTTTAAAAAAAAAAAAAGCAGAACTGGATGTAGCCTAAGTTATTTAAAGATTGTTTACCATGGTGACAAGTCAAGTGGTATTAATGGACATGCAAGAAAGAAGAAAGGAGAAGAAAAATCACTTTTAAGATCTGCGGTCGGTGTGAAACAGGAAGGACGAGAAGACTGTGGTTTTATCCAAATTCACTTTTAAACCATGTGGTTTCACTAGTTCCTTCCATCCCAGTGTCTTATTTGCATATCAGCTGGATATGTAGCCAGACTGCACTGCAATATTTTATATTATGTCAGTTTAGGTTTTTAAAAAAGCTAAATTTTACATCCTAAAGCTGACTTAATGTCACTTAATCGACTGGCTCTTTGGTCTATAAAATACAGAAATGTAGAAAACTATAGATGATAATAATGTGAAGTTGAACAGTGTATCATCGTACAATATATACCCATTATTTTATCCAACAAGTACCTTTACTGATCTCTCAGAAGGCTTTAATGTAACTGAGTTTTTATATATAGTGCAATATCCAGAACCTATACTTCAGCAAACCCATATCCATTTAACATTATTTGATAAGTAACGCATGTGAATCCAGGTGTGACCAACAGCACTGTGCTGTTGTAATAGAGGGTCAGTCCCATCCAAGGGTCACAAGATAAATCTGGTGGTGGGTCATGAGATTGTTAATGGGAAAGTAAAGTACAAATACCTCAAAACTGTACTTATGTACTGAGCTTGAGTAATTGCGCTACATTTTCACCACTGGTTATGTGATCTAATACGTGTGTATTAAGATCTAATAGATCTGAGCTTCCTCCA
Organism: Trachurus japonicus; assembly: GCF_045865225.1. Taxonomy (NCBI): domain Eukaryota; kingdom Metazoa; phylum Chordata; class Actinopteri; order Carangiformes; family Carangidae; genus Trachurus; species Trachurus japonicus. The sequence continues at coordinate 6,967,945 of NC_140928.1, read as the reverse complement.
TCCGTCCCCTGCTGGAGACTCACTGTGCACTCATTGCATGTGGGTATTACATTAATCCCGTGTGTAAGGAGGAGCAAGGACAGAAATCACAGCTGGGGTCCATCTTACACTACTTTTTTTTCTCGAATATACCCAGATTTCTATGGTTACATGTTAAATTATGATGATTTTCCTCATAATTTCAAACAGAAAATTGAATATTTTGGAGTGTAAACCTATAAACAGACACCTGCCTTTATTCACAAGGTGATGACTGACTGATAATCTTCACCATTTTCTTATGCTGTCTATAGTCAAAACGATTAATCCAGAAAATGGATCACCTGATTTGACCTAATCAATAATGAAATCTATCTCTCGCAGCATGGCAGCCCATAGTCGCATGCAGACACAGCACAGTGTGGTAGGTATAGCAGCATGGTCAGTCACTCCCTTGCAGTGATAAATAAATCCCACAGAGAGCTTTTAACCCTTTGCTGCACAGGAAGATTTATACATATATATATATTAAATAGCAACAGAAAAATACATACTCTCAATGAAGATAATAATACAGGCAGTGGTGTATTCTATGTGATACTCAGGTATCACTGAAAATGCATTATTATTTCAGTGTACCCAACAAGTCTATCTGATACAAGTATGAACAGTGTTCCCACCTAAGAAGCGGTAAAGGCCTACCCACCAAATTAGGCTGAATACAGGTGAAAAATTTAGTGCAGTAAAAGTGCAAAAATATCGAGGGGATTCATGAATGAAAACAAAACAAAACCAAAACAACACCAAAACTGTTGAACTGAAAGACTCAACAGATCATTTATCCCCAGGGCAATCAGGCTACAACTCACAGGTAGTTGCAGGCTATATATTGTATGCACTTTGTTTTTATACACTCCTTAGAACCAGCAAGCATTTTTAGGTAGCTTAGGCCTATTTTTAGGTATAGTAGGCTACTGTCTGTCTGTTTTGTCTTATTATTATTATTCTGTCTATTTATTGTTTATTGTGTGTTGTTTAGAATGAATGCATACATAATAGCCTACTGTATATTCAATTCAATTCAATTCAATTCAATTCAATTCAATTCAATTCAATTCAATTCAATACAGCAGTAACATATAAGGTGCAAAGGATACACTCTTATGACATATCAGGCATTTTAATTTTTATCTATCTATCTATCTATCTATCTATCTATCTATCTATCTATCTATCTATCTATCTATCTATCTATCTATCTATCTATCTATCTATCTATCTATCTATCTATCTATCTATCTATCTATCTATCTATCTATCTATCTATCACCACGGGGATCTGCTCTCGACCAATCAGCTGCGGCGGAGGCGGTCCGTTGCTAAGGAGGAAGTTTGGTTGAGTCTCCGCGTAGCAGCCATTCAGCGGCGGTGGCTGAAGCGATTGGACTGCGAGCGGTCTCTCCCTGCACTTTCTGTGGAATTTGAATTATTTCGGCACAGCACGGCACGGCACGGTTCGTTTTCGTGAATCGTGACACTAAACAGGTGACGACGGCAGCAGCAGGGGCGTCTTCTGGGTCGCAGAAGTGATCACAGGTACGTTGGAGAAAAGACGACTAACGGCTGCTTTTCCCTCTTGAAATTAGCCGGTCGAGGCTAACGTTAAAGCAGCAGCAGCAGCAGCAGCAGCAGCAGCACTAGCTTGTGTGTGTGTGTATGTGTGTGAGTGCCTGAGTGTGTTTTTTTTTCGGATGCGGCACACGCAGCTATGTTAGCCGCCTAGCTGGCTTGCTAACCCGACCATATATCCCCAAAACGAGGCCATATGGAAGTTGTGGAGCTCGGGTATTTTAGGATACACAACACGGTTTTGGGTTCTGAATTAGCGCACGACGAGCTACGGTGATTTTTTTTATAGTTAGCTCGCTGACGTCAGTTAAGAAGCTAACAACGACTCTCAACTTACCTGGTTAGGTTAACTTTAAAGGGGATGAACATTACTCAGCAAAAATATAACAACAGTGAATCCAACTTTAGATTACAGTCATGGGCTATCTTCATTTATCGTCTTATTTCGTGACTGTCAGACGTTTAATGACGTTATAAATGCAGGTTGATGCTAACAGTCAATATTCATTTGCAGTTTAGTGACATGGCAAGTTTGTAAAAAAAAAAAAAAAGAGAGAGAGAAACAAAATGTGTCATGCAAAGATTGAGATTGTTTTTTTTTTTGTAACAGACAGCTCATACATTCAGCATTCAGCCATCAGACAGGTTCACTGCCCTGAAGATATATTATGACTCACTCGTAATAGTCTTAACCCTGTGAATTTTTGTGAGGTGTCATAATGTGCCCTAGATTTCCGAACATGGCAGTGATATCATTGTTAGACCTTTTTTTTTTTTTTTAAGCTTTTGTGCCAGTTTTACCCACTTAGTTTACAACCACAGAGCAGCATCATAAGATTTCCATCCTGCCCTGCCATCCCCTGCCCAGATAAACATCAGTGGTCAGATTATACCCTTCACATGCATTGCAGACTTTTACAAAGATAGCTCCATGATAGATGTGTGTGTGTTTGTGTGATGTATGACTGCCAAAGTAGCATCCTGTTCATTGGACAGCACAGCCAGTCATACTCTGGTGCCCTCATTAGTCATAATTACTGTTTTGTTGATGAGATTTATGGCTTGAATTGATTCAAAGATACAAGCATGCGTCTTGTTTGTAGTGGAGATATCATCAAATTCATTGTCAAAGTGAAAACTGGCAATTTAGTCCTTCTAAAACCGATTATGTTATGTGTTATTTATGATATTAACTAATAAATAGCCAGAAAATTGTATACAATTCCAATTATACTGTCTCACAGGCCAATATTATGTGTTCTTGCTGCTTATTATATCCAACCAACAGCCTGTAAACCATGAATATTCAATTTACCACCACATATGATAAAGAAATACATCAAATCCACACATTTGAAACCGCTGTACAACACAATAGTAATTCATCTCATTGATTAGATGAGCAGGCATATTTAGCTATAACATCGCACTCTTTTCAGTGTATTAGGGATTTGTAACCATCTGGAAAAGGTGTATGTCGTTTAGAAATGAATTTGATGGTTTTTCCCCGGTACAAGAGGAGAGAGGAGTGATTTGGGAGTAGCTTTTTTCTTTTTCTTTTTCCAAAAGATTTTGAAAGTAACTAATGGTTTAGCTCATCTCGCAGCATGAGGGAAGAAGGATTGGCTATCTGCCACCAAACCCACTGGGCAAGTCTGTCAGCTGTTTGACAGAGACAGAGAGAGAAAGAGAGAGAGGGGGAGAGCGAGAGAGCAAGTCTCTGTCCAAAGCTTTGTGATTCACTCTGTGGGAGAAACTAGCGTTGACTCTCAGCAGTTCGCTCGCCCTGTTCTCAAAGGAGAGGCCCTGTTTCTTGGCACCAAGCTGTACATGTGAATGCTGAGTAGTGATGCAACACCGGGAAGATAAACCTGCTGTGCGATGACGATGCAATCAAAGGGCTTCACTTTTGTTCCCCCCTGATAGCGACGGCGAGAGATAGGCGAGCGCCTTTGCTGCTGATGGTGAAAGCAGAGTTGAGTGTCGGTGTCTGCTCAGCTTTCAGTGCAGTGGTAACTGAATCGATAGGAGATGACAGGAATGGGAGATATGCCTCTGTGTTTCTGTTCTTCTCCTTCTTCTTTTTCTTTTTTTTTTTTCAGCATCAGCCTGTAGTATCGGGGCAGCCTGTGTCTGACCATCTCTTGAATTGCTCACCTGTCCTGTTTATTTGTCATGCTAATCCTCATTTTTGGCTGCAGATTAGATGCGGGCCATTGAATTGAATGCACCGGTGCACCGTGTCATCTACAACCTGTGCTTTTTGTCAGCATCACACACTTTCCTAGAAAGTGCAGGCAGGCACATCAAACTGGTCTGGATCTGTTTACGTATGCAGTGAGATACCTGGAAATTCATGTTTGCTATACAGGTTCAAAAAGTGAAACTAATACATTATATATAGATCCATTACACACAGCATGAAACGTCTCATGTCTTACTTGTTTACAATTTATGGCTTACATTTAATGATGAACTAAAATTCAGTATCTCAAAAAATGTGAATATTACAAAAAACTATTTAAAAAAAGCATTTTTAATAAGGAAATGTTGGCCTTCTTAAAAGTATGTCCATCTATATGCACTCAATACTTGGTTAGGGCGCTATTTGACTTCTAATTTATTGAGATGCACATGTATATCGATAAATGCAAGAGAGAATATAATCAGAATTTATTTTTGATGGCATGAATTTAATTGACAAAGTAACAGAAAACTAGAGTGGGATTTGTTCTGACACCCTCCTTTGCCAGAGAACGAAGCTTGTGGGATGGTCGGTTAGCAAAACGCTTCACTAAAAGAGATGTTTTACCAACAATCATTTATAATCGGTAAGAACGAAACAAGGAGAATTTTGTGCAAAAATGCATCTTTTCTTGCTTCAGTAAAATGCAGAGAAAATTACTTGTGAAATGATTTGAGGAGAAAAAAGTCGTGAGCATCATGAACATCCGGTCCATGTGGGAGATCCACACTCTGAGCTGATTGGGACGGGATCCAGCAGAGACACTCTGAGAAGATTCAACGACGAGGGGAGATTTTACAATCAGGATCTCAAATGTGCAAGCTGACCCCGTTTCAATATAAGTAGCCTAAAATAGGTTCAGTGGAACTGCAGAGTTGGTTTGAGCTTGTCCCTTTGATGTGTTTGTTGGTAAGCTGTGTAAGAGCGATATCCACTGTCACAGAAAATTGTTGTTGGCCATGACTTTGCTCCAGAAAATGGTACATTTGGAAGATATGCTCCTCCGAATGATTGTAAACAACCCAGAGTTTACAAAAGTTCAAGACTAAACACAGCATCTTTGGCTGTGGAAGCCTGCATGCATGAATGCACCACTGAGATTAAGTTAGAGGACCAGACAAAATGTAAATTTCATTGTTCTGACTGCTTTTGGTTTTTGCACAGTGTTTGGTTTGCACAACAAATTCCCCCACAATCAACACAGAAACAGATCTCAGTCATTTGTCTGCTCACTTTTGTAATCAACCAGTCAAACAACTCCTGGCAGTAAAAAACCGTAGCAGCTGTTAAACATCTATTTTATCTTTTTTCCTCCTCACACATGACACATTACAGACAGTCATTACATGACTTCACAATCTTCGTCTGACGTATTTTTATTGCACTGACAAGACAAGATACATGTTTCTCCAGCATTATCTAATACCAGGTTGTTATCAGTCTATTTATCATATAAAGGAAACAGAGTTTTACTTTGACATGAGTCATGCCTCTTAGTCAGTACGTTTACATGCACAACAGCTTGATTTGAGCGTCTCATCCAGTCTTGCAGTCTTGTCCCTGACGCCTCCTCAACATAGGTGGCGATGTGTGTCGTTTCGATCGACTTCTGTCAAAGAGTAAAACAACGCGAAGGGTGTTTTCGCTCAGCTGTGGTATAATGAGCGTATACCACGGCCTGTCGTGATGTACTGCTAATATAAATAACTTTGAGTTCTCAACTTTGGTTCCCGACCGTCGGTGCAGACGCCGCTTTTTTTAAAAATTATCTTTGCCGAGTTGACCTTTGTGCAACACTTTGTGTCATCTTTACTGTTGTGAATATGCGCACATGCATTGTCCAGTTTCAGTCCTTCTAAACATGGGTGGCAATATGCTTCGTTTCAGCCAGTTAATAGGGACCACTTTCCGGTCGACTTTTCTGTCAGAGTAAAAGAATGGAAATAAACTTAAACTTCTCAACTTCGGTTCCCAATTGGATGCGCCGGTCTGGGCCAGGATCTAGGCTATAGCCTATACAAACGACTGAGGTCGGGTCGGTCCACGGGCCATCTTCTCGCTGGTTGCACTGTATGAGATGCACTCTATCGGTGCTGATGCCGCTTTCCCAGGTTTGGGTCGGCTTCTGTGCTACACTTTGTATCATCTTTACTGTTGTGAATATGCAACATACATTGTTCAGTTTCAGTCCGATTAAGGAGAATACATGCAGAAGAAAGTTGATTTCCCATTGCTTTATCTCGGCGTCTCAGTCAGATTTGGAGAAGTCCGTTATTAGTCTGACTAACGCGTTCACATGCACTTCAGTTGTCCAGTTATAGTCGTTTTTTTCAACTGTCATGTGAAGGTACTGAGTGAGGAATGGTTTTATTACTCCCCCTCTTTTATACAATCTGCTGTATTTGGCTGCATCAGCACTTTATTAAAAAATGGAAAACAACAGTGAGAGTGGTGGGTGTTGCATCGCTGCTACACTGCTGCTGCTTTGAACGCACTTCTTCTTTGACTGTCCCCGTTTGGGACAATATCTTTAGCTCTTAATTAGGTCCAAGGGGCATTGAGCTCCTCATTTTGCCCTGGCTGTGTAAACTGTGGATTAGACCTGGGAGGGCTGAAGGAGGAGGAGGGGGTGCGTCACTGTATGCAAGGAGTTGCCTTTCAGGTTTGTGTCTGTATCACTCCTCCCTGGGTGTAGTGTGGGGCTCAGGGACTCCTTTTGTCTCACTCTGCCTCCTATATAGAGTGATACTTGAGCCTCCCGGGCTGGAAAAGCTCATGGTTTATTCAGCCCTCTGATCTCTGCTTTAATTACGACTGACCCAGGATGGAGGGGCCGGTGGCGGTGGCGGTGGTGGTGTATCTCACCGGGGTGGGAACTTTGTACCAGCTACTGGTACCAGTCGGAGCACTAGATGTGTAAACCCTTTTTTTGGCGGAGGTGTGTTTTTGTTTTACCTCACGAAAACGCACTTATTTACAAAACAAAACACACTAATCTAATTTTTTTTTCTACTAATCTTTTTTTCCCCCACAATATCTTTTTATTTGAGTTTTAAGCAGCAAAAAGCAATACAGTCTTTGACATTCGTGCAACATGCCGTAACATAGTGTACGTATATTAGCTTATAATGGAGTCCAATCAAATGATACAATGAAAAACTACAGGTATCTGAAAGAAAAACATAAAAGAAAAAGGACAATAATAAAAATAGAAATTAAAGATATTGCGATTGCATCTTTTGGATGTAAGAGACATAGAAGTTTCCTACACCTCCTTGTTCCTCTTTCCTCAGTTGCACTGGTCCTTTTTTTTTTTGATTTTTAGTCTAAGTACATACGTTCAAGATTGGCTAGCGTGTCAGCTTAAAAAGAAAGGAAGGAAGATAAACCAAAACAGCTTCCAAGATGAACAAAACAATAAACATATGGGATATAATATTTTCTGTCTCAGGGGCCGTTTACACGAAGACGCTTGCGAGTAAAGACGATAAAATATTTTATCGGAAGTGCCTTTCGTTTATATGGTGACGGCGTTTTGGGGGCTTGAAGACGCAAAAATCTCAAACCACCCCTGAAAGTGGAAAAGTTGAATACGCTCCAGCGCAGCGTCTCCGCCTAAACAGGCCAAGACGCAAAACTGGCTCAGATCTGCTGTTCTGCTCACGTCAAGTCGGCGTGTTGACGTCACGATACAAACAAACATGTCGGATTACATCCACCCTTCAGACCTGCAGGCTACTTTGGCCGCAATAACTACAATTATACAACAGTTAGTTCCGACAGGTCCCAACCGAGCAATTTGATTGGACAAGAGACGTTCCATGAGTGCTGATATACAGTATAACAGCACTGCAACCTTTTACGGTCGTTATCACTCCGCTGTTCAGCAGTGGACAGAAGCTAAGCTATAATGGAGCTAAGTCAGAGCCAGGCTCCCCATACAGGAGCTGCCCCATCTCTCTGCTGCTACTACAGTTAGAAACGGACCTGAACATTAAAACCTGGACCTGACCTGGTCCGTCTAATTGGAGATAAATCTCTACTAAACCCGGCTGGAAAAAAATCACCGCGGGGCAACTACGTTTTGACGGCGATGTGTTTTGATATTAGCTTTAGCTGTTGTTAGCCACGTAGCTCAGCTACTTAGCTTCAACTGTGTTTATAATGATTACATAGCAGATAAACAAATGTAATACGGTATCGATAACGTCTCTGTCTGTCTTCACGCTGGTCCTGTTGCTCCGGTGCTGATCAGACACGGGCTCAGAACCAGAACCAGCACTGAAGCAGCTCGGTGGAAAAGCTTGTAGCTAGTAGCAAGCTAGTATGAAATGTTTATGTGTTGCCTGGCAACAGCCTTGTCTCCCTTCCAGTTGCGGAACTATTTCTGTTGGCGGAGCCAAATAAATGATTGAATAAACAAACAAATCATAATCTCTTGTAGTTTATTACTGTTCTAAAATGCGCACGTAGCACTGTTGTATAAAAGCAATATCACACTGAAGGTCGTGCTGTTGTTAGCTGTAGCCATGTTTTCCTTTTCTGATTTCCCGGCACAGTGACGAAAAGAAGGAAGGTTCTACGCATGCGCTTACGCATTGCGGCGTTTGTGACAGCACCACCTAGTGGTCTGGCGTGCATTAGCAATGGATTTGTACACACTTTTGCGTCTCCGTATGCACACAGATTTCCTCCCGAGAACGCTCGTGTAGACGCGAAATAAAAAGTGAAGACGCGACGCCACTTTTGCGTCTTCTGTTCACACCGTCTTCGTGTAAACCTAGCCTCAGTGTCCAGGCTTCAATGAATCTATCCAGGACATATACCGTCAGATCTCCTCTGTAAAAAACCAACACAACATATCATCTGGTGATATATTTCCCACTGGTATTTGACCGTGGAGTTGCTATAGGTGTGTCGTCTTCACCACAGGTTTGACCCTGTATGACAACATCTTAATAACCTTTTGTTAAACATTTATAACCAGTGTGTAGACGGCCTGAGCTGCAGGGTTGGTATTTAGCTTTGTTAAACCACCTTTTGCACATTCCACTTCTCATTTCCACTGGTTGTAAACATCTCACTGTTTGGTTGCTGTAATAACTCCCTGTCTCAAACCTGAGTGACGCATGTGTGTGTGTGTGTGTGTTTATCTAATGACTCCCTGTCCATCGCATAGTGACAGTGACACCATTCCCCTCACGTGTTGTGCACATTTTTCCATTTGCATGATTACAGTGACAGACTGTCTGCATGTCCACGTAGTTCAGTCTGATCTGTAGTGTTGTAACCTGGTCCTCCTTGGCCCCGCCTATTATATCATCGTCATCCTGGACGCATATTAACGTTGCCGTGACACCAGTTTCCTGGTAACCACTACAGAGGTTGCTGGGTGATGATGGAGCGATATGACCCAGCGAAAAAATGTTCAGAGGTAGCTCCCCCATTTAAAAAAAAACATTACAAAAAACTGCTTTGGTTGCAAAGTGTGAAAATGTTCACTAAGGATTTCAACGTGCATATATTAATAAAAGCACACGAAGAACAAAAGACAAACACCACAGTGTGTGTACCAGAACATGCAGATATTAATTAGGAGAAGCATTTCAAGATCAGCCTCAGGCAGTATGTGCTTTTATTAACATAGGGACATGAGATAATTACTTCAGCTTTTTCGTCTCCGCTGTTTTTTTTTCTTTTTGGAAACCCTGTCTTGTCTCACTGCATCTGATATCAAGTCGTTAAAGCCGCCGTCCCACCAGTGATGTTGGATATAGTAGCTAAACAAAGTGCCGTGGTCCCATTTATTTAGTTCTTCTTCCCACTTGTGCAGATTTTGTGCTACAGCATCAAACGTCTTGTAGTTTTAATCATGTTTTGTGCTGAATCTTAATACGTCTGCTTGTTTCTGCAGCAGCTCAAGTCTGCACTGAATGACTGGTCAGTTTTTATTTGGCTGTGTTTACATATTCTTTGATAAGCCATGTCTGACATAGATCATCCATTTTGATAAATAATGTATCAAACGAAGAACAGCTTTGGTAACAACAAGACCAAGTTTTTCATTTCAAATTGGCCCGAGTCGTAGAGAAGATGTCATTGGTATTTGTCTGTAATCAAAAAGGAAGAGCAGCATGTCTCATCTCTCCGGTGCCGTCGCTGCTCTGAGATCAGACTCTACTGCTGACTCGAAGGAAGCTCCCTTGGCCCGTACGGGTTTCCTTGGACGGCACTGGCTGTTGTGTAACTGCAGTGTGCCTGATCCAAAGTCCACTGGCTACTGTGTTTCTGTTTGATAGCTGTATGCTATGAGTAGGCAGAAAAAATACAAAAAAAAACACAGCCTGAAGTTTAAGATTCAAGCTCGATGGTGTAATTGAGTTATTTTCTTATTGCAGCAATGACTGAGGAGTCATTGTTGTGGCAGTCTTTTCTTTCTTTGAGCTGTTTTGGGTCAGTGAGTTGTTGACAATGGAGGGAGGAACAGCGCAGCAGCAGCCGCAGCAGCCAGTGTTGTAGCCTGACCTAATCGATGGTGAACGTTCCCCAGCACAAGAAAGATGTCAATTATTAATGAGCCCAATATCATGTTCTGCCTCAGGTGGAGCGGCTAAGTTTTTGTTTATAAATCTTTGCTGCTATCGGCTGCATTTGTGTGTCGGACTCGGACAGACCCCAGACAGAAAAAAAAGAGCAAAGCTTATGTTGGACACAGTGTGATTTACTTTACTTTGTCAGTCCACATTCCTCTGAGATAGTGTAAGTAAGTCAGGAACAGGTATTTGCAGCCTTGTCCCTGAGTATGAACGGGTTATCAGTGTTTCCTGTGTGTTGCATCACCGTGTGCAGCAAGTGCTGCCGTGAGCACTGCAGCTATTTTGTTTACCACAGAATTACAGAGACAGGTGTGCGAGCAGCATGCGCGTGTGAGCAGCATGTGTGAGTGCATTAGCTCTACGTATGTTCGGAGGATCGCAGGGACGAGAGAAAGTGTGTAAAAATAAAAAAATAAAAAATGTGAAACATGTGCAGCAGCAGGTTTCACACACTCCCTGCACCATTGCACCATTCCTCCACCAGCGAGCGGTCTGTGTGGAGAGAGGATGTCTGGCTTGTTGAGAGTGCCACTGTGCTGAGTCGACAGGAGGGGAACAATGGCTCCGCTGTGCTGCTTGTCTGTTTGGCCGCCTTCATGCAGCATTTCAGCAAAGGGGCACCGTCGGCTTTTGGCTCCGCGAGCCTTGTTGACCAGGCCTCTGCCTGCTGGTCACTGACCCGTTGTGCCCACAGTGCCTGCAGCTCGTCAGGTCTCTGAGGGCTACCGATTATCCCACAGTAATTGGTGCCTGGGCTCTGGCTGATCAAAGGTACCCAGCTGATTGTGGAGCTCTGGTAATTTTCCATTCTCTGATGCTCTGCAGTCCTCGCCTTACCCGCCTGTTCGTCTGTCTGTCTGTCTGTCTGTCTGTCTGTCTTCCTGCCTGCCCAGAGCCCGTCTTTGGCCACGGAGGAGGAAAAGGCTCGATGTCTGTCGGCTTTATTATTATTCCTCTTTGTCTCATAAGAGATGACAGGGCTTGTCTGTCCTTTCCTTGGCCTTTCAAAAAAAAGAAAAAAAAAGAAAAAACCACACACACACACACACACACACACACACACACACACACACACACACACACACACACACACACACACACACACATGCATCTTCTTTGTTGACTCAAGTTCATGAATGTGGAAGAACGTGTACAATTGATCTTTAAAATCAATAGATGATGGGTGAGGTCATGAGTTCAGGCCTGGAGCCAGCGTGTCCGACACAGCCGTGCCACTTGGCAGAGACTCCTAGAGCGAGACACCTGAGTCATGTGCCATGCAGGCTTTTTACTTCAGCTGATCCCCGGCTGATTGTACAGATTAGTTTGTTCTCTGCTCCAAGGTGTGCAGGGCCAGTCACATTACCTGGTTTTAGTCCTTATCTGGACAGCAAACCCTCATTCGAACCAGGATTATACTGTTAAAGGTTTTTTGTCCCAGTCCTGAAATATAAAATGGCTTCGTTGCCTGAGTTTCATCTCTGGCAGCAGAGAACGAGCTTGATTTTTCTGGCCGCTTCGTCTTCTCCGTGTGATGGTGAAATCACTTCTTATGTTCATATTGCAGCCTTCTACTTTTGGACTGTTTTACAGAAGAAGGAGTTGTCCAACATTTTTGGAAAAAAGAAGGCGTCTACCATGACTGCTGCTGAATCATTTCTGGCTCTGAAGTGAAAAAAGCTCACCATGGAATAGGTTGTTTGCCACAGAGACCGCTAACTAACGCGGATAATGTCTTTCTCTATGTAGTTACACTCGTAATGACACAATTTGATTCTCACCGACTTTACTGGAGTTCAGAGTCCGGCCTCGTATCGTCACAGGTGCTTTCCATGCCGAGCCTTTTTAGAGAAACTCCTCCAACATGCAGCCATGTCTTGAATTATTTCCCCTGAAACTATAAAAACTGAGGCATGGAAACTTCCCTGTCCTTCTAGTAGAGACAGAGCTCTGTTTACTAATCTAATCTTAACTACACAGCTAACACAATTTCACCCATTAAGGACCCGAGCCAATATTTCTAAGGAACATAGCATGGTCTCAGACGGTTGAAATGCACACACACTGTGTACATATATACGGGTCAGTGACAAATAAAAAATTTAGTTAGATGAATGAAAATAAATAAATAAATACTTGTTTTAGAAATGTACATTTTGTATTCACATTGGTTTTGTGTCATTTCAAATGACTTTTGAACCTTTTTTAAACAAGAGTAAGACTGAAGCCCCTGGAAATGTCAAAAGGTGTTATCACAAAAGAATAATGAATATTAAATATCTTATCCACCGACAGTAGATTTATGTATTCTTCTAAAAGCATTAAATTAAAATACTGTGTTTCTATATTTGGATTTTAATGCATTTTAGCAACACCAGGCAGGACTTATCCTAATAACACCACTTTTTTTTCTGAATAATGTGACAAATTATGTAAGATTTGTCAAATATCATAGTGTTGCATTGAAGAAAAAAAGTGTATTACATCTATTCCACATGAGTCAAGAGTCATGAGTTATTTTCCTGTATATAGTCAGATTTTTATGAATAATATACTGGTTACACCACTTGACATTGGGTTGCATGACGTCACTGACCCATACACACATATATATACATACTATATACACACTCGAAGGTTTAAAGAAGCTGTGTCATTTTCTGAAAAAAAAGAAAAAGAAGTCCTGCTCCACCCCTGCCTGAGCTGCACCGTAAAGTAAATCTGCTGGGTAAACAGCCAGGTAGCAGCAGCAGCACCAGCAGCAGCAGCAGTTTGGCCCTAATCTATTGGCTGTGTAACTTGGTATGCTACAGTCATCCTCGGCTCAACAAACAACACGACCAGAAACACAAAGACGGAAGCTGCAGGTACGTGGAAAGAATTCCTGAAAGTGGCTCAGCAGCTGCACTCGAATACTACAGCTCCTTATACATTCAAGGCTCTCGTGCTTGCTCACAAGACCAGTTTGGTTGGCTGACTCCTGACGTCAACAACACGAACCCACCTTGCATCATGTGGATTCCTATTACGGCTTGACTCAGTTTCCTTATCGTCTTTGAAGCCGAATAAAGAAGAAGCTTATATAGAATCAAATAACAAGTGTTGCAGTGGTAATCAGTTTTTATGCACGTTTTTTCTCCATAATTCGGCGTGTTTTACTCAGTTCACCTGACGGAGAGGCCAGCTGAGGTGAAGAGAAAGGGGTTTGTGCGTGTGTGAGTGTGTTTGTGCATGTTAAGGTGTTTATACTCACTCTGCTGTGTGTCTTGGCCTGGTCAGAGGGGCAGTGTAGCGATTGCATGTCTGTTCACTCAGCAGGAAGTTCCTGTTCCACTCCATCCTCTCATCACTCCTGCTGCTAGACAAATACTGCTACTGACACACACACACACGCGCGCTGTACATGCCAACTGACCAGTAGCACTGTGTTGCCATTTACCCATAGTGTCGTTGGAATGAAAAGCTGTATTATTGACTCAGCAGCCGCAGTGGAGTGGGCTCCTCTCTGCTATATTGATTCTTCTGCGAGTGTTTTTCCATGTGATCTGTTTTCTGTTTCTCTTGCCGTCCTTCTGTCTCATTTCCATCTATTACTCCAGTTTTAGTTTTATTTATTTGCACCATTTAAAAAATCAAGGACTGCTACAAAAAACAGAAATTAAACAAGAATAGTAAGTGTGGGAGAGGTTAAAGAGGAACTATGCAGGATTTGTAGCTGAACTATGCCACATTTTTACCTTAGTTAAATAGCTTTAAACGTATATAGTATATAAACGATTGTAGACGGTCACATGGTTTTCCGTTACGTTTACGTTCTTTGTTACAACTCACCATAATATAATAATAGTCGTAATAATATATCAGTCATCTGGGGGTGATGATCCAGTCTCCTCTGTCATCTCGTTTTGCTGCTGTCGCTGCAGAAATCTCCGCTTCAACAAACATAATAGCTATGTTTGTAATGGAAGCAGGTTTTCAGTGATTTTGTGCCGATCTCAGGATATTCTGCTTTAACCCAGAACGTAGGGAGATTTGAAGTTGGCAGTCGTTGGGTCTCCTGTCGTCTCATTGAGTCTTTCCTGGCGTTGTGTGTTTTTCACTCTTTTACGCTTGTTGACCTTTCTGTCAATTGCACAGCGCTGGGAAGATGCACAAACGAAAGTGGCAAAATTTCCAAAATAAAACGACCAGAAGTATAAATTAGACAAAACAAACGATTTTTTTAATTCTCTCTCTGCGGCCGAGTACCAAATGATCCACGGCCTTGTACCGGTCTTCCATGTGTGTGTCACTTCCTGCGTTCCTTAGCTGAAAACCAACCCTGCAAGATCAGAGCCTCCGACCCGGTGTCCCAGCTCTTGTTTCTGCAGCGCCCTGTAACCCGTAATCTCTTATTTATGACAGAATAAACTACACAAATATACACATCGTAACATCGTATATGATTTATAACGTTATCTACTACCGCTCTATTGATTGATTTCTCGCAGGCTTTGTTGTAAACAAATGCACATGGCCGAGAGGAGGGTTAGCAAAACAGCAGAAAAGTGACCAGACTTGCATAGTTCCTCTTTAAAAACCCTATATTGCCTTATACAAAATAGCTGCCTGAAAACAACAACAACAAAAGTAAGCAATACAAGTGCCTTATTATAACAAGTGAGTGTCTATAAGTGTAAAATGATTGAGTATGAGTGGGTGAGCATGTATAGATTCACCTGGAGTATGATCCAACGATAACATGCAGGATTTCATTCATCTACTTCTTAAAATCCATTTCACCCTGTCACCTCTCTTGTATGTTTCTGTCACATCTGTGTGCTTGTCGCGACTCCTGGTGTGTTTTTGTTGTCTGGGCATATCTGAACGACACGTGTCGGCGCGTTCGGTTAAGTGTGTATGCTGCGACGCATCACAAAGTGTCAAGAGAGAGTGTGTGTGAGTGTGTGTGTGAGAATGTCACGTCACAAGCCAGCAGTGCAGCGTTTAAAAGCCTCAGCAGAAAGAAGTCGTTCTCCCCTGCAGCCATCTCTACTTCATGATTTGGAGAGGGGGTGGGGTGGGGAGCAGTGAGGAGTGACAGGCCTTCATCACTCAGCCGACACAGTGAACACACATACTGACACAGTTCCTCACTGCAGGGCTTTCCTCACCTCTTCCACACTCAGATAGGCTGCCTGTGTGATGATCTTTTTGGCCACATTAATAAAACTCAAACCGACTTTTCAGGTTTTAACATTATCTATGATTTGTGAGACTATTTGCTGATTATTTAGCAACATGGGACTACAAATTATACATTATTTTCTCCATAGTTATACCTTTTATGTCTTTGTACTGGCCCCATGGACACAGGGTCGGTTGCATCCTATGTGGTTGCGTTGTGGCTAACCTAATGCTACTGAAAAATGTTTCTCTTGGTTTTATAATCTCTGTTTACCAAAAGTCGGGGTCATTATGGCGGTGATGACAAAAACAGTCGCCATTAAGTCATTCCACACAGTTTTCAGGAGCTACCACATATTCTAAAGGATCCTGCTCCCCACGCAACAACAGCAGCAGCAGCAGCAGCAACGACTTAACTTTCCCCCTCTGCATTAGCACCTCCTCACTTATGACAGAAACATTATCCCCATGCAGTTTAATTTCTCCTGGAAATTGGCTCATAAGCTGCTCATTTTGGCGAGAAAGTTGATTGGCTGTGATCATTTTTTCCTTGCTTTCTAGTTTTTCTTTTGATGCCCTAAATTGACTTTGCGTTTTCTTTTTGAACAAGGGATCATTTAACAGTCATCAGCCATGTTTAATCAGTAAGCGGTGGTGATATTAGCCGACTGTTTCCTTCTTTGCAGCTGTCGTCAGGTCAGTCAGTCAAGCGACTTTTAAGAGGCAAAGTGGTTTTGCAGTTACCGCGGGGCAGACATCTCCTCTGGGTCACCTAAACTCGAGGAAGAGAGAGGGAGGAGAGACCTATAACTTCTCAACATTAAATAAACACTCAACTTAAATGTAGAAGTAACCCTTTATCAGCATTTTAATGCTCACTGGAGCCTCATATGGTCACAAGTAAAACACAAACAGATTTTAATGTCACTGTTAGTTGTTTTCACTTAAGTCTATTTAATTAAA
Source organism: Trachurus japonicus (assembly GCF_045865225.1). Classification (NCBI taxonomy): domain Eukaryota; kingdom Metazoa; phylum Chordata; class Actinopteri; order Carangiformes; family Carangidae; genus Trachurus; species Trachurus japonicus. Next base: position 6,951,367 of record NC_140928.1, on the reverse strand, counting down.
GTTAAAGTAATCTGGTTTAAATGTTTCCTTCAGCCCTGTTCGGATACTTTATTAAATCCCTGTGTGCTATTTTGTGCTCCTGATCACTTTCATTGAGAAATAAAACAGTGGTGTTTTTTAAAGGGGAACTATGCAAGTCTGGTCGTTTTTCCGCTGTTTTGCTAACCCTCCTCATGGTAACAAAGCGAGAAATCAATCAATAAAGCGGCAGATAACGTTATATATCATATATACGATGTTACCTGTATATTTGTGTAGTTTAATCTTTCATAAACAAGACATTACGGGTTACAGGGCGTGTTTGTGTTGCGGTACCGCCGAGACGAGAGCTGGACTGGGTCGGAGGCTCTGATCTTGCAAGGTTGGTTTTCAGCCAAGCGATGCTAGGTGGAAGACAGAGATCCTCCATTCATCACAATTACTCCAAAGCTGTTTAATTAAGGTAAAAATGTAGCATAGTTAAGCTAGAAGTCCTGCACAGTCACTCTGAAAAAGCATTTTATTTTACATCTTTGCATTGGGGCGGTAGCAGCCGGCGTGTGTCAGCAGTAATGACTGGGTTTTTCAGAAACCCAGCTATGGGCTGTCACTCGCCCTGCTGTGGTTAAATCAGAGATGACAGTGCTGCTGGTGCAGAGGAAGAGCTGAGTGTTAACTATGAGATCTCTTGACTTGTGATCGCTGAGGCCCCAGACCAAAACCAAACGACCGCACATTAAATTTGCCGACGACAGCCCTTCAGCACATCACCCGCCCGATGATGATAACATTATCTGTGGTATTTTATTTTTATCTCCTGAATCGGCAGGCAGCTCTGCAGGAAGTGCACTCTGCTGCCTGCCTGTCTGTTTTCATGTCTCTGCCCTGCGTTACGACCGCCTCGGCTCACACTGCTACAACCAGACCTGTTTAGCTTGACAGAAACAGTGTGTCTGTCTGTGTTGGACATGATGTACCACAGCCTGAGTCACTCTTCTTCTTCTTTTTTTGGGGGGGGTGAAACAGCCTGTGAGTCTGTGGTTCACTAACTCCTCAGATTGACTTGATTATAAAAAAAGCAGCATGACTGGCTCAACTTTTTTTTTTTTTTTTTGTGGTTGATCGTAAAGTGAATGTTGACACATGGGACTCAAACCAAAGTTCATATCGGTCCTCTACCTACTCGCTAATCCACGCAGACCTTCTGGGCTCAGGTTCGCAAAGTTCACAAGGCCACAGATTCACAATAGGAGCACTTATCTTAGGAATGGTCAGATATCTGTTTTCAGTCAGCACTGGGGCTCTGCAGGATTAGTTTGCTGTTGTATACGACTTTCTTCACTGCCCGAGTTTATAAACTGCAATCTTAGATCAGCATTCTTCCTCGACGAAGTCTCCATAAATGTGCTAATGCTCGCCTTTTTTTAGTTGCAAGTCAACCATAAGTAGGATTTATAGATCATGTATTAACGGTGCTTTGCTGAGGCCTGGTGAATATGTAACACTGACTGTGTTTCCTCAGGTCAGTGCTTAAAAAAACACTGTGTGTACTGTGTAGTATTTTGGCCTGATTTCTCCACCTTGTTTCACTCGTTAGAGCAGCAACCTTAACATAACAAAGCCATTTTGACGCTATACTAATAATAAGAAGAAAAGATGGGATAAAACCGAAGAAAGTGTAAAGTAAAACAAAAGCATCTGAGTAAAACTGTGAGATGAAGTAGATCATAGTATGACATCACATACAAGCAAGTCTGTAAAAGTGGGTTTTAAGAAGTGATTTAAAAGCCGACACTGAGTCCGTATCTATAGGGTGTGTATTCCTGAGAATTGTGTTTTTTTGTTTGTTTGTTTTCTTAAACTTAATCTTTATTTATTTTTTCACAAACAGGACCTGTACATTTCCTTTCATTTAAATTTTTTCCCCTTTTTACATCTGTATATAATCTTTTCACTTACAATACAGAATCATGTAAGAAAACGATATGAATACATAACTATGCATTTTAATCTATATATAAATAATAGGATAAAATAATAATAAATAGTAAACAGTAACATAAAATAAAATAAAGAATAAATGAATAAATCCCCTCTGGATGTATACCCTCAAAAGAAATGGTATGATGGTGTAAATGTGCCCAGTACCAGACCAAGACTCTTAGGCCATAGATTCAATGTATTAAAAAAGCAGGTTCCCATCTTTTAATAAATAATCTGAATCCATACATTATATGTAGGGGGATCTGGCTTTAACCGCCTGATAGTTATGCATTTTAATGCGGCTGTGAGCAGCAGTATGTATTTTACACTTCTTCTTTCCATACCTTCAGGAGTTGCACCTACTGTTATTATATCACAGCATTGTGGTTTTGAGAGTGTGTTTACACTTGACAGGTGTGTGTTTATGCAAGTGTGTGTGTATGTGTATGTGTCCACCTCTACTTGTGTGTTCTCCGTGCCGCCGTTGCGGCCGCTGTCCTTCCTGCACTCAGCGTGTGTTTTTTAAATGTGAGTGATGTCAAGGGGAAAAAGTAAACATGGTTTCCATGAGTAGCTCTTTTGCTCCGAGGTTTACTCAAAGTTTCCAGTTTGCAGAGTTGACTTCAGAGTGGGGACAGTGTATTGTAGCTCAGTCTGAGTGATCGCCTGTGAGGACGTTGGGCCTCTGTCCCAACAGTTTGCACGACACTGATGTCTCTTCTTCCCAACAAAGGAGATAGTGATTCTCCTCAATTGAAGAGAAAGGATCACACGGCTGTTTTAGGTCAGCGGCAGAGTCACAGCCACTTAATAAAGACATCTTCTCACGGCTGCTACAACATGAGTGCATACTTTTTGTGTTCTCAGCCGCACTGTGCCGTGAAGAAGGACCAGGACTGATGGAGTCGGGTCGGTCGAGGCACTCAGCCGCCGACGACTACTCCATCAAACCGCCTCCTAGCAAACCCTCTCCACGGCACGGCCACAGTGTTTACAGCTCTATTCATTTACTTGAAAGTCCACTCCATCAGGCGTGTACCATCTCCTCTGGCAAGAATTTCTGAAAACAATCACAAAAAAAATGCAGTTTTGGGGCAAAAACAAAGAATGGAAATTTTAGAGAAGGCTTTCTCGGTGTCTCCTTGTAGGCCCAGTGGTAGAAACCATTATTGATTCTGCTTATTGATCCAATTCTTTATCGATTCTCGTGTATTTTCTGTGTGGAAAAAGTAGGCCTTACAGGTTTTCAGTGTCAACAACACACATTTTATTTAGAGTTATTATGAGTTTCTTAGCACTGAACAAGATAGATAACTGCTTGAGAAGAGACTTACAATGTGTTTATATGTTAAAACAAATGTAAAACCGGTCTCTGGATCCTAGATCTTTTACAGTATTAAATTGGTGTGTGTGCACCAGCGCGAGTGCAGGAGGAGGACCTGACTGACAAATATGAGAGATGGTGAAACGCTGTTAAAAAACCATAATAATATGGCGGGCCGCCACAGACTCGTTAATTAATGGGAAACACTGATAGTGTGACGTCATTGTTTTGATGGGCACGCGATGAGCACTGCATCGATAAGGGAATCGTTAAGCACCAATGATGTCAATGGATCGAAACAACTGGAACTGGTTCTCGATTCCCATCCCTAGTCCTGGAAAACCTGGAAAATGGTTGACCAATTTTCCAATCATGGAAAACACGTTGAAAATTTGAAAAAAAAAAAAGTCAAATGTCCAGGAAAAGCTTCTATCCCACGGCTGCAGTCTCCTCTGCCGAGTGACAGATAGAGGAGCAGCAGAGAGTTATTGTGGCCGTGGTTTGAAAACAAAAACAACATGTTTGTGTTAGATAGATTTGTCATAATTTCTAAGCATGCAAGAGATTATGTCATAGATAAGTTAGAGCCATAGACTGCACATCTTTAAATCAGACTTCTGGGGGTGAGAGAGGAGAGTAATAAACATAGAAACAAACTGGTTAAATATACAAAATAAGCTACAACTGTCACAAATAAGACTTCTCCAAAGCATGAATGGGACGGGGGATGTATTTACTAGTGCATGGCCTAATGACATGTGATGTCTGTCAGACTGTAGCAGCTGGAAATGTCCTGGAAAAGGATTTCAGGAAAAGAGTGGGCACCCAGTCCAGATCCTGGCCCGTCGGTTCAGGCTGTGAACCGGTGCCACGGGGCCACGCCTGAGGGGAGACGATACACTGACAGTGATTTGCCACTCCCTGGTGCCAGAGCACTGCCCCGGCCGTTTAAATGTGGCCTCAGCTGTTGCCCAAAGTGATGTGTGGCCCTCGGTGTTGAATGGCCTGCTGGCTGGTCGACTTGGCCCCCCCCCTTTAATACCACGCCTGGCTGCTCCTAGACACACAAACACTGGCATGACGACAACACACACACACACACACACACCCACACACACACACACAAAGACAGATAGAAGGATGTACGCACACAGTCTGAAGTGGCCGGAGAGGAGACAATAGCGACTCAATATCCCCAGTCTGGTCTGTGCAGCAGTCTGGGGCCTGTTTTTTTTTTCTTCTTTCTTTTCTGTCTCACCCTAACCCTGGTCAGTCATGTGTGCTCAGGAAACGGGGGTCGTCATGACTTGCTGGGGGCAGGGAACAGATTGAAGGACTCTGAAATGATTCAGTGGCAGACAGACAGGGCTCGAGCGAGCGAGCTGCACAAACAGTAGCCAGCCAGCACTCCTGTTCCCATCATTTCCTTCCTTTTTGTGGAGTAACCACCCAGTTGTACCGAGTCCTCCTGGTCGTTTCTCTTCCCCGTGGCTCTTGTTCTGCCACTTAAACATTCGGACCTTCCTGAAATAGATGCTATTCACGTAGGGATGTCACGATTATAGATTTTCTTGGAACGATTATTGTCAGAGAAATAATCGCGGTATTTACGATTATCATGATTATTTTTGCATTAAATAATTTCACAACACTATGAATGTGTAAAATAAATCAAATCAGTCAAAATATAATTACACTGATAAGTATTTACACAAAATAATTTAAGTATCTACGTATTAATATAGGATCAATTATTAATCCCCCAGGGTAAGTGTGTGAAATGTTCAAGTCATTTTGTCATCTATACCAAATGTTTAAGTTTATTTTAATCAGTTTTTTTTAAATTACAAACAACATATTTAAATTTCAATTCAATGTTACGTTAGATAAATGGACCAGTGCAGTATCTGTGCATGTACCTTTATTTTGGCGCACATCTGTCGATTTGGTTCCAACATAATCTTTTTTGGAAAGTGACGGTATTTAGGAACCTTTACGATGAATTAATTGTGAAACTAAGTAATCTTGACATCCCTATATTCACAAATAATTAAAAACACTGACTCACTGTCCCGTAGCACTACAGTATTTTGCACAGTTGGATTGTGCAGAGTGGGTTGCAGCAGGTCAAGGCTGATCAGTTGGTTCGTCTCTTAGATTTGCATCTATTGTTTCACTGCGGGCGTCAGTCAGGTGATGTGTGTGTGTGTGTGTGTATGTGTGTCTGAGTAGATACATGCTGTACCTATCAAATAAAGTGATTCTGTTTTGGGGACGTTGGTGGTGCTTAGTGTACAGATCATGGAAGCAGAGCGTGGTGTGCTGATCCAGGGCCCTTGTTTACTGACTGTGTCTCTTTCTACGTGTTACTGTACGTTTACAAGCACAGCTAAGTCGAGTTCTGCTCATAGCTCGATTTGAGCGTCTCATCGGACTTCTGTCCTTGTCCCAGTTTACATGCAACAGGTAAAATTGAATAATTGACAGTGTCCGCCTCCTCAACATAGATGCCGATATGTGTCGTTTCACCGAGTTAAAGGGGACATATTATGGAAATGTCACTTTTTGGAGCTCTTCAACATACATTTGGGTGTTTGCCTTGGACTGGGCGTGCCACTCAACAATTGAGCTATAGCCTATATGACTGGGGTCAGGTCAGACCACGGGCTTCCTCCTCTTCTCACTGGTTGCACTGTGTGAAATGCACTCAGTCGGCGCTGACACTGCTTATGTTTTATTACCTTTGCCGGGTTCAGGCCGGCTTCTGTGCTCCACTTGGTGTCATCTCTACTGTTGTGAATATGTGCACATGCATTGTCCAGTTTCAGTCTGATTAAGGCGTAAACATGTGGAAGAAAATCGCTTTCCAATCGCATTATCTGGGTGTTTTGGTCAGATTTGGAGAAGTCCGGTATTAGTCAGACGAACACGTTTACATGCACTTCAGTCGGATTAAGGAAATAATTTGTTTTTTTCAACTGTCATGTAAACGAACTGACTTGCAGCTGCCGCTTCTCTCTGTGCTGCTTATTTTCTGTTCAGCCTTTTGAGTTCAATTACAGTAATTGGCTGTGATGATGGCAGGTGTGATGCTAGTTGGGAGGTCATTTAATCTGTATCACAAAAAAATCCTCAAAATAAGACTTGCACTGCATGACGCCCTTAAAATGCCATTCACATTGACAGCACCTGAGATCATGGCTCTGCAGAGGAAGTCTGTGGCTCTGTCTGTGGTTATTTCTGAGGTTTGATTCTCATGGGAAAGACAGATTCATGAACAGGAAAAGACTCAGAACAGATATTAGTGCCACAGAAATACACTTTTAAAGAGAGTGGGGGTGAAGTCTGTGCTGCTTCCTTTGGTACAGACAGCATGCTTTTACTGGAAATATAAGTATTGACATTAACTCAATTTGGGCCAAACTGCGACACAGTAATTAAATCTGTACTGATTCATGTGACCCAGAATATCACATTGAGGGGTTGGCATTAATAAAAGGAGCTGCAGGACGCCCAATCTCACATTGTTCTCTCGTACTTGAACATGAACGTCGATATCTGACTGTAATTAAATCAATCGCAGCCCTGAGCAATAGCTTTACATGTTTCCAATTCCAAATGTTGACGGTTTTATTGAATTTGTCGTGTAGATATTGGTAGTTAGCGCAGAGAGAGGATAGTTTCGAACTCAGTTTCCGCCATAAACTCATAAACCTGAATTCCAGGAGGCGGATGGTCCCGACCTTTGACCTCTAATCTCACAGCCACAGTTTGTCCTGCCTGTTTTAGTTTTTCACAGCGTGGTGCGATGTCCGCAACACTTTCATCCAGATGTTCTCCTTTTTGTCTCTCTTTCTTTTTTTTTGCCCTTCTCTTTACATAAGCATGCCAAGCCACAAACCAGGGCCTGGAAAATTGGATTATACCACCGTTACAGCATTTTAAAAATTCTTCCTTCATATGGCCGTTTAGGAAGCTACGGCCGAGTATTAGGGCCACATTGAGAAAACATTTTTCACAGACTTTGAGAATAAAGTCATAGTTTTACGAGAAAAAAATTATAATATTACAAGGGTAAAAGTCATAATTTTACAAGAATAAAGTCATAATATTACAACAATAAAGTCATAATTTTATGATAATAAAGTAGTTGTATTTTAACCTGTTGTTTTAGAGGAGGAAAGTTGTTAAAACGAAGGCTGAAGGCATTTAAGTTGTAGGACTACTTCAGTATAGGTTTGGAGATACCTAGTTTGGCACATCAGCACCACATAGTCATCAGTATCAGGACAAACATGCAAGAAAATTCATCTATTCTGCAGAAAGAACCAGAACAGCCAACCGTATCCACTTACTGGTATAATTATGACTTTTTTCTCGTAAATTTACGACTTCATAGCGTAAAAGCGCCACCTTTTTCCTGTAAAATTATGACTTTTTTCTCTTAATATGATGACTTTATCCTTGTAATGTAATGACTTTATTCTTAAAGTCCATGAAATTATTTTTTTCTCAATATGGCTCTAATACTGGGTCAGAACAGAGGTCCTATCGCGGCCGGAGGTGATAGGCCGGCCGCTAGGCGTGCTTTACATTACGGATGGCTGGCCTTATTGATTGAGGCCGTCCTTTCTCATTGTTGCTCTCCAAACTATAAACTCAGACTCAACAAAGAAGACATGGAGGAATTCCCCAAACAGTAGCAGTATAAAATAGGATGAAGGGTATCGGCTGGCACAGTGGTGGGACAACTCATGAAAGGAGGAGACAGTGGGGCCTTTCTCTCTTCAATCGCTGCCCATTCTCTCTCTTTCTCTCACGCTCACAAGCTCTCCTTGCTTCGCCCTCCCTCCATTCCTTCCCTCCCTCCCTCTCTCCATCTCTTCTGTGAAACCCAACCGCTGTACTCATCCCTAGGATCCTTCTGCAAGGATTAATCAGTTTTCCATTCCTGGAGAGATTATTCAAATACTGTTACATCTACAGCCAGCAGCAGGAGCAGTGCTCCCTCCTTCCTTCCCTCCCTCCCTTCTCTCCTTCCTTCCCTCCTTCCCAGGCGGCTGCAGCAGTAGCAAGAGCGGAGGGAAAAGTCTTGTTCGTTCTCTCCGTTTCTTCAGTTTTGTTTTATACGAGCGACAGCGGAAAAAATAAAAGGCCCGTTGTGAACGCACCTTAACTCGTGTTTTTCCGAACCGTGAACTTGTATGAGTTCACGGGTAGGAAGTTACGGGTTTGACTGCAGTTCTAGTGCATTTTCACAGGTAACGGGTCGGAAAAACGCGAGTTATGGGTTGCTGGAACGCTACAAAGTTGTAAGTTGTGACTTACGTGTTCAAAAGCCTACCTAACCCTAACCCGGGATAACTTCTCAACCGGCACAGAATTAACAGTTAAAATGGTAAATATGGCTCAACAAAAATAGAAAGTCGTGTCAGCAGTACATGACTTTACAGTTAAACAAGAGAACTGTTGTTGTCATTAATGAACCTTTGGGCTGTTTTTAACAGATGCATTGTTTCATGTTTCATTTTTCATTTTCACATGTTTGTTTTCACTCACTCAAACGCCACACTACTGGTAGAGCATCATGTTTCCAATTGACATGGCCCGCCAAGGGTATATAGTACCGTGAGTACCGGATATAAAAAAGCAAAAAGCAGGAATCGACGTATTTTTTGTATGTTGGCATCGACTTGGTAGCGACGTATCAGTGTAGTATTGTAACCACACCAGTCCTGAGTGTGTTTGTCTCAGCTGCATTATTACACTTTACCACCGTGGTCGACTGTGTGTGTGTTTTTGTGTCTTTTGTCTGTAACTGTCCAGCGAGAGTGATGATGATGGTGATATTGCATGTTAGGGGTCTTTGGAGCGCTCCAGTTTCTTTTTTGTCCTTCACTGTGTGTGCGAACTCACAGAGAGTATAAACGGGCCTTGTGTAATTGTCCTCATTAGTGCTAGTAGGAGAGCAGCCAGAGATCCTCACGGCACCAGACTATAGGAGCTGTGACAGCTCCAGCAGGGTTCAGATCCTGCTTCCCTACACCAAAGCCTTCACCCCCCCTCCCCTTCTCTCACCAGCCTCTCTCTCCCACTCCCCGTCGATGCCTCTCTGTCCTCCATTCACTCCCTTTTTTTTTAGTTTTAGTTTCCGGTTCCCTCGTCTAAAAGTCAATACGTTTTTTGAATGGGATTTTGGTAAAACACCTCAAATTAGGTCTGTGGTTAACAAAAGATTAAGTGAGTTTCAGGTTTTGTTCTACAACATAAAACACCTCAGTAAATACCCTACTTGTGAATTTAGAAGCCTTTACGTGTGGTAAAAAAAGGCGGTTGCTAACAAGTTACTCAGTACACCTACAAACCCTGTCGGGGACATTAAACGTCAGGCCTGACTGTTCTTATGTATGTTATTTTATTTTATTTAGTAAAAAGTAAAAACACTCCGATTTCCACATTATACAATGTTTTTAAAATAAAGCGGCTGAAATCAGTGGAAAGCTTTGTGGTGGTGACGTCAAAACTTGTGTAGTAGTCCGTTAAAGCCTAACGTTAGCTTTTTACTTTTGGCGATCGCATCTAAGCTTCAAATACGGTATAAAAGATGAAGATTATCTCGCTGAACAAAACTTGTAAGTATCATAAACTTGTGTTAGCCACAGAGCAATGCAAAAATCCCATTCAATTTCTTTTCCGGGAGCCAGCGCAATGCTAAACTTCTGGGTTTTGACGTCAGCCGTGGCTCAACTCCATTGTTTTATTTCGGATGCCGTTAACTCTTTCGCGACCACACTAATTCCTCAGCACATCCGCTCCGGACCACATGTTTTTGGCTATTTGTTTACCTTTTTCTCACGTCGAACCGAACTCTGTACATCACCTAGAAACAAACGGTCTTCACGTGGTTTTTAAAAGGTACTTTATTTGTCACATATACAGCTAGTACAGTGAAATTCTTTCTCTGCATTTAACCCATCCCTGAGGAGCAGTGGGCAGCCACGGTGCGGCGCCCAACTCCAGATTATGAGCCAGTGCCTTTGGTCAGGGGCACTGACTGGAGGATTAACCTAGCCGACATGTTTTTAGTGGTGGGGGAAACCGGAGCACCCGGAGGAAACCCACGCAGACACGGGGAGAACATGCAAACTCCACACAGAAAGGACCTGGGCGGCCGGGAATTCGAACCCAGGACCTTCTTGCTGTGAGGCAACAGTGCTAACCACTGTGCCACCGTGCCGCCGAAGAGTGACTTTCCAACGTGCTCCTCGAAAAAACGGCGAGTTTTTCCGCCGTTTCGTTCGTGAGTATGAAGGAGAAGAAGAGAGCTGGGTTTCTCCAAAAACGGAATTCCCGCTCTAGTTTCAGAGAAAAATGCACTTTTGTGTCAAGTGGCAATCGGCTCATTTTACCGGTACTCTGCAGTGTGGCATGTCTCCCAAATCATTTCTACGGCTAAATAAGTAAATTTGTAGGCAAATCTGGGGGGTGTGGCAGCGTGGAGTGCAGCGGCGCGGGTCTCTGGCCGCAGCGGAGCAGCTCCGTGACACTCCTGTGTGACTGGCCGGCGATTGGTGCTTCGGGGCGGGGGCGGCCGGCTCAGAGCGCCCGCTGCACGGTGAAAACAGCTGTGATAACGTGCTTTCAGATCCGAGTCTCCAAACCAGAAACGTTTGTAACAGCACCGGAAAAAGTCGCCAGATTTGTCGCCAGTCGCTTTTGTCAAAAAAAAGTCGCCAAGAGGGTTTGGAAAGTCGCCAGATTCAGCGAGAAAGTCGCAACACTGTAGCCGACAGCCGCACAGCACGCTGCACGCTGTCCCCAGAGCAGCATTCAAGGAGACCGATTACTCAAACAAAACCAAGATCACACAGTTTATAAAAAAACATTATGTTTTGATTGTAGTTTAAAACAGTTTTCAGGGTTTCCGCTACATGTAATTGATCGTGGCGCACCGCCACGGCAAAATAAAAGCCGCCACACCTTCAGAATGATGATTTTTTTTTTTTTTTTTAATGTTAAAACAATGTAAAGCAGGGTTTCCACTAGAGGTTGCACAGACTAGTCCCCTGCTCCACAATGACGTTTTGAGCTTGACGTCGACTAGTCGCTGATCATGTAACAGTAGGCTACAAGAGTAGCGGCTTGAAACAACAGCTGAGTGGCTGAATGAAAAAAATACGAGCGCAGTCAAGCTGGATAGAACGAGCGCTACCAGACAGGAAGTCAGGCACAGAAAAGGCGAGAGAATCCGGTCAATTTTCAAAATATAATAAATGATGATTAAGTTTGCTTGTCCGTCTATAAGTATTTGTCAGTTGCGTCTGCACACAAGACACATCCATAGGCTACATACAGCGCTAGAGACAGACCTGTGTGTGTGGAAAACCGAGTAGCCTACAGACAGGTTGATGTTTGACCGGCGTGGAGAGAGAGAGCAGGAGAAACTGCCGCTTCCGCGGGCAGTGTGTCCGGGCTGCCGGCAATTAAAAAAAACAAAAAAAAAACTCCGCTCATATCGACAGCTTTACGTCGCGCACAACAACAACAACAACAGCAACCAACCAGGAAAAACTAAAACTGTGAGTGAAACTGTGACTGAGCAGGACTGTGATGGTGACGAGGCCTGTGTGTCGTTTTCCTCCCTAATTGTTTAATGAACAGTAGCTACAGTATTTTCTTTTGCACCTGTATAGGAGTGTAGCTATGTTACAAAACAACAAACTGATTTACAGCTTGTTGTTTATAAAGCTGCTGTACTGTGGACTAATTTCTGTGCATGAGCTGTCAGTCAGTGAAACAGATTGTTGCAGAGCATTTCCCTCCTCCTGGGATTTTAGTTATGATGGGAAAAATATGAATGATGTCATCAGCGACTAGTTGACGATCCGGTCGCGCGCGCACCCCAACCCCACCCCCCCCCCCGTCGATCAGCCCACCCTCGCCGCCACTCTTTAAAAAAATCCTGGCGGAAACACTGAGTTTTACATATCAGAGGGCTACCATATTCACACACAGGGTACCTGAGAGTTTCTATTATCGTAATCTGTAAAAAAACGGTTTTGACGAGTTAACTCGTCAATGGTCGTGAACGTTCGGCAGGCTGTGACGAGTTTACTCGTCAATGGTCGCGAAAGAGTTAAAGCAGACCCTTCTGCCTTTTTGACATGATGTATAAAAAACATGTTTTAGTGCTGAGTGGGAGACAGAATCTATTTCTGATCCATGACGATTATAGCTTTTGTGCTTTAAAAAAACCCCATATTTTCTGTCGGCTCTTGTGTAGTTTGGTGTAAGTGGATAAACACAGGTGTACTTATCTCACACTGGGATATTTATTGTTAACAGAAAAGTCTTACCTTTTGGAAAGCATCAGTAAGGATCAGGCTTAAGTGGAGCTTGCTGTTTCTGTTGTGGTTTAAAATAAAAAAGAAGAAGAGGCAAAAAGTCTGTTGTTGAAGAGGCAGATAAATAAATCTATGGCAGTGACTTCAATAGACCGAATGCAGGGCAAAAACAAAACATTACATGCTGCCTAAAGACTGCAACTCTATTTTTTTTTCTCTACTCCCCTCAGTGGGAATTCAATGGTTTGTGTTGTTGTTGCTTCATAGAGCGAAATTTAGAAGTGACACCATTTATATTGAGCTGTTTTTGTGTCTGCTTCACATGAAAGCAAGTAGGTAACACTGTTGCTGTAAATGCCTCAGAAGATCATAAACTCTGATGTATTTGCCAGTCGGAAGTTATTACTGTCTGCTTTTACTGCGGGTTGGAGTCACATCCTTAAGGACATAAAGTTGCGTTGAGTTTTAGTTTTGTTAATCTGGTTTAAATAAAAAAAAAACAACCTTTTGAAGATGTGCTGAAATAGAAACAAAAACCAAAGGGAAACTGTGGTAATCCATTTTTACCGCAGCCTTTTCAGCGTCTTCAGCTCCTCTGTTCCTCCTCGCTCCGTCGTCGTAACCTCTGACTCTTTTCCACCCTAATTATTTCACCTCCCTCCGTCCGTCCGGCCGTCCGTCCCGCCTCCCACTTACCTCGACTTTCCGCTCTCCCCTTCACCTGTCGCCTTGCCTCCGTCTCGGTCTCCCGCCTTGCCTCCCTTCTTTGCTTTTTTTTCTCCCTCTGGATCACAGCCAAAAAAAAAAAAAAAACCTGAGGCTAAACCCACCTCACATGACCCAACTCCCACACACCCACACCAGCAGCACTCTGCACCAGGCACACACTGCCAGACTTTCCCCCTCACTGCTCATTCTGCGCTCTGCTCCCTCCGGGCTCCATCCCTGTCACTGCTCACCTTCCTGCCAAAACCACACACACACACACACACACACTGGTGGTAATGCAGATTTCTTATACAATCTCTAACGTTTAAAGAGGAGCTATGCAAGTCCGGTCACTTTTCCGCTGTTTTGCTAACCCTCCTCTCAGCCATGTGCGTTTGTTTATAACGAAGCCGGCGAGAAATCAGTCAGTAGAGCGGTACATAAAGTTATATATCATATACGATGTGTATATTTGTTTAGTCTTATCTGTCATTAAAGGGATACTTCACAAAATCGTCAATTAACCAGTTTTCTACTCACCGTCATGCCATGGAAGGGTTTGGAGAACTTTGATAACTCCGAAAGTTCTCCAAACCCTTCCTTGGCATGACGGTGAGTAGAAAATTGGTGATCGATTTTGGGTGAAGTATCCCTTTAACCCTTTATAGGGCACTCATTGAAATACTTTGAAATTCAAAATTCCAACCTTAGATTGTTATTCTAGGATATAACAAGACTTAATTACAATTTTGACATTTTTCAAAATTTTTCATTTTCATGTAGAAATTGAAGGTCAACGAAGTGACCATTTTTGGTTCCTTGCCCGTTTGTGGTAAAGAAAAATTCCAAGAAGTGTATGTATAGAAAATATAAGAAAAACACATAAAGTGCAAAAATTATTAAGTTTTAGAACATGTATGGCTTTTAAATTGGAATTATTATAATATTATTGTAATAATAATAATATATATGTATATAAGCATTTGTATAAATAATATGTATATCGTATTTTATACGATTATAAAGTCACTCATATTCACTATTTATAGCTTCAAAATGTCTTGAAATTAGTTAAAATTCTCTCTGAATTACTGAATGGTTATATAAAAACCTTAGACAACATTAATTAATCTAAGTAAGTCATAAGTCATAAACTGAGAAAAATCACTCATATTCACTATTTATAGCTTCAAATGTCTAAAATTCTCTCTAAATCACTGTTAAGTTATATAAAAACATTAAAACACAATTTCCTAAGTTTTATTGCCTTATTTGTGAGGGAAATGCACTTATATGGTTTGTTACCTGAATAGGGCATAATGTCCAAAAACGGACACTTCAGTGTTTACCATAAACGGGCGTATGATCAAATATGGTCACTGCATTTTTCATGGTGTATTTTCACTCATTTCACCAAGATCTCCACAAACAATACTTATGTCATGACTTAGCACAACTAATCAACTGTAAAATGTGTGAGTGTCATCAACTTAGCTTGATTAGTTGTGATGTATCGATCTAATTACTACCACGAGCCGAGCCGACTGAGCGTCTTTTTCCGCGGTCGAAAAAAAGAGAAAGTTAGCGGCATTCCTGGTCTCTGCTGATTGGTCAAAGGCTATGATGACGTATACCGTAATGTAGCCTGGTCTTTGCTGATTGGCTTGGTGAAGACCACATGTTTCTTGCTCTTACTGACGGGGAGCACGGGGCGGAAATATAACATGTGCGGAAGTGTCCAAAAACAGTCACTTGCCCGGTAAAGGGTTAAACAAGAGATTACAGGTTACAGGGTATGTTTTAGTCACGGTGCCGCAGAGACGAGAGCTGGGACACTGGGTCGGAGGCTCTGATCTTGCAAAGTTGGTTTTCAGCCAAGAGACGCTAGGTGGAAGACAGAGAGCCTCCATACTCCCTGGAACAAGTTACAAGTCATTTATCACAATAACCATCACAACTACTCCAAAGCTGTTTAAGGTAAAAATGTAGCCTTCCTCTTTAACGTGCAGGATAATGAACATGTGTTCAGCCTGAGTTTTGACCTACTAGTTTGCTTTCACAGGTTAATCCCTGCTTGTCGATGCTGACACACACTCTGCAGCTAGAGCTCAGTGCACCTTGCTGTCATACATTTTACCTTGCCATAGTCCCACCGTAGCATTATACTGTTATTTGCTGAACAAAGCAGAAGTTTTTACTCTTTTGGATCATTGTAAGAGTTTGACAAAATAATATCGCCCCTCAGCATTAGTTGAAACTAAAAAGTCTGCAGTCATTAATGAAAAAAACCCTCTCATAACAACACAAAGTGTCAACCAGGGTTAATTAATCCCAAATTTGAAGTCAGATGATCTGTCCAATAGTAATTCACATTGATCGACCTGATGAACACAAGGTAGCCAGAGAGGAGTGTGGTGATTAATGCGTGGTGTTCTCCTTTGTGTCCGAGCTCTCAAAGTTAGAAGAAGTGAAAGGTTTAATTACTGAGCAGTGGGGATTTGTCCTTCCTGTGTCAAGTCCGGTCGGGGCAAAAGTGATTAAAAAAGCATGAAAACCTTCAGTAGAGGCTCTGATGTTTGATGTCGACCCCTCGGAGATGAAAATAGGAGCATGTTCTTAGGGATTTCTGGTTTTTCTACTGGCGCTCGTTCACATATTTGGCAACGCTGCCCACATCACATCACTGCTAATGGTTACACATGTTGTACAATCACTCCTCAGGTGCATATGCTTGGCTGAGCGCTCACATTTCGCCATTACATACACAAACACAGCGAAATGTGTGCTTCTTTTTTTTGTTTGTTTTCCCACGCACTGGAATATCTGAGCGTTTCATTTGCATTCCTGCTGCCTCCTTGTTTTGTATCTCTTAGACACTGCAACAGTCAGGAGAGAGGAGGAGAAGGTGTTTGTGTTTTTGTGTGGGATGTAAGCTGGCAGTAGCATGTTAAGTGGTTTAGAAGGTGAGTTTTTAGTAAGGTGCTGTGAAATGTGGCAAAAAAAAACCTACGAGGCAGTAATGGGCCTCCATCGGTCAATGAGATGAAAAAAAAAAATACAATTTTTCATGTGTCTAATGGTGTCGTACCTCTGTCTGTCCTTGGAATAGATTCTGCAAATTGAAATCTCTTGCCAGGAAATGTCCTTTTCTTCTGCGCTTGAGTCTGAATCGTTGTCTTCTAGGCCAAAAAGTACATAAACTAGAGTGATACTTTGAGCTGAATCATTAGTGTATGAATTGATACGCGATTCAGCAGCAAAAGTAATCATGAAGAACAGGTTTCAGTCATGTTTTCAGTGTCAGGCGAGGACGTCACCTTGGGCTCCGCGAAGTTGTGATTGGCCTCCTTCCATTTTACAGACTTAAGATAAATCAACTAACAACAAATCTTTGCAGCTCCAGATTAACTACTCCATCTGGTTGTTATCTGCAGAAAATGTGTGGTCGTCAAATTGGCAACACAGCTGTTTCAAATTTGAATAAAAGATGCCTTGTTTTCAACAACACTGCCTACTTAAGAATACAACATCACAGTTTCGTTCCTCGACACCGCAAACACAACACACCACTTGTGTTTAAAAAAAACAAAAAAAAAACACCAGCCGTCGCTGTTGATTTATCTCAAAAATGTGTCTAAAAACACAAACACTGGGCGGTTCAAGGTGACAAACGTTGACTCCTCACGCACGACACATTGGAAACAAACGCTGTTGTTTGTTGCACCAAAGACGAGGCGCTGGAGAGCAGGCAAATCTGTTTTCGTCGTGCTCCTCCTCTTCACTCTGCAGGCTGGATTCATGCAGCCTGTCACTGGCACTGCAGTGAGCCCAAACATGATATGACCTAAATAAACGAGTGTGTTAGGGGAAAGAGAGAGGGAGAGAGAGAAAGAGAGGGAGCGAGGGATGAAGCAATATTTTTTTCCCTCTCACTCAGCCGTCTTGTTTTCAAACACTTCAGCCGACTGCAGGATACAACTTTCACATGGCTGTGTGTCCAGTCGAATGCGTATTTGCGTACAAGTTCATTTTTTCTATACACACACTCACACACACACTAGAGTCAGACTGGGTGTGTTTCAGCGTGTGTGCATGATCCGAAAAGGCTGTTCAGCTGTTATTACCCAGAGGTTTCCAAGCACTTGTTAGACGTTTTCTCTGTCATTGTAAATTTTTACATCTTTACCCACAGTAGCTACAGCTCAGAGGAGGGAGAGGGTGGGGGGTCACAGTTGTCTTTCTGAGGCCTAAACTATGTTTTAACTTCTTGTTCATTTTGAAAAAAATCTCCCTAAACACGGCATCACATGGGTACACATGGATCCACTGAAAACGCTGTAGTGTGGTGCTGTAACGCTGCCACACATAAACACCAAAAACAGAGAAGAAGATGGAAATTCCCCGCTGTATTCAAACTCTAAACATTATAAGTGGATTAAATGTCGTCTAGGAGTCGTGTCAGAGCAAATATGACGATCGATGATGATTTTACGGACGTGATTGAGCCGCAGTGTCCGGGGGACCTGACAGTGGTCTGCTGCTCCACGTTACGTCCATAGACATAGATAGTTTTGGGTGTCTACACGAACACGCTGGGCGGCGTTTTCAGATTTTCCCACTCTGGTACCCGTTTCCAAAAAAATACAGTTTTCACCCCCTGGAAACGCCGTCTCCGTCTAGACGAAACAACAAAACAATAAAATACTTCAAGAGACTACAAGGACTTTCAGAACGCGGAAGTGTTTTCACACTACGTTTCCCATGAGCCTCTGTGCGCACAGTGAAATTCTTGAAGAATGTTTTCATTGATCAAGAACGAAATCAAGAACGAAAAGTCGGAGGTTCGAAGACGATCAGATACCGTCGTAGTTCCGTCCATAAACGATGCCAACTAGCGATCCGGCTGCGTTATTCCCATGACCCGCCGGGCAGCGTTTGGAAAAACCAAAACTAGTAAATGCTGGGCGAGTCAACCACTAAATAATAACATCAATAACTATAAAGACAAAACGATATATTTATCGCGAATGGGCCCATTAACAAGTGTTGGTAATCCACATTAACCAATTATAACCAATAGCAAACTCTTCAGGGTCTCTTTGATTCATTAAATCTGTATCGGTGTGGACGGGCTCTGAGAAAGATGCAGTCAGTCGTCGACACGGGAGCAGTTGGCCGGGGCCACGCAGTCGTTCAGTTTCCATTACAGGATTTGTGGGAAAAATGGTGACAAATATCCACCAACCTTTAGCCAAAGTCTCCACTTGAATTTTTTTGGCTTGTGACTTTCTAGCTTGGCCACAGCAGTGCAGCGCTCATTTGGCCGAGTGACTGGCCATCATTTAAAGTCATAATTAGTTTATAAAAATGCAGTTGTGCTTGTAAAAAAAAAAAAAGTCCAAACAGCAGGTTCCTTTGTGTTGTTTGTTGGCTGTGCACTTGGAGCGTTTGAGGAGCAAAAGTATGCTGCTGAATTCAGACGGTCCACTCATGGTCCAGTTCTTTTTTAGTATGTTGTGTGTGTGTGTGTGACTGTGTATGTGTGTGTTTTAGTGTTTCAGTGGCCTGGTCAGGAGTCAAAGCTTCATTGTGTGTTTCCCACAGAGCCGCAGCCTGGCATGGACAGATAAGACAGCCTCACCTCAAACACACTTTCTACCCCCAGCCATTACCGGCTCACAGGACAGGTTTCATTATGCAAACAGACAGCTCGGTCCTGTGAGTGTGTGTGTGTAGTTAAGTAGGTGCATGTGTGTGTGTGTGTGTGTGTGTGTGTGTGTGTGTGTGAGTCTACGCTGCTATGTTGCTGCTTGTTCTTATGTGGACAGTCAGTTCTCCTGGATTAAAGACCTTTAATCCCGGCAGATCCTCATCAGCTCAGAAGTTAGTGGGTGCAACTAGTTAGTCGAGGAGTTTTCTCTTCTCTGCTCACGTGTTCATCATCATCATCATCATCAGTCAGACTGAGCTGCATGGCTGAACAACTCCCGCTCCCCAGTTATCGGTTGCTGTGGGAGACATAAGCCAGGCTCTTTTCTTTTTTTTTTTTATGATGGATGCACCTCTCAGGCCTCGTTTGGATCAGCAACTTTTAATTGGGTCTGTGCTTCTCGGTGCCTCCCAAGGCCATGAAGACATGAAGACATGCACGTACTGTTTTGTTTAAAGAGGAGCGTTTAGCTACATTTGTTGTGCCTACGTAGCCTCAACACCAAGAAATAGAAACTAGAGCTGCAACAATAATCAATTATTAAATTAATCGTCAACTATTTTGATAATCAAACAATTGGTTTGGGTAGTTTTTAAAGAAAAAAAGTCCAAGTTCTCTGATTTCAGCTTCTTAAATGTGAATATTTCTGGTTTCTTTGTTCCTTCATGACAGTAAACTGAGTATCTCATTGGTTTGTGGACAAAACAAGACATTTGAGGACGTCATCGTGTGGTTTGGGAAACACTGATTGATGTTTTTCAACATTTTTTTTTAACAGTTTATTGACCAAACAACTAATTGATAATGAAAATAATCGTTAGTTGCAGCCCTAATAGAAACCACTGCAGCATTTCCCCGTCTACATTGATTTATCTGTGGTGACCCGTCATAATATCAACATTGACCACCACACATTGATTTTCTATCGTTCCTTACTATTTCAAACAGGAGAAATCTTATTTTATTGTGCAGTGCATTGATTTGCGCAGCCCCTCCTTTGCCGCACTCTCTCTGTCTCACACACACACACACACACACACACACACACACACAAAAAACAAACACACTGACAACACACCCATCTGAATAGCCCCTCCTCTCTGTACACACTCAATCAAAACATGATCATGAGTAGGAGGAGGAAGAGGAGGAGGGATTGTTGTTGGCTTTTCCCCTCGGAGAGGACGCCTACAGTTCCATCGCTGCTGGTCAACATCCACATGGTTGTGCAAGAGGAGATAACATTAATGTTAATGAGTTAACCACATTAGTTCGTATGAATATAGGATTCATCCAGAGGAAGCACAAAGACAGTCTGAAGCCTTGTCCACACGAAAACAGAGCTTCATCCTAAACGATCCTCTTCTTGTTCGTTTTGAAAAAAAATCTCCGTAAACATCACGGTATTATGATTATCACAATTATTATGCATTCATTAATTTCACAACACTATGAATTACTAATTATATACTCAATATATTTCAAGTATTCTTTAATATAGGACCAATTATTAATCTCACAGGGGAAATTGTTTGAAATATTAAGGTCATTAATTGTCATCTTTACTAAATGTTTATGTTTATTTTAATCGTTTTTTTATTATAAATTACGCTAACATTTAAATTCCTACCAATTAATTGTTACGTTATGTAAATTGACATTAATTTGATTCAGCCCAGTTACTGTGGATTTACCTTTACTTTAGCTTACAAAGTTACACATGCGGATGCGGTTGTTGTGTAACTTTGTTTTCGTCCATGCAAGTTGTGCTGATCTGCCGATACGGTTCCGACATAATCTTTTTTGGAAAGTGACGGTATTTAGGAACCTCTATGATTAATTAATTGTGGCGGTTAATTGTGAAAACAAGTAATCGTGACATCCCTACTTATGCGGATTCATTAAATCCATATTCGTGTGGACGGGCTCTGAAGCAGAGGGATCAGAGGAATCCAGAAACTTAAGGGCTGAAGCCAAACAGTCCAATCACTGTGATTAGCTGTCCAATTAATTTGTTTTGAATATTATATTTCCCTGCTTTAGCCGTTACTGAAAGGGTCAGGAAGGGAAAGCTCCAGCTAATGAAGAGATGCAGGAGAGAGGCAGGAGGAGGAGGAGGAGGAGGAGAGCAGCCAACATGCTGCTGCTGTGGGAGAGCCAGCCAGGGCAGAAGCAACAGGTGAGATCGACAGCAAACAGAGATGGAGCTGTAGTTATTGCTCACTTATTCAGCCGTCACAAAGAATTTGGCAACTCAACTCACCTGGGAGTTTTCAATCTGCCTCACTGTCTGCTTGTTGCCTCTCTCGGCTCCTGTTTTTTTAAGTGGTATATTAAAAAAAACAATGTCCAAATAAATAAATAAATCGTGAACCATATTGCTGGAGAATGTTTTTTTACGCACGGATCATCATTAGTGTCCAGATCATACGCCTGGTCAACTGTGCTGTACGTTTTATTTCCCCACCGTCGATTGAGTTAACTGTCCGGAGATATTAACTGAATATGTTGGAGGATCAAGAATGTGGAAAGTTCAATGAAGTGGATTGCAATTTGCTGTGAAATTACAACGCTGCTGCTGCAATAAACGGTTAAAAAAAAAAAAAAGCAGCAGCAGACTTCCCTCGGTTTCCTTCGTTCCCTTTTATTCGGGCTCGACTTGAACACAACGCGACAGTGACTCAGGCTCCAAGTCTTTTTGTTCCTCCTTACTTGTGAGAGACAACGGCTCACTGTGTTGTTGAGCACTGATGTCTGTGTTTTAAAGCGTCTTCTCTTTAACAGGGCACATGAAAGAAGTTGTCTAACATTGTACTTCAGCACAATCACACCAGTTTCTTATCCCTTCATCAAATACAGGAAGTTGGCTAATGTCTGTGCTGACATACTCTATTGATTGCGCATGAACCAGTACATTTCCCACAGTTTAACACCTTTTTTTTAAATTTTATTAACATGCTTCACAGTTGCTTTCAGTTGTTGTTGTTGTTGTTGTTGTATTTGTCATAGGAATTGATGGCTCAGTTTTTACTCTGGGTTTAAAGAGGAACTGTCCGGTCGCTTTTCCTGTGTGTTGCCAACCCTCGTTCTGGCCATGTGCATTTGTTTACAATGAAGCCTGCCAGAAATCAATCAAGAGAGCATTAGAAAACGTTATTATATCACACATGGTGTTACGATGTGTATATTTGTGTCGTTTAATCTGTCATGAACAAGAGATTACGGGTTACGTGGTGTGTTTGGGTCTTGGTGCCGCAGAGACAAGAGCTGGGATACCGGGTCAGAGGTTCTTATCTTGCAAAGTTGGGCTGTCAGATCAAACTTTGCTATTCAAACAGAATTCAAATTATTTTCCAAGTGAGAAAATCCGATCGGATCAACTATGAACCCACTACTTATGATATTTCGATTTCCCTCTTTGAAGTTTTATATTTAGTTGGTAAAAAGTGTGTTGCAAATGTTACATAACAGATTTGGTTGGAATGCCCTTTAGTGGACACAGGACGTAATAATAAGATGGTATAGGTGTATATAATGAGCTAAAAAAGACATTAAACATTTGAATATAATTTGAATATTTAACATAATAAGCTTTAGAAATTTGAATCTGATTTGGGGGGAAGATTGACAGCACTAAGTTGGTTTTCAGCCAAGAGACGCTAGGCGGATGGCAGAGAGCCTCTGTTCTCCCTGTAACGAGTTACAAGTCTTTAAACCATCACAATTTCTCTGAAGCTGTTTAATTAAGCCGGTAAAACTGTAAAAGCTACATAGTTCCTCTTTAACACAGTGTCTCTTCTCTCTGCTCACAGGGAGCTCAGCAATGAATAAGCTACGGCAGAGCTTCCGCCGGAAGAAAGACGTCTACGTACCGGAGTCGAGTCGGCCGCACCAGTGGCAGACGGACGAGGAGGCGGTCCGCAGCGGCAAATGCAGCTTTGCAGTCAAGGTGAAACTCCCACCCCCCTCCTCTTCTTCCTCCACCACCATTAACACCCACCCCCCCTGCACTTTCCTACATAAATAAACCCACTTGCATGCACAGTGTCTTAGATATACATTACACAAACTCACAGAGTGGAGCGCTGACCCTCATACTTCAGAGAAACGTACATGTTGCCCGGCTCCCTGAAGGCGCTACGTGTGATTAATCACAAGCATTCAGAGGAGTGTGAGCACAGCTTTTTATCTAGGTTGCAAGATTATCTGCTTTAGCTTTCCAAACCTGTGGGATGTGTGTGTGTGTGTGTGTGTGTGTGTGTATGTGTGCACGCTCTATTGATTTCTGGACTTGAATTATCGAGTCGAATTTAAAAATATGTCCATTGCACCTGACGACAAATAAGAAGTGAAGTCACGGCACAGTTGGATATAGGGTGAAACGATAACTCAAGGCAATTTTACCTGAATCGAAGCTTCGTTTAATTAATTACACTCGCAATATATCAATTCAACTCAATTCAAACAGCTTTATTGGCATGAATAGTGTTGTTGCCAAAGCATTTTACAAAATATTTACATACATATTACAATATTACCGTACAATTCACATTCAGTACGGTACAATACAATTAGATATCCATGCATTTTCAGATGTTGTAGTGAGTCCTTCAGGCTATGGCAGGCAGATACACATTTAGCTGCAAGAGGAGCTACTGTCCCTTCACCTAGCAGAACTGACACTTTTTCCTCTGGGGTTAACATGTCAAACTTTCTTATTTTCTTAACTATGTCCCTAAAGTGAGAGTTTCTTATTGAACAATGCTTCTCATTCACTCACACGCACACCATTGATGGCATCAGAATAGAGATTGGAGTTCAAGATGCACAATTACTATGTTTAGTAAGCATATCAGTACATCACAATTATTGATTGTTTATTTGCAAACACGTCCTTTTAATATAGCAATTTAATAAGGTAAAACACCGTACTCGTTTACTCAATTACTCGATTAAATAGATAGAATGATCAATAGCTGCAGCCCTAGTTGGTTATACTGTGTCCTTCAACGTGCAGTCTGCAGTGAGTCAGAAACAGAACGACTGGACCTGCAGTGCTGCAGTTGATGAAGTGGAGAGTTCGCTCGTATTGTGGCAACAAAACCTTCCACTTTTGCAAACAGAAGCGCAATGGTACACTTCCTCTCATCACATGGGCCCGAGCGTTCACCTCAACCAGGTTAAAGGGGAATTAGAAACAAAACAAAACTCCCAAGCTGAGAAATAAGAACAGACTCGGTGGCTGGTCAAAGGATGTGGTTTAAGCAAGTGTGCAGGTTATCATGCTGCATGCTCGTATGTTTGCCTGTGTTTTTTTTTCTTTGAGCAAGAAATGGGAAATGAAATCATCTTTTGGAGGTTGGAGCGAGCTGGAAGTGATAGCGGTGTGAAAGTAAAGGAAGGTAGAGGAGGAGGGGCTTTATTTTTTTTAGCAATGTCCTGGATTCAAGGTTTCCTCTGAGCTGCCTCCAAAATGTCAACACGCAAGTTCATACACACCCCATAAATAGTCTCCCAAAGCTGGATTTGTCCATTAGCAGCTACCCTTTTTGTCTTCACACTTCTTTAAAGGCGTAAAGTCACTCTGTGTTCTCACATTTAGTTTTAATTAACCATTTTTCTTCAAGTCTGCACATTGTCTTTGATCTTTTTGTCTTTTAAAGGGATTTTTTTTTTTACATATAGTAAGAACTGTAGATGTTTCTTCTTCCCTTATAAATGTTCTTCTCCTACAAAGCACAACAAAACAAGTTAACAAATCAGAAACCAGGCTCAGTAGCTTTAACTAATCAGTAGTGGTGGTTATATCTAAATTCTTAAAGGAGAATTCTGGTCATTTTCTAAATAACGCTCTACAGCTCTAGGTCCCGAGTGTGACCATAGGAAAAGACCCGAGAAAAATGTGTGCAGCCTGGACCTAGCTCTCCTCCTGCTAGCTGCGCTACACTGCAGTTAAACAGCAAAGTAATGGGGCTTTGGCCTCTATTATGTCCGAAATATCACTACACATGCTTTGCAACATCCACCAGTTCCTTACCACACAACACTGACTGTGCATAAACTCTGTTAATATGAGAGAGCAGTGCTACATGTGTGTTTTTGTCACGTAGCTCTGTTCATGCTGGCTTCCTTGGTAGACCTTACTAATCGACTGTCGAGCGCATGACCAGTCTGCATCGGTGCAGAAAGTGGAAGGAGGAGAATATGTCCGGATCCGATGTTGAAGAGATGGAGGAACATTTTGAATTTGATGGTCGTGTGTGTTTATTCAAACCAGAATACAGATGAGGAGCAGTCTTCATTGATATGGAAACAGTCCCGAGCTCGACAGTCGACTAGTAAGGTCTACCAAGGAAGCCCGCATGAACGGAGCTACGTGACAAAAACACACATGTAGCACTGTTCTCTTATATTAACAGTTTATGCACAGTCAGTGTTGTGTGGTAAGGAACTGGTGGATGTTGCAAAGCATTTGTAGTGATATTTTGAGCATAATAGAGGCCAAAGTCACCGTTTTAAAGTTCTGCCCCCATTACTTTGCTGTTTATCCGCAGTGTAGCGCAGCTAGCAGGAGGAGAGCTAGGTCCGGGCTGCACATATTCTGCTCGGATCTTTTCCTATGGTCGCACTCGGGGACCTAGAGCTGTAGAGCGTTACTTAGAAAATGACCGGATTTCTCCTTTAACTCACCAAAATGTTGCAGCGTGTTGCTATTCCGAGCTGTTAAAGTTTGTTTGCTGCAGGCAAATAAGAAAATTACTTGTCTTTGATTGTTTATATTGTTCCAATTACTTCTGCAGCCACATAACACTTCACCAGCAGCTTTTTTTCCCCCCTCTCTCTCTCTTTGCACTGGCTCTCACTTGTGCCAGTGCAACCTACCATGCTACTCCTCTGTTACTCCCTCCCCCTCCCTCCCCCTCCTCCTCCCTGCCTCCCTGCACTAGGTGCCTCAGAGGAGCCCAGTTACGTGTGGGCTGGAATAGGTGCAGTGAAATTATCACTGACTGCTGCACTACAGAGGAACGAGTGGAGGGGATGCAGGAGAGAGGGAGGGAGGAGTGTGTTTCAAAGTGGTGTTGGAAGGAGAAGTAGGGATCTGGGCCGGTGCTGATGTGAGATATGTTGTGGTTTGAACTGCCCTCCTTTTTTTAATTTTTTTTTTATAACATCATCGTGAACAAACACGATGTCAGCTCAGTTCTCCACTGATTAGCACATTTTTACCTCTGACTGTGCCGCAGCCTGTTATCGGCATGTCAGAATAAGCAGCGGCGTTTTCCTGTTTTTATTCATGTGCACATTTATGTGATTATGTTTGCTGTTTTTTTTAAAAGCAGAAATCGCCTAGACAGACAATTATTCATGATTCAAGGTGATTGTCAAAGGCACAAAAATGTAGACTTGCTTTTTTTTGTAAGGAAATGTCGGCCTTATGAGACTGCTGAAGGCTGGAGGTGGATGTGAGATTAGATTAAATCGTGTGTGTGTGTGTGTGTTGGTAACCACCCAAAACAGATGAGAAGGAAATGTGCTTACACGTCCTTGGTGAAATTAAATCACATAGACTTATTTGTTTAGAGATGAATGTGTGCCTTTTTTGTGTGTGTATGTGAGAGCTTGTTTTGTGCTGTTATTCACAGTCTGGGGAAACTGCTCACAGCTTTGACTTCTCTATTGAATCTGACAGAATTTATCACTGAACCCGATTTATGGCCAATCAATTCCTGGAATCCATCTGGTTTACCTCCAGAGGATTTACTCCCAACAAAGTCAACTTCACCTTATTGATGTGGATATATAGTTTCACCCTTGTGTGTGTGTGTGTGTGTGTGTGTGTGTGTGTGTGTGTGTGTGTGTGTGTGTGTGTGTGTGTGTGTGTGTGTGTGTGTGTGTGTGTGTGTGTGTGTGTGTGTGTGTGAAACCCTTGTACCTGGTTGGAGGGTTTTTCTTACCTTTGGACAGAGGCAGGCTCACTGTCTCCAGTCTTTATTGCTCTGCTAGGCCTTAATCAGCTGCATGCTCCTCCTAAATCCAAAAATGTCTTTAAAGGGGAACTATGTAGGGCTAGTACCCCCAAATAGTCGACCAAAAAGTCATTAGTCGTACAAAATTTCATTGGTCGATTGGTCGCAGGGAAAAAACAAACAAACATTTGGAGCCGCGTCTTGTCAAAATTAAGTCAAAATCAATTGATTGTACATGAACCAGTACATTTCCCACAGTTTAACACCTTTTTGCTTTACAGCTGTTTTCAGTTGTTGTTGTTGTTGTATTTGTCATGGGAACTGATTTTGAACTCAGTTTTTTTTCTCTGGGTTTAAAGAGGAACTGTATAAGTCCGGTCGCTTTTCCTGTGTGTTGCCAACCCTCCTCCTGGTCATGTGCAGTCGTTTACAACAAAGCCGGCGAGAAATCAATCAATAGAGTGGTAGAAAACATTAAATATCACACATACGATGTTACACTGTGTATATTTGTGTAGTCTTACCTGTCATAAACAAGAGATTATGGGCGTTTGTGTCTCGGTGCTGCAGAGACGAGAACTGGGACACCGGGTCGGAGGTTCTGATCTTACAAGGTTGATTTTCAGCCAAGAGACGCTAGGTGGAAGGCAGAGAGCCTCCATACTCATTTAGTCATTTATTTAACCATCACAATTACTCCGAAGCTGTTTAATCAAGGTAAAAATGTTGCATAGTTAAGGTAAAAATCCAACATACAGTAGTTCCTCTTATAAAAACCTGAATATTTAACTCTACAGACAGAGCTGCACTCCTTATCATCAGCTGCTTCTAGATGTTTTACAAAATGTGGCTCTTTCTGTTCTTGTTGTGTTAACTCCTTTGCCGAACCCCTTTGCACCTGGGAA
Organism: Trachurus japonicus; assembly: GCF_045865225.1. Classification (NCBI taxonomy): domain Eukaryota; kingdom Metazoa; phylum Chordata; class Actinopteri; order Carangiformes; family Carangidae; genus Trachurus; species Trachurus japonicus. The sequence continues at coordinate 6,923,447 of NC_140928.1, read as the reverse complement.
ATCAGCCCTGTGTGGACGTAAAAAATATGTAAATAAATAGCTTCATCCTATGTTTGTTGACACCAAAGCTGAACTTGTCTTGCAGTAACAGCATCTTAATAAAAATATCATGATATATAAACTGCATCTAATCCTAGCCCACTGTTAGGATTAGTGCCAAGTGGAACTAATCCTGGGGGTCGGCCCACAAATAAACCAGGGGGATTCAGACAGAACCGCATCACCCCACACTCGCTGAAGATCGTCGTTTTTGTTTTTGTTTTTTGTTTTTTGTTGCTCTGGTTGTGTGCGTCTTACTAAACGTGACTCCAGATTGTTGTTGCCAGCGAGTTACCAACAGGCCGGAGTAAGATGCTACAATAAACCATCTGTTGTGACATTTCAAGCCTCCCTCTGCGTTTACTCATCTCGCCACGGCCACATCTCCTCCTGGCAGATCTCTCCCCCTTCTCTTGTTAGCGCCGCTGCCTTCACTGTCCTCGCCACACACACACACACACACAGCTGCCTCTTCACATCAAAAACACTCTTACATTTCTGTGCACATCTCCTTCTGTGTGTTTACACATGTAACTAAATACACATGTGTATTCTAATACGCCGACAGTGTGACTCACAGTCGTAGCGTCACGCTCTTAAAATAGCAGGTCCAGAGGAGGGTGAGGGTGAGGGATTGGGGGGTGGAGGGGTGTGGGTGTGGGTGGGTGGAGGGGTGACAGGCGGGGCAGCAGCAGCAGCGGCGGTGGAAGACCAGCGTCACTTGCTCTGTGTGTATCTATAAGGAAAGGGTAAGGACTTCCTCTCCGGCCCTGCACGCACAATGGCTTCTGGGGCGGTCAGGGTTGAGACGGGAGTGACACACAGCAGGGTGTGATGCTGCTTCAGGTCGATGAGGGGGGAGGAGGAGGGAGGAGGAGGGGGAGGAGGGGGAGGGAGGGACGAGCCGGAGGAGGCAGCTTTTTCCGTTCATTCAGTGTTGCAGTTAAACTTACTCACAAAGGGTTTCCAGCACTAACTCCTCCTGATAGAGGCCGTCAGTCATGTGCACAGGAGGAGCACGCAGGCTCTTCCCCAGGAAGCTGGTAATACCGTTATCAGTCTTTCACTACAGATTCCTGAGCAGCAGCTGATGATAAATAATGTTGATTAATTACCGGGAGTTGCTCAAAGGTGGTTTTCAGGATGACCTCAGTCATTAAATATGTAACATGGGTGATGTAATGCCTCCGCTCTTTTCCCCTGAAGGTTAATATTAGACTGTGACTGAGTTTCGATCTTATCAGACTATTATTCCTTCTCCATGCTTCAGTTGATTGACAGATAATTAATAATTGCCTATTTTGAGATGGAAATAAGTGTTTTTGTCCCAAGTTCCCTAATGTAAGGACTTTTTTTTGTTTGTTTTTGAGATAAGACGTGACATTTGAAGACTGTGAAACTGTAACATGCATTTTTCATTATTATTTTCAGTTTATTAATCACAAGAGTTTTCTTCAGATTAGGGGTGTGATGGCGCTGGCAGTAAACCATTGCGTCGCCTGATGTAGCGATACTTTGAAAAGAATGAATAGAAGACCTTCATGTATTAAGACATGTTTTAAGCCGGTATTATTATTATTAGCAGTGTTTACACAGAATGAAACAGTAAATGTTTAATAAAAACGATACACGCAATTTTTTAATATATATTTTAGCCAATGGACGCTACTGTGTACACGTTTAAACGGAAAGCATTGCACAGTTTACATGTGTACATATTTTAGTACACGTTCACATCCCTACTTCAGATAATATAATATATGTGTATATAATAATATAAATGCTTATTAGCTTTAACTTGTTGTTATAAAGAAGAACCAGTTGATTATGAAAGCATCAGTGTGTGGCCTTCAGGATGAGGACGACCCTGATGAAGGCCACAAGCTGCAGAAAGGCACTGGTCTAATAATAAAGTTGTTCTTACATGACAAGTGTCAGTGGAGGGAGGCGCTCTTTATTTTAGACGAGGCGCCCCGTGTCATTATAAATTATCCTGTGGGTGCTTCTGAAATAGCTGGTTTGTGGGTGATTCAGATCAAACAGTTGCTGGGACGTTTTTGAAAGTCAGTTTCCTGTGGCTTTATCTTGTTGTTTGTTGTGATGAGCAGAAACAAAACACCTGATCCATCCACGTCTGTATTTTAAAGCACAATGCCAAGATTTACATAGTTTTTTTTTGGTTTTTTGAGAAATTACCAAGTGCACCTTTAAGTAGGCTTGGCTTTTTCTCTTTCTTTGTGTGTTCAGACTCCAAGGAAGCTGCTGCATTGTGTAAAGTTACCACATTTATCTGACTAGGGCTGCAACTAACGATTATTGTCATTATCGATTAATCTGTCGATTATGTAAACGATTAATCTATTAGTTGTTTGATCAATAAAATGTTGAAAAATGTCAATTAGTGTTTCCCAAACCACAAGATGACGTCCTCAAATGTCTTGTTTTGTCCACAAACCAAAGAGATATTCAGTTTATTGTCATAAAGGAACAAAGGAACCAGAAATATTAACATTTGCTGTAATCAGAGAATTTGAACTTTTTTTCTTAAACTACCCAAACTGATTATTCGATTATCAAAATAGTTGACGATTAATTTAATAATCGATTATTGTTGCAGCTCTATATCTGACTATTTACAATGAAAACTGAAAATGTGTCATTGTATAATCGCATCGAACAGAATTGCAGACTGATCAAGATGCACACACCACTAACGAACGTATACATGAGCTGGCTGCGTGTCGACCATGCGTGTGATTATGTGAAAAACAAAAAGGAAAATCATGAAACCACAGTCGCTGCTGCGTCTGCCCACTTAACTTCCCCACTTTCTTTTATTTATCGGAAACAGCTCAGCATTTTCTCCACGGACAAATTTAGGCATCAACCGGGGAGCGGTTGAACTGCAATTGACCTTCAAATGGTAATTAATTAATTTAGGTGTGTAAATCATCAGCGCCAATGTACCGGGGGTATTAGACAATCGGGGGCTCATTTAAATAGCCAATTTATTTCCTGAGTTTATTATTGTAGCCTTCACAGGAACGGTTTGTCACAGCATTACTCACCCTCTCCTCTCTCCCTCTCCGCCTCTCTCTCTCTACCCTGCAGTACCTGGGACATGTGGAGGTGGAGGAATCCAGGGGGATGCACATCTGTGAGGATGCAGTGAAGCGGCTGAAGACGGTAGGTTTCACTAGAAAACCCTCTCTTGTGCTTCCAGGAACAAGGTCGCCACCTACAGACATCCTACTTCCTTGTTGTCTGTTCTTTTGTCTTATCTTTTCCTCCACTAATTTCCTCCTTCTCTCTCTGTGACACCAGACTTTTTTTTTTTCTTTTTCTCACTGCTGCACTTTTCTCTATAACACATTCTTCTTCTTCCTCTTTGTTTCATCACTGTTTATTCCTGCCTCTAGGTTTCTTTCTTTCTTTCTCTGTACATAAATCGTGTGGTTAACGTCTCCACTCACTCTCCACCCACCCTGACCTTCAGACAACCTCTAGGTGTGGGGGGCTCTGCTCTGTACATCTCTTCCTCTCAGCGTACACACACACACACTCCCAGCCGGAGCAGATAGGCCGGCGTGGACTTCCTGCCGCGGCAGATTCCGGTGGCGTTACGCAAAAAGAACAAATTCCAGTTTGGAGGGAGCAGAGCAGGGGAGGGGAAGTGTGTGTGTGTGTGTATACTATGTGTGTGTGTGTGGCAATAGCTTTTCCATGTTGTCAGTTGTTTGCCAAGGCCCCGCCCTGGTTATAAAGTCCTGTGGGTAAATGAGTGAGATTCTCCGAAGTCAAGGCCAAACCTGAGTCGACAGGTCGGCTTCGATCCGAGCCCACGTTCAGGAGCATCAGCACATTTTGAATTCTGTTGCCAGGAAAAATTACAAAAAACTCCTGCTCTGAGTGTCTGTGACTGAGCTTTCAGTTTTAATTTTCAGATGACTCAGGTTAAATGAGGATTCACACCCCGTCTCTCTCTCTCCTGTTATCGTTACCTGTTCCTCCCGCTTCATAAAACTGTTAAAGACCTTTTTTTTTTAAAAAGTTGTATCACATTTTCTACTCAGTGAGCTGTTGATGGCGACGTCAGCTACTGAAACCTGTTTGTTGGTTGGTTGGTACGATTATACTGAAGAACATGCTCGAGAGCAATTTAATATTTTATGAGAGCAATTTAACGGACAGTAAAACACTCTAATTTTCATATCAGTTATAAGAGAACAATATTATAACAGACACACACGTGCTCCCACAACTTGTGCTTTTTCACATAGTGCTTATATTTAGTCGCAAGCATGCACACACTTGTAGACACTTGTAGCAGCAACCGCACACACTGGAATGACACACATTTGACACACACACACTCAGAAAGGGCCCACAGGCAAATCATTTGTCCAAACATAAAACGCACACACACGAAACATAATGGCCTTTACAGTGAATATTCAAAACTTGGACACACAAATGGAAGGCTGACACACATACACAAAGACACACAGGAGCATGTACTGTACACACTGGTGCTTGATGAGGTCACATGGTGAACACAGAGCCCGAGGCTGTGAGATCTTATTGAGTTACAGTTCATTTTAACAAGGTGGACAAGATGGAGCCAACTCTGAAGGAGAAGAGAGGAGAGGTCGGCGGCGTGGCGCGGCGCTCCTCCTTCCTTCCTCCTCCCCGTTTACCCGCGGGGCCGCGACTCTCTGACCCTCCTCGACCTGATGACATTTCCTCCTCTTGTCTCCTCCTCTGGCATTTCACTCTTTACCGCTTCCCTCGCTCCACACAGGCCTCATCTGTCAGCGAGCACAGGCTTGACTTTATTGATCTGCGACGTTTATTAAGCAGTGGTGGGAAATTAAAATTGAAATTAAAATTAAAATGTGAGTCAGGCTGGCATCGTGTCATGGTCCTTCCCCCTTTGGCACATTATTATCTTTTCCTGTGAAGCGGCATCCATCCAGTTGAGTTCTGGCGTTGACGAAGCTGTAGTTTTTAACCTGCATGTTCCCCCCGGGGGCTCGTCTTACTGGAAATGCCAGAAAACAGTCATGGTTGGTTTGGTTGGGAACTGCAAGACTGTAACACACAGGTATCCATTCATCCCCGTGAAAGAAACTAGCACACTGCAGGATTTTTGTTTGTTTTTTGTCCCTCTTCCAGGTGTGTCTCCCCCTACACATGAGCATTGTTGTCTCCTTTTGCTTATTAACATCACAACAAATGCCAAAAAATAGCACTTTGGGAAAGTTTTTTTTACACTATTTAAAGGGACAGTTCAACATTTTGGCAAATTGGCCCATTACCTAGTCCCTATAGTCTTAGCAGTACGTTCGTTACCTTTAGTTGTCGGTGCAAACTATTTTTAGAACGGTGGAGCAGAGCCATGAGCTGCTCAGAGCTACGCTACGGAGGCTAATGGGATTTCTTGGTTTCCCTCATCAAACTTATCAAATGCACAATCCAACAACTCCAAAACGCTCTGGTGGACAAGTTGTGACCTGCACATTCACCACGCTATGAGATAATAACACAACGTTATGAGATGGAGTTGTTGGATTGTGTATTTGATGAGTTTGATGAACCAAGAAATCCCATTTGCCTCGGTAGCGTAGCTCTGAGCAGCTCGCGACTCTGCTCCGCCGTTCTAAAAACTGTTTGCACTGACAATTAAAGGTAACAAACCTACTGCTATAAGGATTATGGCAATGGGCCAGTTTGCCAAAAATGTTGAACTATCCATTTAAAGATTCATAACATGAATATTAATATTCGCGGAGCAACGGAGCAGTTGTGCTGCATTGCGTCGCTCTGATCTTCATTTCCATCACTCTGATTCTCATTCTGTTACAATTAGTTTCGTAGTTAAGTGATATTCGGGCGAGATGGATTGTTGACTTTATAGCCGCTCTGTGTCGCTCTGGCTTTAAAAAGAATAAACTGACAAAATGAAGATCTGCGCTGATGATTTGAATCGCTGACGTTCTGTTCGGTCTGTGTGAACAGTTTTACAGACGTCTTGTCTTATAAACGGTGGTTTATGGGGAAAACGAGGGGAGGTGAAGCTGCTTCATCATCGCAGCAGACAGAATGAAAAAACCCCTGATGATGGATCTAGATCATCCGACCACATCGGGGCCACCCTCCTTTAAACAGACGAGCAATTAACAAGGCCCCGATAGATCCCAGTTCATCATCGCTGACTCTTTAATTAGTTTACTGTTGCCAGGCAACAAACACAGCCCCTACCAGTTGATTTAATATTACTCAATTTTTTTTCTTCCAGGAACTAATACTTAAATTAGTTACGAACCAGGCTCACACCTGTCGGCTCTTAATATTTGATGTGGATCTGATGAGAGGATGTTGTTTCCTGAGCATCAGCTGACCGGAGCCAGACAGCAGCGCCGACTTTATCTGGCAGCATCAGCACTTAAAGGGATAGTTCAACATTTTGGCACATTCTCCTCCCATAATCCCTATAGTCGTAGCAGTAGGTTCATTACCGTTAATTATCGGTGCATGTTGTTTTGAGATCAGAGGGGCAGAGACGTGAGCTGCTCAGTGAACACAATGGAGGTGAACGGTACAGGTCCCCTGTCCCTCATCAAACTCATCAAACACACAATCCAACAACTCCAAAATGCTCTGGTGGACAAGTTGTGTCCTGCACATTCACCACGCTATGAAATAATCATGTAACATTACGAGACGGAGTTGTTTTAGAGGCAAACTTCAGACACGGCTGCTGGGCGGAGTGATTTCAAAAGTGCAAGTAGTTCTGAGTATTTGCTTCATGTGTCGTAATGTTACATAATTCTACATGATTATTTCATAGCGTGGTGAATGTGCAGGTCACAACTTGTCCACCAGAGCGTTTTGGAGTTGTTGGATTGTGTATTTGATGAGTTTGTCCCTGTTTGAGGGACAGGGGTCCTGTACCGTTCACCTCCATTGTGTTCACTGAGCAGCTCACGTCTCTGCCCCACGGATCTCAAAACAACATGCACCGATAATTAAAAGTAATGAACCTACTGCTATGACTAAAGGTGATAGGAGAATTTGATAGGAGAATTTGCCAAAATGTTGAACTATCCCTTTAAGGTCTTGGACAAGAGGAGATAGATGAAGAATAGTTTAGCTGACGAAAAAAGATGGAAGTCAGTGTAGGTGTGTGTGTCGGCAGCCCGGTCCAGCTTGTCAGTCAGTCAGTGTGTGCGTTTGTGTGTGACAAGCTCCAGCTCTGAGCAGGACGGACTCCCATTATTTTTCCCAGCAGCCTTTGGGGCGGTAATGAGAGTTTTCTCGCAGCTCTGTGACCTGTGACTCAGAGGAGGAGGAGGAGGAGGAGGAGGAGGAGGCTGCATTGCGGCACCGTCACCCTCCAAGCTGCCCCTTTGTGTTGTCATCATGACGTCACTTCCTGCTGCTGTTGGCCCGCGGCCCGGCGGTCTGAGGTGTTTTCTGTAGCTCCTTCATTCAGTGTTTTCTGTTTTCACTGTAACTCCGGAGCTCATAGTGACCACAGGAGTGTTTCCCTGCTCTGTGTAGAGACGGGGTGGGGCGGCCGTCTGCTGACATGCTGAAAGAATTTCAATTGTATTTATGTATCGACACCCAAGTAGCCTCCGGGCACATCATTGCCCGACTGTGTCTCCTTGTTCATCATCATGAGACAGAATCAGACGCTGTGCAGTACAATATAGTATGTAAGCCTGTGGTTTCAGTGAAGGCTTTTTGAGACGTCACATGGTGTCGGAAGTTGTCTCCACCCCCCACTAGAGATATTTCCTGAGTAAATACCAAATGTGGGAAACTACAAAACCAATTGCTGCATCTGGTCTGAGGTAATGTCATGCTGAGGTCACAGCCTGAACTCAACTCTAACGTATAAATGTGTCACAAAAAGACAAAAATAAAACCACTTATAAAGCATTACACATCGTCCTCCCTCTGGTTTTACATACAGTACTTTGACAACCTGTCAAATAAAGCAACAGGATGACATACTGTACACCCTGTCATGTTTGTGGCAACTACTGTTGTGAAGTGTGACAGAGTTTCAGATGTTACACAAGACGTGTGATTCGTTGTTGCACATCCTGCCGATGGTTAGAGTTGTTATTGGCAATCGATAGCACTGGTTTTTTACTTGAGTAAATTTCTTCTTCAGTTGTTTCATTTTTACCTCGTTGGCTTCATCCTCATCTTTCAAAACTCAGCTCTCCTCCTTTCTAAACCAAAAAAGCTTCTTTTTTCCCCCCCAAACTGTAGTTTCATCACACTTCACACACACAATACCTGAATAATAATATTGTTTTACCTTTTTTTGTTGGTGTTATACATTTTTTTGTGTGTCTTTTTATAAGCAGGTTTTTAATGCAGAGAAATGCCTCCAAATCCCCCCCTCCCCATACATTGCCACCCCCATTCTAGCTATATAATATATATATTAACCCCATAGATATTGTTTTCTCCTAACCATCTAGCTCACTAATACTAACTGTGCTGCCATCATCTGCATGTCCATGTGGTTATTAGAAACACAAACACATACACGCATCTCAATAAATTAGAATATCATGGAAAAGTTGATTTATTTTCAATTCAAAAAGTGAAACTAACACATTATATAGATCCATTACACACAGAATGAAACATTTCACGTCTTTATTTATTTATTTAATGTCTTTTAATTGTAATGATTATGACTTCATGTAATGAAGACATACAAATCAGTATCTCAAAACATTTGAACATTACAAAAGACCAATTAAAAAACATTGTTGGCCTTCTGAAAAGTAGGTATTGCACTCAATACTTGGTTGGCGCTATTTGACTTAAAATTTACTTTTCTATAATATTGTAATTTATTGAGATGCACTTGCAGGGCTCTAGACTAACTTTTTTCACAAGAAGCACAGTGGCGTCTAACTTGAAAAATTTTAGGAGCGCAAGCAGAAAAGTCGATTTCATAAATCGACTTGCAAAGCAAATATTCACATTTCCTTTTCATTCATGATAGTCACGTTTCCAGATTCTTTGAGTCGTCCCTTCCATGTTTCACAAACAGCAGATTTTCTGGTTGCACATGCACAAATAGATGAGAAATTTACTTGTACTGCCTCAAATTTTCGAGGCAAAATGCCTCCATTTAGATTTGAGAGCATTTTGCCCCTAAAATTTGAGGCAGTGCAAGTAAATTTCTCATCTACTTGCGCATGTGCAACCAGTAATTTTTGGTGAAATGTGGAAGGAGCGACTCAAGTAATCTGTAATCTGTCATTACAGGTATCAGGCTAACGTGTGTGAGGTTCATGAATGAAAATGAAATGTGAATATTTGCTTTGTGAGTCGATTTACAGTGTGCGCTCCTAAGATTTCTAAATTAGGGGCCACTGTGTTTCTAGTAGAAGATGTTCATCTGGAGCCCTGACACATACGGACACACACACACTAACAAATGCTTAGCTCATTCCCAGTGAATCTCCGGTGCTGGTTAACACGTTAAATCATGCATTAACATGGAGCTTGGGGAGCTGTCTCCACCGTGGCTGTGTAACAGGAGCAGAGTGGCACTCCTTTTCACAGCTTACGGGGAGGAGACGAGCTCTCAGGGAGCGCGGGGGAAGAAGGGAGGATTAAAAACTAGGCCGGGTCGGCTCTGGCTCCGGCTCCGGCTCTGCGGTGTCTTTTATGCGGTTGTGGCGGCCTAAACTTGACCCCTGACTCCTGGCTCGACTCAGAGGTCAGACCGGGCCGCCTGTGGGAATCTTGTTTCTGTCTGCTGAACAACACGCCATGGAAAAAAAAAAGACCGCGTCTCGGTCTAGGAATCAGAAGGAGAGAGGGAATAAAAACAGGATTTGGGATTATCCCTCTCACACACGCACACACCTACCTGAAGGTCTGCCATCTTTTATCTCCTCTGTCCAGGCAGCTTTGGGTGCTGTGGTGTCTTAGCTCTGGTGGCAGTGCTGCAGGCCTGTTGCTGTTGTTTATTTCACTGTCACAACAACCACAACAACACAACAACTTACGGGTGTCATTTCCTCCTGCCGAGCGGCGGCGGTGGCGATGTGGTTTCTTTTTACCGGCTTTACCAGCGTCGTAGTTACTAACAGTGATGATCACCATAAAAACACAGTAACAACCCACAGAATCACCCATTTAAAGGGATAGTTCAACATTTTGGCAGTAGCCCAGTAGGTTCGTTACCTTTAATCGTTGGTGCAAGCTATTTTTAGAACGGCGGAGCAGAGCTGTGAGCTGCTTAGAGCTACGCTACGGAGGCTCATGGGATTTCTTGGTTTCCCTCATCAAACTCATCAAATCCAAAACGCTCTGGTGGACAAGTTGTGACCTGCACATTCACCACGCTATGAGATAATAACGGAACGTTACGAGACAGAGTTGTTTTCGAGGCAAATGCAGAGACTGCTTGCTGAAAAACTGCCCCCGTGCATCAGCGGTTTTGCATGAATTTACCTCTAAAACAACTCTGTCTGGTAACGTTGTGTTATTATCTCATAGCGTGGTGAATGTGCAGGTCACAACTTGTCCACCAGAGCGTTTTGGAGTTGTTGGATTGTGTATTTAATGAGTTTGATGAGGGAAACCAAGAAATCCCACGAGCCTCCGTAGCGTAGCTCTGAGCAGCTCGCGGCTCTGCTCCGCCGTTCTAAAAATAGCTTGCACCAACAAATAAAGGTAACGAACCTACTCCCAAAACTATAGGGATTATGGCAATGGGCCAAATTTGCCAAAACTATCCCTTTTTAAAAAAATCCTCTATCAGTGTGGATTCACTCCCTCTCTCACCCACCCACTCACTCACTCATAACCCAGTTTCACTCACTCTCACCCCAAAAAACCCCAAAAAACAAAACAGAAACCCAATCAAATCCCTCCCCGTAGGCTCCAGACAGTTCCTAGACTTTCCCAGGTAACATTTTCATTCCTTGTTCCTCCTCCCTCCGTCTCCCCCTCCACCCCCTCTCACCCACCCACCCACCCTCCAGGACAGGAAATTCTTCAAAGGATTCTTTGCAAAAGTAAGTTATTGCTTTGTGTGTCCGAGTGTGTTTTTTCTCTTTATTATTAGCGCTGTTGTTATTATTATATTATTATTATTATTATTGTTTTGTTTTGTTCTTTTCTTCCTCTCACATAACACTTCACCCTTTTGATCGTTTCTGACGGCTGGAGGAAGCACACACACACACACTCAAACACACACAAACACTCATACACAGGGGAGAAATCTGTCTGGAGAGAGACGAACACAATGATGCATGTGTCTGTGAGCAGGTGGGGTGGTTTAGGCTGGGGTGGGGCACTTTTTGTGTGTTTTTTTGTTTTGTTTTTGTGTGTGTGTGTGTGTTTTCCTTTTTCTTTTTTCTTTTTCTTTTTGTTTTTTTGTGTGTGAATATATTAACAGGCGTGCCTTCTCTCCCTTCAGCTCTTCTTCCATGAACCCAGAATGGAAACAATGAACAGCTTTGTGCGAATGAGCATTTCCTTTTTGTGCACAGACATTTTATATGTGGTGGTTGTTGTTGTTGTTGTTATTCTAACCAGCGGGACCACCACCACCACCACCACCACCGCTGTCGACTGCATCTGTGCACAAAACCTCATACCAAATCATCCTGTTTTCTTTTTTATAAAATTTTTGGGTCCTAGTGAATGACACAGCAACAACAGCTCCTCCTGACTTGTTGTGTTTCCTTTTTTTTGTCTCCTTACCTGGTGCTTCCTCTTTATTTGTAGGTGTGTGTGTTTGTTGAATAGGTACCAAGGAATTAGTACAAAGGGAGGTAATCTGAGGGGATATGGAAAGACTGGAAAAGTGTGTTTGTTTCTTAACCCGTTCCTCTTCCTGTTGTGTGTGTGTGTGTGTGTGTGCAGGCTGGGAAGAAGGCGGTGCGGGCCGTGTTGTGGGTGTCGGCAGATGGCCTTCGCGTTGTAGACGACAAAACAAAGGTAATTGCTCCCTTCAGTCCCTCGATCATAGGCGTGATCAAAAAGAAAAGAGAGCCACCGGAGGAAGCACATGAGGCTTTAGCAGCTTTAAAAAAAAAAGAAAGAAAAAAAAGATGGAAGCCGCTGAGCCGCAGCAGTTAATAACGGTGGTGAAGCTGCCGTACGTCTGGTCCAGTGACCTCTGCAAGGCCCCGTGTAGAAATATGTACTCGGTGCACCTGCAAGGAGAAGATATGAGTGGAGCAAACAGTGTGGCATTAGAGATTACACTGACACCTGCTGGAAAACACTGGAACTGCAACAAACCATGATTAAACAGCCTTTGAAAAACTACTTACAGTTATTAAGTTAATTTAATTTCTCAACCTACATATACACTACTAAAAAAAAGTTATTTCAGTCAATAATTTCTCCCCTTTAATAATACCAACTGGTATTGTATTTCATATCGTTGGAAAGCCTGATGAGTCACCTTTACAATGAGGTACAACTTGTAAGGATCGTGCATCCGTGAGATGAGCAACACAGTTAAATGTGTGAGTAGCACCCCCAAAAAATATGCCCAAATCCCCTGCAATATTCCCCTGTTGGTATTCACTTTTGTTTTAAGCTGCTTGGTGGATCGGATGGAGTGTATATCTATCTTTTAACTATTGAATTGAATGCTATTTATTACTTATTATTTAGACCAGGCAGGCAAACATACAAAATAATGATTGAGAATCTAATGTAAAGTTAGTTAAAAGAAAACAGAGTAGTTATGCGCCGCACATCCGATCCTGTTTTAGGCCAGGTGCCGGATGATCAGGGGATCCAAACAGAGAAAAGAAGGGCAAAATCTGCACACTAAGTTAAAGCCCCCAATTATCTTTAATTGACTTTTAAAAAATACTCAACGTTTCGACCCAAATTGTCTTCCTCAGGCAACTATAAAGCAAGTTCGTTAAAAGAAGCTGAGTGCCTAAGGTTTGTGTCTTGACTTTCCTGCCAAGGATGAAGTATACTGTCTGTGAAGGGTTGTGAATTTTATTGTCTATTAAAGTTATAGAACAACTGTAAATTGTTTAAAATCTATTGTGAATAATAATGAAGTAAGAAACACTAATTCACTAAGTGGAGGCCAAACTCTGCCAAGTCACAAAAGTCGTCCACACAGTAAAAAAAAAAGATGCTGTTAAAGTAGAAAAACTAAACCCAGGATCCAGGAATTCCTCCTGAGTGAAACACTTTTTTTTCCCAGAGTTGCTTGTTTCATGCGGGTCAGAGAGCAGAGCAGACTGATAGTAGTTCAGTCTCGTTCGAGCACTCTCGTAGTGAGGCCGTCTCACTGAAGCACCGTTCACTGCACAATCATTTATCCCCCATTTTGAACTGACTTGAGTGAGAGTCACTTAACCCTCGAACCGAAGGCTTCACGTGTTATGATAACGAGGTAACGGCGGCGGCTGCTCTCTCTCTGTTTCTCTCTCTACAACAGGACCTGATCCTGGACCAGACAATAGAGAAGGTGTCGTTCTGCGCTCCGGACCGGAACTTCGAGAGGGCGTTTTCTTACATCTGCAGGGACGGCACCACGCGACGCTGGATCTGCCATTGTTTCATGGCCATCAAAGACTCAGTGAGGAGTTACTCTGTAAAACATGAATATGAATGAAAACAGATGAGGCACACTGTTTAGTTAGTTTAGTTTAGAAAGTTTATTGTCGAATCAAGTACACACATCAATAAATAACGTTATATACACATATGGGTAACACTTTATAATAAGTACACACTATTAAGCATTAGTTAAGCATTAATAAATATTGAATTTATCATTTAACACATGAATACTACCCCTAACCCTATAGTTTGTAGTTTATAGATACAGTTAGTGCTTATCAATGATGAGTAAAACATGTTGTGATCAATTTTTTATTGAAAAATGTACAATATATGTATATTCACGTCATATACATAGTTTCCCCCCTTTTTTATTTTTTATTCACCCTCCCCAGATTGTGAGTGCAAACAGAAACAAAGTCACTTGTACATTTGCAGGGAGGTTGATTGATTATTGATTTTGATAGTTATAACGGCTGTTGTAATTGTCTGCGCTTAAAATATAGATTTTACTCATCATCTCAGTTGTCCTACTGCCCTGTAGTACAAGGACATACAATCTTATACTGTTCTTAGTACATATCCTCAGTGTCATTTATTGTACATTATAGTAACCTTGTGTCAAGGCAATTAATTGATTAATCAATGAGTCAGCTTAGAAATTGATTAGCCAACCATTTTTGTAATTGAGTTACAGCTTAAGACGTTTCTGAAGATAATTCATGATGATGTTGCAAAGTACAAGTTTTATGTCATGTTTCTAATGTGAAACCCAATTATAACTTTACATTCATTTGTGAGCTCATGTAAATTAGACCTTTTATTAATTTCACACCTGAGTGGTTGGTGATGGTGGCGGCTCCACGTCAGGAGGAAACACCAGACACCAGCGAGACGCTTAAAGACATTTTCTTTTCTTTTTTTTCAGGGGGAGCGTCTCAGTCACGCCGTGGGCTGTGCCTTCGCCGCCTGTCTGGAGCGAAAACAGAAGCGCGAGAAGGAGTGCGGGGTCACGGCGACCTTTGACGCCAACAGAACCACTTTCACCCGCGAGGGCTCGTTTCGCGTCACCACGGCAACGGAGGCGGCAGAGCGGGAGGAAGTCATGAGGCAGCTACAGGATGCTAAAAAAGGTCTGTGTTCGTTTGTTGTTCCGCCAACGTGGTAAAAGAAAAAAGGGTCGACCAGTTCAACCAAAGCCTTTTTTTTTTATACAGACTCCCACTTCCAGCTGATGTTATTGTTGTGTTTGTTTGGCACAGAGGAGATGTCAGAAGTCTTTGCCTTTTAAGGAGCAGTGAAGTAACTCCGACTAATAAAAAACAGATTTACAGCATTGTAAACTTCAACTGTCTTTGAAGGAAATATAAAACTCACTGCTGCGATGATGAGAAACCTTTCAGTGCATCGCTGTCGTCTCAACTTTCCTCTTCTCCTCCAACAGCGGAGGCAGATGTGAAGGTTGCTGGGAACTCGGCCACCAGCGTGACAAACTCCTCGGCACACCAGACGGGAGGAGGTTCACCGTCGCCCTCGTCCTCCCCGCCCCTCTCCGTCGGCGCTCTGGGACCTCAGGCGATCCCGCGCAGACACGCGCCGGCCGACGTGCTCGCCAGGCAGGGCTCGTTCAGAGGCTTCCCGGCCCTCAGCCAGAAGACGTCTCCCTTCAAACGACAGATGTCGCTGCGCATGAACGAGCTGCCCTCCACCATGCAGCGCAAGTCGGACTTCCCCATCAAAAACACAGGTCAGTCCCCCGCTACTTGCAGCTTCACTGTTAACCTTCAAGTGCCAGGTTGTTAAGGATTATTTAGTTTATTTTTAAATGATTATGAAATATAATATTCTCTGTTTTCTAATGGAGTGATCACAGGAATCATAAATCTGCCGATACCGATCACTGAATGGATGGGAGAATAATAATCCTCCATGTCCTGTATTTACGATCCAGCCTTCTGCGACACTTAAAGTAAAACAATTTGTCCTGAAATAAATAAATACAATCAAGATCTTTAAGTACCACAAACAACTTTTTATTTGTGTAACACAAAACTTAATGGAACATTACAAGCTTTGTCAAGAAAAAGCCAATACTATACGGAAACACAAAACTAGTTCCATTTGATGGATCAAAACTGTTTCAATAGATGAAATAAAATAAAATAATCCATATGGGGTGCGTTAAACATGTAAGAAAGTACAGAAAAAAGAGAGAGGAAAAAAATAAAATAGACTAAAATAGAGCATAAAATATGAGTTTGCAGCATATTGATTTGTATTAAAACAATTAAGAGGATTTACAGTGCAAATCCAAGATTAAGATTTAAAGTTATTTAAAAGAGCTTAGCCATAAGCACATGAAAAGAGAAATGTTTTTAACCTCGATTTAAAAGGGTCGATCGCAGCATCCCTATATTTTGGTGATTGTGTTTTAGTTCCTGTTTTAACCAGTTCATGTTATCCTCCTGTCACAGTACCTGAGGTAGAAGGCGAAGGCGACAGCATCAGTTCGCTGTGCACTCAGATCACGTCGGCCTTCAGCGGACCGCCGGAGGACCCGTTCTCCTCAGCACCGATGCCCAAACCAGCGTCGTCCCCACAGTCTCCTGTAGCACCAGGTAAGAAGAAGAAAGTTTATTTATACAGCACTTTTTCCCAGACAACAGTCACAAGGTGCTGCGCAAAATAAAAAAAAAGTGCAAGAACAGTCAAATTTAAGAACACAATGACAAACACAAAACAACAAGCAGCAATAAAACAATTACAATTACAAGGAATTAATAAAGTGCCAGTCTAAACAAGTGTTTTTAGACACAATGGAGGAAGCAGCTCCTCCACACACACCCACCTGTCTACACAATAACAACTCAGCTGACCGGCCGGCTGTGTGCAGCACGGGAGGCTGTCATGATGTGGTTCAGCTGCAAAAATTTAAGTAGAGACATCAACACATTCAATAAATGTACAACACAGGAGTTAGTTGACTGTGCCGGCTGCGAAGCGCTCTCATTATGCAGCAACAATCGTTCAGGCTCATTGTTGGTTATTAAAATAAGAGTCTAATGTGTGTAATCAACTTATCGGCCATTTTGCACTCGACAGGCGAAACTACCACATTCATTAGGGAAATGAGGAAGCAACACACAAATAGACTCGTTGTTAGCTGCTGCAGACAGCAGCCAAATATTGTCTGTGGCCAATTTTTTTTTTCACTGCCACAATTTGGCTGAATTTCCGGCCGTTTTGGCTCAGTAGGAGATGAATAGGTTTCCAGTGACTTGCTGATCATGCTGCTGCTCACAGTTAAAGGACAATTCCAGGCAAATTCTACCTGGGGCTCTAGTTTCCTAATATCTTAGGTCTAAAAGAATGAATCTGAAGATTTTCTTTTTAATGTCTCCTGTTCTGCAGTAGCTGTGTCTGTCCCTGCCAGCCTAAGATCCGTCTGCTCCCATTATACGTTGCTGTGGCGATGTGGGGACAGACACAACTACTGCAGAACAGAAAATCTTCAGATTCATTCTGTTAGACCTAAAATATTAGGAAACTAGAGCCCCAGGTTGAATTTGACAGGAATTGTCCTTTAAAATGGTCAGAGAGTTTCTGCCTGTGCACATTTTTAGTCATAACTTAACTGAATGACATTTATCTAATATGTGTGATTAACACTTGTTACAGACTACTAATTAACTGCATGATAACATTGTGCATGACTAACAAAAGGAATAGCACACACACATACACCAGCTTGCTGTGTACTAGCATCTGTCTCTTATCTGCTGTAGTGAACGGCACAGCTCCCGCCTTCTCTGTTGCTGTTGCTGCTGCTGCTGCTGCTGTCGTTGCCACCGCTAACCCCCCAGTTCTGGCCCCCGCTCTGCCTGCTCGAGAAACTAACCCCTGGGCTAAGACCCCAGCAGGGGCCCCGGCCTCGGCCCCCGCACAGCCAGGTAAGCAGCATCCGCTTTCTCTAGGAGGGAAGGATGGATACACAGCTCGTCTCATCATCACGGACACCAGGAGACGAGAGCTGAATGTCAATAACAGGGTTCCCACGCGTCCTGGAAAACCTGGAAAATGGTTGACTGATTTTCCAGTCGTGGAAAACACATGGAAAATTAGAAAAAAAGTCAAAGTCCTGGAAAAGCTTGAGTTGCGCTGGAAAATTATTTATGACATTATGAAAGCTACCAGAGACTTTGAGTTGATGAGTGTTTCCAGTATTGAGGGTTTTCTCTCCTCTGTTGAGTGACAGATGGAGGAGCAGCAGAGAGCTGTAGAGGGTTTGGTTTAAAGGGATAGTTCAATATTATCACCATAATCCCCATAGTCATAGCAGTAGGTTCATCACCTTTAATTATCGGTGCATGTTGTTTTGAGATCGGCGGGACAGAGACGTGAGCTGCTCAGTGAACACAATGGAGGTGAACGGTACAGGTCCCCTGTCCCTCAGCAAACTAATCAAATACACAATCCAACAACTCCAAAACGCTCTGGTGGACAAGTTGTGACCTGCACATTCACCACGCTATGAAATAATCATTTAACATTACGACAAATTAAGCAAATACTCTGAAATGCTTGCGCTTTTGAAATCATTCCACCCAGCAGTCTGTCTGAATGTAGTTCCGGCTGCATTTGCCTCAAAAACAACTCTGTCTCATAATGTTACATGATTATTTAATAGCGCCAAAATGTTGAACTATCCCTTTAAAGACAAAAACATTGTTCTATGATGAATTTGTCATAATTATTTCATAGATAAGTTAGAGCCATTGACTGCACATCTTTAAATCAGACTTCTGAGGGTGAGAGAGGAATAAACATAGAAGCTATATAGACTGTCGAAAAGAAAACTTCTCCAAAGCATGAATGAATGGGACAGGGGATGTCTTAGTATAGTATAGTGTACGGTGTAATAACATGTCTGTCGAGCTGTAGCAGCTGAAAAAGTCCTGGAAAATGATTTGAAGAAAAGAGTGGTAACCCTGAATCAGCTGCTGATCCCTGCAGACACTTGTTTGCTGCTGCTGTCGTTGTGCATTAAACCTTTGACTGATTCAGAGTCCGACTCACTTAAACTTGAGTTTGTTTGTTTTTTATCTGTGAGGGAGACTCTGTTGTCGTGCATGAGGCAGGTGCATGAACAACAGGTTGTTAATCATTGTCGTTTGACCTTCTGATTTGTCCTGCTTATCAACAGCGTCGGCAGTGGGAGCTGCATTTAGAGTCACTGACATAAAACTCACTGAGGCACTTTAAGCACTTTAAAAAAAAAACACTGAGTAACAGATTGCTGCAATTTGCAAGAAAAATAGTTCACCTGCCCACAGTCAGATCTCATAAATCTGAACACACCCATATGATACACAGACTCTGTTTTTTTAGACACAGTGGTTGTTAACCTTTCCTAGAATATCCATTGATCTGATCACATAAACCAAAAATTTGAGTTTTTCTCTTCATAACAATAGAACTTGACTGAGAATCTACACGTTTTTAAGATTTCCTCAATATCAGAGTAACAAAATTATATATTATAACCCCTGTGGGGGTTTGACAGTCCATATGTCCATGGGTACATTAAAAACATAAAGGGATTTCTTGGTTTCCCTCATCAAACTCATCAAACTCATCAAATACACAATCCAACAACTCCAAAACGCTCTGGTGGACAAGTTGTGACCTGCACATTCACCACGCTATGAGATAATAACAGAACGTTACGAGACGGAGTTGTTTTAGAGGTAAATGCAGAGACTGCTTGATGAAAAACTGTCCCCTAAGGAACGGCGCATCAGCTGTTTTGCATGAATTTGCCTCTAAAACAACTCTGTCTGGTAACGTTCTGTTATTATCTCATAGCGTGGTGAATGTGCAGGTCACAACTTGTCCACCAGAGCGTTTTGGAGTTGTTGGATTGTGTATTTGATGAGTTTGATGAGGGAAACCAAGAAATCCCATGAGCCTCCATAGCGTAGCTCTGAGCAGCTCACGGCTCTGCTCCGCCGTTCTAAAAATAGCTTGCACCGACAATTAAAGGTAACGAACCTACTGCTAAAACTATAGGGATTATGGCAATGGGCCAATTTACCAAAATGTTGAACTATCCCTTTAGAAAGATTTTTGTTTTCTTTTCTTTTTTTGTCAGATGTTTGTTTTATTCACGTATTTTTTCCTTTTTGTTTACTTTCCGCCAACAGGAAGTGACTGGTCATCACCGACGCCAGTGATCGTCGTCCCCCCGTCGTCCTCTCCGGCTCTGTCCTCTCACAGGCGCACGCCGTCGGAAGCGGACCGGTGGTTGGACGAGGTCACCAAGTCCGTGCGAGCTCCGCAGCCCAACAACCCCATCATGGCCGCCGCGGCGTCGCCCCCCACGCAGCAGTTCACGGCGCCCCCCCCGGTGCCCCTCCCCGTCGTCGCCCCGGTTCCCTTCATGTCCTCTCTGCCCCCCGCCGCCGTGCCCATGTTGCCCCCCCGCCAGCCCGTGGCGTCCTACCCGGTGTCCAACGGGCTGCCGTTCCCGCAGCCCAGCGTGGTCCCCGTGGTCGGCATCACGCCCTCGCAGATGGTGGCCAACGTGTTCGGCTCGGCCACGCAACCGCAGCCGTTCCCCGTCCCGACCGTCTCCACGACGCCGCAGCACGACGTCCACCAGCAGGCCGTCGTAGGCGTCGGCGTCGGCAGCATCAGCCCGTTCATCAAGCCGCCGACCGCCATCATGAACATGAACGCTGTCCACCTGCAGCCGTCTAACGGCAGCGTGACCTTCAACGGAGCGGACAGCAGCTGGGCCGCCGCTCCGTCCCACCACCTCGCTCCCTCCTCCCCGGCCACGCATCCGCCGCTGCAGCCGCCGCTACAGCCGCCACCGTCGGTGTCGGTGCCGCCGCCGCCGCCGCAGGAAGACGCCTTCGAGGCCCAGTGGGCGGCGTTGGAGGGGCGCTCACGCCAGCGCACCACGCCCTCGCCGACGAACCCGTTCTCCACCGAGCTGCACAAGACCTTCGAGATCCAGCTCTGAAGAACAGAAGAGACGAGACGGAACGGGACAATTAGAGAATCTGAACGAGCAGGTGAATGTGGTTGATTGACGACAGAGCAGAGGAGGAAGAGGAGGAAGAGGAGGGACGAGACATCTCCTCGTCATCTCGGCTTCAGCGGTGGACGAGCTCGGCGGCGGCGGGGTGAAAAGAAACTGGCGACGGGTGAGCAGCAGCAGCAGCGAGCGGCGCGAGAAAAGGCTTCTCATTCATTCAGCTTTGTCTGTTTTGTTTCTTTTTTTTCTTTTTTCTTTTTAATTATTTGTGCCGCGGTCGCTCCCGTCCCTCCCTCCCTCGCCGTCGCCCCCCCCCCCTGTTGCCAGGACGACACCTCCCTCCCTCCCTCACTCCCTTGCTGACTCGCTTCACCTGGCAGAGGAAACTGCAGCACTGAGAGAACTTCGAGACGTTCTTGATGATGATGACAACTTCGCGGTCAGAAGGAGAAAAGAAGATTAAGACGAAGACGAAGACGAAGAGTGAGACAATGCCAAAATCTTTATTTTTATGCATTAAGTATATTTTAAATAGCTTTGGAATCTAACAGAAGAGTTGTAAGTAATCTTGCCAAAGGCACAGGCTAGCTACAATGAGACAAGTTTATGTTCGTGTATACAAGAAATGACCCTATATATTATACATAAAATATATATATATATCTATAAAGAATCTATACTGTACACACAGCTCACAGCAGTGCTAATTTTTAATGTGATGTAAAGAGATTTTGTGAAGGGACAGCTGCTTTACCTTTGTGTTTTATTGTTTTATTTTTTTGTTTTTTTTGAAGAAAAATCTCTTTATTGCCGTCTAATCGCATCCTCTGATTGGATGTGAAGCATCTCACTGTAAATAACGGTATCATTGCAGCAACAATCAATGTGGACCTAGCAATGGTGGTGGTGCCCGACTGGTTGCCTCTCTTACCTGTGCTCAGTTTTTAATAGTTTAGTACACATCAGTACTTAACACTTTACTCCTTCTGTCTTCATTGTCATTCTTTTTTTTTCTTTTTCTTTTTTTTTTTTGCGTGGTAACGATCTTGTTTTTTATTTAACACATTAGAATGTTTCATCTTCCGTTTCTCCACCTCTTGTATTATTATTATATTATTATTATTATTTTTTATTTTTTTTTTTTGTAGTTGATTTCTAAATTTTTATTTTGCACAAGCACTAAAAAAAAAAAAATAGATGATTTAACCTCACAGGTGACCTTGATCAACTTGGGTTAGTCAGTTGTGGTGCTGCAGCCTCTGACCTCCGTTAGCCCTCTACGGTTCTGACGGTCAGCAGAAAACTACAGGGAGATAAAAAACGGCTTCATCTCTCACTGTCTAACTTCTCTCTGTCGTGTTTTTTTTTTCTTTTTTTTTTTTTAAATCAAACCTGTGAATATGATCTATTCTCTGATCTATTTTTCCATTTTGTAATTATTTCATTACTTTATTCCACTTCTTTGGAGAAATATTGAAGCTAAAAGATTGAATAAATTGATGGTGGTAGAGGAAACAGTGGTGTGTGTTTGTGAATGAATACTGTTGTTTTGAACATTTAACATTATATGCAGAGCTCCAGACTCCAGACTTTTTTTTCTCTTTTACCAGGAAACGACTTGCAAAGCAAATATTCACATTTCCTTTTCATTTCATGATACTCACATGTAATGACAGATAGCAGATTCTTTGAGTCGCCACTTCCACGTTTCACAAAAAAACAACAAAGTAGCTCGTTGCACATAGATAAGAAATTTTACTTGCACTGTCTCAAAGTTTACAGTCTGGAGTCTGGGGCCCTGCATTATGACATAATGCTGAGGATGAGGAGTTGCAGAATTTTTGGGGCAGAAAAACTGGAGCTGAAGAAGAAAATATTAAACAATTTTACATAGAGTTTAATAAAAGTGGTAAAATATTAACTGATTCCAGCTTCTTAAATATGATAATTAATTACTGTTTGTTTTTTTCTTTTTTGTGTGTGTGTGATGTAAATGACGATTTGCCTTCTGGTTGTCCAACACAGGAGGCAAGTTTAGGATATTTATTTTGAGCCCCAACACAAAAGCATGCTTAAAGTTAATGTTGTAATACATCTTGTCTTGGTTGAGGTCGAGCTGGACTCAGGATTTTTTCTCAAGACCACAACTGCACTGGCATCTTTATTTTTGTAAGCCGCAAAAGTCTCTCTTTCTGTCACTCACTCACTTTGGTTTATGTAAAGTGATTCAATAACTTTAAGATGCTTTAAATTGATTTACAAAAGTATATTCTTGTGTGTAACCATCTGAAGAGCTTGGTTGCACCAGCGTCAACAGTGGGAGGAGACTTCAGCAGGTTGTGTGCTGCTGTGTTATTCTTATAATGTAAATATCAATCCACACAACTATTATAAGCACTGGCAGTGAATACAGTAATGGTCCTGAAAATGGTCATGGTCATGGAGTATCGAAGGAGAGATGAAAGGAATAAGTTAGTTATTGTCATTGAAACAATTATTAAAACAAATAAGAAGTTCAATGCAATAAAATACAATTATTTTCAGGTGAAATTAGAGGATAAAAACGAAGCCGTAATCAATCGTATTGATCCGTGGTGCCGTCGGTCCGTCCGCCCACCAGGCGGCGCTGGTGGCGCAGCTGCGTCCGGTGCAGCGGCAGCAGCAGCAGCGTCGTTATAAACGCAGCAGCCGGGAAGACATGGGCCAGTTCAGCAGAAAGAAACAAGTGTACATGTGTACGACACTGGCGTCATGTTGGGTACTAACGTAAAAAAAGGTAAGACCACCCCCCCAAAATGAATGCATATAATAGGACAATAAAAAGCTCTGTTCTGCTGTGTTGCGGTCCAAAGTCCGGTTCGGTCCAAGGTCGCTGCAGAGTGTTATACGAGTTAGCAGGTTAGCTGCAGCTGCTAACCAGGCTAACGCTGCTTTAAGTTTGCTCTATTGGGAAAAGATGAACGGATAAATGACGGCAAATAATTGTAGGCAGTCTTATCTTTCCAAAACAGGGGAGAAAGTTAACTCGGGTTGGTTGTTTTTTCACCCTAGAACCGGTCAAAGCCACCAGAAGTTAGACTAACTAACTGCTAGCTGCTAAGTGTTAGCTCAACTTTAAAGGCTTTATACGTGAACTCGTCGCCAAGACAACGTAGGTACATGACACCCGAGCCCAGTGTTGACCCCGTACATTAAATAAGTATGAAGTTAAAACCAGGATGTGCTGCTTGTTGTTGTTTTGGTGGTTGTTGTCGTCACGTTAACGGTGGTGAAGCTAACGAGCTAGCCGGTGGCTAACTCTGACCTGTGACCTGATTAGTGAGCTCAGCCAGGTGTTAACACCTCACTCTGCCGTACAGCGGCATTTAGCAGCTGTTATGTAGGTTATTATGGGTCTGCAAAGCCAGAATCTACGACAACTCTAGCTATGAAGATGTGATTGTTATTAATTCTAATGTATGGGGACATGAAATCCTAGGTTTGATTGATTTTAAAGGGATAGTCCAACATTTTGGCAAATTCGCCTATTGCCATAATCCCTATAGTCATAGCAGTAGGTTCATTACCTTTTAATTATCGATGCATGTTGTTTTGACATCTGCGGGGCAGAGACGTGAGCTGCTCAGTGAACACAATGGAGGTGAATGGTACAGGTCCCCTGTCCCTCATCAAATACACAATCCAACAGCTCCAAAACGCTCTGGTGGACAAGTTGTGACCTGCACATTCATCACGCCATGAAATAATCATGTAACATTACAAGACAGGGTTGTTTTCGAGGTAAATGCATAGCCTGAACTACATTCCAGACACGGCTGCTGGGTGGAGTGAGTCCAAAAGTGCAAGTAGTTCAGAGTATTTGCCTTATGTATTGTAATGTTACATAATTATACATGATTATTTCATAGCGTGGTGAATGTGCAGGTCACAACTTGTCCACCAGAGCGTTTTAGAGTTGTTGGATTGTGTATTTGATGAGTTGAACTCCAAACAACATGCACTGATAATTAAAGGTAATGAACCTACTGCTATGACTATAGGGATTATGGTGATGGGAGAATTTGCCAAAATGTTGAATTATCCCTTTAAGTGACATGCACAGTACTGTCCCCAGCCCACATGGGCTTAGAAGACTTATGCAACAGAGATTTCTGCATTAACAGGCAGTCTTTAGGTACTGATAGTCTTATGTAGGATAAGATAATGTCTTCAGTCTCAGAGTCCATGCCTTTTCTTTTTTTTTTTCCCCCAATAACTCTGGCTAGGACATGGATCTTCTTGAAAAACCAGCTCAACTTGAACACTGACTCAGATATCCAAAATAAGAGTAAAATAAAAACAACAAAGATCATAGCTAGCAGGTGAAACAGAACAAAGCAAAAACATTTCCAAGAACATGGCAAAACGAAAAGAAAATAGAGGATAAAATGGTTATGTTTCATAGAAGGCCATTTGATAAAAGTACATTTTTAGCAGCGTTTTAAAAGTACCGTAGACATTGATTTGACAAGTCTGAGCTCCTCAAGTAGACGTTAACTTTTTCGTTGCAGAGTGATGCAGTGCCTGTCCAGGTCACAGAAACAGAGCCAAGTTTACAAGGGATCACACTGACAGGAAAGGTAAAACACCACTCTCGTCTTTTTTTATTATATCGTCTTTTTTTATTATATCGTCTTTTTTTATTATATCGTCTTTTTTTTGTTATTATTATTAACAGAAAGTTTACAACCTGCAGATCTGGACTCTGAAACCTGAACGTGCTCATGTCGTTTTCTTTTCCCTCCGACTCTAGGTTTGCACTTTTCATCCTGTTTAAAATCACTACAAGTCGACATGTCTCATCGAGGGCCTTTAACCGCCGTCATAACGACAGTACTCGGGGCGACCTTGGGCGGGCTGCTCATATGGAGAGTTTACCGAACGAGGAGGAAGAGGCTGCCTTCCGTCCAGAAGGCGGCCGATCCTTCGGAGGCTCCGCGTCCCGTGGAAAAGGAGCCCACGTCCGCGCCGCTTCAGTACATCATCCACGAACCACAAACCCTCGTAGAGAAGGTATTCAAGGCGGCGGCGACGACGGAGTGTCAGACTACACGAGTGTCCGACTCTCCTGTCCAGATCCCTCACTCGGAGCAGCTGCTGGGCGTCAAACCGGTGATGGTGAGCTCCGCGGAGGAATGGCAGCAGCTGTGGCCGCGGATGCAGAAGGAGCTGTCAGTCTTCCCTGTGCTGGGGCTTGACTGTGAATGGGTAAAGACCAAAGGCGTAAGAAATAACCTTTTGCATGTTATTAGAATAAGAAGAGGAAAAATCCACCCCGAGTGATTCAGTAGTGGAACCTGTGTTTTGGTTTTCTGTTTGTTTACATTTCATAAATGATGATTAACCGACAGAGTGTTAGGGCCACATTGAGGGGGCAAAAATAATTTCATAGACTTCGAGAATAAAGTCATAATTTTACGAGAATAAAATCATCATATCACGAGAATAAAGTCATATTACAAGGAAAAAAGTCATAAAATTACATTTTCTCGTAAAATTATGAGTAAAAAAGTCACAATTTTACTATAAAGTCACAATTTTATGCATTAAAAATTCATATTTTGAGAAAAGGTCATTTTATGAGTAAAAAAAAATCGTAATTTCACTAGAAAGTCATCATATTATGAGGAAAAGGCCATTTAACGAAAAAGTTATAATTTTACAAGAATAAAGTGGCAATTTTATGAGAAAAAAGCAGCGATTTCCTCCAAGTCCGCCTGGTTTTTTCTGCGGTGTAGATGCATTTTCTTGCATATTCTTTTCAAAGTCCTGATACTTACGACAATGTGGTGCTGATGAACCAAAAGATTAAGTATCTCCTTGTCTGTGAAACCTACGCTGAAGTACAACGTCACCAAATGCTCCACGGCCTCCTTTTAACAACTTTCCTCCTCTAAAATATAATGACTTTTTTCGTAAAACTATGACTTTATTCTTGAAGTCTATGAAAAAACAATAATCTGTCGTAGAAACTAATCGGCAAAGAAATGGCTAATGAATATGATTTTAGTTGCAGCCCCAAGAATCCATGTGTCATTCATTCTTTCTATTTTCATTTGACAACCAAAAATCCCAAAATGTTATTTTGTTATTTGTTGTTTCATCCAACACAAAAAATGCAACAGGCAAACTTCCAGGTCACGTAAACACGACCAATTAACTATTAAGTTTTTTCCATTTCATATTTGTATCTGAGCCTAAAATTTAAATATGAAAAAACAGGTATTTTTTCTTTTTTTGTGTGTTCGATTAAATAAACGAATAACAAAATTATTATTATTATTTTATCATTGAAAATAGAAAGAACAAATGATACACGGATTCCCCAAGCGTCACCTTGGGCTTCAGGAATTTATTATGATATTCGATATATTTATTTATTCTTCCCACTAGTTTCTAACATTTTGTAGACGAAAGACTATTGATCAAGAAAGAAAGAAATTAACTCTGGTATCATCACTGGCCTCGGTACTAATCACTCTATCTATAAGCTCAGAAAATGATTAACAATCTGTACTAATACAAAACTAACTAATAAAAACTAATCAGAGGGGTGGAGTTTTCCTTTTGAACATCCTCCCTCTACATTCCCGGCAGCTCCTCTGCTCCTCTCTGACCGGCTGCTGTTTCCTGTTTGCTGCTGCAGGTGTCGGTGAAGGGCCAGCCGTCCGTGGTCTCGCTGCTGCAGCTCGCCTCGTACTCGGGCCTGTGCGTCCTGGTGAGGCTGCTGCCGTTCCGCGGCGGTCAGCAGACGTTACCGCTCAGCTTGATAGAAGTCCTGCGAGACCCCCACGTCCTGAAAGTCGGCGTCAGCTGCTACGAAGACGGCAGACGTCTGATGCGTGACTACGGCCTGGCGCTGACGTGCACGGTCGACCTGCGCTACCTTGCCTTAAGACAGAGGTACAGTCTGAGCAAAAAAAGAAGAAGATGATGGCTAAGGCATCTCGAGGTCCAAAAGTTAAAGGACAATTCCAGGCAAATTCAACCTGGGGCTCTAGTTTCCTCATATTTTAGGTCTAAAAGAATGAATCTGAAGATTTTCCTTTTATTGTCTCCTGTTCTGCAGTAGTTCTGTCTGTCCCCGCGTCGCCACAGCAGTGTAGGGTCTTAGGCTTTTTACATCCCACAAAACCACTTTTTTTTCAGTGTTAGATGATTTCAAACATCATTACTTCAAGAAAGTTGACGTAAACAGAGCTGTAATACAAAGTATTACGCAAGAGTCAAGTTGACGTATGTTTACAGGTAGAATAAACAATCACAAAAGTTAAACTTACTGCTATGAATATCGTGCCTCCAAGTAGGTTCAGTTTTTTTTTTTACCTTTAACTATGTAGCCACTTCCAATAAAGACTTTTAACTTTTGGACCTCGAGTGTTCATCACCCCTGATGGTTTTTTTTACTCATCCTCTGTTTTTTCTACAAAGGTACAGTCTGGTTGTTAATGTTTGAATAGTGGCATGATGTCAGTGCAGGCATCAGTTAGGTAAGATGTTATTTATATAAAATAAAAAATGATTGTTTTCTATCCTTTTCTCCCTTTTTTTTTTTTCAGGCAAGCTACAGTGAATAACGGCCTGAGTCTGAAGTCCCTGGCAGCAGATCTGTTGAATGTATCTCTAGATAAATCTCTGGAGCTCCGCTGCAGTGACTGGGAGGCAGATCAACTCACACTGGAGCAGGTACTGATTCATGTTATCGCTTCTTTTCTTTTCTTTTTTTTTTCTACATCAGAGAGAGAAAACAACTCTCCTCCACCCACGTTGTTTTGTTTTCTCTCTCTAAATGTTTGTTGTTGCTCCCTCCAGATAACCTACGCTGCCAGAGACGCTCAAGTTTCCATCGCCCTCTTCCTCCACCTCCTCGGCCTCCGCTCTGAAGCCGGGCCCGCCTCATCCAGCGGGAGCTCGTACACGGAGTTAGCCGCCCGCTGCCAGGGCCTGGTGGACGTGCCCTTCAGATGCCGAGGAGGAGACGGAGAGGAGAGGAACGCCGATAGAGAGAGGAGACGGAGAACGCGGACGCCGGCCCTTTATGAAAGCCCAGAGTCTGGAGATCAGCAAGTCCCAGACCCTCGGAAGAACAACAAGAGGAAACCACTGGGTGTGGGCTACTCTGCCAGGTGGGCGGAGCTTAAAAACAGACTTTTATTGATGCATATTATTAACTGATGTAAATACAAAAACACATCCTGTATAAAACACATCCTGTATTAAAACTTGAGTTCCTAACTTCTCACTCTATCTGTTAATAGGAAGTCTCCTCTCTATGATAACTGCTTCCTCCATGCGCCAGACGGCCAGCCTCTGTGCACCTGCGACAAGAAGAAAGCCAAGTGGTACCTGGATAAAGGAATAGGAGGTAAAACACAACGTGTGAAGTTCAATACAGATGTTTCCCGTTTATATCTGGCATAAAATACGGTCGTTTACTCACCCTCATAACTTCATTAGGAGTCCTTCAGACGACATTTAGATCCATTCGAGAGCCGCGTATATCCATATAAATAACGCATTATCTGCCTTGAAACTTGTTAATTTCACCAATATTTTGTTATGATACGCTAGTGCTATTCCCCTCTGAGCCCAGAGTTGCCCGTTATCGTCATCCGGGGTCTGTAGATTGACCTCCTAACCTCTGAAGTGGATGATGTCATCTCTGAGTGCCGCATACCGCATGACCAGTTGGACGAAAATCTCATCCTCAAAATCTGACATTTATTCAGCCATGTTGCACAAAACTAGCAGCTGCAGATTCCAGGTAAACAAGCCGACCGTCGCCGAGTGAATGAGCCGTGCTGCGGCACTCAAGAGATGACATCATCCACTTCAGAGGTTAGGAGGTCAATCTACAGACCCCGGATGACGATAGCAGGCAGCTCCGGACTCAGAGGGAAATAGCACTAGTGAATCATAACAAAATATTGGTGAAATCAACAAGTTTCAAGGCAGATAATGTGTTATTTAGAGGCTGCATTATGGTGCCCTGATCACTGACACTATATGGATATACGTGGCTCTCGGCTGGATCTAAATATTGTATAGGAGAAGGACTCCTAATGACACCGAAGTTATGTGGGTGAGTAAACAACCATATTTTTTGCCAGAAATAAGGTTCCAAAAAAAATGGCACTTCTTGCGACAACATGCAACTTTTTAGGTCTGTTTAAGTTTAGAGGGTTTTTTTGTATTTTTAAGATGGTGAAGTTCACACCTGAAGCAGCATATCTAAAGCAGACACTGAATACAGTCTGTTCTTCTCCTGATTGTTTATTAAAGTGAAAGGACCATACTTAATGGAGGAATGAAAAACCATCTGTTGCAGAGAGAGAGACAGACAGAATCAATAACTCTGATAAAAAGTTGCGGTTATATTGTCTCCGAGGAGCTGAAATAGTTGATTTCTTATTTCCCTTCCCGAGCTGCATCACTCTGCCTCATGGAAACGGATTCAGACCTTGTTTAAACTGAGATTTTTTTTTCTTATGACCCAGTGCTCCAGAGCGAAGACCCGTTTGTTGTGAGGTTGCTGTTCGAGCCGTCGGGACGTCCCGACTCCCAGCAGGACTACTACCTCACTGCCAAGGAGAATGTGTGTGTGGTCTGTGGCACAGCGGAGACGTACATCAGGTCCGACCGGCGCCTCTGTTGGAAGTCGATGTTCTGTCGTTTTTATCCACTGATCTTTCCATATTTAGTAGGGGTGGGAATCTTTTACTATCTCACAAGTTCGATTCGATTCTGATTTTTGGGGCTACGATTCAATTCAAAATCGATTTTCAATTCAAAACGGTTTGATTCATAATGATTTCTGCTTCAGTCTATCGGTGTGCAAAGGATCCTCATGATCTACTCCAGTCTGCTTTGCAAAACAGAATGACTAAAGTGTCTTTTTTCACATTTATTGAGTTTTAAACTTTTATCCATGCTTAGATGGGAACTGTTGCATAAAAGAAATATCACATATTGCTTAAGTAACAAAATTAAAAGTGCCTCTTTATTTATTTATTTTTAAATAGTGCAGTTAAACATGCTGCCTCTAAGGACATGGATTTTCCTTAGAATTTGATTCATTGTTTTATTTTTTTTAAATCGATTATGGGACATTTTATATCGATTCTGAATTGTATTAAATGAGAATTGTGATTCTTATGTGAATCGATTTTTTGGCACACCCCTAATATTTAGTGATAGAACCAAAGATTGAACAGTAAATAATCACTTTGTGAAGCTTGAACTAATGAATTGGGGAAAAAAAACCCTGAAGTTGAACTAATTATGAAAATAGTTTTCTGTGTTGACAAATCATTTCAGACTTTAGTTGCTCGCAGCGCTGTGAAGAACTGCAGCTCTCCTGCTCTTGGCCATTTAGCTTCCTAGCAGCAGTCATTATCTCATTATGAATGAAGAGACGCTTTAATTACTGTGCAGATGTAATTAATGCGTTTGCTCCGGTCACGCAGGAAAAACATCGTACCACATGAGTACCGGCGACATTTTCCCACAGAGATGAAGGACCACAACTCCCACGACATCCTGCTGCTCTGCACCGTCTGCCACGCCACCTCCAACGTGCACGACAGCTTCCTGAAGCAGCAGCTGGCCGACGAGTTCGCCGCCCCTCAGGGCTGCGAGGAGGGGGTCCGCCTGCTGGAGGACTCGGACCGGCGCCGTGTCCGCTCGGCGGCTCGGGCTCTGCTCACCGCCGGCGACGGGCTGCCGGAGCCGCGGCGAGAGGAGCTGCAGGAGCTGATCAAGAGTTTCCTGAACGTGAACGAGAAGCAGCAGCTGACGGACGACGCGCTGCAGCAGGCGGCCGGGCTGGAGACGAGGTCAGGGGTTGTTGTTGTTGTTGTTGTTGTTGTTGTTGTTTTTTTCAGCAACAGTAGATTGACCCCCAATTTCCACTGATTCCGTTTTGACTCCGTTGCGATGCCCGAGCAATTCGCTGCCATTCAAATAATGGTACAGAGAAACCAAATCCCATTAATTTTCTATGGAAAGCAGGAGATCCGGCCGCACGGTGCATGATGGATACGAACCAGTATTAATTTTTTTTTTTTAAAAACAAAGATGAACCGGTACATAAAAAAACAGCTTGAAGTGGTGGTGAGGTATTGAAAAATATTGAAAAGATCTTGAAAAAGTCTTAAAAAGGTATTAAAATTAAAGCAGAAGTAAGTGATATATTTGTGTTAATATAAGTCTTAAATAGTTATATCTTCCAACAGCAATCACTTACATAGAGTGTTTGGACCGAAACACGGGTCTGTCAGTCACTCTGCTCTGAGCCGAGGAGAAAACATTTATCGTATCCTACAGTTTTTATCCAATGAGGAGAGAGAATGGCATGCAGGGCTGTGTGTGCAGCCAAGGAACGCCGTGAATGTGGCGACGTAGGGACGAGGACTGTTATGGTGCGTTCAAGGAAACTCGTATTTTTCCGACCGTGAAGTCGTACCAGTTCGATCTGGTACGAGTTCACCGGTCGGAAGTTACGAGTGGCCGTTATAGTGACTTTCACCGGTAAAACAGGTCGGAAAAACACGAGTGGGTTGCCTGAAACGCTACAAAGTCGTAAGCTGTGACTTGAAGCTGTAATTTACGATTTCAAAAGCCTGCCAGGAACGCAGCATTAGCGAAAACGACCGGACCACTTACTTCTGCTTTAACTTCAAGATTCCTGTATATACCCTGTTACATAATCACGACTCAACCTCTACTTTATGCAAATGAGGTACGTCCAACGCAATGCGGCAGGCTTGCGAAAATCAATATTCTGTTATTGCTCTGCCCATTTTACGTGTAAATTTTTTCAGAAACATACTTTAGTATTAAACTAGTTAAAGGAATAGTTCACCAAAAAATGAAATTCAGTCATTGTTGACTCACCCTCATGCTGATGAATACTCCGGAGTAGTTTTTTCTTCCTCAAAGTGCATCTGGAGACCCGGGAGGCCGGTTCATAGTTCAACGAAAACTTTATATGAGAGTCAATAGCACCCGACACAAAAACGTCCATAAAACTACACAAAAACCTTGTAATATTCCCCCACACTGCTCTTCCACTGCTATCCAAGTGTCCTGAAGGGATATAGTCCAGAGTTTACTCGAAACAACGTCATTTAGGATATTTTTATAGCTTAAACAGTCCTGTATTGTGCTCTGACGTTCACTCGCCCCAGGCAAATTCAATTTCTATGCTTAACTAATGCTTAATAGTGTGTACTTAAGTGTTACTGAAAATTTTAACAGGCTCATTCGGAAAGATATTTTATTTCCGATCAAGATGGACTGGATCCTGTTTGTTTACAGAAGGAAACGCTTCTTCTTCTAGTGTTTTCAACAAATTTGACCAGCAAAACTTCACTGCGCCAGTGAATTAATCCTGATTAATTGCTTGATACATGTACACGCATGTTTTAATCGGATCTATTTATTTCGCGTTCCCGTTTTTATAAACGTGGCTATTGACGCTGTCGCTCTCTCCTCCTCCTCCTCCTGCAGGATTTTCAACGAGGCCTACGTTCCCCACGGCCTGAAGGTGGTGCAGGCTCACGCCGAGCGCGGCCTGCGGGGCCTGATGGACCTGGAGCGCCGCTGGAGGCAGCACTTCCTCACGGCCATGAGCCCTCGCCACCTCCCGCCGCTCTGGTCCGTCGACCACAACCACGGCAAGTTCCTCCGCAAGTACGGAGAGGACCTGCTCATCAGACTGAACTGAGCGCCGGCCTCGACAACAGAGCAGCTACTCCACTCCGACGGGACGGGACACTCGATGATTGTTGTTGTCGTTTCTTTTTTCTCTCCTGCTGGTCGAAGCGCCCGACGGGTTTGAAACTCCTGCAGCCACTTTAGTCGAGTTTAAAAGCCAAATATCTGTTTTTTGTTGTTGTTTTAATCACTGAGTGGACGCTCTAATCTGCCCGCCAGGACCAAGGTGTTACCAGCATGTGGCGGCCGTTTGAGTCCCCACTTTAACGTGTGAGCGGACGGACTCGTTCACCAGTGAGACGCTGCTAGTTTGAACAGAAACTCTCCCTGTGGAGGAGGAAGAGGAGAGAGCCAGCACTGAACCGAAACACAAACAAAACAACAAACACTAACTCTGCGACGCCATGGTGGACGTTATGTATCTGCATATGAACACTTTTTTTATTATGATAAATATATAATTATTTATGGAAATGAATTAAGATAAAAAAAAGATTTAAGAACAGATTTTTAGACAAAAGCTGCTGCCTGCTCTTAATTTCTCCCCTTAAATTTAACATCCCCCCTCCCCCTCTGCAGGTCGGCAGCTTATTATTACCTCCATCGCTAAGAGAAGAAATGATTTGCTTACATGACACCGCTCCCTCTCTGCTGCTTTTTTTTCTTTTTTATTTCAGTCTGTTGTCTGTTTTAAGTCGACAGATGAAGGATGAATTTACCCAGAAGCATCTTTGAAATCAAATTTAATCTTTTTTCGCCTTTTTTTTTTTTCTTTTTAAAGATGAGTTTGGCTTCAAGGTGCCTTTCAGTCTGCAGCAGGTGGAGGAGGGAAAGAGGGAGGGAGGAGTCGGACGACAGAGAGACCGAGTTGGGCCTCGTTTATTTGATCATTTGAACTTGTGATGTTCGCGTTCCTTGCAGCCGACTCTCCTGCTGGTTGGGGCGACTCCATGGCTCATGTTTTAATGTGCCTCTTAATCCCCGAACCCAGACCAGGAGACGTTGTCGTCGGCGACGGGACGTGACCTCGATTCAGTTTTCACCACATCGACGTCGTTTTCCCACAGAATCCAAACCGCAACAGTGAAGAGAAGAAGGTGCCAACGCTGATCCGACTCTGAAAAAATGACCCACAACTCCCCTTTTTACAAAGCAGATTTATCTCTTGAGCATAATAAATTAAATTTACAATATATGAAACTGTAAACTCTATAAACAGCTGATTTGTCTTTATTCATATTTTTCCTGGATGTAAGATGCTCTGAAGCTGTTTTTTTTTTTCCTAAATTGTGAATGTTAAAAATGATAAATAAAAAGTCTTGTTTGTATAAATCTTCTGTGACATGTTTTACTGATTTAAAAAAAACACAGACAACGACCACAGTTACGGTTTATTTTTATTTTATTTCTTACAAAATCACAGTTTAATAAATAGTCTGTAAAAATGAGTACAAAAGCGGTTTTCTTAACATTTCATATATGAATCACTCATGACTTTCAGGTCAAAGGAGTCTTTAGTTGGATTTTTTTTTTTTTTTTTTTTTTTATTGTCAGGAATGACTTTTTTTTTTTTTTTTTTTTTTTTACAATCTAGTTTTGCTGAATTAAGGCCTCTTGATTTTGGCATCAGAACAATCCGTCAGTCAAATGTTTTGTATCTGAAGTTGAATTAGTGTAAGAGTTATGAGCTCCCCTGGTTTCACAGTTCAGTCAGAAAAATGAAAACACATTTTACAAATAAATTAAGAAAGTGGCTCAACATGCAGATGTTTCTCCCTTTTTGTCCTAAAATGCTGACAAAACTAAGAATCTCTAACGGTCAGTGTTCGACACTGACGACATGAATAACAATGGCACATGAGGCGGCTTCATGAGGGGAATCCACCGAAGTTCACTTGAGAATTTGTTTATTTTTTTACTTTGAGTCAAGTCCTTGAATTTTCAAAGAGCGATATGAGAGATTTTGGCAAAACGAGTGGAAGTGCTTCTTCAAAAAATAAAAAACAAGTGAATTTCGGTGGAGTTCCCTCTTTTTTTTTTTTTAAGAAGTTTAAGCGGTGACGAGGAGTGCAATCCTATGTTGTGAAAGACACTCTGACATCTTTACTGCATTACAGCGAAACCTCTGAGGGCGGAAACACACCTGAAGATTTCAGCACTTTTTAAATTCACATTTCTTCTTTTTTTTCTTCTTTTTAAACAAATTCTTTTTTTAAGGAACAAACAAATTTTGGAAATTTGCTTATTTTGCTTTTTCACAGAGTTGGATCAGAAGATAGATACCACACTTGTGTCATAAAGCAGTGGCCAGCAGCCAGTTAGCCTAGCTTAGCATAAAGACTGGAAACAGCTAGCACCACTCCATCCACAGCTCACTAATGAACATTTTATATTATTTCCTTTGTTAGATTAATTTTCTCTATAAAGCAAGTGCTCCAGACTTTTTCCTGAAGTGTGTAGTCACTTTGCAGACTTTAATGTGCAGTAGCCATTTTTTGCCACTTGGGGCAGCAGAAGTAAAAATCTGGTTTTCAACCAAATTTTGTGCATTTTTTTCCCGAAATAAAGAAAACCACAAATTATTGCACATTTCTGTCAATTTAGAAACATCTGGTGGTGCCATTTTGATAAGAACCGCACACGTTTAGCTCATGCAATTGAAGTTAAATAATGTAGAAAACACGATGGAAATACGCTCTGGCATTTCTGTTTGTTTTCTGTGTTAATTAATTAAAGCGGGAAAAATCCCAATCCCATGGAGCAACACTTTCAGGCCAGTTTTAGCTCCATTTTTGGTCTCCACCGGGAAATATCTGTATAAATATCACTTTAACGGACAGGAAAAAGTTTTTGTCTTTTTTATGATCAGATTTAAAATGTTTTGATTCGTGCGCTTGCTGTGTTTCAATCCTGTGCTAATTGCTAAGCTAACTGTAGCTGTATATTAACCCTAAAGTGATATCAGTCTTCTCATTTTCCAAACATTTTTACCTCATTAAATCCTCCAGAGTGTGTGTCTACCCAAACTACAACAGAGAGTTTCTACACTAAATTACTGCATATTATAAACTCCTTTTGTTCGTTCCAACAAAAGACAATTTCACATATTTTTTTTTAAAAGAATGACAATGCAATTTAAGACATGACACGACCTCTTTGATTTTGCATCCCCAAAAAAATCTCATAGTGTGTTTTTTTCTTTTCTTTTTTTTCTCTTTTTGAAGGGACAGGTTACTTTCACATTTCATTGGACACCAGATATTTTAAACTTCACATTAATTATCATCTCTTTCTTTGCACATTCCTTTTTTTCCCTTAAAGGTTTCACTGAATCGAAGGCATAAGTCTCCAATTTGACCCCAAAAAACTAAAACTTTGAAGCTAATTTTTCAATTTATATTACAAACTTTTTTTTCCTTTTTTTTTTTTTGCAGATTTTCCATTTCGACCTTCAAGGTACAGAGAATATTTTTGCACATGTTTCACGAGGGAGAGTCGAACAAACTCAGCTCTGCCTGATGAATCTCATATGAACAGAATTCACATTTTCACTCAGACCCATAAGATTGTCACGTTAACATAAGACGCTGCGAGAAAAAAAAAAAACATAGGCCTATATATTGCTGCGAAATTGCGTGAGAAATAAATCTTCGGCTTCGGCTACAGACCAATAATAATTTAACGAAGAGAAAAGTGTGAAAATGTGAAGCAGATGATTCAATCTAGTTTTGTTGCTGTTGTTTTTTTTGTATTGTTTTTTTCATTGTTTTGTTTTTTTTTGGTCAAAGGCTCTTTGATGATGCAGAGGCTCAGGTTCTGTACAGTGTCTGTGGCGGAAAAACAAACAAAAATTTGCAGTTTTGGTGTTTTTCTCTCATTAACTTGGACGTTTGTCTCGGTGAACGACCCTCAAGCCCTTTTTGTAAAACACATTAGAAAAAAAACTTTTCTTTTTCTCTTTTTTTTCTAAACTACACGGGCTTCGGTGACAAAAAAAAAAAAAGAGCATCTTTCACTCCTGGAAAACAAACTCAGGTTTTGTCTTTTTTATATCCAATGACGACAATAAGCTAAACAGGCAAAGATCTCCTCCCTCCATCATCATCATCCTCCTCTTCTTTTTCTCTGCTCCTAACGACCTTTACGACTCATTATTGCTTGCATGTTCTCACACACACACGCACACACACACACACACACACAGTATGGGAGATCATTCGTGTCTCTGAAAACAGACAGAAAACTATTTCACAGTCAGACTCCAGCATGAGCTACAACAAGGGTCCCAACAAACAAAACAAAACAAAATAAGAAGCACAACTGCCTTGTGTTGTTGTTGTTGTTTTTGTCTGTGCCCCCTCAGGTTCTTTCTGCTCACACACAAACACACACACACACACACACTCCGGTTTGTGGGAAGAAACACAACATGGACGTTTGCTGGTGTATTCAGGATGTAGCAAGTCACTAATTCTTTGGAGTTTCATTCGTTTAAGCCGAGACGATGGAGCCGGCAGGATTCACACACACACACACACAAACACACACACAGTCGCTGCCTTTCTCAATGCAAACACAATTGGCACAGATTATCAAAATAAATACCCTGGAAGCTTGGCACTATGCAAAAAAAACCAAAAAAAATTCACGTTTTTTTCGTTGTTGTTGAAAGAAATCTTATAGAAAACTATTGAATAATCTCAGTCTACTCCACGTTTTCGTTATCCTCACTATTACTTATATACTATATGCTGATGAAGGTTACACCAGTGTCGTAAACCTCTGAATGACTTAACTACCACTGAAACAATATAGCTCCTATTCAAATAGACTTTTTTTCTTTTTTTTTTTGTCCACAAACGTACATCGAAATGAAGTATCTAACATCTATCAGACTATAGATAGTGCTGTCGTCTGGTAACTGTTGTACTGTATGCATCTCTCATATTATAGTGCCTCTTCATTTTCCTCCTTCAAAACAATCAGTTCCTTTAAAAGTAAAAAATCTGAAACCCCCTCCTCCTCTCCACAAAATCTCTTCTCGCTCCGAACAGGAAGCAGATCAGAAGTCAAATAACACCTTTTTTTTTTTTTACTTTGTCTCATCCCATCGTCGTCGTCATCCCACCTCAGACAGATGTTTCCGTGTCCAGATGCTGCAGGAGGAAACATCTGGATCCGGCGACCTCACAGGTGTCCCTCTAGGATGCTGGTGACCGCCTGGTCCAGCGAGGGGCCCGTCGTCGTGGAGACCCTGGTCGTCGTGGAGACCGCGGAGGGGCCCTGCAGACGCTGGAGCTCCAGGATGCTGTCGATGGCGCTCTGCAGATGTTCGCTGAGCATGTTGTCCTCTTGGAGCGGCGGCGGTGGGCTGAACCGTTGCTGAGGCGACGACACATCCGCCCTGTAGCATTTCAGTTTGGGGGCGCTGACATCTCTGGTTGGCGGCGGCAACTCGAAGCAAGCGGCCTGCAGCGGCGGCTCTGGCATAGAAAGAGGATTTGGGGCTTTTATTTTGGAATCGGGCGCCGTCTGTGTGACTTCCTCTGCGGCGGCGTTCCCACCAGGCGGAGCGCCGTTGGAGATCTCCTCCTCGTCCTGCTGAGGATGCTGCTGGGGGGGCGAGGCTCCGTTGGGTGCCTGAGAGTAGGGATGTCACAATTATCACGATTATTATAACACTATGAATGTGTAAAATCATATATAGTCAAAATATAATTGCATTGCCAATTATATAAACAAATTATTTAACCCTTGTGTTATGTTCACATTTTGGACCCTTTGGAACTGTTCGGGTCAAATTGACCCGGAACATTATTGTTGGTTTTAAAATAAATATAGAACTAAATATTTACATAAAAAAACTCCAACATATATTTTCTTTATCTCAGTTCCAAACAATATAGATAACATACATGAATCATGTTTGCAATTAATCTCTGCTAGATCACATTTAACAATGGAAGTGTCATTCGTTTTTTGTGATAAAGTTATAATGTATGTAAAAAATCCACTATAGTAAAGCCTTGGATAGCATAAATCATGTTTATCTATGAAAAATAATGTGTCTGTGCGTGTGTGTGTCTGTGTCCACTGTCCATGTGTGTGTCTCTGTGTGTGTGTGTGTGTTTGCGTGTCTGTGTGTGTGTCTGTGTCCATATAAGTGTGTGTGTGTCTCTGTGTGTGTGTGCGTGTGTTTGTGTGTCTGTGTGTTTCTATGTCCATGTAAGTTTGTGTGTGTCTGTGTCCATGTGTGTGTCTCTGTGTGTGCGTGTTTGTGTGTCTGTGTCCATGTCTCTGTGTGTGCGTGTGTTTGTGTGTGTCTCTGTGTGTTTGTGTGTGCGTGTTTGTGTGTGTCTGTGTCCATGTAAGTGTGTGTGTGTGTCCCTGTGTGTGCTTGCGTGTGTTTGTGTGTCTGTGTCCATGTAAGTGTTTGTGTCTCTGTGTGTCTGTGCGTGCGTTTGTGTGTGCGTGCGTGTGTGTCTGTGTCCATGTAAGTGTGTGTGTGTCTCTGTGCATGTGTGTGTGTCCGTGTGTGTGTGTGTGTGTGTCTCTGTGTGTGTTTGTGTGTCTGTGTCCATGTAAGTGTGTGTGTGTCTCTGTGTGTCTGTGCGTGTGTGTCCATGTGTTTGTGTGTGTCTGTGTCCATGTAAGTGTGTGTGTGTCTCTGTGTGTTTGTGTGTGTGTGTTTGTATATGTGTGTGTGTTTGTGTGTGTCTGCGTCCATGTAAGTGTGTGTGTGTGTGTGTGTGTGTGTGTATCTGCCTGTCTGTCAGTCAGTCAATGTATTTCATCCGGGTCAAATTGACCCGAACATCCTATGAAGGACATAAATGCGTAGGGGTATTGTAGCATATCATGTCAATATTTTTTTTTTCTTTCACACGTTCTTCACATAAAATAAGCCAAGGCCATGGATTTTCAGGTCGAAAAGTCGTATCCTTGTATATTTTTTCTTTTAGTAAAAATTTGAAACGGGTCAATTTGACCCGAACACCACATAAGGGTTAAAGGGTTGGTTCAACATTTTGGCAAATTGGCCCATTGCCATAATCCCTATAGTCATAGCAGTAGGTTCGTTACCTTTAATTGTCGGTGCAAGCTATTTTTAGAACGGCGGAGCAGAGCCGTGAGGTGCTCAGAGCTACGCTACGGAGGCTAATGGGATTTCTTGGTTTCCCTCGTCAAACTCATCAAATACACAATCCAACAACTCCAAAACGCTCTGGTGGACAAGTTGTGACCTGCACATTCACCACACTATGAGATAATAACAGAACGTTACCAGACAGAGTTGTTTTAGAGGTAAATTCATGCAAAACCGCTGATGCGCGTTGCCTTCAGGGACAGTTTTTCATCAAGCAGTCTCTGAATTTACCTAGAAAACAACTCTGTCTGGTAACGTTCTGTTATTATCTCATAGTGTGGTGAATGTGCAGGTCACAACTTGTCCACCAGAGCGTTTTGGAGTTGTTGGATTGTGTATTTGATGAGTTTGTTGAGGGAAACCAAGAAATCCCATTAGCCTCCGTAGCGTAGTAGTAGTAATAGTATCTATTAATATAGGACCAATTATCAATCCTTCAGATCCTTTTTTTCTTACAAATGAGGCACTAACATTTAAATTCCTACCAGTTCAGTGTTGGCATTAACATAATTTATGATGATGATGATTCATATTGTTCATAATGTTGCGTAACTTTGTTTACATTCCGTGCGCTGATCTTTTTGGAAAGTGACGGTATTTAGGAATCTTTACGATTAAATAATTGTGGCATTTAATACCGCAATTAATTGTGAAAACAAGTAATTGTGACATCCTTACCTGAGAGTGGCGTTCATTCAAGGTTCCTCCTCCTCCTCCTCCGCCGCCGTTGGTCAGCTGCCCCGTGTGGTCCCTCTTGAGTCCGGGGTCGCAGGCCGAGTTGTGGACGACCTTACGGGAGCCGGACTCGTGTTTGATGGTGAGCCGGAGGGCGCCGCGGGAGCTGGAGCGGTACGTCTTCAGCCCCGGGGGCCGGTCGGACAGCCGGGTCCACGCCGGTGGAGAGGAGGGGCTGTCGGAGGAGGAGGAGCAGAGGTGGGAGGGGCCGGAGGAGGAGGAGGAGGAGGAGGGGGGAGGGGCACCGTGAGGGGAAGACGCTGATGTAGCCAAGGCCATCATGAAGGACTCTGGAGGAGAGAGAGGAGGCGGCGAAGGTCAACTGTGAAAAAGACTTGTTTTGTTTTGTTTTGTTATTTTCCTTTCTTTTCTTTCTCCAGAAAAATGAATGGACGATCCTGACAAAATTTGATAAAAATAAGTTAAAAGTCCTTTCAGGGCTTCCGTAGTTTTTTCCTTTTTGTTGATGATATCTCTGTTTTAAAGCCCAAATCTGTGGTTTCAAACCTTTTTTGGCTTGTGACCCCATTTTGCACATCAATCGATTTATATTCGAGAAAGTGAAGGTATAGAATACAGCTGTTTAAGATTGTGTGTGGTGTTTTTAATCATAATTTTAAAAAGAATAATTATTTGTTAAAAAAAAAAATTTCATCAGTATTTTTTATTTATTTATTATCAATTACTAGACATTTCAGGCGACCCTATTCGAATTCCAGGCGACCCCATGTGGGGTCCCGACCGCAAGGTTGAAAAACACTGTCCTAAATGCTCCTGTGTTTGTTACTTTAAAAATGCTTTTATTGTGAAACCTTTGCTCTAATACATTGATAAATTCACAGTGTCACCACCTTATGATCACATTTTTGTGATTTGTGATTGAGCTATGTGACCCTTTATTTGCAGGCCGCTAATTAAGTGATAATGTCAAGAAATAGTCAAGAAATAACAATTAATTGCATCATAATGTCTAGAAATGGCTTAGAAATTATGGTCTATTTCATAGTAATGTAAAGAAATACAGCCAAGAAATAACAATTGATTGTGTAGAAACAGCCCAGAAATAATGGTCAATTGCAAGAAGACTTGGTGGAGAAAAATTTGGGCCTTTCCCAAAAAATTCAAAGCATGAAAACATGACATTACTATGAAACCGACCGTTTTTTCTTGGCTATTTCTAGAAATTATCACATAATTAGCTGCCTTTAAATTAAAGGGTTACCCAGCAAACCATTTGCATGAGTTTATAATGTGTCGACAGTGATGGATCATGTGTGTGAAGCTGTAAAATAGTATGAAAACATTTTTTAAGTCAAATTTCAGGGGATTACTTTGGAGATAAAATTATGTTTTCCTATCGTCGAACCCACTGTTACGTCCCGTACAAGGCTTCACTTTTATTTACTGACTCGTTTAGGCTCCTGCTGTTTGATCCTGCTGTTTTTCTCCAACAATAAGCCACATGCTTTTATTTTCACAAACAACATTAATGTGTGAATATGTTACAAACACAGCGATGCTTCTGTCTCTGTGAATAAAACATCATTAATAAAAAATGAAGGGTTTTATTTTTAGAGAGCGTCAAATATCACTGGAGAGACTCTCTGTAATGTGTCTGTGGATTATTACTCATTCATAACTCCCGGGGTCGGACATGGACTCGCTCTGACATTTAACAGTTTTCAAGAGCTTCCTCCCCCCCCTCCACCTCCCTTCACCTCCTCTCCAACTTTTTAATTAACAAAACAACCCTGCTTTAATTTGCTCTTAACCTCTCACATGTAATTTTTCCGTCGCCACGCTGAGTCTTTCTCAGCACGCCCTCGCTCCACATTTACACAGCTTAATTACACATTCACACCTGGGAGCTGCTCTGAAGCAAATATGGAGGTTAAGTGTCGCGCTCTGAGGCGTCGCTAAATTAGTTTGTGAGAAAAAAGAGAAAAGAAGAGAAAAAAAAAGGAGAAACTGTGTCACTAATTCACTTTCCTCATTTACCCCCGTCCAGGTTTTTCTCTGTCTCAGTCCTGGGATTTGAAATAACATCTTTCTCAGCAAAACACACACACACACACACACACACACACACACACACACACACACACTCAGATGAAATGAAGTAGGTGGTGATGATGGTTATTATCTCCTGGCGGGACACTGACCTGGGTCTCTGCGGGCTCTCCGCCGGTCCTCCGCTAAAGCGTATCGCTCGGCCTGAAGGAAGAGACGCTCCAGCATCACCATCTCCGCCGACGGACTCTCCTGCTGTGGAAACCAGTTCGACATTGTGACAGCAATCCTTTGCACCATTTGAACTTTATTTGACTTTATTCTGTTATTGTGATCTGATGTGTTTGTGTTAAAGGGATACACCAACATTTTTTTTTTACTTGTCTTGTCTCACTCCCGAGTCCATGACAAGCAGATAGACACCATCCTTTCGACTGTGCGTGCAGTAATTAGGGAGATAGAGCCGTATCGCCTGTAATTAGCTTAGCTCAAATGCTGGAAGTGTATAGCTAGTGTTAGCCTGCCTCCACCTAAAGTCATCAGAAACTCTTCAGCAACTCTAAACGGAAACTGCGGACCGATCTTCGTCTCAGAGCTGACAAAACTCTCCAGTAAGGCATCTTGAGCGGTCAAATGCCGAGATCGGTTAAAACGGAGGGTTCAAGCAAAAACGCTTTATTTTGGCTCCAGCTAGCTACATCGAGGGTAGGTTAGCTTCCTATTTCAAAGTAAAAGCACAAATTCTATCGTCATGGTTTTCTGTATGTAAAGGGCAACGGGTGTTTTATTTTGTGAAAGTAACCGGAAGTGCGTTGGCCACAACGGCTAGCTTGAGTAGCGCCGAATTCGTCCAAAGAAAATTGTAAACAGCTGGTATTTAGACAAATTAACGACACACTGCTGATCTAAACGGCTACTTTCTCGTGTTAACATGTTTGAAATGTTGATAAAGTGATATAGCCTATTTACAGAGTTTAGAGCTAAAATGAAATCAGCTTCTGACTGCTGATTTCGGCTGCGGTAAGAGGCAGGCTAACACTACCTATACACTTCCAGTGTTTGAGCTAAGCTAATTACGGGCGATACGGCTCTATCTCCCTTGTTACTGCACGCACAGTCGAAAGGATGGTGTCTATCTGCTGGTCATGGACTCGGGAGTGAGGCAAGACACGAAAAAAAATGTTGGTGTATCACTATAAATGCTGAAGCTACTTAAACTTATTTTACATTAAAGGTCCAATAAAGGTCTATTTTATTTCATTTAGGTGTCCCTTTAAATTTCAGTCAAATTTGTTTTTAAAAAATAGAGAAAAACAACAAGAAGTATGAGTTTAAAATGTGTCGACAGTGACTGATTATATGTGTGAAGCTGTGAATTAGCATGAAACATTTTTTTACTC
Organism: Trachurus japonicus; assembly: GCF_045865225.1. Taxonomy (NCBI): domain Eukaryota; kingdom Metazoa; phylum Chordata; class Actinopteri; order Carangiformes; family Carangidae; genus Trachurus; species Trachurus japonicus. Next base: position 6,878,719 of record NC_140928.1, on the reverse strand, counting down.
AGAGGCAGAGGCCACTTAAAGTCCAAATTTTAGGGGATTACTTTGGAGATAAAGGCTTAGATGTGATGTTTTCCTAACGTCTAACCCGCTGTTACTTCTTGTTACGATCGGCATCACTTTAATTTAAACCTTCTCAAACGGACTCATTTAGGCTCCTGCTGTTTGATCCTGCTGTTTTTCATCAAAACCACCAGACCACAGTGCTGCATCTCCTCTGTATCACATCTGTATCACATCCTGACGTCCTCGCTGCTTATTTTACACGTGTTAAACAAACAAAGAGCCGCCTGGTCTCATTAGCAGCTGAAGTTTACTGCGGTTATGTGGTGGTGGTGGTGATGATTTCTAAAGCTGAAAGGTTAATTAATATCCAGGTTTAGCTCCGACTGGGGAGTCGTAACCGGACACACGCGGTAAAAAAGCTCATAAATCCAGCTGCAGAGAGTCTCACCTGGGCTTCTCTGACCAGTAGCTGCCTGTATTTGTTGACCATGTCCTTGGTGCGTTTCAGCAGGAAACCAGACACTGTGTCAAACTCCTGGTCCACTGTGAGAGAGAGAGAGATTATAGTTATAGATGTGACCTTTGCATATACAACGTCTGTAACCACGTTCATCGCACATCAATGTGAGATATTAGGAGCTCGTTCACAGGTTTGTTTTGGCCGGGCAGCAGTTTGAATCGAATTGTGTTATCTAAACAAAAATCTGATAATACATAAATTGCATCTAGACAGCTTGGAAATGTTGGTGATTTGTTTTTAACGATAAGTGTTTTGCTTCATAAGAGAAAATCTGATGTTTACAAATTGCCACTCTTATATTGACCACAGTTGTTCCAATGAGAGCAGAATTCAAAATGTTCTCAAAAATTCAGTTTTTGAGATAAAACTCTGATATTTGCCAAACTTCATCAACCACCTCAATTTTCAATAAATCAAAGATCTGTGTGAATCGTTTGTGGAGGACAGTCTGAAGATGCTCTCCAGCAAGTTTGGTGTCAATTGAGCAAAAATTGTGGGAGGAGATAATAAGTTTTACAGAAAAAAACAGAGTGATGGACTTCATAATTTGTAATGAGTTTAAATGGACAAAAGCTTCTGTAGTATTGGGGCGATATTTTGGTGAAAGTTGCAAAACTGTAGGTTTGTTTTGACCTTGAAAAATGTGATGAGACATCCACAGGATTTTATCGATGGAGAGGTGGAATCATGTCACGAAACTGGACAAAATAACTCTCCCCTCTCACCAAAAGTGCCGTTTATCTGAAGTATTTATGTTAAAATGTGGAATAATTTGCCACAAACAGTTCATTCTTCACCCTCTGTCTCTCTCTTTTTATATTCTTTTGACGTTGTTGTTCTAGTTTTGTACATAATTGTAAAGCACTTTGGTCACAATTTGTTGTTTTTAAATGTGCTTGACTTGACTTATAATAAAGTCTATTTAACACCAGGGCCTTTACATAGAAAACAGCACACCCAGTGTCCATATAAACATTATAAATAGCCAAATAAATACCAAATATTCACCTACTTTGTGTTATTGTCTCCACTTCTCCTTACAAACACAACCCCGTCCGTCATTATGTCAGTAAATTGCATCATGGCCTTTTTAACTGAAGTTTGTCCTTGAGCATCTCAATGTGGTGTAACACTGATGCTGACTCACTGACCCAGACTGAAGTCGCTCTGCGTCGGCGGGTGTCCGGCGCAGCTGTGGTACGGCAGCAGGCGTCTCACGGCGTCCCTCAGGGTGGAAAAGGCCGGGCCGGTGATCGGGCGCTGAACAGCGCCGTGGTCCAAACAGAGCTGCTGCTGGAACCTGAAGGGCACGGAGAGGAGGGGAGGGCGGAGTTAGACTGGAGATAAACAGCGCTGAAATACAACAATGTTATATATTAACTAGATTTTATCATTAACTGATTCTAATGCAACAGTTATTGATCGGTAGTTATCAGCTGATTAGTAAGGAAAGAGGAGAAGCAGCAGCAAAAGCAGTAATGACAGTATCATTAATGTAAAGCCATTTGATAACACTATTCAACATTTGTTAACATTATAAAATGCTCAATCAATCATTTATAAAGCATTCTTCCTAAATTGTTTCTAATTAGAGTGTAATTAATACTAAATGCAGTTATAATTGTTTAACTCTGGATTAATACGATCGTCTATAATGTCATTAATTACTTAATTTTCACACTTAATGAAATGATGGATTCAGCCTTTATGAATTAAGCAGAGATGATGGTCGTTCATAAAATCATTAATAAAGTGTCAGTAAATGATTAAAAAACTATTTAGATGAACATTTATGCTGCACTTATGATTCACTGACTGTGATGTACTAATGTTTGTCGAGTGTGTTCATAGATGTTTTTATTACATAGACACTTTGTAACTTTATTTATATATATATATATATATATATATATATATATATATATATATATATATATATATATATATATATATATATATATAAAATTACACTTTTGTTGTGCAAAAGAAATCCCACAAAGAAAATTCAAATCCTATAAATGAGCGAAGAGCAAGTGAAGCACTTGGGGCAGTTTCCTACTTTGCCCTCTGCAACAGCATCAGTATTAGTAGTAGACAGTTAGCTGCAGTTGTGAACGTAGTGATCGTAGTAAAATGAGTCCTGGAGGACTGAGATTAAAACACATTAGTGAAGGATCAGGCTTAATCCATGTCGGTGAAACCAGCCAACTGTTATTCAATTAATAAATTAACAGAGGTAAGAAAAGCTCCTCTGCTCTGCATCACATCCAAGAACATGACGAGTAGCTACAATCCAGAGGAGGAAACAAGTTACTCTGTTTGTCTCCGATCACTCCGATTTGTCATTTGATCAATAAGAAACAGCTACATCCAAAGATATGAATCTGCATCTTCATGATCTGCCTTAGTATAAGTTTCCTTAAAGGAATAGTTCACCAAAAAATGAAATCAAGTCATTATTGACTCACCCTCGTGCTGATGAATACTCCGGAGTAGTTTTTTCTTCCTCAAAGTGCATCTGGAGACCCGGGAGGCCGGTTCGTAGTCCAACGAAAACTTTATACGAGAGTCAATAGGGCTTGACACAAAAAGGTCCATAAAGCTACATAAAAACCTTGTAATATTCCTCCTTACTGCTCGTCCGTTGCAATCCAAGTGTCCTGAAGGGATATAGTCCAGAGTTTACTCGAAACAACGTCATTTATATATATTTTTACAGCCTAAACAGTCCTGTATTGAATTTGCCTGGTGCACGTGAACGTCAGAGCACAATACAGGACTGTTGAGGCTGTAAAAATGTCCTAAATGACGTTGTTTTGAGTAAACTCTGGTTTTTGTTGGACTACGAACCGGCCTCCCGGGTCTCCAAATGCACTTTGAGGAACAAAAAACTACTCTGGAGTATTCATCAGCATGAGGGTGAGTCAATAATGACTGGATTTCATTCTTTGGGTGAACTATTCCTTTAGGTTTTCGGGGAGATAGACTATTTAAAAAACATCCGTTGTGAGTTTGTGTGGTTGGATATTTCTCTTCTCGATCTGAGTGCGGTTGTTGAACTCTCCTCGTCGGTGCGGGAGCCGGATCAGAGTGTGTTGTTGGTTTCGTTACCTGTGCCGGCGCATTGCTGGTGTGAGCCTCTCCTCTCTCTGCGGCTCTGGAGGACCTGCCAGCTGGCACACACACACAACATTTTGGATGAGATCAAAGGACGGAGACAGGAGAGCAATTTCAAGTCATTAATAATAAATCTGATGCATTTAACAAATCATCATTTCAAAGCTCACTACCTCTGTTTCGAGACCGGCGCCAAATCAGCCGAGAAGAAGCTACTTCTGATTCATTGTAGGAAACTTTACTGCTCATTATTTCTCAGAGTGTGAAAGAAAATGCTTTTTTTTTAATATTTTCTATTTGTAAAAACAGATGAATATTTGTCATTTTATATCGTAGAAATGAAAGTTTGATTGGTTAAACAATTTATCACTCGGTTGAGAAAATTACTGACAGATTCATTCATAAAGAAAATAATCTGGAGCTGCAGCCGTGTTCAGTTCATATGGATTTTTTCCAGTTATAAAATCTACATTATTAAAGGGATAGTTCAACATTTTGGCAAATTCCCCTCCTGCCATAATCCCTATAGTCATAGCAGTAGGTTTGTTATCTTTAATTGTCGGTGCATGTTGTTTTGAGATCGGCGGGGCAGAGACGTGAGCTGCTCAGTGAACACAATGGAGGTGAACGGTACAGGTCCCCTGTCCCTCATCAAACTCATCAAATACACAATCCAACAACTCCAAAACGCTCTGGTGGACAAGTTGTGACCTGCACATTCACCACGCTATGAGATAATCATGTAACATTATGAGACAGAGTTGTTTTAGAGGCAAATGCAGCCGGAACTACATTCCAGACACGGCTGCTGGGCGGAGTGATTTCAAAAACGCAAGTAGTTCTGAGTATTTGCTTCATGTGTTGTAATGTTACATAATGTTACATGATTATTTCATAGCAGGTAGAATGTGCAGGTCACAACTTGTCCACCAGAGCGTTTGGGAGTTGTTGGATTGTGTATTTGATGAGTTTGATGAGGGACAGGGGACCTGTACCATTCACCTCCATTGTGTTCACTGAGCAGCTCACGTCTCTGCCCCTCTGATCTCAAAACAACATGCACCGATAATTAAAGGTAATGAACCTATACTGCTGTGACTACAAGGATTATTAAAGTGCATGGATCTCCCACCTTGGTGCCAGTCTGCTGGTTGGTCTGGGGGGGGCCACACTCTCTGGGAGCCTGGACACCCGGGGCCGCAGGAGAGAGTGGACGGACATCGAGAGCAAACGCTTTACTCTCCACGGCCAAGGCAGCTGTCGGCTCTGAGAGGACGACACAGTGACAGCGATGATGACGATGATGATTGGAGATCAGTAATGATGAGGAGTCGGCGTCAGAGAGACACTCACTGTTTTGTGTGGTGTGCTGTTGGACAGCGGAGTCGTCTCCTCCCGTGGAGACAGCAGCAGCAGCCGTGGGATCGGGCTGCTGCTGCTGAGGCACCGAGACGCTGGCGAGCAGAGAGGACGGGCTGCTGTGGACGGAGGAGTGGGTCGAGGGCGGAGGCTGGGGGACGGACGGCTGGATCTGCACCTGGTTCTGGGCAAACAAGGCCTGCGAGACCTGGAGCTGATGAGGGAGCTGGTACTGGACTTGAGGCTCGACGGGGGGCTGGGGGGCCGCGGTCGGGGCGGGGAGCGAGCTCTCAGGTCCGGGCAGAGGAATCTGAGGTGTCACCGCCGTTGTTCTCCCGCTGTCTTGAAGAACCGGGGAGGAGCAGAGCAGCGACGTGTCCTCGAGGTCCGAGTGGAGCGGAGACGCCTCCACGCACTGGTCGGACATCGCGGCGTGGGCGTCCTGACCCGGGACGGGGCGGGTCTGAGGCTGCGGCTCTCTCTCATTGGCCACGGGGGAGGACAGAGACGCCATCGGCACCACCGGCAGCGCTCCCACCAGCAGCTCCGATGCGATGGGAGAGCTGAGTGCTTGCTGTGACAGGAACACAGAGAACATCATCAACACATCATCAATCCTTACATCCAACTGGACCAGATCAATCCAGATTCTCTAGTTTTGTCTCCTGGTGTCAATAAAGTTAAAATTTAAATTTTATATAGACTTTGTGTCTGCTTATAATGCCACAAAGCAACATATGGTTCATATTCATATCTCATTACAGATTAAACTACAATCTGAGCTGTATATCTGTGCAGCAAATTATAAACCCACTGATCACACAGATAAATTAATCAGTCACTAAATCCTAATAATAATAATAATAATCCTGTTCCTGATCAAGACTCACAAACATCTGATCTCTTTGTATTGTATTTAAACTATGTAGCACTGTATTTACATTATGCTTAGGATGTTCCTTCTACACTAGTAGAGTATATTTTCATTGTTTTAGACATTGTAGGATATATTTTATCATATATTTTCTCTTTGCATTTTATTTATTTCCTTTGCGCATTTCCTTTTGGAGCAACCGGGCATAAGAATTTCATGATTGATCATCGAGGGAAAAGTCAGATCATTTTTTAATGTTTTAATTGTTATCATGGCTGCAATCTGAGTTTATTTTTGTTATCAAACAACCTTTAGGAGTTACTGATCCTTTTAGAAATGTCTCAGAAATAATAGTCTGATAAACTCCTGCAGCAGACTGGACTAAAACTACAACTGGTCAACCAGAAAACTGCTGCATGAGTGATATTGTCCATGTGCTTATTTGCATTTCTGTTGTGTATGAAATACTGCTTTAAAAAAACAGATTAAAAATGAATATCTATCTATCTATCTATCTATCTATCTATCTATCTATCTATCTATCTATCTATCGATCTATCTATCTATCTATCTATGACTCTCTGAGCCTCTGACCTGTTGCAGATGTTGCATGAAGGACGGGTTCTGGCTCATCGAGTGAGCCACCTCCTCCACCACTTGGTTCATTTCCGCCGAGGGCATCAAAAGTTTGGGGATCTCCACAGCTGGATCCGGGGCCAGAGGTGGTTCAGGAGGAGGAAGAGGAGGAGGCTGATGCTGCTGCTGCTGCTGCTGCTGCTGCAGGACCGTGACGACGGGAGGGGGGGAGGCCTGCAGAGCTGCGGGGGCCGGCTGCACCGAGACGTGTTGGAGGACGTGTCCGTAGGGCTGCAGAGGGAGAGGAGAGGGAGTCAGCTAAAACCTCACAACCACCGGGTTTTAAATAAGACCAGTGGGGTATTTGATCATTCGACAGGCAAAAGTGCAAAACAAAACTATTCGGTAACCCTTTAATTAAGCTATAGGCCACTAATTACATGATAATGTCAAGAAATTGCCAAGAAATAACGGTCAATTTCATATTAATGAAGGAAAAGGCAAAAGATTACACATGCTTTTCATACTTTTTTCAAAGCCAGAATTTTTCTCCACCAAGTCGCTATTTCTGGGCTATTTCTACGCAATCAGTCATTATTTCTTGGCTGTATTTCTTGACATTACTGTGAAATTTACCGTTATTTCTTGGCTATTTCTTGACATTATCACATAATTAGCAGCCTGTAAATTAAAAGGTTACCAAATATTCTAACTTTTTGTTTTTAAGATACAAATAGATAAGGCTCTGATGACTCATTTACATTTTATAGTGTGTTTCAACTCTGAATCGCGTCAGATCGAAATCAACCATCAATCATCACCATAGATTGTAAAAAAAAGATCATCACCCATGGGCTTCTAGTCCTGTTTCTGCAGCGCCCCCTCCCCCTGCCTGTATTTGGACTGTTTTGTTGTGCACAGGGACGTTTCTGGGTGGACAGCGAGAGAGTCTGTGTTTTCTCTCCAGCCAATAATGGAGCTCAGGTGAAGCTACGTGCAGCAGAGTAGGAGGGCTCAGGGCTGCTAGCTGCACTAGCTGTCCCTGAGGGGCGCATGACGTCTGTCCGACTACCCATTTCTCCGACCACCCATTTCTCCGACTCCGACCATACATTTCTTTATTTTTGCGTCATCAGCCTAACCTCAACACTGTAGAATGGGTAGTCGGAGAAATGAGCCGTCGGACTTGTGGGCAGTCGGACTGACGTATGCTCCCCGTCCCTGAGTGCTAGCACGTCTCTCTCTCAGCAGCAGCAGTCAGGACCGCAAAGAAAAAGAAATACAGTCTGAGTGAAGCGTTGGAGCCACGGATCAATTCCCGACCGTCACCGACAACTAAAGCTTCGAGTGGTAACAAGTATTAGGGGTGTTGTGCTGAACTAGCTCGATGCTAACTTCGGCTGGGGAGCATACGTCAGTCCGACTGCCCACAAGTCCGACGGCTCATTTCTCCGACTACCCATTCTACAGTGTTAAGGTTAGGTTTAGGGTAAGGTTAAGGGTTAGGGCTACTTAAGTCGGAGAAGTGGGAGGTCGGACTTATGACGCAAAAATAAAGAAATGTATGGTCGGAGTCGGAGAAATGGGTGGTCGGAGAAATGGGTAGTCGGACAGACGTCATGCGCCCACTTCGGCTAGCGGTAGCAGTTAGCATCCACCGCTAACACCGTCTTCCCAGCTCACCACAACGGCATAACAACATAACACCGGAGGCTCCCGGTGTTGGTGACAGTCGGCTGTCGGCCCACGGCTCCAGCGCTTCACTCGGACTGTATTTCCTTTCCTTTACGGTCCGCTGCTCGCAGGCGCAGGAGGCTGCACAGTTGAGCCCGAGAGGAGGGGCCGAGTTTCAATGTTTTGTTTACAAACTGCAACAAACAAAACTCCAGACTACCTTTAACCCAGTCGACCAAGAGGTTTTCTACAGTAGGCTATAAAAACAAAGAGAAACTAATGTGCACAAATAAAAAGAAAGGCAGTGGCAGCAAATCTGATGAGGTGTGTGGATCAGGGGCGTCTTTCAGATTACCTATTTCTCCAACTTCCTATTTCTCTGACTACCCATTTCTCCGACCATACATTTCTTTATTTTTGCGTCTCCATTAGTCTGACCTCCCATTTCTCTGACTTAAGTAACCCTAACCCTAAACCGTAACACTGTAGAATAACTCAATAGGTTGTCGGAGAAATGAGCGGTTGGACTTTTTTTGCTCCCCGTGACTCAGCCACAAACAGACGTTCATATCTGCTGTTTTTAAAAAAAATCTGGTTTCTTGGTGAAAGCTGCAGAAAAAAATCCACCATAAACACACAGAACTGAACCTTTAGCTGTCATGTCAGATTTCCTTCTCTCTCTGTCCTCAGAGGAACGTGTTGACGCTGCAGACAGACAGACTGACAGACTGACTGACAGACTGACAGACTGACAGATGTGACAGCTCACCTGTGGCAGCTGGTGGAAAGTTTCCTCTGAAGCCGTCGTCCTCTCTTCTTGCACGGCAGCTCTCTCCGGCGGCAGCAGCACCACAGACGCCTGCTGGAGGCTCAGCTGCGCCTCCGGTGGCGCCGGGGCCGGGGCCGGGGCGGCGGCGAAGGGGAGCCCGTTGACGATCGAGATGGAGGTGAGATCCGGAGGGAGAACCCCTGAACTGTTGATCAGAGTGATGTGGTTCCCGAGAGCGTTGCTGTGGACCAGCGTGGCGGCGCGCTGCCCCTGCCCTCCTCCCGGCGTGTAGGCTCCCGCCAGCTGTGCCGGCATCTGGAAGACCGTGGGAGGCGCCGACTGCAGATGCAAAGGTCCTGAAAGCACGGTGGCCTGGCGGAGCGCGAGCTGCCCCGTGGGGGTGGTGAAGACCGGGCTGAAGTTGAGCTGTCTCTGGGGCACGGCGAGGATCTGGGAGCCGTCCATGGGGCCCTGGTGGTGGCTGCGAGCGGCTGCGCTGGCGGGTTGAGAGATCGTGACGGGAGACTGCCCCGGAAGAAGGAACTGGTGGTTTTGGCCTTGGAAGAGTCCCTGAGGCTGGAGCACGAAGGAGCCGCCCTGGTTGACCAGCTGCAGGCTGAGCGGCTTGGGGAGCTGCTGGGCCGCCGCCGCCGGCGGCTGCTGCTGCTGCTGCTGCTGCGGCGGCGGCGGCGGAGCTGTCGGCTTCTGTCCTGGAGATTGGGACAGTAAAATGTTTGGAGGAGCGGTGAATGTGAGACCTGGGGTGTGTTTCTGCCCAGACGGCTTGGGGCTAATTTGAACCAGTCTGGGCTGGATGCTGATGGGGAGCTTGGGCTGGATGGGGAGAGGGGCCCGCTGCAGGACGATGCCCTGCGCCGCCGCCGCCGCCGCCCCTGCTCTCAGGGTCGGCGTGATGAGAGGTCGAGTGGTCACGGCCTTGTGGATGATCATACTGGAGCCCTGGGCCGGACTCAGAGAGAAGGAGGTCTCTGGAGACGGAGCGGGGAACACGTTTCCAGGCAGGAGCCCCATCAGCTGAGGAGGAGCGGCGGGTTTCAGCGACGGGCAGCCGGGTCCGACGGCCAGCAGCGACGGCTGCGGAGGCTCCACCGCCGCCTGGGTGTCTCTCATGGGCAACGTGGCGGCGACGGGCAAGGTCACAGACTTGGGCACGAATGGGATGGTGGTGGGAGGAGAGAGGAGGGGAGCGGGCGAGTACAGGGACAGGTTGTCCCCCGGCTGGGCCAGACCGGCCTCCAGAGCCATGGTCTGCTCCGTGATCTCGGCCTCCTGCAGGCTCTGCTGCAGGATGTCGCATGCCACCTGAAAGTTAAAGACAGAAACCTACTCAATAAGGTTGTCAAGTGTTAGCAGTAAAACCATTGGGTCTGCACAACAAACTTTACAAGAACTCTACAACAAACAGCAGATCAAGAAAGCAAGCTCCATCTTGTCCGGCTGCTCTCATCCCCTTACATAAACAGTTTCAGTTTTTACCATCAGGTTCACTGCTTAGACTCTTTAGGGGGTCATTCATCCCTATGTTCCCCGGGTCCTATGTTCCCCACTTTGTATGGAAGCGGGGAACATAGGACCCTTTTTTAGAAAAAGGGTCCTATGTTCCCCGCTTTTCCCCCAAAGGACCTGATGAACATGCAATTTTTGTACCCATACCTGGAAGTGGAGTTGTGACTTTGCAGATTTTTGGCTATTTTTGAGTGAGAAGTTGAGTTGTGACTTTGAGTGAGAAGTGTAATTGTCCCATTGGTTGGGTTTTAGGCAATGAAGAAAGGAGTTGGTTAAGTTTAGTAAAAAGACCAGGTAGAGGCTAGACAGGCCAGAGAGAGAGAGGGTCCAGATAAGTAGAGAGAGCCCATCGACCGGCAACAGTGGGAAACATAGGACTCTTTTTCAGAAAACGGTTCCTATGTTCCCCAGTATGTATTGTGACCGGGGAACATAGGACCCTTTTTGAGAGAAACGGGTCTGTATTGCGATTTGTAATTTATTGTAATTTATTATGCTGTGTGTTCAGTATATTTGCTCTGTGTGCTCCTGCTGTTGCATTGATTGATTGATAGATTGATTGACCTCCGCCTCCTCCGCCTCCTGCACTTCTCCCTTCTTCGCCTCGCATCCGCCCTGCACCACCTGCGGCTCGTCGTCGTCTCCACCCTCCGGCGATGACAGCAGGGCCTCCTCCAGGAAGGACAGGTCCACGCAGCCGGGCGGAGGCGTGTCTGGGGAGTCCCGGCCGTCTCCCAGCAGAGAGACGGGGCTCTGGAGGAGGAAGAAGCAACAGGAGAGAGGGAAAGGAGTGAGAGAGAGGGGAGAAGTGTGTGATTAGCAGGAGTTAATAAAGGGATAGTTCACCCAAAATTCAAATTTCACTCATTATCTACTCACCCTCATGTCGACTAAGAGCTGTGAGAAGGTTCAAAGTCCTCCGTGGCTTCTCTGAGTTACGAGGGGGGGGGTCCGTGCAGCAGTATTTGTCCATATGGTTGTGAATGGATACCAACTTTCTTCGTCCAAAAAGACACACCAAAAAACATCCAAATACCTCCATACTGCTCGTCTGTAATGTCCCTCTGGTATTGAAGCCCCGACGTGAGAAATTGTTCCGTCGGCCATGCAAATCACGCAAGATGATTTGCACTGACACAGGAAGAGCAGTGAACCGAGACACTGGGAGCTTCCGCTACAAACAAGCTTAAAATATAGACTTATTTACTTTTTTTCAGAACAATTTCTCATGTCGGGGCTTCAATACAAGAGAGACATTACAGAGTATGGAGGTATTTAGATGTTTTTTGGTGTGTCTTTTTGGACGAAGAAAGTTGGTATCCATTCACAACCATTATATGGACAAATACTGCTGCGCGGATCCCCCCATAACTCAGAGAAGGAACGGAGGACTCTCACAGCTCTTAGTTGACATGAGGGTGAGTAGATAATGAGTGAAATTTGAATTTTGGGTGAACTATCACTTTAACAGGAAGCACAGAAGGAGAGAGAAAACTCATCCTCCTGGGAGGGAAAAGAAAAAAAAATTGCTGGTTGTTGTGACGCTGCTGCTGCTGCTGCTGGCGGCGGATCCAGACACTCACCGGGGCATCTGCGAAGAGGGAGGGCTCCCCAGAGGAGGAGTTAATGAGCAGGTCTTCAGTCTGCAGCTGTGGTGGGAGAAAAAATCAGTCGATTTTGGGGGCTGGGCTCGTTTACACTCGTTCTACATGCATGCACTGTCAAATTATGACTCTTTCCCACCCTCGTTCCACCACCACACGTCTCACAAGAAATACTCCCCATCTCAGATTTATCATTTGCACTATTGATTTTCTCTCTATTTAAGTCGACTTTTGTTACCTCATTGGTCCCATGAAGGAAGTCGTTCAGGGCTTGGGGATCACTGCGAAGACGGAGAGAGAGAAAGAGAAGGAGGAGATTATTATATAGTAAAAAAAAAAAAAGGAGGTTTAGTTGTTTTCATTCCAGCAGATTTGGACAAACTCACCACAAAACATCAAGTAGACAAGTCCCATCTTCATCCTCCATGTCAACTAAAGGGAAGCAGAGGAGGACAGACGGCGTCGTGATTGATCATCGAGGGAAAAGTCAGATCATTACATGTGTTTTAATTGTCATGACGGCTGCAATCTCAGTTTATTTTCATTAGCAAACAACCTCTTTGGAGATGTCTCAAAAATAAGAGTCTGATAAACTCCTGCAAACCACAACTGGTCAACCAGAAAGCTGCTGCATGAGTGATATATATATTGTGCATGTGCTTGTTTGCTTTTCTGTTTTGTATGAAATGCTGCTATAAAAAAAACAGATGTAAACATGAATAATGTCAATTAATGAACTGTTTGCACTAAAGATTGTCATTAAATAGTACAATACACATTTCCACACTGTTTTATCTAAGTTATACATAAAAGCTCATATAAAGTGTGGCCTTTTTGGCTCGTAAAAGATTCATATGACTGATAAGATTGTTATTTCTGTTGATTGAATATTCATCAATAGACAAATTACTTCAGCCCACAGGTTTGCACACATGATAGTTTCCTATCTTTGTGGCTTGTTGTGGCCCTTCAAAGTGAAGCTCATTTACGTCAGTTTGGAGCAAAGTGAGTGCGATTGTTTCATTTAAAATCATTTTTAGAGGTGAAAGTGTGAGTTATTCTACTGTTTTTGAGAAGAAAAACACTGAGACATTTCACAGGAAGCATTGATGTCAGCAGGTTTTAACACTGACCCTGAGTCCAACCTACTTCATATGTGGGAGGCCCCATACAGAGCGGTCAGGCTGAGTGCTGCTGGTGGCCTCATGGGAAGTCGTGGCCGGGCTTCGGTGTCTGGAGGCGGGTGGAAGCCAGGCCGAGGCGGCGGGACGGGGACGGAGACGGAGACAGGTCCTCCTCCCTCTGCTGCTGGGGCATCGCTGCGTCCTCACGGTGCTGAGAGGCTGCAGGAGGAAGAGGAGGAAGGGACACACAGACACACACATACACACACACACACACACAGACACCACATGTCGTCAGGTCACTTGAGGTTACAGAAGCCAAAACACTCGCTCTCATCATCATCTCACCGGTTTAGACATAAGATCAATACATGATTCATCAGTTTGGGCAAGAAGTTGATGCTGTGGTCTGTCTGGGTATAAGGCAAGGCAATTTTATTTGTATAGCCCGTTTTTATAAACAGTTTGTCTCAAAGGGCTTTACATGGCATCATAACAACATCCTCTGCCCTTAGACCCTCACATCGACTGAGGAAAAACTCCATGGAAAACCATTTTAACAGGGAAAAGTCAGAGAAACCTCAGGGTGAGCAACAGAGGAGGGATCCCTCACCCAGGACGGACAGACGTGCAATAGATGTTGTTACAGACAAGAAAACAATTTACAACAGAGAATGTGAGAAATATGAAAATGACACATAACAACGGCTGAAGGAGGAAGCTTCTGGTATAGGCAAGGGATGCAGGGTAGAGATCAGTAGAGCAGGACCAAAACCTGGTCAATCATCCCCAATAATATCATCATCATCATCATCCTCATCATCATCATATCGTGCATGTATTGATCATGCCTGAGGAGGCTGATCTGATCTAATGGGGGGGAATGGGAGCTATTGTTGTGGCTGCATATCACTAGACATCTGAAACGCCTCAGCTGTAAATAGACGGCTCCCCCTGCGCCTTGGATGTGACTTGTCCTCCTCCTCTCTCCTTCCTCATGGCTGAAACACACACACACATACACACACACACACACACACACACACACACACACACACACACACACTGAAGAAGCAGCAGCAGCAATGTGGAAACGCTTGGCTCGTGTTAAAGCCGATGATGATGAGGATGATGATGATTCTCCTCTCTAACATCACATCGCTGCCTCCTTGCAGCTCATTTTCTCGGGGAGGTCCCTTCGTTCTTAGAAATAAACACACACACATACACACTCACACACTCACAGAGAGAGAGAAAAAACAATAACATCCACACAGACAGACACAGAAACACAAACCTCCCCTCTCCTCCTCTCCGATCCCCGCTGACATATTTTTTGTTTACAACACGACAACCGCATTAACACCCTCAAGGTTCCGCATCGCCCAATGAAATCCAGGCAAAGAGAAAAAACACACAAGCGAGCCTCATCTAAATCTGCAGCGGACACACACATACAGAGAGACAGAGAGAGATGCACATGATGATATTCTTCTTCCTCTGCTTCTTCTCCGGCAAATAACAGCACCGGGGCTCCTCTGATGCATTTAGACAGGTTACGTAAGGTGAATGTGTTCATGTGAAATTAATGTCCCACACGATGCGAGGATGCGGAGCCGCTGGCTGCACGTTTGTGGTGTTTTTCTCTGATTATTTTATCATTATTGTTATTGTTATTATTATTATTAATATTATTATTATCATTTATTATTATTATTTCCCTCAGTGAGTGGGAGCTCGGCAGCTGACGCCTGCTGTATATAAATCATATCGCGGTAACAAAAGATGCCTTGTGTTAAATAGCTATCACCTCCACACACAAACCACACAGCCAACCCCCCGAGCGGTTCTCTTCTCTCCTCTTATCGTTGTGCCATTTGAGTAATTCCGCAATTCAGAGAGGAGAAAAAAAAAAAAAAAAAAAAACAACCAAGAGGAGGAAGAAGAGAAGAGGAGAGAAAGAGAAAGAGAGCGAGAGGAGAGAAAAAAACTCACCCCTTCTTTGTGGTTTATTGTCCTGTCAAGCGGGCCTCTGCGCCATCGATTCTCACTCAGTGGTCTTTTCAGATGCTAAAAGGAGGAGAGGGGGAGGAGGTGGTGGTGGTGGTGGAGGGGTTGGTGGATGGGGTAGGGTGGGATGGGAAGGAGAGGAGGAGGAGGGAGGAGGAGGAGGAGGAGGAGGGGGTACCGGGGTGGGTGTGAGAAACAGACTGAGTGGGAGAGACGATCACAACACAAAGGTGGAGAAAAATACAAGTGAGAGGAGGAGGAGGAGGAGGAGGAGGTGTTGGGAAGAGGAGGAGGAGGAGGAGAAGGAGGATCCAGCTTCAGCGACCTACAGGCAGCGACTGCCGGAGGAGACTGTGTCCGCTTCGTGCGCTCCGTCAGGCGGCCAGACGCGTCAAATGTCCCCGTCGGAGCTCCTTCATCCAGGATTATACAGATGTTTTTCATCCTGTCTATTGATTTTGTTTTTCTTATTCAAAAAAAAAAATCAATTTAATAAAAACACAAAAACAAAAACAACAACAGAAAAATCAATATTCCCGAGACGAGATTATTTGTTTCTGTGGTATAAGGGAAAAAAAATAAAAATTTAAATCACCATAATAAAGCAGCCAGAGCACTTTTCTGAATAGAGACAGAGAGGAAAAACAAAGAAATGAGGAGTGAAACAGTAAAAGAGAAGCAGAAAGTGAAGAGCAGGAGAAGTGGAGACATCACAGAGAGAAGAGAAACCACAAAGAAAAAAAAGAAAATGTATTGTTTTTATCTTAATCCCAGAGAAGAAGTGACACAAAAAGACAGGATATCAGTGTTTTTTTTGTTTTGTTGTTGTTGTTTTAAAATCTTATTCCCACATGGCCACGCTGCTTTCAAAGCCCAGGAAATTGTAAATGTTCTTCAATATTTCTTTGTGGGCGCTTTGTTTGGCCGTATTGAGTGAGGAAAGGAGGAAATTACCATGTGCACACTGCACCGCCGCCACAGCAAAAAGCAAATTGACATCCTCACTCTGCTGCACTTTTCCTGAAAACACACAGCGAGAGATGACAGGAGAAGAAACGGATGGAAAGGAAAAAGCAACGGGAGAGGATTTTTTCAAATTTTAAATACATGTACTGTAGTAGGCATATCAAATGAAACCGAATCAATGAGAGAATATAGACATAAAATAAAATCAACCCAGGAAGAGGTTTATCTGATTGTAGCTACTGAATAAAGAAAGAGGGAAATTGTCATGTGCACACCTGCAAAGAAAACACACTGTTTTGTGTCACCAAAGCTAAAACATCAGTATGAAAGAAGGAAGAAAAAAGACAGAAAAGATGGTTAAAAAGGTAAAAACGACCCAAAAAATATGAAAAATTAGGGAAAAAAAGCCAGAGAGATAGAAAGGAAACGTGTACAAAAAGGAAAATATTGAAAGTCTGACGAAGTGAAAAAAGGAAATATTCTCACCAGGCACAGAAAAAAAAAAAAAAAAATCAATATTACATGACATGCCTGTTTGTCAGTGTATTGAGCGAAAGAGAGCGAAGTTAACATGAACATGATACAGCAAAGTAAACTGGAGCCACTGGAAACAACAACAGTCAACAGACAGAGAGAGAGAGAGAGAGAGATGAAATAAAAATCAAGAGGAAAACAAATGGAGCCAAAGACGACACGATACGAGGAGGAAAAACCAAAAGGAGAAGAAAAAAAAGAAATGCTGAAAAGAAAAGATGACAGAATTCACTGCTGTTATTTAAAGGAAATCTTTATTAATAAGTCAAACATTAAAATACAAAATACACCTCCTCTTCATGAAGAAAAAAAAAGAAAAGAAAAGAAAAAAAAGCTTTTTAAAAACTTCTCAAAACAAGTCGGTCAAACTTTTTTTAAAACACAAATTACGTAGAGTAAAAATGAAATCAACCCCGACTCCCATCCCTCTCCTCCCCTTCTCTCCTCTCCTCCTTCCTTCCCTCCATCTTCTCCCTCAGAGGCGTCACTTCCCCGCCTGCTGGGCCTGACGGCGGAGCAGCACGTAGATCTTCTCTTTGATCCAGTCCTTGTTGTACGGCTGGTACGTCTGCGTGTCGGCGCGGTACCTGAGGCAGCAGCAGCAGCACAAATTACACTCAGTGAGGAATGATCTTTCTTTTCTTTTTCTTTTTTTATTTCTGTGTTGGAAAGTTTCTTCACTAATGAGCAAACTTCAATCTGAACAGAAGGAATTTATTGGGAAAACCCGTGAATGAAGCGGCGGTCAGTTTGAGACACTTTCTGCTCGGAGGTCGAGGTCAGCTGGTGGCAAATGTGTTTTACTCAGCAGTAGTTAAACTGTGAGACTGAAGACAAATGCCTTAAAGGGATAGTTCAACATTTTTGGCAAATCATCCTATCACCATAATCCCTATAGTCAACATAGCAGCAGGTTCGTTACCTTTAATTATCGGTGCATGTTGTTTTGAGATCGGCGGGGCAGAGACGTGAGCTGCTCAGTGAACACAATGGAGGTGAACGGTACAGGTCCCCTGTCCCTCATCAAACTCATCAAATACACAATCCAACAACTCCACAACACTCTGGTGGACAAGTTGTGACCTTCACATTCACCACGCTATGAGATAATCATGTATAATTATGTAACATTACGACACACGGAGCAAATACTGGGAACTTTCGGCTACGCATTTGCCTCTAAAACAACTCTGTCTCTTAACGTTCTGTTATTATCTCATAGCGTGGTGAATGTGCAGGTCACAACTTGTCCACCAGAGCGTTTTGGAGTTGTTGGATTGTGTATTTGATGAGTTTGATGAGGGACAGGGGACCTGTACCGTTCACCTCCATTGTGTTCACTGAGCAGCTCACGTCTCTGCTCCGCCGATCTCAAAACAACATGCATCGAAAGAATAAATGTTGAACTATCCCTTTAAAGTGTGAGGGTACAGACGGCTTCATCTGCTTTTTCAACATCTTTATGAAGCTGAACATCTTCTGCTTTCACTGTAACAATGAGAACAGGCCAGAAGAGATGATTCATGACATGTTTGTTTTTCTGTTTTGTCATGAATTTAAACACGATAAAGCAGAAATAATTCTGGTAAAAATGTATAAATGTGATGATAGAAACAAAGATATAAACTGTGGAAATAGTTTTACACAGACATGATTCATCCTGCTGCTCAAACGTCCCTGTGAATTCATAATAGAAATTAAAATTCCCACAGGTTCATGTTTTCTTTTTTTTTAGTCATTCAGGATGTTTTTTCATCGTCCTTTCACTCCTCATCGAGTCACACTCAACAGAGAGCGAGTGTAAATAAACTCGTAAACTGTGGCACGCACATCCTCCAACCTCCATAATGAGTTACCATGGCAACTGATAAACACACACACAAGCTCAGTCTGTTTATCAGTGTGGAAATATTTCCAACAAGTGTAGTGTATTTCTTTTAAAACTGGATGACTATTAAAAATGTTCCTTTTTTAGAGCTATTTCATTTTAGATCATGACTTTATCTGATGCTGCAATAAGAAAGCAGCATATATATCACAGACTGAATATTTATGTATATTGATGAATATTTATGTACATAAATGCACGTGTTAATACTCTTAAATCTGTGTTAAGAAACCTGATGTATATATTTATGTGTAGACTCAGATACCAGTCATTGGTACAGACGCCTCTTTATGTCCTTTTAGATATTTCTGTTTTATGATTGTTATTAAATATGAACTTTTAGCTTCCATCATCTTTTATTATATGTATCGTGTTGTCTGTTTTTGTTTGTTTGTCTTGTATATGGACCTGAGTTTGTAATAAAGTTTAACTAAACATAACATAACGTGTGCACAATAAGGGAAATATTTCTTAATTTAGCAAGACCTATGTTTAATTTGTGTGATCTTCCTGCTATTTTTTAACGTTTGTGCTTCTGTTTAGGAGATTTGGAGGATTCAGAGTTGACAGATTTCTACTGACAACATTTTAAATAACATTATTGTATTGTGAAGTTGCTTGACAGCACATACGAACCTGAATAAACCAACACATGCTGGTTTATTAGCAGCAGTTTCAATGTACTGAAGCCAGTTTCTTTGAAAAAAAAAAAAAAAAAAAACTTACACCAAACAGCTGAGGTCGGCCAGGTCGTCGATGAAGTCGAACAGCTGGCTGATGTCATACGTTATCGACGGGCTGTTGGGGTTCATCCTCTTTAAATGCTCCTCGTACATCTTACACACACCTGAACGTCACGAGACAGAAAACACAACGGATCAAGCTCCTCATAATATCCTGGTCACAATTTAGACCCTCAACAACTCTGTAAATCATATTTATATTTACACATCAATACATAAAACAAAGGTGTCATCATCATCTCACCTTCCATACACTCGTTGACTGACTCATAGTCGGCGTATGTCCGGCCCTCTGGTCTCTTGGTCGGCTGCACCAGCAGGATGGTGTGGGACTGCAAAACCAAAACACATGTTGTTGTTAGACTGGTCGGGTTCAGAAACAATAATCAGATTTGTCAGGAGAAATGCTCTTGTTTTGCTCCACATTATATTAAAGGGATAGTTCAACATTTTGACAAATTCTCCTATTGCTATATTCCGTTCAGTCATAGCAGTATAGGTTCATTTCCTTTAATTGTCGGTGCATGTTGTTTTGAGATCCGCGGGGCAGAGACGTGAGCTGCTCAGTGAACACAATGGAGGTGAACGGTACATGTACAGTACACTCATCAAACTCATCAAATACACAATCCAACAACTCCACAACGCTCTGGTGGACAAGTTGTGACCTGCACATTCACCACGGTATGAGATAATAACGCAACATAACGAGACAGAGTTGTTTTAGAGGCAAATGCAGCCGGAACAGACACGACTGCTGGGTGGAGTGATTTCAAAGGCGCAAGTAGTTCTGAGTATTTGCTTCATGTGTCATAACGCTACATAATGTTACATGATTATCTCATAGCGTGGTGAATGTGCAGGTCACAACTTGTCCACCAGAGCGTTTTGGAGCTGTTGGAGTTGTTGGATTGTGTATTTGATGAGTTTGATGAGTGTACTGTACATGTACCGTTCACCTCCATTGTGTTCACTGAGCAGCTCACGTCTCTGCCCCGCAGATCTCAAAACAACATGCACCGATAATTAAAGGTAATAAAGCTACTGCTATGATGACTATACGGATTATGGTGATTGCCAATGGAGAATTTGCCAAAATGTTGAACTATCCCTTTGATAGAAACCAAATACTTGATGGTCTGCTCTGGGCCTGGTGATTAGTTAACCAGTGATGGGTTATTAATATGTAGGCTATATAAATAAATATTAGCAGGTATAATCATCACATTCAGTCTTATTTACGCTGTGATGCTCATTTTTGTAAAAGCTGCAATGATTAGACTGATACCAACCAGATTAATCGATTAACTAAATAGGCAGAGATTTTAATTTAAATGCTGCTTTAGTATTGATGCATAGATAATATTAATCTAATGATAAACTATTCAATCGTGTTGTAGCTCCCACACCGGCCACAGCTCTGCATTGAACCACTGCAGTTTTAACACTGCGGATTAAAACATTGCGGATAATTTTACGCATTTCGCCTCGGTTAAGTTTTGCTTGCTAGACTTTTACTTACGTATTTTCTTATTTTCTAACGCAATAAATCTGAGGTTTATTTGTAACCACGGTTTCCTTTTTTTTTCTTTTCTTTTTTTCGTTCTCCACATTTAGGCTAACGTTAGCTAGGAGCTTGCATTTCCTCTTTTTTTGTTCTGCTGAGGTAAAAAACCTGACACATTAGATTGATTTAACACGATTACATTAAATATCTGTGATATAAACATTGGATTGCGGCGAACTGACCATGTTATCGGTGTCTTTGTGGTCGGTTTCGGTCGATTTTCTTTGGGTCCTTGCTGCTGCTGCTAAACGGCCTGACCTCTGTCACAGGAAGAACAACTGGCCACAGATGGTGCTGCGTTCACGGAACCTCGGATTCATGGCAATTATAGCCATCTTGACTTGGAGTAGGCTAAACTTTAAAAAAATAAAATAAAATAAAAAAGTGCTACTGTAATTTTATATGTTTGTATGTTAATGCTACCAACAGTGTATTAAAAATAACATAATAATTGACAGTATCTATTGTATTGATATCAATATTAGGTTCAAATTTGGTGTGAAATTCAAAGGTCTCCTCCTGGCTCAGCGTTAAAAATCTGACATGACTGTCTTTTCATTTCAAACAGATTCACATATATTTCAGTTTCTTTTATTTCAATTTTATTTTAATACACACAGTACAAATAAAATAGACATAACAAGACATAACACATAACATTCATGTTCCACGCAAAGTGCAATGTAGTAAAAGATCATTCAAATAAAAGATATCATGGGTTACATACAATAGTATCAATGTATTACGTCTTTGAGTGCTTCATAACTCTGCCAGTGTCCTTCAGGTCCCTCATGGTGCATAACTCACAAACATAACCAAGGGGATGTTTGTTTGTTTCTCGAAGCAATTGAGAGTACATAAGAGGGAAAAGGGGAAAATATTAAATGAAAATAGAAATAAATATTGCATTACAAGTAGAAAAGAAATTATGAAAGGTTTAACCTATTTCCTCCTGTATTTTTCACATTTCTTGGCAGCACACCTCAAGGAGGGGCGTCATTCTTTCCATAGTGTACATTTCTTGAACTATTTCCACTTTGATAGATTTTTTATTGCTCATCAGTCATATTTGCAACAATATCTGCCATGTTCTTTTTCCAGTCCTGTTGGCAAGTTACCCAGGTATATGGTGATAAAAATTGAAAGTAAGCTTTGGGCTAATTATAAATCTAATTTCTGTTATTACATCTGCCCAGAACAGGGCAACAGCAAGACACTCCCAAAGGAATATTTCAGTTTCACGTTGCTTTATATTCTATCTCTAACTTTAGTTTGTAATTGGTTTGTTTGTTTATTTGTTCGCACGAAGAAAAAAAAGATTAAAATACATTGGCAGAAAAACAAAACAAACAAAAAAACAAAACAGGTGCAAGCCAAGACAAGAGAATGAGTCTACACAGGGCCTCAGCTCAGGAAATTCAGAGTTAAACATACATTACAAGAAAAAAAACGTACAATACAAAGAAAAACAAACAAGCAAACATATCTCATTAATGTAATATATTACTACATACATCATTTATATCACTCTATTAACATATATCAATATCTCATATCAAAACCATAAACATATAATAGGTAATACTATCAATAATGGAAACTTTTATAATAACGATTAAGTTAAAATAGAAACAATAATCAAAATATGCAATAAACAAGGCAACTCAATTCACTCC
Organism: Trachurus japonicus; assembly: GCF_045865225.1. Taxonomy (NCBI): domain Eukaryota; kingdom Metazoa; phylum Chordata; class Actinopteri; order Carangiformes; family Carangidae; genus Trachurus; species Trachurus japonicus. The sequence goes on along the minus strand of NC_140928.1, from coordinate 6,856,188 downwards.
TGCAGGAACATACAGTGTACAAAATCAGTCGTTCAATCTAACATTGAGCCGAAGACGTTCAACCCGAGCGAAATAAACAACGCTACAAATTCCGAGCAGCGTTGTGTACTCCTGAACGCACCGCTGAGCTGGAGGAAGTAGCAGCGTGAGTTTCACACCAGGGGCCGGATGTTCAGTGAGCAGACAGGAACAACAAAGAAGGGAAAGCGCCCGGGTTTATTAAACCTACTTCAAAACACGAAACGCCAAGGAAATCAACTACTTGTTTTTTTCTAGTAGGTGAGTTTAATTCCCTCCAACTCGCTCTTCATGTTGCTTTATTTTGTCCCGAGCTGCTGCGCCTCTGTAGCGTTAGCGTTAGCCTCCCAGCGCCGCCGTTATAACATCACGGGCTAACTAACTAGCTGTTTTATAGCGCCGCTAATGGGAGCAACAGATACAGTTAAATAATAATAAACTAAGCCTTTACACAATTATTGAATAACCTCAGCAGATAAATCTCATGTAATCTTCAGCTGGTTCAAATAAAGATAACGAGATGTGATTTCCCGGGCGTTCAATTTGACTGTTATACTCCCGCTATAATGGTTAATAAAATCTTATTTATTGATCAGTTTTAATCAAAGTAATGTACACAGCATTATACCTAATTGTATTTTTTGCGCAGGTTCATAAACGATTTATTATTCAGCTCAGTTGCCATCATATTTTATCAATGATACTTTCCCACTGTAGCTTGATATAAAGCCCATTTACACATGTTCAAATCTCAGGTACTTGAACGTCACTTGAGTGTTTTTCAGATTTTGTCATTTTCTATTTCTACCACGTTACCTAATATGATCTTTTTCTAATATATAACACTATGTATAGCTGGAGGCCCAGTCCAATTTAATACAATTATCTCTATGAGAGACACATCAACAATAGTTAATTAAATTTGAATTATAGTTTAAAGCACAAAGATAAAAAAAAAAAATACCCAATGCTTCTTAAATGTCAGTGGAAAATTAGTGAAGAGGCCAAAATATAAAAACAGATGTTTTCCCAGAACTTTTTAGTCTCTTTTTTCCTTCCTGCCTCATTAATCACATTATCACCACAGAGATTTATTTTGTGAACCTTTCCAGTGGTTCTAGTTTGGGAACCACTGGATTAATCCACCTAATACAGATTAAAAATAGGTCACTGCTCACACATTTGCAGCTGAAACTATAACTACATCTGCTTTTCAATCCAATCTTTTTTTTAAAAAAAAAACATTGTGGTATTGATACCTTTGCTCACATAAAACATCTGTGTTGTTGTCTTCCTCGCTCCACCCCGGCTCACATTATGTCCTTATGTGTGCTGGTTTATCAGGTTTAGCGTACTAAATTATGCACCCTATCAAGTTGTAAAATGCACTGTGGTAAGGTGTGTATTAAACAAGAGCAAAAAATAAGTTGCATTAATAATATAATGATTGTATAAGAATTAATGACTCTTACTGTCTGTTTAGTGCAGAATTCACACTCACGGTCTTGTCTTCACTGCAGCTTTGAAAGGAAACACAGAGGGAATATCATGTTAAGAAAGGTCGCTCACCTAATTTGAGACTGCAGGAACTTGATAATGTCGTCACGTCACTGACACTGGCTCATCTTTTTTATTTTAAATGCATTTCATAATCTGGACCGAGGAGTTACAGAGAACTGCGGGTTGTGCAGAAGTCGCCCGAGGGGAAAAAACACTCGATGACTGCTGAGGGCAGTGGACAGGAGCAGGAGGAATGATTACACATAGATTTTTTCCCAGGGATTCAAAGAAGATTGTGAATTAATCCTTTTAAAAATGCAACGCCCTGCTCTTTTTCTCTTCTTTTTATCAGTGGAATTTATTGTAAAAACAACTCAGCTTTTATCCAGAATAAGATACTCTCTCTTTATTTAACTGTCAATTGAATTGAATATGAGACCACAGCTTATTTTGCCTTTTGGAGGCCCTCTCTGTTTAGTTTACACCCACAATTTGATTTGTTGCCACTTGATACGTATCTTTTTAAAAATATTTTTATTATTGCATCTATTTCTGGTGCCATGAGCTTAATTTCTGTCCCCTCTGCTCTCGTTTCATCAGGGTTTCATCAGGAATTTGGTTTGCATGTGAGGACAAGTGTCTGCCGGGCCCACGATGGCGAACAAAGCAGAGGATGTTGAAAACAATATGGTGAGTACGAAAGAATGTGTCACCACCACCACCACTGTCGCTCTAACGCTATCTGTGTTAATGTATTATTGGGTAATGAATGATTAGCCAACGTTTTGACGACTGAGTCAGCCTGTGACGACACGCGGCGTGGAGGAGTCTCAGCCTGATAACTGTGTGGTTTTTTAGGCCTCTCTTAAATTAAATGATGTTTAAGGATGGTTATGAGCTGATAAGGAAATAAGTTAGACTTTGATTTACTATTAGGATCATAAATAGGAGTGTCGCCGCTCTGCTTCTCGCTCTTCCTGTAAATAAAGGTGTGGCCTTTTCCAGCATATTCCCGGGATCAAAGTCTCCTCTACTGTCCCAGTCGGTTCAGCAGCCCTGATCCCGGTCCAGTTTTTTTGTTTACCCCACAACAACAGCGCAGCCAGCCAGCGCGGTGGTGTTTTCTCAGTCTCAAATGGCAGATTATTCTGAAGCGATCACTCAGGCCAGTTTATGAGAGATGAGATGAAGTCAGTGTGTGACTATTTATTTAACGCACATTTTGTTTGATTTACTATCACACGAAAAAAAAAAAAAACCACAGAAAACTAATTCACTAAAGCGGTCTGTCTGTCTGTCGCTCGTCTCGTGTCCTTGGTTCTATAACATTGGCCTTATTCCCAGGACGGAGAAACAATGCAGTGTACCACACACACTGAGGTCATTTTGTGCAGCAGCTTGTTGTGAGAGCCGGCGAGCAGCTTCCACTATTCAGATCGGCCTCCGGAGACCCTTTCTCCTCCTCCTCCTCCTCCTCCTCCTCCTCCTCCTCCTCCTCCTCCTCCTGTCTTCCTTTCTGTGTTGTACCTGGTGGTTGGTGAGATTTGCTTCACGTCGGGGCTGCTGCCACGTGTCTCGACTCGCCAGGCTGTCTGTCTGACAGTTTTAGTTCACAAAGTCTCCTTGAATTTCCTCCTTTTTTATTTTTTTTCCCCTGACGGGACGGGTCCAGGTCTTTCGGGTGGGAGGGAATGAGCGTGGTGTTGTTGTTGTTATCCTTGGGGGTGTAAATGTGCCAGTTTAACCCTGAAACATTGGACGGCGATGGCCTGATAACAGCCTGTTCAGTGTTTGTTTGCTCAGTTTCTAGGAATTTTTTTTTTGTTATAACACATAACACAGTGGCCTGACCTCACGTGTGTACTCGTAGACGCCTTTTGCAGATGGATAGAAGAAAGAAAGAAAGATATATGGACTATTATTTTGGCAAATAGTGGGATTTAATTCTTTTTTTCAATTATTCCAGGTTCTTAAAGGGATAGTTCAACATTTTTGGCAAATTGGCCCATTGCCATAATCCCTATAGTCATAGCAGTAGGTTCGTTACCTTTAATTGTCGGTGCAAGCTATTTTTACAACGGTGGAGCAGAGCCGTGAGCTGCTCAGAGCTACGCTACGGAGGCTAATGGGATTTCTTGGTTTCCCTCATCAAACTCATCAAATACACAATCCAACAACTCCAAAACGCTCTGGTGGACAAGTTGTGACCTGCACATTCACCACGCTATGAGATAATAACGGAACGTTACCAGACAGAGTTGTTTTAGAGGTAAATGCAGAGACTGCCTGCTGAAAAACTGCCCCTGAAGGCAACGCGCATCAGCGGTTTTGCATGAATTTACCTCTAAAACAACTCTGTCTGGTAACATTGTTGGATTTTGTATTTGATGAGTTTGATGAGGGAAACCAAGAAATCCCATTAGCCTCCGTAGCGTAGCTCTGAGCAGCTCACGGCTCTGCTCCGCCGTTCTAAAAACAGCTTGCACTGACAATTAAAGGTAACGAACCTACTGCTATGACTATAGGGATTATGGCGATTGGCCAATTTGCCAAAATGTTGAACTATTCCTTTAAGCTTTACACAGCCTTAAACATCGACTATAAGGAGAAGATTGCAGTAAAAACAGGCACAGTGGTGGTTTAAATGTGCAAGGGACAAACTATTAACCACCGCTACATGTTTGATGGCACATTCCACAAGTTACTGTAAAAATTTGCGAGTCTTACAAAAGCTTTTATTCCTGCACGGCTCGTTGTTTTGTTCTGAGTAGTGAAACTTGTCTGATTGAGAGAAAGAGAAGTGGCAGAAATTAAATCTAGCAATTCTTGCAAATCAGATGATTTAATCAGCCTTCAGCAGGGGAATTTTTCATTCTTCAATATCTGTCTTCTCATTTATTCATGCCCATACTTTCATATAAATGCCCCCAAATATTTTACACTTACAAATGGCAAATTATTCAATATTAGCAACGATTTGTGATTATTTATTAAGCTGCTTTTTATCAGATAGTTTAGTGCTTCGAGTGACTCGAGCATCAGGACGACACAAAGTGTTTCTCTGTTCCCATGTTTTATTCTAGGGATCTGAGAACGGCAACTTTTTAAAATGTTTTTAAAACACAATTAAAAATCTGTTTTACTTGGTTTTATTTGTATGATTGCCTTTGTTTTATTGTTCATCACTTGTCTTATTGCCTTTGATCGTTTTTGATTCATTGTTTGATGTTTTGTTTAAGCACCTTGAGATGCATTTTTTGTATGAAAAGCGCTATATAGATACTTATATATTATAGAAACACACAGTTTAATCGGTCCCTTACATGAGTATCGTTAAAGGTGTTCAGAAACGGCCGTTTGTCCTGTTTGTCGCGCCAAGTTTCCACGAGTTGCTGCACGAGTTTACCCGAGTAAGGAAAACGAATTTGATTCGTTTCAGTGTTTGGGGCGAGACCGAGCTCGGTGTGTGTGTGTGTGTGTGTGTGTGTGTGTTGTCTCAGACGTTTGATTGACGGATGACGGATCCAATATCAGTGGCTGATGAATCGTGAGCAACGTGACGCATAATTCGTGCGCCTGCATTATCCAATGCGAAAAAAACTACCCCACTTTCATCCCGGATTTACTCGAAAATAGAATTTTGCACAAAGTTTCTGCTACATCGTCTGATAGATGAGTTATTACACTAATGTTAAGACCCACAGTGGGCTCAAATTCAACTTTATTTTCTGTACAGCTTTAATGGTTTTAAAACACAATTAAAAATCTATCTGTTTTTAACTTGGTTTTAACTCTGCCTAACTTTTATTTGTATGATTGCTATTGTTTTATTGTTTATCACTTGTCTTATTGCCTTTGATCGTTTTTGATTCATATTGTTTTTAATCGTTTGGTTGCGTTGAGATGCGTTTTTTTGTATGAAAGGCGCTACATAAATAAAATTATTATAATTATGTTTTGTTTTCATGAATTTAATTATAGAAACACAAAGTTTCATCCGTCCCTCCATCAGTATCGTTAAAATTTGTAAACCCTGAATAATGTGATTGTCTCCTCTCACCGACAGAGCCAACAGGAGTCCAGTTCGGCCCCTCAGCCCCAGCAGCCGCAAGAAGCCGGGGGACCCAGAGCACGGTCCAGGGGCGGCTCAGGCGCAGGAGGAGGAGGTGATGGAGGAGGAGGAGGAGGAGGAGGTGGAGGAGGAGGAGGAGGAGGAGGAGGAGGAGGAGGAGGAGGAGGAGGAGGCGGTGGGCCGGAGCAGAACGGGCAGCCTCCCGCCCCTCGTCCTCCTCCGCGTGTCGTGGAGACCGACGACGAGGAGGAGGAGGAGCTGACCTTGAAGTACGGGGCCAAGCACGTCATCATGCTGTTCGTTCCCGTCACCCTGTGCATGGTGGTCGTCGTGGCAACCATAAAGTCTGTCAGCTTCTACACCCACAATGACGGGCAGCGATTGTGAGTGTTACGACTTTTTTTTTTTTTTTTTTCTTATCATCAGGCAGATGTTGACAGATGAAATGATACAAGACTAGTGCCAGAATCACAGCAGCGCCGCAGTTCACCCTCAGTGCCACTAGGTGGAGATAATGATTTACTGTACATCTAGTGTCGCTCCTACATAGTTTTATTTATTTTTAAATAAATATGTTTATTGATTTTCAAGAGAAAAATTAAAAAGAGAGAGAAAGAAAGTGGAAAACATAGAAAAAAAGGTCACATAACATACAGAACACAGCACATCTTGGATTACAGTAATAGTAACATGGTCATAGTTAAGATGGGTACTATAAACAAAAACATCTATGAATGAGACATATACAGAATCACTGTGAGGTTTTATACAATAGCCAATGTCTATACGCTCACTTTTTAAAAAAAAAATTACTTTTTATTAATTTTCTTTTAGTAACATACACAGCTGGGCACAAAACATACAATATAACATGACATGACAAAGGGAGGATTTTGGCATTAGGCAAAACAGCAGAGTCAACATAAGCACATCACCTATAAAACATAATAAGATGCTGCTTTGAAATAGGGAAAAACATTTCCTATTAAAGGGTTTGACCTTATCTTTGCCATAGTTGACGCATAGCTGAGCCATTTTGACCAGTTCTCTTCAAAAATATCAGTTTGGTTCCTTAGTTTGGATGTAATTCTCTCCATAATATATTATAAATTATATCAATTCACTCATTTATTATGTTGCTTTGTCTTTCTTAAGCCATTTTCTGGTCAAAGCCACTATCAACAACACGTTCAAAAGGTGTTTGTCCTGTTTTTTATATTCAAGTCCATCCAGGTCACACACATCAGCTCACATTTTTTAAGATAATTCAATACGGGGTCCCATGTTTTATCAATCTTATCTCCTCTATCTTCGTTATAGATTCTCAGTCTCTCCAGGTGTTATGTGTTTGACAATATGTAGGCACAGAGTCCGTTTTCCACATGCGTAAAATCAGCTTTTATTTGCATTCACCGTCCCAAATTGAATAGCTCTATTTCAAATGTATTAACAGAAGAAAAGACACTCAGAAAAACACAAAAAAATACACTTCCAATATGAAAAAGTTTACTACATGCCCAGAAGGAATGTGCTAGAGTACCGATATTACTACATAGTTGAATACCAAGATGTTACTGTAACTGCATTAGATCATTAAGTCAGAATCAGAGCACTTAAGTGTAATATTTTAAACATTTATATATTTTCCAGAGCAGGTCACACAGATTATACAAGGAAAATATTTGTGCATCTTTTGTCATTCCTGTTCGACTGAGGCCTGTCTTTGTGACGTGTTGTTGAAATGTCGCCCCCCTCAGGATCTACACGCCGTTCCCCGAGGACACAGACACAGTAGCACAGCGAGCGCTGAACTCCATCCTCAACGCCACCATCATGATCACTGTGATCATCGTCATGACTTTGGTGCTGGTGCTGTTATACAAGTACCGCTGCTACAAGGTACAGGCCGACACGTCACACTGCATCACATTTACTGATAGATAAATATAGTTTTGATTGTTTTAAACTGGGGTTAAACACAGGAGACTCTTTCTTTTCTTTGTCTAGTAGGAAAGCTCATGTTTTATTTATAATATTAACATTGATTATAGATGAATTCAAGCACCTGTAGGAGGAAAATCTGGATCATATTAAGATTTTATCATCCACCACCAATGTATGAACGCAGCTACATAAAAGCGGCCGCTTGTTAAGGGCCTTTAATTCTGCTGAAAACATGCAATGCTTTACTTTTATAGCATGAACATATTAACAGTTATGGTAACACTTTATAATAAGTACACACTATTAAGCATTAGTTAAGCATTAAATATTGAATTCTTCATTTATAACACATGAATACTCATTAGTATGTAGTTAGGGTTACAGGAGTTGTTTTAGGAGAGACTGCTTGCCGAAAAACTGCCCTTGACGGGAACGTGCATCAGCGGTTTTGCATGAATTTACCTCTAAAACAACTCCGTCTCGTAACGTTCTGTTATTATCTCATAGCGTGGTGAATGTGCAGGTCACAACTTGTCCACCAGAGCGTTTTGGAGTTGTTGGATTGTGTATTTGATGAGTTTGATGAGGGACAGGGGACCTGTACCGTTCACCTCCATTGTGTTCACTGAGCAGCTCACGTCTCTGCCCCGCTGATGTCAAAACAACATGCACTGATAATTAAAGGTAGCTCTGAGCAGCTCACGGCTCTGCTCCGCCGTTCTAAAAATAGCTTGCACCGACAATTAAAGGTAACGAACCTACTGCTATGACGATAGCGATTATGGCAGTGGGCCAATTTGCCGAAATGTTGAACTATCCCTTTAATATCCGGATACAAGAGCAAGAAAAAAGAAAAAAAATTACAGCTGAGTGCTCTAGTGTCATACAGTACAACCATTTAAATAGGGAGGATGGCTGTACTGCATCAACAAAAAACAGGCCAAAGCATATGATGTTGACTTAATAAATGTTTCAAGTGAAAAGAAAGTGTGCGGGAGTTTCTCTAAAAGTCTGATACCGCTCTCCTCCTCCGACACACCTTTCTGAAAACTGGTGTGCAAAAGTTTTCCATGCATGAGATGAACTTCAAAGCTCAGAATTTGGACTCTAACATAACATATCAGAGGAGATGTGCTGTGTATTCACCTGTGTAATAAACAGGGAGTGAACACAGCCAGACTTGCCAAACACCGGTGCAGCGACCATTGAAATGGCTGCGTTACATCTAGGTGCGCCCGTTCCAACCCTCCCTCTCCTCTCACGTTCTCTCTACATGTTGGGACACTGTCGCTGCGACACCCGAATGGAACGGCCTCATCATTAATGTTATTAGTAACACCTGAGCTCTTCCTGCTCTGACAAGCCAACACGTCTCCTGTGGGAAAAGAAATAAAAAGAGAAAAAAAAAAAGCTTCACAATGAATGATAGAGTTGTGTAAGTCGTTCTGCTCTTCACAGCTGCAGTTAAACTAATAGAGCGGAGAGAAAAATGTCCATAAAGCACTTTTCTGTAAACCTGGACTGTTCATCTAAGTCCTGTGAAAACTGCACCACACCTGGAGCAGCAGACAGGTGGGGCGCAGCACATCAGGACAATGGATTTTCACTTTAACCAAACACTGCTGCACTCATTGTATTATCCTCTGTGGTAAACCCCACCCATCTGGGAGCCGTGGTAGTTTAAAACAAACACTATTAACAGGTATTGGCAAGTACTGACAGATTACCGATTAAACCAGGGCCTGATATTAGGAAGTAAAAAAAAACTCAGATAACTGATTAATCAGAAGATATCACTCATGGAGAGGAACTATACAGGATTTTTACCTTAAACAGCTTCAGAGTAATTGTGATGGTTTAACGACTGGTTACAGGGAGAACGGAGGCTCTCTGCCTTCCACCTAGCGTCTCTTGGCCGAAAACCAACCTTGCAAGATCAGAGTCTCTGACCTGGTGTCCCAGATCTCATCTCACATGGACTGCTTTACGGCACTACAACAAAAATACGCTCCATGATATGTAATATATATGTATTAGGGCACTGACAAATACTGCATTGTAGTATTCGTTGAATACTTCCCAATAGTTGACGAATAGTCAAATATGTTTGCCTCTGTTAATGACCATAAATACACATTGTATTTGCTGTCATACATTGTAGATAAGCGTGAATTTTGTTTACCCTCGTTCAGAGTGAGAGATAGAGAAAGAAAGAAAGAAAGAAAAAAAGATGCCATTCCACCGCTTCATTACAGCACCGGGCTGTGATGCACAGTCGATTAGTAGTTTTGATAGTCGAATATTCAAATAGTCGACTATTCGGTGAAACCCCTAGTATTATTTCCTCACATCCACTTTTACATCAATAGAATTTCAACACCCAGTAGGACAATTCATTTCACAAGACGTGGTCTTAGTCGACAAACTACAGTCAGCATTATTTCAAAAAACCAAAATTTATAATAATCAAATACCTTAAGAAAAAAATAAGCAGACAAAAAAGAATGAAGAAACAACAACAAACACATATGTATTCCCCTGTAGTGGAAAAAAAGAAACCGACTTGCAGTTTCCCTTTAAACAAACAGTTTATTTGTCACAAAAATGCGACAATAAAAATCTTTTTATTATACAAAATGCAGAGCTGTCAGTGCAGCAGAGAGTTTGCGGTTCACTTGCAAAGTTTTGAAGGCACAAAAAAGCGTTTACATCGGTTCTTATCAGCCAACGTATACGCTGATACTAATAAGTCTGAGAAAGGATCAAATCAGTGAATTCATTGGTCGAGCCTTAAAGAGGAACTATGTCGGGTTGCTTTTTCCGCTGTGTTGCTAATCCTCCTCTCGGCCATGTGCATTTGTTTCCAACGACGCTGGCAAGAAATCAACCAATAGAGCGGTGGATAATGTTATATATCATATACCATGTTAGCATTTGTGTAGTCTTATCTGTCATAAACAAGAGATTACGGGTTACGGGGCGCGTTACGTTTGTGTGGCGGTGCCACAGAGACGAGAGCTGGGACACCGGGTCGGAGGCTCTGATCTTGTAAAGATGTATTTCAGCCAAGAGACACTAGGTGGAAAGCAACAAGTTACAAGTCATTTATTAAACCATCAGAATAACTCTGCAGCTGTTTAATTGAGGTAAAAATGGAAGCTAAAAATCCTGCATAGTTCCCTTCAAGTTAAACTACAATAAACCCTGTGTCTCCGTCTCCTCTGACAGGTGATCCAAGGCTGGCTCTTCCTCTCCTCCCTCCTCCTGCTGTTCTTCTTCTCCTACATCTACCTCAAGTAAGCCACAGCACTTAACATGTTTTATCTCCTTTCTTTTTTCTTTCCCCCCACAAACTTGCCCTTGATTCTCATAAACCTCACATAAAAGTCGTCCGGTTGTTGTTTTTTTACGACGATACTAGATACAGTCTAACCTAACACATCACGTCTCCACTTTTGTCCGACAGAGAGGTTTTCAAGACCTACAACGTGGCCATGGACTACTTCACGCTGGCCGTAATCATCTGGAACTTCGGGGTGGTGGGCATGATGTGTATTCACTGGAAAGGACCGCTGCGGCTCCAGCAGGCCTACCTCATCATGATCAGCGCCCTCATGGCCCTGGTTTTCATCAAGTACCTGCCAGAGTGGACTGCCTGGCTTATATTAGCTGTCATCTCAGTCTACGGTAAATCCTCTACTATCATCGTCCTCTTTTTTTGTGTGCTTTGACCCTTTGTGCTTTTAAGGAAGAAAGCCGAAGTCTCGACCTTGATGTGTTTTTTTTCTTCTTCTTTGTCTGCGCTAACAGTCGGTCATCTGGTTCCCGTTAGAGCTGCAGGAAAAAAGGGGGCGGGGTGGGGGACTCTAAATGTATAATCAAACTTTATTTGGAAATGACAGAGCTGATGTTCAGAAGTATTTCAAAAAAAGCGCTTTTTTAAGAATCATAAAAAAGCTATGACATTTGAACCCTCCCTAGTTAAGTGAAATTGCAGCGTAAATCCTTTAAATAGAAACATGCTCATTCATTGTAAACATGTAGTTTTCTCTCAAACACATATCTATATATATATATATATACTGCAGAAAGTCAAAATCTTTCTAAGAACATTTGTCTTATTTCTAGTCAAAATGTCATTTCTAGTCAAAACAAATCTCATTATACTTAAAATAAGACTCATCACATTAAAAAGTAGCTTGTTTTTAGACACTTTTTACTTCTTTCAAGCATATTTTCACTTGAAATAAGTAGAAAAAGTTTTTCATTCTTATTACAAGCACAAAAAACTTGCTTTCAATGGCAGATTTTCTACTTATTTCAAGTGAAAATTTGTTTGAAACAAGTGAAATTATCTAAAAACAAGTAAATTTTTAGGTGATGAGTCTTATTTTAAGTGGAAAGAGATAAGTTTTGACTAGAAATGAGACATTTTGACAAGAAATACGACAAATATTCTTGGGTTTTTGCAGTGTGTATATATAAAGGAGGAGGGACAGATGTCATCATTAGGGAACAGCATGTCTCAAGATCTGAAGCCTTGACACAAATGCTCTCAGGAAATGTGCAATGAAAGACAAATCTGTGAGGAGAGGAAGTCTGGGGGAGACGAGGTTGAAAGCTGAACCCGAGTCGGTCGCTGTGCCAGCAACAACAGGCAGCGTCTCAACAGCTTCCCTCTGGTTGATGGACGGGGTCGATATAAGAGAGTGGGCAAATGATGATTGTTGGTAATTATAGTTGTTGTTTGGCTTCATTGAGCATGTCAGACAGGTGAGGATTAATGAGCGTCTCCGATTAATTATCAGACTAGTAAATATTTTTACACATCCTCTGTTCTCGGTCAGAGCCAGAGACTGTGTGTTTTGACTGAACTCCCGGCCGCCTGTTGTCACAGATGTCGCGTCCAGCTGCTGTTTTTGGCCTCTCGAAGAAGTCGTCTGTGGCTCACATCACTTATCTCCCCTCTGTTTTCTCCTCTTCTTCTTCTTCTTCTTGTTCTTCTTTTTCTTGTTCTCCTCTCAGATCTGTTAGCGGTGCTCTGTCCCAAAGGACCTCTGAGGATCCTGGTGGAGACGGCTCAGGAGAGGAACGAACCCATCTTTCCAGCTCTCATCTACTCTTGTAAGATAAAAACCTAAACATGTTAGTATTTTGTTTGAATAAAACAGAGGAGGGAAGTGAAATACTTAACTTGTTATTGTTTTGAGTTGTTTTTCTTTGACTCTTCACCTTCCTCTTGTGTTAGGGTCAGCACCCACCCATTATTAGGTTTTTTAATGCATAAAAGTATCACATAAATGAGTTTATTGCATCAAGGCCTTTTGACTTTGTCAGGAACCTCTATTTATTCAAAATAAAGCAAAATTCTAAAATGTGCTGGTTAAAATTATGACATTTGTGTTGTTATGCTCGGTTTCGACCCGGTTATAACAATAAGAACAATAATTACAGTTAAAACTGAAATTATAAGTGCAAAAACAACCTTTTCATAGATCAGGAAGCCTAAACAAAGAGACGAAAAACTCTCTAAAAATAATTGTTTTTAGTGACTTGGGTCAAGACCGACCCGAACATAAGAGATGTTAGCAGAAAGCAAACAAGAGGAAGGTTAAAATTAAAGGCCCCGGGGTCCACACCAAAAATATTAAAACCAACATTTCATGGATAAGGAATCCTAACAATGTAAACAAGAGATAAAAAACAAATTGGATGAAAAAAATAGAAGAACATAAGTGTACTCTACAGCTGATTCAAGACACGGGTCAAAACCGACCCTAATACAAGAGATGGTAGCAGAAAACTAACACAAGACTTAGACTTAGAATAAAGAAAAGAAAAGAGAAAAAAAAAGACTAATCGTCTCCCGTTCTTCTTCCCCAGCTACGATGGTGTGGCTCGTCAACATGGCCGACACCGACCAGCCAAAGAGGAACTCGAACTCCGCAGAGGCAGCGTCGTTTCAACAAGAGTCTCCACAAGGTGAGCAGAGAAGTCAAAATGTTTTAGTTTTTTACAATCGAGCGGCTGCATGCTTCATTCATTCAGTCTGACTGATTGTTGTCCCTCTTCAGCAGCCGTGGCGTCTCCCGACCCGTCGAGTCCGTCCCAGGACGACGGCGGCTTCAGCTCCAACTGGGTGAACCAGCAGGAGCACCAGCTGGGGCCGCTGCAGTCCACCGACGAGACCCGGCGGGAGATCCAGCAGCTGCCGTCCGCTCGTCCTCCTCCTCCCATTGACGACGACGATGAAGAGAGTGAGTGATGTCGACACGGCGGTGGTTTACGTTTTTAACATTTAGCCGATAACTTGTATCCAAACGAAGCCGTGACCATGTGACCTCCTGTTGTAAAAACGCACTTTTAAACCAGGGTTGTGTGACTTTGCAATCGTCCACCATATGTCCTGTTTCTGTGGTAAACCTGAGCTGCATGAATCTGATATCTGTCATAACAAACATACATAACAAAGGTATAAACTGATATTGTTACAAGGGATCTCAAAAATAGATCTTCTATAAGCTCTATTTCAGAATGTATTTTTCATTTCAAAGTGTTTATGTAGCATAAAAAGTAGAAGAAACAAAGAAACGTTAAATTCTTCATATCCAAACACAGGCATTGTGTATTGTAGATTGATAAAAACATACATTTATATGATATAAACCAAATAATTCAGCTTGTAGGCCGCATTTAGCCATCAACAGTGTCTTCTTAATTATTCTGTTTAACGTTATGATTCATATTATTTAATTTGCTAGCTAATTCAGGGCTCCAGACTAACTTTTTTTTTCTAGGAGCACAGTGGCCCTTAACTTAAAATTTTTCGTAGCGCACACTGTAAATCGACTTACAAAGCAAAATATTCACATTTCTTTTTCATTTATGATCCTCCTTCTCTTCAATGTTTTGCTAGTGTTTTTTTTGTTTTTTGTTTTTTTTAAGGCAAATTTACGGGTTAAGGGTAGGTAGACACACACGCACATCCATGTTACCAGGTGCTGAGTCCAAAAAATGTGATCAAAAAGAGAGAAAAAGACTAGCGACACTGTAACTGCTCCCAATGAAAAAAAAGAACTTTATTCATAATATAATATAAACATTTACTGGTTGCACATGCAAGTAGATGAAAAGTCTCAAATTTTAGATGCAAATGCCCAAACTTAGGGGCAGTTTGGAGCCTTGTAATTGATTTATTATGTTTATAATGAAGGAGAGTTAAAATATTGTTTTCCCATTAAACACATGAGTAGAACTGGATGATGATGATGATGATTTTGGATTTTACCTCTCAGCCCTAATATGAAGCCTCGCTCTGTAATTCCACCTTGTGAATTCCCAGTTCGTCTGCCGGCCTCCTCCTCCTCCTCCTCCTCCTCCTCCTCCTCCTCTTCTTCCTCAGTGTGTAATCATCATCTCTCTGCTCCGAACCCATAAAACATGCCAACATGTTTTATGCGTTCCCTGTCCTGTGAAATTAGTGTGTATCTGAGCTCTTGCTACATGCGAGTCTGCGGACTGTTTTTAGTCAGTCAGAGCAGATTAGGAAACAATTATTCGAGGCAAATGCTAGGTTTCATAGTCTGTACTATTTGGGGGCCTTGCCCTGCGCCCTTTTCCTAACGTAAAGCTTCGGTAAATACGGGGTCTGAGCTCTTGTTTGTACAGTAATTACAGTAGAGGAGAGGTTTTTTTTTTTTTTTTTTTTCTTTCTACGGGCGGCTGAAGCGAATCTTGTGTTTGAATCGACTCCACCCTGACTGTGGTGTTGGTGTTTTCTCCCGTGTTTCTTCTCAGGGGGCGTCAAACTGGGCCTGGGAGACTTCATCTTCTACAGCATGCTGGTGGGAAAGGCCTCGGCCACAGCCAGCGGCGACTGGAACACCACGCTCGCCTGCTTCGTAGCCATCCTCATCGTGAGTTGACCGCCGATGCTTATTTTGGTGTCAGACTCGAGTCGACCGCAACCTCATCTCTGTCTTCTGAGCACATTATCTAACCCCCACGTTATGTGAACCACCACTTGATTGTATAACAGTATAACAGCAGCGCCCATTCATTTTTTTTCTCCCTTTTCTGTTTTTTTTTGACAATTGCTGAGTGTTTTGTTTCCTTTTGTTGCCACCGCAGGGCCTGTGTCTGACCCTGCTCCTCCTCGCCATCTTCAAGAAAGCGCTGCCCGCTCTGCCCATCTCCATTTTCTTCGGGCTGGTCTTCTACTTCGCCACCGACAACTTGGTACAGCCCTTCATGGACAAACTGGCGCTACATCAGTTCTACATTTAGCAGGACGACGACGACGACGACACCGCCGTCGCTGCTGCCCCCCCCCCCTCCCGATGACGCCTCCACCCACGTAGCTCTCTGGATAACAACACGGGAGCGCAAATAGGTTCTTAAAAAAACTCCTGATGGGGACACAAGTTGTTTTTGTTCTGCCGTTTTTCCTTCTGGCGCAGAGGGAGGCGTTCTTAGGTATTTTTTTATTTCTGTTTTAAAACCAAGAAGTGACATTTCTCGCTCAACTTGGGACCTCATGATCATCATCTTCATCTTCCTCGCCGCTCTCAGGCTCCGTCTGACGAGCCAAGTGAGAGCGATTTACCTTTATTTATCCAGGGAAGCTCCTTTATCTCCAGCAGCAGCAGCAGCAGCAGCTCCCTGCTTCACATCCACACACCTGCAGATCTACGAGCGACCACAGTTTTTCTGCCACTGGGGCTTTTTTTTTGTTTTGTTTTGTTTTGTTTTTACAGCAGGTGCCTTGCTCATGGACACCTTTCGCCGGTAGCTGTTCAAGTCCCCCCGCCGTTTTCACGGCTTGTGAAGCTGCCACCAGCCCCCCCGCACACTTAACCGGAGAGTTTAAAATGAAAAAAAAAAAAGAAGAAAGAAAGAAAGAAAGAAAAGCCTTCGTCAAAACTAATGGACACTCGATAATGATATTGATTATATGTTGGTAAATGTGTAGTTTGATTATGTGTGAGCTGTCAGTCACCGGAACGTGCTTTCCTCACCGCTGTTAAAGGGATAGTTCAACATTTTGGCCCATTGCCATAATCCCTATAGTCATAGCAGTAGGTTTGTTACCTTTAATTGTCGGTGCAAGCTATTTTTAGAACAGCGGAGCAGAGCCGCGAGCTGCTCAGAGCTACGCTATGGAGGCTAATGGGATTTCTTGGTTTCCCTCATCAAATACACAATCCAACAACTCCAAAACGACAAGTTGTGATCTGCACATTCACCACACTATGAGATAATAACAGAACGTTATGACACAGAGTCGTTTTAGAGGTAAATTCATGCAAAACCGCTCCGTTGAGGGCAGTTTTTCGGCAAGCAGTCTCTGCATTTGCCTCGAAAACAACTCCAGGGAAACCAAGAAATCCCACGAGCCTCCGTAGCGTAGCTCTGAGCAGCTCGCGGCTCTGCTCCGCCGTTCTAAAAATAGCTTGCACCGACAATAAAAAATAACGAACCTACTGCTATGACTATAGGGATTATGGCAATGGGCCAATTTACCAAAATGTTGAACTATACCTTTAAGACACAACAAGCTCCAGACATCAAAATCAGAACAAGAAGTTTTGAATGTGGATCTTACGCATGTGGAAAAATTCATATCAAGAATTTAAAATATTGTGTTATTTTTACACAGATTGACTAATTTCACCATGATTTCTGCCCTTCGATTTGACCATGAGTCACATTTGAATTCACAGCCTGCAGGAGGAGGAAAGTCGACACACACACATGCACGCACACACACACACACACACACACACTCAGCGCTGAGACTTGCCTGCCATGTTAGCCATGTACTGTCAGCCACTGAGCAGTTCTGCTGGAGCGGTCGGAGGTTCAGTGCCTTGCTCAAGGGCATTTCAGTCGTAGTTGTCGTCGTTTCTTCGATGTTATTGTGGGACAGAAATGAAATTCTTTTGTGTTTTTCTTTTCCAACCTGTCCAGGGATTGTAACCTGTGATCATCTGGTCACAAACTCTGAACCTTTAGGCTCTAGCTGCCCTCATGATGCTCGCCTGGTGCTGTCTTGAAACTATGCTACATCCAACACTAAAGTAATTTAGTCTATATACACACACCACACAGATGTTGTTGTGTTTTTTTCAAGATATGCACAAGATACAAAAGAAAAAAAACTTTGTACTTTTTGAAACATGGGGGTTAAACATATAACAAGGGTTCCTACACAGAAAAAAAAAACCTGCGGACATGTGTTTGCGAATACGAAACAAAACTTTTGACAAAAGCAGGTGTTGATGAAAAAATAATAATCTAAGCACTCCTGTGTCCTGGTAAATGAGGGCGTTGTAGATCTAGTGAAATTTGATACTTGAATTTGTGAACATTTTTGGAAAGCATTATCTCCTGTCACCATGCATTATAGAGTTAGGGGGTTAGATCATTATTGCATTATTAGCTGCTGAGAAGCAAACTACTACTACACACCAGGAAGTTTAAGCTCAGAAAAATCAAGGAAGTGAATGATGTGTAGGAACCCAAACTCTTTATGTGTGTGAGGTGGAGTAAAGACGAGCTGCACTGATTGCTCTTTTGTTGTTGCACTCGAGTTTCACGCTTGCAGAGAAAAGAAAAGAAAAAAAACAAGAGGGAACAAAATAATAATAATAATTTTTGTTCTGAGACTGTTTCCCTTTTTGTTTTTAGGGACCATGTTGGGTGACCGGCTTTTTTTTCTGTCCTTCACATGCATTACGTGTGTTATGCAAGGATATTAAATTCTGATTTTGTTCTCTTTTTTTTTTTAAATAAATAATGAAACTGAAAATTGTTGTTTTTTTTCCCCTCCTCCTCTTGTTTATGTCGTCGTTGCTCATCTCACATGTGCAGACTCAGCACCACAGTGTGGCACTTTAAAATGGCAGCCTGTGAAATCATAGCTCAGTTTGGATTTTTTTTTTTTTTTTTGGCTCCATCTTTGATGCCAAGTGGTGACTGTGCATGTGTTTATGGGTTTTATGCTCCTCATCAGCTAAAGTTAAACTGTCAATCAAAGTATGAACGTGACCAGAGTTAGATGTTAGCTCAGTCACCTCCCTGTTGACACATAAACAAATCCACGTATCCATAGATTCACTGAAATGGATCACATTTTAAATATCTGCTCAGTTCAAATGTTTAAAAATCAGTTATCACAGCTGTATATTTGTAAAACAGGCCGAGAGTCGACGATCCAAGAGCTACACAAGGAAAATTCCATCATATATATCAAAAAGTGAAGCATAAGAGGTAAAAGGGTGGAAAGATATGCAAATAAAAAACAAAAAGAATGTCTCTCACTCTCTTTCTGTTCTATATTTGCATATTTTTCTACCTTTTTATCTTCCTTCCTAACAACAAAACTTCTCGTGTGGGATGAATAAACAGTGTAATGTCTTATGTCAGGCTGATAATCATATAATAAACTGTATTTTGGGTGATTTCTATTGATAAATTAATGCGAAGAAGCATTTTAATGTTATGATAGCTGAGATCGACACATTTTAGTAGCTTCCTGCACTGCACTGTTTAGAATAATTAGTATTTTGTGCAAGATTTTCCTTTAAAATTGAGTGAAATAGAAGCACAAACATCTTAAAGGGATAGTAGCATTTTTTGTGAGGTTGTATGATCTACAAATAGCCCCTAAGTACTTTAATTGCAGTAGAAGACTCTCTGCACTCCTCCCGTTAGCAACGCCAGCCCATAGCCCTGCCCAGAGATTTACAACATACAGTGTTGTGAACAGACCCAAAGAAACGGCCTATTTTCGTGGCCTAAAAGAGATTTTACCTGGAAAAAAAATACACAGTTCCATTGTTCGCTATAATACAATTTTTTTCCAGCCCTTCAAAGTGCAGGAAAACCACAGTTTTTATTTGGACCTAACCAACTCATGTATCCCTCCGCCCAGGGTTAGCGCCCACCAATCAGCAGTTGGTTAGGTCCAAATAAAAACTGCGTTTTTCCTGCACTTTGAGGGGCTGGAAAAAATTATAGCGAACAATGGAACTGTGTTTTTTTTTTTTTTTTTTTCAGGTAAAACCTCTTTTAGGCCGTGAAAATAGGCTGTTTCTTTGGGTCTGTTCACAACACTGTATGTTGTAAATCTCTGGGCAGGGCTATGGGCTGGCGTTGCTAACGGGAGGAGTGCAGTAGTGCAGAGTCTTCTACTGCAATTAAAGTACTTAGGGGCTATTTGTAGATCATACAAACCCACTTTTAAAAAAATGCTACTATCCCTTTAAAATCATAAAAAGTAAATTCACTCAGTTAAACTCCACTACTGCTCCTGATATGCAACGAAAACAACAGAGGTCCACAGAGGTCATAGGTCAACCCCAACCAGCTTGGACCTGCACGTTCAGTCCTTTTCACACAGCGACAAGACGCCGTTCGTTTGTCTCTCATGCTTCGTCTGCTGATTTCCGGTGAGCCGACCCTCCTGGGAATTGACGCACAGCATCTCTGCAGACGGTGGGAACATTGTGGGAATTCCTCGGCGTGCTGATGCACTGGCTGGCATCCCGCGCTCGCTCGCTCGCTCGGTTCACCCGCCCGCACGCCCACCGATGCCAACTGGCCTTTGACGGGCGTTAGTCTGTTGGCTCGTCGCCTGGAGCGCTGGCTGGATGCATCCGCCGCCACCGTCGTCGTGAGGACTGTTTGGCCTGGCTGGCCGGGACAGTGGCACAGTATGGCACTTCACCCAGAATGTTTAGCCTCATACTGTGACTTACCTAACAAGCCCTTAGCGAGGCCTCATTCCGGCTCTGGCATGTGAATCCCGCTGCAGCTCGGCCCGTGAACCGCCACTAGTACCGAGTTAATGCTATAAGGCCTCATCTCTTCCAGACACCTGCTCTGCTCAGATTATGTTACACCACCACACGGCTTGAAACTCTGGCGTTCTCTCTCTCTCTGGGACCAGAATAAGAGACTTAAAGGGATAGTTCAACATTTTGGCAAATTCCTCCTCTCACCATCATCCCTATAGTCACATTCCTCCTCTCACCATAATCCCTAGTCATCACAGCAGTAGGTTTGTTACCTTTAATTATCGGTGCATGTTGTTTTGAGATCGGCGGGGCAGAGACGCGAGCTGCTCAGTGAACACAATGGAGGTGAACAGTACAGTTCCATCAAACTCATCAAATACACAATCCAACAACTCCAAAACGCTCTGGTGGACAAATTTAGACCTGCACATTCACCACGCTATGAAATAATCATGTAACATTATGCGACAGAGTTGTTTTAGAGACAAATGCAGCCGGGACTACATTCAGACACGGCTGCTGGGCGGAGTGATTTCAGAAGAGAAATACTTCTGAGTATTTGCGTAATGTGCATAATTATACATGATTATCTCATAGCGTGGTGAATGTGCAGGTCACAACTTGTCCACCAGAGCATTTTGGAGTTGTTGGATTGTGTATTTGATGAGTTTGATGAGGGACAGGGGACCTGTACCGTTCACCTCCATTGTGTTCACTGAGCAGCTCACGTCTCTGCCCCGCTGATCTCAAAACAACATGCACCGATCATTGAAGGTAATAAACCTACTGCTATGACTATAGGGATTATGGTGATAGGAGAAATTGCCAAAATGTTGAACTATCCCTTTAATTTCCATGAAACGTGTCTCCTCTCTCTTGTTTCGTTCACTTTTGCAATTGTTAAATTAGATGTCTTATTTCTTTTAAGGCCTTTAAGCTCATTTGGTGACGAGTGGATGACACGACCACAGCGTTAATCTGCCAATCACTGTCATCCTCTGTAGGGAGGGTGGACTTGTGAATGTGTGTCACACCTGTGTGTGCGTTACAGGTTTCCCAGGATAGCTCTGCTAAAGGGATTACTGCCCAGGGAGGGATGTCTGCTCCATGTGAGACTTGTAGGGAATTGAGGATTAGAAGTAAGTAATCACTGCAGACAGTCGGCAGTTACAGGCACGAACACTCAACCCGCTCAAGGAGAGGCGAGAGGAAGAAAGAGCAAAAAACGACAACAAAAAAGCTCCCTGAAGGTGAATAATAAAACATCTCAAAGATGTCTAAGGACAAGCTGGAGAGCCTGGTGAAGCGCATGGAGGACACGCTGTCGGAGATGGAGCAGCTGAAGCTTCACTGCGGGAGGCAGAGCGAGGAGCTGAGCCAGCTGGTGGTGGAGCTGCGGAGAGAGAACCAGGAGCTGGTGGAGAAGTACAACCAGCTCACGGTGGAGATGAAGGAGGCCAAGGAGATCATAGATCAGCTGCAGGACACAAAGTACGCCTTCAACGCAAAGGAGAGGCAGGCGCAGAAGCTCAGCCGGCAGCTCTGAGAGAAAGAAAGAGAAAGAAAGAGAGAGTGGAGACGACGTGACTGAAGGTGGACACGAGCTGGGAGGAAAACAAGAGCGAGACCGAGGCCGATGGAAAAAACAGCTTGTTGCAGAAGATTTCTAAAGACTGGGTGGGCACAGGAGCTAAACTGGGCACAGCTGTTTTCTTTAACATATAGAAAGAACGAGTTGGGGTTTTTTCTCTTTTGGTCCCAGTTTGTGTACATTTTAAGTCCGGAAGAGCATGGGTGTAAAGTTTAGTAATTTGAATGTTAACTTAAATCCTGTGGTTTAGGGCTCCTTTAAAAAAAAAGAAACCATGGCTACACTTAACAACCGGGAATCAAAACTTGGAGGTCTCCAAGAAATGTGGATGTGGAAAATGTGGAATCTGGTTGAAAAGGGGGGTTTATTTTGTTTTGTTTTGTTTCCAAAAGTGGAAGATGAAGATCTTGCATAAGACATTGTGCTTATTAGGTTTCTATAATTAAAAAAACGTGGGCCTGGAAGAAAAACTGCACTGCCCCAGTAAAAGATTTCATTTGTTGATGCACACTGGATATTATCATTATTATCATTATTAGTATTCTTTCTTTGGTTCAGCGACCAGAAGAAGTGGGTGGTCGCCTATTTTTGGACTTTGAAGAATCTAAAAATACCTGATTATCCAGCTCAGGTGCTTTCCTCCACACTTAGCCCATGGAAAAACAGAAAATGGAGCAAGTGTGGCTCAATGTGTATTATACCACAATAAAGTATTTATGTATTTAAGTGTTTATGAAACTGGAAATTAATCGTGTTGAACTCTTTCACGTTTGGGGGGTTAGGGTTCACTAGATCTGAGTCGACGTGGTTTTACGTTTTCTGCAAAGACAAATGAATGAAAATAATAACGATAAGTCAAAGAACTAAAACAACAGCTACTATTTGGAACCAAAATTTTACTATATCATTGTTTACATCTTCAGAGACTGTACAAATGTACAAAACTGATAAGATGGTGACTGATTGAGATCTACAAAGTTGTTGTTCCATGACTGACCGCACACTTGATGCTTTAGCTTTCACTTTCACTTAACGCCACTTTAAGCCTCTTCTCCGCTGCAGCTCAGGTGGAAAGTTTTACCTTTCTACTCCATTACATTACTCAGGTTCAGTGCAGGTTCAGGTTTAGTTTCAGATTCAGGTTACTCTTATTTATTTGTACCCTCAGGTAGATTTGATTTGAGATCAGAAAGTACACGGTTCCCACACACTACACCACAGGCACCATGCATGATCAAACATGATGATAAGATAAAAAAGATTAAGCAATAAATGTGCTCCATTGCCAAACAAGAATTTTAACAAATCCCATTTAAAACACTTTAAGTACATAATCAAATCCTAAAAATGAAACTGACAGTTAGGCCTATTCCAGTAACAGCTCTTTTATTCAAAGCCATCTTTGTTCTTTCATGTGCTAATTTTAAGGATGTGAGCTCTTCCTCCATCTTTGCCTCATACACTAATGTCCTGTGGTGAATATTGCACAAAACCACTTGGATGATGCTGCAGCAGCTTCTCAGAGACATTGGATGGACAAGATATACTTTTCATGGCAGTTATATATAGACAGTAAAATGTACTTTTTCATATGAGAAGTCTGAGATGAAGCTGCAGGAGGTAACAGAGCTCATGTTTGATGGTCTGCTGAACTTCAGTGGTGGTGACTCTGGTTCACTGTTCACTATGGTTTTAAATATTTAAGCCCAGACTTGTGAGTCATGCAAACATGTGAAAAAAAAAACCCAGATAAACAAACATGTGGGCTGAATGTGTTTGGTTTTAATTTGGCGTTATAAAGCAGTTTTTTTTCCCTTTAGGTGATTCACGTGTGAAAAAGTCACTGTGGCTGTTTCCACACACCCATGTCTGAACCGATTTGAGCCAAACTAAATCGTCAAAGTTGTAAACAGTAGACAAGTACACACTACACCCACCATGTATTTTTATTTGAACCCACAACTACATAACTGTGCATGATTTCAGTAGTTTTGGGGGTGTTTTTTTTTCTTTGAGGCTGCTGGGATGTTTTTAAGAAACCTCACCCCCGAAAGAGAAGAGAAGAGAGGCGAGGGGAGGGGTAGAAATTTTTAGGGGCAAATATACATGGGCAGATGTTTAAACATAGCTCTGGTAGTGATGGTGGTTTCCTCTTTAAGCCCAAAATTATCACTTTTCTTTGTTGATTTCATGCAATTTTAACATGTTCAGGATGAAATAGCAATTAAACAGCCAAATTCCTCAAGGCGGCTCTGAGATTTGTGTAGTTTGAGATCAGTCTTTTTGAATTATTGACGAGACAGAAATTAAAGATCAACTTTGGGAGATGTTTTATTTATTTTGAACTTTTTTTTTTTAATTAAAACTTACTTGTTTGGGCCCCAGGACTTCATGCCTTTTTCAACATCTCAATAAACACACAAAACATCAACTTGATGACTCGAATTTTAACATAATCACTTGTAAACATGGTGCAAAACATTTTCATTTGCTTTGTGTTGCTGCATCTGTCATTGCGGCACACAGCACTTTTATTAAAGTCATTAGTGTTTGAAGGTTTAACAGGAAATTAGACACCAAACATACTGAGTGCACATTTCTTTTCCCCCGAATGAGTTTTGGTTGTTGGTGACAACTCTTCTTACATCTGAAAACTGTTATTGGATTGTCATAAACTTTCGTCCAAATATAGGCTACATAATAAAGTGTATTTCTATATGGCACTTTTCACAGACAAACTTCACAAAGTCAAAAATTAGCCCTAAATTACTCAGACTGGATTGAACCGCAGATAAAAGATGTCCAAAGTGTTTCCTTATTGCAGCAACAACCTTCTCTGGTCCAAACTCTGAAACCTCAGTCTTTCCTGCATTGAACTGGAGATAATTTGATGGCATTAAAACAGTCAAGAAGCTCCATTAACCTAAAAACCTCACTGGGATTGAATGAGAGATGGATCTGAATGTCATCAGCATAAAAATTACATGCAACATCAGTGTTGCTTACGGTCTGTCCCAGACGCAGTAGAAAATAGTAGGGGCCCTAGAGTTGATCCTTGTGGGACACCACAAGACAAAGGGTCAGATGTAAAACCATCAATAGTGTCTCTATTGATGGTTTTACATCTGACCCTTTAACCTGCCATTGAGGTACGATTTAAACCACACCAGAGGATGAATCATACAGATTTAGTTGATCTGCAGATGTTTCATTTTAGTACCTCAAGAGAGAGGCTTTTTTTTTTAGTTTAGTTTAGCTTAAATATCCCAACAGTTATCGGACTGACGTGAAATCTAGTTACAGACATTCATGGTCCCCAGATGATGAACTGTAATAACCTTTTATCTCTGATTCAGTTTAGCTACTTGCAAAACCATCTACATTTGAACACAACTTCACTTCTGTTTAGCTGAAAAAGAAGAAAACGAGAACATTATAAATCTTTTGCTGTGGTTTAACATACACAATGTTTAGTATAACATTTATTTTATTTTGTTTGTTGATGCAAAGCCCATTTACACAGAATATTCCTTCATGTGGTGCAGGAACAAAGCTCTAGATTGAGGTTATTTCTGTATTTTATCAGCTGTGTGAGTCCAGTCAAACCATGATGTTATACCACCTCCATCATTTTCTACTTTTTTTTTTTTTTTTTAGGGTTTTAATGAGGGGGAAGAAATAAAAACGTCAAGAGAACACAAGTGTTAATTCAACATATTGAGTCCAGCTAAACCTCCAGAGAGGAGAAGTTTCCTTTTTAACAGAGTAAGGTAACACTTATAGGACCCATTTTCAGCTACAAAAAAATTACACCCCAGCATTTCCATTGGACCCACGCGTTTCAAAAGGATAGCCTGTGTGTCTTTGGATGATTATGGAGAGCATTGGGTTACAGCATAGTCATCTAGGACGAGCTTTCAGGGACCTGACAATAAACGCACACGCTGATTAACTGTTATATTTACAGCCTGAAATTACAGAGTCCGCGTTTTAAGAAAAAAAAAAAAAAATTCCCCCCATCTGCTGCTGCGTGACGCTTTGGATAAAAAAGCGCGGTGATGACGCAGCGGAGGAGGTTCAACCAGGAGGACTTTCTCCTCTTCCTGCCTGTTTCCTGTTGGAGAGAGAGAGAAAGAGAGAGGGAGAGGGGGAGAGAGAGAGAGAGAGAGAGGGAGAGAGGGAGAGGACCAGCCACAAAAACCCTCCTCTTATATCCAGGATCCACCGCAGTTCCGCTCAGACGCATCACCGTCCAGTCGGAGCTCCGGAGAGGAACCAGCTGTCAGCTCTGCACGGACCCGATCCAGCGAGCGGCCGGTGGTTCAACTGGGACTCGGGAGAAGAAACCGCATTTTACAAAACCACTGAACAGGGTGAGAGGAGAGTTATTATGATTTTCAACCTCAGTGATAATGGAAGTTTGTCTTGTGCCAGGTTTCTTTTCCAGAAGGCAGATTTTTTTTAGGGAAATGTTCACTTTTTAGGATTGGAAAGACTGTGTGTGGATATTTAAGTTTATCTATAAGAGAAAGGTTAATGAGAGGGCTCCTTCATTGATTTTTATGACTCATTGTTTACCTTTTCACTTATTTTAGTGGGTATAACTTCAGTAATGCTGTGCAACAGGACTCAACAGGAGATTTAACACATCTGAAAGTTTAATAGAGTTATCAGTCGATTTATCATTGTATCTATTTAACTAGCATATTATAAATCCATTGATGATTTTTTCTAAGACTGGCCCATAGTTGGTAGCAGACAAACCTCTCTCGGGGCACAAGACACTGCTTGCCCTCACCCACTGATGAATAATTATTAATTTGGTTGAATAAAAGCTTGTACAGCCCGAGGCTAAAGACTTAATGTGCTGGTGCAATAAAAAAAAAAAAAAGACTGAGTAATGCAGAAGCCTCATGAGGTTAGTTGTGTTCACATCAGTCCTGGTGAGGTTTTATGGAGCTGGAGGCTTTGATTGGTGCTCACTGTGACTTCAGCAGTGTATCTGAAAGAATGTGTTGTTTTATTTTGACATATCTCTGGGTTCATTCACTCTTTTAGGGCACTTTAATTCCTAAACAATGGTTTCCTAATGTTTATCTGGCTTCTTTATCAAGTGAAAAAGCCAAACATTGATGTGGTTTCAACTTCTTTAAGGTTTTTCGATTTAAACTTCATCACGTCACCTTGGACTGTGGAGACTTGTTTTGCTCACTTCTGACATTTCATACACGTAACGATTAATTAAAGAGCAGCAGATGATTTGAGGATGATGATGATGATCAAACAATAATCGTCGAGGCAGCTGCCTGTGATCAGGTCGAAGGGGGGGAACTTCCCCCTCTTGATGTACTACACACACAGAGTTACAGATGTAAATTCCTGTTGGCCCAGACTTAAGAGAGCATTACCACCACCACCACCCAGGGGCGATGACACTGTGAAGTTGCTCAACATGAGTGCTTGAGAGCGACGACGGACGGATCAGACATGCTGACTGCCTGTTGTCTCTCCTCTCTCTGACGTAACCACACGTCTGTTCGCTGTGGGGTGTTCACGGCTGCACACTGGAGGCATTTGGTGGCTGTGGCGGCTGACAGGTCAGAGGTGGGTTGGGAGCTCCAGCCAACCCAACCCCCTCCTCCTCCTCCTCCTCTACTCCCCTCCTCCTCCTCCTCCTGCAGTAAACCCCCACATTTGCCCTGGAAAAAAACAAACAAACAGCCTCTCCACATGCAACAAAAGGTCCATTTTATGTCAGTTAAACAATTAAGTGGTGAGATAGAGTTATGCGGATTGATTAAGTGCTTCATTAGTGATTAATGGGCAATTTATTTTCATTATTTATCCATTTTAACGCCATGGTGACACCTTCAAATGCCTTGTTCTGTGCGGCCACACAGTAGCTCATTATATTAATCACCTGTTTACTGATCCACCTGATTGAAATGTAATTGTAAAAATGACATCCCCTTCCTGAGAGACTGTTATGTAATGGTCCTGTGTGGTGATTTTATTAACCTCTCCGACTCTGTCAGGCCCACAGCTGCTGTGGTCGGTGGCTTTAAACCAAACCACAGAACAAGCTACTGCAGCTGTGCATCAGTTATTGTATTTAGTTTGATGATATGATCGTGTCTGAAGATCCACGATAAAATCATTAACTACACGCTTGGAAATGTTTGAGGAAATGCTGCGGGGCAACAACAGCAACACAGATGTTTACAGCTGTTTACAGCCAAAACTGAAGCTGGTGTTTATGGTTAATTTATTTTTTGTCAGGAGGAAGCTCTTGCTTGTCTTTTTCTATCCCTATAGGTCTTTTTTTGTATATGTTGGCATGTGTCTTGCATCAATTACTGTCTCCACTCTTGCTGCCCTGGCTTGTTTCTGGAAAAGTTGCTCAATGTGTAATAGCCTCCATTAGTCACACTGACTAACTCTGGATGTCTTTCCTTTTTTCTTTTTTTTCCCTAGGGAACAATGAAGATGCTCCTGCCCCTGGTAATCCTTCAGCTGTTCCTGGCTCCAGCTCTCATGGTAAACTTCCAATGGATCCACTGAATAATACTAATAATCACCAATAAAAGATAGAGTTACAGTTGTGTGCAAAAACACAAGTGTCTCAGTCAGATATTCATTATTGTTTTGGAGTAACTCACTGTCTAATTTCTATAGATTCTTGCTCTGCTTCAGTGTTTCATGTGCAATTTAAGGAGGTCACAGTCTCAGGTTTATGTGTTGGTATCAGGTCGGGAAGCCATGCCTGAAAGGTGTTAGTCGGCATGAGTCCTACCAGTCCCCACTTAAGTTTCATAACAGAGGAAGACAATTATTTTTCCTCGGGGGCC
Organism: Trachurus japonicus; assembly: GCF_045865225.1. Classification (NCBI taxonomy): domain Eukaryota; kingdom Metazoa; phylum Chordata; class Actinopteri; order Carangiformes; family Carangidae; genus Trachurus; species Trachurus japonicus. The sequence continues at coordinate 6,827,415 of NC_140928.1, read as the reverse complement.
GTACGTGAAACCTAGATTGTTGCTGGGGCCACACAAATCTTTGTCACCCTGTCATATAGAAAACAAACAGTGCACTCACTGTCATTCTTATGCATTTATTGTGTCAAAAATGCCTTTCAGACAGAACGAATATGCAAGAGTCTTACAGCAAAGGTAGATCTACATCCTATCCTAACTAGAACTGCCATTTAACAGATAAAAGTAAAATGATAATAATAAGATTAGCTTGAAAATAATAATACAAACCAGTTCAACTTCTCCTTATTTGAATGTAGCCTACTACATGTGTACATAGCCTGCTGTTGATTCTCTACAATCACACGCGGCAGAAGAAAGCAAACTACTGCTACACAAGCGTTTCAAAATAAAAATACCACCTTCAAACAACAGCCTCACCAGTTAATTGATTAATAAAAAATGGTAATTGCTTAGATTTACATAGCGCTTTTCATGGTCTACTCAAAGTGCTTTACACAAACCATTATTCATTCATAATAGTACATAGTAGGGGAGACCGGGGTCAATTGTAACATTTTTTGGTTTTGATGTCATAACTCAAAAACCACTTGAGCTATTTGGATATTTTTTTTAATGTAGGAATCCTCTATCTATGTTCTACTTGTTAACAGTAATTAAATGTTTTTACAAAAAATGTTTGAGTCACAATATTGATTCAAACACCAAGAAGTCAAATGTTACAATCGTCCCCACGTGCGGGGGCGATTGTAACACATACGGGGGCAATTGTAACAACATACTTTATACCTTTATATCAATACCAAGGACCAAAGTAAACTCCCAAGAATGTAGCTATAGTTAATACCATTTAATATCAATTGAACATATATAAAAAACACTTGTCTACTGGTAAGAACAGTTATTAGTGAACCGTTAAGATCAAGAAGTCCATCTCAAGACCCCGGAGGCCATGATTAGTTTTCAAAATGTCTTCTTTTGTCAACTTATAGTCCAGAATACAGAGATAATCAATTTTTATTATCATATAAAAGTATGAAAACCAGAAAATATTCATATTTAGGAAGCTGAAACCAGTGAATTTATTACATTTTTGCTTAAAAGTAGCTTGAACTGATTATTCGAAATCATTGCAGAACAATTTTCTGTCGATCAATTCATTGAATAATTGTTGCCGCTCTAAAATAAATAAATAGGCTACATAAAAAAATAGTTACAACCAGTTTTTTAATCAGTTTCAATACTAAGCTATGATTTAAAGCTACCCTGCTTGCCTGCTCGCTAGCTTTTTGACAGAGTTATCAGAATAGTCATCAAAACTATATTTTAACTTTAATAGACAACAAAGGTAAATATATAAATTAATATAGCACTTTTCTACATTATAAAGGGGGGGAAATCATCTAATTTGAGGGTGTTACTGAACTGGACATCATTTTGATGGTGTCGGGGGCAATTGTAACAGGGCGTTACAATTGCCCCCGATTCACCACCCATGATAAAAAGCTGCCTGCTGGCAACAAACAACAAAGTTAACATATGACAAATATAGCAAATGATAGCCAACAAAATTGTCAACAAAACTGGATGTGTTTAAATTATTAGACATTAAAGGTTAAGAAGGAATGAGAAAAATACCGATGATGAAATTTTTCACTTTCATACCTCAAAAATGAGTCATGTCAGATAAAATCAGAAATGCATGAGATATAAGTTTTTCCTTTGGTAGGCAGAGAGGGAACATCAAAATACAAGTGCATAATGAATTTCATGGTTGTATCTCATTTCTGATTGGTGCAATTTAAAATGTTACAATTGCCCCCTGTTACAATTGACCCCGGTCTCCCCTACAAACCGGTGGTGGTAAACTAGAAACAAACATTCATACATATTCACACAAGCCAAAGTAGGTAACATTACAACAGCGACTAGGATGGGATGGAGCGGGATTCGAACTCACAACCCTGTGGTTACTAACCGACTTACCCTACCCAGTTTAGTGTTTGATACAGGCTGTAACATGTCCAGATCTGGTAGAGATAGTGAGGATAAAAAGTGATAATACTTCATTAATCCATAGGAAAATAAATAATATAATAAAAAAATACATACACTTTAATAGAGAAAAAATGGGAGGGGATTTGCCACAGAGGTACTAGAGCTTACCTTTCTCCCACCTTGCGCATCGTGAACATCTACAATACCAACTGTGGGAAATATCAGTGTATGTGGTTGTGTGTATGTGATATGTAGTAGAGTCTGTTCATATGTTGCTGAGTGGACAGCACAGAGAGGAGAAGCAGACAAGGAAAGCTTGAGTGACAGGCTTGGTTGTGTGTGGATGTAAGTGGTAATGGTAACTGCGATGAACACTTTGCGCTCGGCCTCTGTAGCTCACCTTCCTCCCACCGAATATTCTACGTTCTACGACTGGTATTTAAATGCTGATGGCGCACTAGCAGTCTCTGTAGGGGTGCTATTAAAAAAAATAACTTACTATTTTAACAGTGAGATAGAGGGCATAAAATAAAATAGGGTAGGCGTGGTAAAATCTCTCGTTTTTCAACCTGTGCGTTTCAATCCTCGTTAGCATAGCCGCAAAATGGCCGCCCGTTGCATGAAGGGAAATAAAGAACGTTGAACGTTCTTCTCCAATAAACACACAACAGGCCCCAGCTGCCACACTTGTAATATGACACAATCTGCAGGTGAAAGCAGACTCAAGAAACCAATTTTTACTTTTAAAAGGCTCAGATCCCAACTAGTCAACACAAAGAAGGTTTCCCCCACCAGCCCCGTCAATGTTATGGTTATTATGTCTGAGCATTACAGCTTCGGTCACGGTGCTAATATTGGCTAGCCTCGCCAAGATGGAGCTGCTAACTTAAAGCAGATATCAGTGGCACGGCCGTTTCGGCTAATGCTGTGTTCAAGGCAGGCTTTTGAAACCGTAAGTTACAGCTTCAAGTCACAACTACGACTTGGTAGGTAACCCGTAGCTCGTGTTTTACCGTCCTGTTGTCTGTGAAAGTTCCCTATAACGGCCACTCGTAACTTCCGACCCGTGAACTCGTACCAGATCGAACTGGTATGACTTCACAGGAGGAAAAACACAAAGTACGAGTTTCCTTGAACGCACCATGAGTTAGCAGCCCCCGCCCTTGTCAGGCATCGATTGGTCCTCGTGCTACGTCACCACATTCACGCGCATCCCTTGGCTGCACACACAGCCCTTCATGCCGTTCTCTCCCCTCATTGGATAACACTTGTATCCCACAAGGAAATTTTCTCCTCGGGTTACAGCAGAGCAGAGTGACGGAGAGACTCGTGTTTAGGCTGAAATACTTCATGTAAGTGATTGCTGACGGAACATAGGACTATTTAGGACTTATATTAACAAAAACATTCCACTGATATCTGCTTTAAATAGCCTCAGCTCGACTCAGAGCTGGCTTTTCTTTTTACTTCTCCTCGGTGCGTGAGTAATTTGAGGACTTACTGTATGTTAATTGTCTGTTTTCATCTGTGACCGGTGAAGAAAAGCAAAAATAATGTTAGCTAACTTGCTGTTACTGCTAGCTAGACTAGCGGGCTAACTTCCGGTGCGCAGCAAGTGCAACGGCATGAGTTAACGATTGTTTATGAGTCGATTATTACTGATTTCGCTAAGTTTTGTTTATTTCAACATAAACATGGCGTTTTGTTTTGTGTTTGGTTGTCGCTTTCACGAGGATTTTTACTACCGAAAGGTGGCGGGGCTTTTAGTGGCAGTGTCCTGTAAATTAAATCCAATCAGGTGATTGAAATAAAATCAATCGTGTCGATGTCGAACCATTAGCTTTATCGATCGATGTTAATGTACAAATGGCAAAAATATGGTTACAGCTTGTAGAAACAAGACGCATAATGATGTTATGTTTGCCTTCAAGAAATTTAGACAACCAGATTTCATTGTTTCCTGATATTTAATTGACAGTAGTGGCTGATAAGGTGTTCATTGGCATAATGTACAGTACAGAATATACCTCAATTTCCTGTAGCTCTAGAATAATGCCTACATTACTGTTGTGCAAAGTAGTAAATGTTACTGGCTGCAAATGGTAAGTAACGGAGTAAATGTATAGGCTATATTACACAGATGTGTGATGAATGTTTTTATGTTGTTTAGAAGATAACAAATCAATTCAAAGGACTCAAGACTGCTATTTTCTGAAAAGACCATTCTACTGTCTCAGATAAAGGAAATACTTTCAAAATAAGAGTTAAAACTGACTGTTGTATATTGACCTTACAAACAGTGTCTTAAACTATTTAACAAATAACCAGTGTTTTGATATGGTCTGAAAGCAAAGAATAAACTTGTTGTTGATTTTTCCATTCCATTGTGTATGTGTATAAACTGCTTTTGTGTATGTGTGTGCAGGTGCCAAGTGGAGATCACTGGGATGCATGGGGTCCTTATGGAGAATGCAGTCGCAGCTGTGGCAGCGGTGTGACCGTGAGAACCAGACGTTGTATCACTCTGAGGTGAATTTATCTATTTTTCATCTACACATCTGCATAGGTGTATAAACACACACACACACACACACTGCACACAAACTCTCAGCCAGTCTCTCTTTCTTTGCCAGACCCGGCTCATTGTGAGGGTCATGAATACACCCAGTTTTTCTTTCCTGGGTGAATAAGGCTAATTGTGAGGTTCATGGGCACAGAGTGTATCCTGATTGTACAAGAATGCCTTGAAGTCACAAGGACATGGGCTTGTCTTACTCCTCGGCAGACTGCAGGGAGGGGCCCTGCAACATTAAAAGGACTTCTCCTTAATGGGTGTTGTCTGTTGGCTGCCGAAGGAGCTCAATAGGGAGTGAACATTTCTATTTTGGCTGAGAAGACTTTAGAAGTGGTTTGTTTAAAAAATTCAACACCGGATCATCTTTTTCCTGTCCTGCAGATGTGTTTTTAGTTGTTGTAAAATTAGGTTTGTCTTCTCTAGCACCTGGCTGGTAAAGTGTAAGGTAATGCTTGTTGCAGCCAGTTTACATTGTAAATGTTCTGTACATAGTTGTTATTGCTGGAATCCAGCCGACATGTTGCCTCATGTAAACGCATAAAGCGATCCGTATTAATCAGGAAAGAGGTGGTGTGTCTCGTTTTAGGTTCACATTTTATTGCTGTTGTACATCATGTACAGTTTAGTCATCGTAGCCCAAGGTTCACGGCCTCTCCGGTGGATCACAACAAGTTCTTCCACACGAGTTTGGATTCTTTTTTTTTGTGGGACAATTATATTTTTTTCCCAGTTTCTAAAATGAAACTCATAAACTAACAGGCTGATAAACATAGTCAAATCAGAAGAAGTGCACTATTTCCCTGCATGTGCACTTCCAGGAATTTCATATTGATGTCACAGCTGCTCGGATTTCTCCCTGAACTTCTAAACTAATCTGATAATTTTCTGTTTAAAGTCATCTGTCATTCATCGTCTACAATGTTTACAGTCCCTTTTCCAATGAAATACTCAACAGAATGTAGGTGTGCCTCAGTAATTGGGCAATAACTTGCAGGGAATTTGATTAAAAAAATGTTTTGGGGGGAAAAGGAAGATGCCCACCAGACAGAACATGTCTATAATGATGTTTCCCTGACATGTCCAAACTGTTGTCTGATTCACGTTGATTGATATTTATGTGATGGCAGGTGTAGTTTTTACATGAGCGATTGTTTTAAGAGGAAATAGTCTCTGCAGAATGAAGTAAGCCCCAACAGATCTAGATAGACAGACAGATATATATATTACTGAACAGGGTGGTTGATATTTTCTCCAGTCAGATGCTGCCCCTCTCAACATGTCCATGCAGCCAGGCAGTGAGTCAGTCTGATACCGAGTGTGTTTCCAATGAATAATAGACAAGAGGTCCTACTCACTGCTACCTAATTGGATGAACTCTGTCACATCTTGCCTGCCAGGTTTCCTCGAATTTACACCTTCAACTGCTCTGAACCGGCTGAATCATTGTGTGCTTTACAGGAACTCCCATTTCACAATATAGTCACTTTTGTGTAAGAAAAAAAGCCTGATCTTTGTCCAAAGCACTCACACTTTAAAGTGGCTGTAGTTAAATCAAATCCTCTTGTCTATTAACTTTTATTCCCCTTCCTTCTTGTTATGTAATAATATTAATTTAAAGTACGTTCTTACATTTCTTATGTATTGTTTTCCATTACGAAGTGAAACGTTGAGGGCTGGATGTTGTGAACAACTGTTTCGACATGTTTTCGTTTCAGTTTTGGCGTGCTGACAGGAGCGTGTCTTGTTTTCAAGGCTTAAGGGCAGGTACTTTTTGGAGGTGACTTAATCATGAGTTATCAGCATGGCTGGAAGGGAGGGTGGCGAAACCATCCGCTGTTTCAAGGTTCACTGCTGTGAAAGAGCTCGGATGTTTGTGCAGAGTTTGGGTTAAACCGTGTTGATGTTGAGGCTTCTGCTGTGCTGAGAAGTCAGTTTTTTTTCTTTTTTTATAGACACAGATTAAACAGGAATGTCACTTAATGTCAGAGCTGAAAGTGGTTATTTCTGCACCTCCAGACAGGTTGTATTTGCATATATACTGCAGTTTCACCCAGTCATTATCTGCCTCTGTGTCACAGTGATGACACATTGTTTTAATGCAAGCTATAGTCAGGAAATATTCATGCTGGTTTTAACAGCACCCAAGATAATAAAAAAATGTATTTGTGGCCTGAAGATACAACTCATAAGACCACACACAGGGAAAAGGAAACCTTATTTCATCTTTAACCTTTAAACATGAATTACATTAGATGTGGTTATCTAGGAGGCAGATGGGATGTTCAATGAAAGAAGCTACTGTGGGAAATGTAGGTTGTTTTTGGCTCCTTGAATTGAGCTGGAGTCTAAACACCAGAAAACTTCCCTCTCCTCACCTGTGACCCTCTGGTCCTCCAACTTTATTTAAAGTAAAGTTTAAAGTCTTAAATCAGAGAGGAAATTATTACGTCATGTATGTATAGGGCTGTTCGATTTTTCCCAAAAATGTAATTCAGATTTTCTTCGCTCAAAACCCGATTTCTGACTATGATTCTTTTGTGAAATGACAAACTATCTATCTATCTATCTATGATGCCGTAATATGACGACCCGCACCTGCTGAAGAACTCAGCTGTAATGAAAAAATACCTAAAGTAAAAAATCGATTGTACAATTTCACATTGTTAACATCGTCTAACCTAACTCAATAATCGCGATTACGATTTTAAAACAATTAATCGAACAGGCCTATGTCTGACTTTACTCAGATACTGTCAGCTTTACAGTAAGAGAAATGACAACATCTGCAGCAGGTTGTAATAAGATGAGGTCATAAATCTGCATAATAGTCCGTCAGTCTGATGTTTACGCTTTGTTTTGGACAAACAGGGCGGATGGAGGACACAACTGCGTCGGACCAGAGAAGTCCTACCGCTCCTGCAACATCCAGGTGAGCAAACAAAACTCAGAACCACCCTCCCTGATTACAGTAAGCAAACCATGTTTTATTTAGAATTTTTGGCTGGATCTCTTTATATGTTTTTTACTTTGAAGTCTTTTTTCTGTCTTTCCTTGACCTTTTGACCGTATCTCCTCAGGACTGTCCAGAAGGATCCAAAGATTTCCGTGAAGAGCAGTGCTCGGCGTTCGATGGGACCGACTTCCAGGGGAAACTCTACAAGTGGCTCCCGTACTATGGAGGTGAGCAGCGAAGTGTGGTGGAATATAGATAGATACATAGATGTTTAAATGGTTTTACTAATAAATAACTTTTCTCGCAGCTGAGAACCCCTGTGAGCTGAACTGCATGCCTAGAGGAGAAAACTTCTTCTATCGTCACCGCAGCTCCGTGGTCGACGGGACACCGTGTCACCCAGGACGGAGGGACGTCTGCGTGGGCGGAGTCTGCAAGGTAAGGAAAAGGAAACAGGAATGACATCTAATCAAAGGCAGGGAAATAAAAAAGTGGAAAAACTCAAACAGAGAAGCAAAAAGAAAGTTTTCTCTCACCACCTGTGGTTCAGCCTTAGTGGGCAAAATGTATTTTATCTTCAAATGCGACTATAATAACTTCCCGCAGTCTCCTCTTGTTTCTTGCCAACTTCTTAGAGCCAGGAAATAGTTCAGCACATAAGCCCCTTTTAGGTCTTTTGTAACGGATTAAACAAATGAGACATGACCACAGTTAGTTGGCTTTTAAAGAGGCTGTTTGTGATTTCAATACGACACAAATACCCACATAGAGAGAGAGAGATTGGTATCGACCTTGTCATCAAACTCTCTGCCAGTAAATGTCCCAAAATCTCAAATTATCACTGGACCAGAGTTTGACCAGAGCAGCAGTGAGTCCTGCTGACCTTGGTGTCCTAGATACGTAGACATAAAGTAATAATATATTGTTGATAACAAAAGAGTTAATATCTCTAAATTTGCACGACCAAAATAAATGAGCGATAGATTCAACACTTTATATCAATTTGATATTTAAACTTGTGTAAAAGCATGTTTGGAGGGTAGAATCTATGGATTTATTAGTCAAGTGAAACTTTTTGGGGGAAGAAAGTTCATGTTAGAGACAAACTTATTCACACATGTACAGTACATCAAACCTTATGTGTAATACAGAACTGCCACCCTTTAATCATTTTACATCGATCGTCTTGATTTCTTCTCAACACCTTAAATGCAGAGTCATCTGCTAATAACTCAAGTGAGCAGCTTTAGTCACACGACTCATGATCAACGTTTTCATAACTAAATTAACTCGTATGTAAAGTTTTCTATCTCACTCTTTAGTGCTTTTTCTCAGTATCAGTACATCAATATCAATATGTGTGAGATCAGCTGACTCCACTGCAGTTTTTAAACAGTCCAGTGTGTAAAATGAGGGGAAAACAGTGACATGTAGCATTCCGATTCTCTTATTTATCTATTAAATAATTCTATTGTTTATTTATGAACGTAAAACTCTTGAAACGCGCTCTCTGGTTGGCTGGATTTTCCGTTCCGTACAAACATGGCGGCGCTGTAAGCAAGACCCTTGCTATCCACAAGTTTCCGAACGTCATCTATGGGCAAACCCGGAAGCCGGTTTTGCCGGTTTGGTGGAATTTTACGGTTACGTTTCCATGGTTTTCAGTTGTTGTCATAGTTGCAGTAAATGCATGCATCTATTAATGCTGGCTTTTAACACGGATGTCAATTTGTGTGATATCCACCGTTAAAAGCTGGTGTGATGATCCATGCGTTTTACAGATTTTCATTGAAAAAAAAGAAAGAAAAAGAAATCCATGCATTTACCGCGACTACTGAAACCATGGAAACGTAAACATAAAATTCCACCGGAAGAGCAAAACTGGCAAAACAGGCTACGTTTTTGACGTTCGGAAAAAGGTGGATATGTATATATAAAAGAAGAATTATAAGGCTATGAAAACCAAACAGATTTTATCTTATAGCGATTATACACTTATACAAATATATTCATTGGTAGTATATTCAGATTTTGCCAATAAACCTTGACAAATATTACAAGAGCACCTCTATCGTTTTATTCATTTATAACTACAGATTCATTTGTATTGTACCTTTTATATATAAATTCATTTGCACTTTTCACTGTCTTTGTAGGCACAGTGCTGCTTATTGTGGACTTTTGATTGTGGGTCATGTGACCTCAAAGGGAGGGGTTTTTCTTCCTCTTTTATTCTTATTCTGTAATGTTTCATCTGTAAAGCACTTTGTGCATTTGCTAGAAAAGTGCTATATAAATAATATTATTATTATTAATATAAATCATCTGGGCTGTGTGCTGCTACAGTTCATAAACACTAAGGAGAGGTCAATCAGTTGTTAAACCAGTGTAGTATAGACGTGTAGAGGCAAACAAATACAACACATTTCTGCTGACTCTTATGTATTGACAGGATTAGTGCAGCTGTTCGATTTCATTTAGTAAATCAAACACACACAGGAGTTCACACACACACACACAAACTCCTGGTCCTGCTTCATTAATCAGAGAGGACACAGTCAGAGGAGCTGAGCCGCAGGGTAAAAGATTAGCTTCACTCTGTGCTAATGTCAAACACTTTTCCTCGTCTCATTCTTGTTCCTGTGTAATTATGCCAGCAACCTATTAACCTTTTCCTCATGAAACACCTCGTCTATTTAACCTCTCACCTCCTGTCTTCAACATCTCGCCTGCGGAAGGAGAGTAGTCCACCCTGTTAGACTTATTTTTTAAATGTTATTGTTCATTTATTCTCAAGAATATACATAAACAACCTCCGGCTCCAGACTTTTGTTGCCCGGTTTGAAGATTGGTACTTTCCCCCTTGGCTCACATTTTATTCTTATCTTGTTAAATCGTGTTAGTTTTGGCTCTCTACTCTGTCATTTGGTGATTTCCACTGTTGCACATTCACAGGGTTTATTTAGTAAAGTGGACTTGACACCCACTGGACATTTTTATTCTTGTGTGGATTATCTTTGCTTTGCCACATTTTTTCTTTCTATAAAACGTTTTCCTCCCACAGGAATTACTTAAAATAAACCGATGACGTTGATGCTTTTCTTTAAGCCAGTTTCAACATCAATAAACTTTATTATACTAAAAAGACACAATCATCAACAGCTGGAGAGTAAAAATCAAATTCTATTGTCTTTTTCTCTAATGAAAGAGTAATTAAACACTTGAAGGCTCGACTTAGGTGTAAAGTTGAAATATTTCTGTCTCGTTTTCCTTCTCCAGCGTCTGGGCTGTGACAACATATTCGAGTCCAACCAGCAGGAGGACCCCTGCCTGCAGTGTGGGGGCAACGGACAGTCGTGCCACCGCGTCCACAACACCTTCACCGTACGCAGCCTGCCAAATGGTACGATGCACTGCACAGGTTATACTTGGAGCCACAGAACCAGATAAAACCGATTCTTCAGCCCTTTTGTAGTTTATATTTGGGAGAATTGAAAGTTGTGTCTCATTTCTACATCAGGCTACAACCAGATGTTCATCATCCCTGTCGGAGCCACCACCATCAGCATCAGAGAAACTGTGGCCACACGCAACTACCTCGGTAAGAACATGTGTTTTTTTTTAGAGAATGCCAACAAAAACACTGAGTTAGAGTTTGTTACAGGAACTGACAGAAGTTTTAACTGCTCTGGATTTCCAGCCATCAAGAACCTGCGTGGTGAATACTACCTCAATGGCCACTGGGTAATTGAGTTTTCCAGGGCGACTCCCATTGCCGGCACCATGCTGTACTACCAGAGAGGAGCCGAGGGCGACAACGTCCCCGAGACCATCATCGGCCGCGGCCCCACCACCGAACCGCTGGTCGTTGAGGTAAGATCACGGAAAGATAAAAAACTGAACACACTGACGGAAATCTGTCCAATGGCTTTTCAGATTAAAGGAGTCGATCTATGGAATAACTTAGAAATAGAAATGAAAATATGTAACACACTTAATAGATTCAAAAACTTATTTAAAAATATATTATTAATACATTTAAAGCAGAATTATGAACACCAGTGTGCTTATAAACTACCTACTGTATAATATACACATGTTTTGTTCTGTCTAAATTTCTAAAATGAGCCGACGGAAACTGTTAATTTAAGAAGGGAAGGCAAAATAAGATAAAGCTGCACACCTTTTCGCTCTAGGTACATTTGTTTTGTATTTATATTTTAAGGGAAAAAAAGAAATTAAATGTTACTTGTTGTTTATTTATGTTTAAAACAAATGTAATAATATTGTTTATTGGTGTGTGTACTTTTACAAGACCGAAATAAACTCACTAAACTAAGATATACAGTATATATCGCCATGGATAATGTTGTGACCTCAAGGTGGCGTTTAAGGAAAAATCAGGCAGTCTGACTGAATCTGAGCCCATGAATGTGGCTGATTGGTCAATATATTGATTATTAATCTCCCTCTTCCTCTCAGCTGATCAGCCAGGAGCCCAACCAGGGCGTAGAGTATGAGTATTACCTTCCTAACGGACGCTCCAGGGACGGATACTACTGGAGTTTTGGGTCCTGGTCGGCCTGCAGCAGAGAGTGTGGATCAGGTGAGAGTCTCACACACACACACTGCTGCTCACGGAGCCACTTATTGAAACACTGACGATGAAACGATTCAATTCTCTGTCTGTTTTCACCCCCTCGCCAGGCTACCAGTCTCGCTTGGTCTTCTGCACCATTGATAACGAGGCCTATCCCGACTATCTCTGTGCATCTCTGCCGAGGCCACAGACCAACCGCACATGCAACCCACACGCATGCCCACAAACCCGCAGGTAATTTAACACAGCCGTAACTCCACTGATGAAATTACACTTTAGTAACTTATGATGAGCTCTTTTATTATAGTTTTATAGATTTTTTTTAAATTTATTTTTAACTTGTCGGTGTGTTATGACTTGTTGAAAGGATGGCGTACCTGTATCCACCACAGTTGTGGAGATCCTCAAAAAGACCCCGAACCTATGTACTCAGGTAACTCAGGGTCTGTAGTCGTAGCGATAGTTAGTAGAAGGTGAAGGGGAGACCTGGATCACCACGCTGTTTGGCCTCGTCCACACGAAAACGGAGCTTCACCCAAAACGATCTTTTTCCTGTTCGTTTTGAGAAAAATAAAAAATCACGGCATCGTTTCAAGAAATATCCACTGAAAACGACTCAGAACGCTGCAGTACGCTGCCACACATAAACACCTGAATCAGAGAAGAAGACAGAAAGCTTCCCCGTTCTATTCAAACTCCAAACATCATAAGTGGATTAAATGTTAACATGTCAGTCCAAATAAGACGATCGATGATGATTTAACAGATGAGATTCAGCCGCAGTGTCAGAGGGAGCGACAGTAGTCGGCCGTCGTTGTTGTTGTTACGTTACGTCCATAGACTGTAACGTCTAGCGGTGTGGCTCAGATTACAGGTGAGAGCAGTGGGGGTATGCCATCATCGTTTCATAAAAGATCCGTTTTGGGTGTCCGGACGAAAACACTGGGGCGCCGTTTTCCGATTTTCCCACTCTGGGACCTGTTTCCAAAAAGTACCAATTTTAATCCCCCGAAAATGCTGTTTCTGTCTGGACAAAATGCCGAAACGATAAAATACTTCTGCAGATTCATTAAATCCGTATTCGTGTGGACGGGCTCTTAGTTCTCACTGATCACTGCTGATTTCCTGAGCATGCACAGAAAATGTTGCAGTTGGTCTTTTCGTTAGACTCTAACCTGTCTTTTATTTTGTCACCTATAAAAAAAAAAGTGCTAGAATAGTCATTTATAATTAAAGTGTGATTAAATGTTTGTTACAAGCCCCCCCTCCCCCTTCAGAGGTGTTTGACGCTCAGCGTCTGTGTTCGTACCGTGAAGCCCGTTCCTCCATGTGCGGTGTGAACGAAGGCGTGAGGCAACTGTCGAGCTCAGAGATCTCCTTTCAACCTTTTTTTTTTTTTAATGATGCTCATTTGTCTTAAACACACTCAGAGTCTCTCCCCAGGGAGACGGAGCGGTGATATGACACCAGATTTCCTCCAGAAGAATCTCCTCCTCCTCCTCCTCTTTAACCTCTGGACCTGATCCCTGAGCTCGGCTGCTGCCCGGCCGCTTTAAGCTTCTAGCAAACTTCAAATCTCTCTGTGTGTTAGTGAAGCCGATGTGCTCCGACGTGTTTGTAGTTTTAGAGGTCATCATGCAGGAGGTGTTGGGTTTTGTGTGCATATGAATGGGACGCAGCAGCAGCAGCGGTGTGGTGGTGGTGGTAAATAGCCGGGGCCTCGTTCACTGACTCTCTGGTATTTCCTGCTTCTTTTCTTTTGATGCTGCTGCTGCTCAGAAACCTGAGATGTTTATGAAGCTCGGGTGACGCTAAGTGCACCCTCATTAACCCCCAATTTAAAGATGTATCCTGCACGGAAGACCCGCAGAGACGGTAGACATTCACTTTTCAAGCTGAATGTGCAGCAGAGCTTTGTGTTTGTGTTGTGTTTGTGTAATTACTGTAGATAGTAGATAGTGAAACTAACCAGGAGATGAAGATGAAGATAAAATACTTGTGTCTTTCAGCTTTGAGCAGCTGGTTTCCTGGGTTTCTCTTTAACACTACAGTCTGTGTTGTTTTAACATCATAACGTAGTCAGTAGTGTTTTAGCAGCTCAGGACCAGTTTGGCTAAAATGATGCATCCTTTATTCAAACATTTAAAGGGTTTCATTCCAAAAACAAACACTTAAACAACCAGGAGTTAACACAATGTAAAAAACTTTTCAATTAAAACATTATTCACATCAGTTTAATGATTTCAAGACGTCACCTTTGGCTTTGGGGAAGCTGTGATCATTGTATACTTCACTTATACTTGATATGAAATGATTGATATTGAGATATTGAGCAATCATGAACATAATCTTTCATTTCATTTTTATTTTGTTCCATACATGGACATTTTCAATTCATACATTATTGAGAAAAATAATAATCATAATTCACGGAAAGGAGTAAATTCGATTTAATCCTGAGTTGTTTAACACAAACCTTAAAGCTGCACAAGCCAAGAGTTTGTATGTTTAAACAATTCCCACATGAAGCTGAGTGAGGTTTCGATCAGTAACTGTCTCCACTCACTGAAATGCTGTAGATCCTCTTGAAGTTTCTGAAGGAAATTAATTTTATTTCATGTTGATTCTACTAACATTTACCTGTCAGAGAAAGAGGAAATTTAAGCATCCGATCCAAACAGAGTTGCATCTGTCTTCTTATATATTTCAAATTTTTTTGGAATGAAACCCGTTCAGCATCTCTTCACCACCTCGGTCCTGACCTCCGTCTCCTCTCTCTCCTGGTCGTTTTTTTTTCCCAGCTGGAAAACCGGGGAGTGGAACGCCTGCTCCGTCACCTGTGGCGGGGGATCCCAGATTCGCAGCGTGCAGTGCATCTCCCATGATGCCTCGGGGCCCCGTGTGGTGGACGATGCCATTTGTGCTGCCTACGCTGAGGCGCCTCCATCTCTGCAGACCTGCAACATGCAGAAGTGTGTCGAGTATCGAGTGAGCAGATGGAGCGCGGTGAGTGAACCGAACGACTGGAGGCGACAAGAGGAGTGAAATTAAATTAAATTAATTTCAAAAACTTCACTTAATCTCAAAAAGACAGACTGTTCAAGTCAGAAATGCTGTTTTTTTCACTGAAAAATTAGAATAACTGAAGATGAGATCATTTGAAATGATGGGAACAGGTCAAAAATCGTCTTTACTGAGATACAAATCAACTAATCTGGGAAATTACGTGACCTATGAGTTTGTTTTGTATTTATTGTTTGTGAAGTTTGAATGCAAAAGTTTGGTTATTACATGAGAAGCTAAGCTGGTAGAAAAGTCTTATAAACCTGAAACACAACAGTAGATACAAAGTGGAGTCATGCAGCAGAAGAGGAACGGACAGAATTACTGACTCTTACCTGTAAAACACAAGCTCCACACTGTTGCTAAGATTTGCCTCAATTTGTCTCGCATGTTTGCACTTAGGCTGTGGTTTTAAATTTAGTAAATAACATTTTTTTCACTTTAATGCAATTACAGATTCAGCCAGAAGAGAAACTAAGCTCTGTTCTTGTGTAATGCATTTTTAAAATGGAATAAAACAAAGAAGTCGTAAAAGCAGCCGTGATATTTAAATCAGATTGCTGTTTTCTATAACTACTGTCTTCTTATCAGTTATGAGGCATTTAAATGCAAAGTTATTATTGCGTGCAATGCATCAGTGTGAATCAGGAAAATCTTTCTATCGCACATTATAACTTCATGTTTTTTAATTAATGTTTTAATAAAATCTGTGCAGTGCTCTGTGAGCTGCGGCTCAGGTGAACAGACCAGAGACGTGACCTGTGTGGGCTCAGGCGGGATGAGGCTGGAGGAATCGTTGTGCAGCGCTCTGCTCCGCCCAACCGCCGTCCGGCCCTGTGAGATGGCCGCCTGCCTGAGACAGACCAGCTGGCACGTTGGGGAATGGGGACTGGTGAGTTGGGACGGCGAACACAGCAGCAGTACCGAGCCGCTACTGTGACTTGTGGTTGCATGTGAAATATTATGTCATCGCACTTTTGTCGAGTCATGTTTTTTTTTGTTTTTTTCTCTTGTCTCACAAACTGAGACTGCTCTGAGCTTTTATACGTTCTGTCCACTTTACTTTTTGCTCCAGTGCTCCGTGAGCTGCGGCACCGGCTCTCGCGAGCGCCAGGTGATCTGCTCCGACCAGGACAGGAACCTGTACCACGGGAACGAATGCAGCGCCGAGCCCAAACCCGCCACCATGCAGCACTGCAACGCCCAGTCCTGCTACAGCCCACAGGGTGAGTGTGTCAGCTCGACTGTAACAAACACACGTGCAGCTTCATGTTCACACAGAAACACTGGAGTAAAGATTTTAAAATAAATGAAAAAGTTAATGAGCCAATAGTAGAGTAGTTACCATGAGCAAAAAAATGAAGAAGCTCCTTGTTGCCATAATTCATGTTTCCATCCAATTCATATCACAAATCCTAAGTGAATTTTTATTAAAGAGGGACTGTGCTACATTTTTACCTTAAATAACCAGCTTCAGAGTTATTGTGATGGTTAAATCAGTGACTTGTAACTAGTTCCAGGGAGAATGGAGGCTCTCTGCCTTCCACTTAGCGTCTCTTGGCTGAAAAACAACTTTGTAAGATCAGAGCCTCTGACCCGGTCTCCCAGCTCTCGTCTCTGCGGTGCTGGCAGCGTGACACAAATGCGTCCCATAACCCGTAATCTTTCATTTATAAGACTAAAGACTAAACAAATATACACATTGTAACATATGATATATAACGTTATCCAAATGCTCCATGGATTGATTTCCCGTCGACTTTGTTAAAAACAAATGCACATGGCCGAGAGGAGGGTTAGCAAAACAGCAGAAAAGCGACCGGACTTACATAGTTCCTCTTTAATGCGGCAAAAGTAAATGTGTATGTGTACGTATTTCCATCCACCACAGTTATGCGCTAATTCTGGAGTCCGCTGCCAGAGTCTGCAGGAGAAACAACAAAAAGGTAAACAAACAGGAAATTTGGTGGCAAAAGGAAAGAAGGTGGCAAAAGAGAGAAGATAATAGAGAGTTTTGAAGGAATAATATTCCAGATGTGTGGTCTCGGAAGAGCCATAATAACAGCCATGTTTGCTGTCAAGGCTGTGTTAGGAGCAGTTATATAGCAATGGCTGCCCACGTCACATTTGCGCGCAAAACTTTATCCGCTTATCTGTTTCCATAGCACTAAAGCGTAGTTATCGGTATCGATACAGCAAATTTTTTACCTCCTCTTTGTTTTTTTTAATAGAACCAAATTATTCAACATCAAACAACTGCAGTGAAAATAACAGAGACAAGCAAATAAATACATGTATGTAAAGAGTATAAAAGGAAGAACACAACAACAACAACAAAAAAGAAAACAGCAACAAAAAAGGACATCATGTTATCGTCAACATGTACTTCCTGGATCTCTAGTGAGTTATAACCATAATGCCATGATATTTTAGTTCAGCGAGATAGATTGCATTCTTCCACCTCCTCTTTGTGCAAAAAAAAAAAAAAAAGTTGGTTTTGGGTGTTTCCACTGTTTGGTTTTTTGAACATTAAAATAGTTGGATGGAAACATGATAATAGTTTGTGTGACTGTCAGCCTTCTCCAAGATCATTCATCTATGTACACTTAAACTGGGCTCTTACTGGTTTGTGTTGTGTGTAGTTGTCCCCAGCGTCCAGGACCCACGAGGACACGAGAACTCTCAGAGCGGCTTCCAGCCCTACGTGCCAGATCACACCTCAGGTCAGTTAATCTCTGTTTTGTTTTTGTTTTTTTTGCCTTTATGTGATAGAGAGAGAGTGGGGGAATGACATGCAGGAAAGGTCTGCCTGACGCGGGATTCGAACCGGGGACGCCTGTGTTGAGGACTGTAGCCTCTACATGGGGCGGCCGCCTTAACCACTGCGCCACGCACAGCCCCGTTAATCTCTGTTTTTCAGAGGATTGGTTCGACAAGCAAACATCTTGTTATGAGCGTTGGGAATGGTGATCCGACGTCCGTCCAGGCTTTCTCATCCCGCCTCTTGCACAGCGTCAGCTGGGATCGACTCCAGCTGCACTCAAAATGATAAGAGCTAAAGTTAATGGATGGGTGGATGTGTACGATGTTGTACAGTCACTCAGGAAGTCAAGAACAACATAATTATCCAGATCTAAAACGATCTGAGTTCATCACATATTATTAAATATGTAAGGTTTTCTTAGTTGGGAAAAATTATCTCAGCTGCTGTACCTATAACATAATAGGTGGTTGAACAAAACAACATCAAACTATTAAAAGCAATATTAATCAAAGGCAGTTAGACAAGCTATAAACAATAAAACAATAGCCAATAGTTAAGACAAATTGCCATTCTCAGATCCCTAAACATACTTTATTTATTAAAAAAAGGAAGGTTTTAAGCTTATTCTTGAAAATAGAGAGGGTGTTATACATTTCCAGGTCTGGAAAAGTATGGAAAATGGAAACTATTTTATGGAAATGTATATATTTATCTTAATACTTATCTGGGTTTGGTCTTGTCTGAAGTTATTTGGGTTAATTATTTTGTATGTGCTATTGTACCTATAGCTACAATCTCCTGGAAATTATTTGGTGACATAGATAGATAGACATAATGACACACAATTTCAGAATAATGAAATCAAATGATTAATTGCATTATTTATTTACATGATACACATCTATTTACTCAAATATTATTATTTGATTTTTTTTACAGAGAAGTCTGAAAATTAGGGAATTTTGAAATTGCAAACGTGTAGGAACCCTGCTCCTCCATCATAAACGCTTTCTCTCTTTTATTTTGAAAGTTTTTTGTTTCTACTTCCTCTTTTTTTTTTTTTTTTTTTTTAAATAACATTTAATTGTGTGTGGCTACACCCTGATAATTTCCACCCTCCAGTTCTCAGTTCTCCTGCACCCTCCCCTCCCTCCTCTCACACCTGTCACTTTGTACCCATCAGCGCCCCCTCCTCCTCCCCCCCCTCGGCCCCCACCGCTGTCCCCATCCACCCCCTGTCCCAGCACTAATTATCCGGGTCTGATTGACATGTTTTCAAGGGCCCGTGGGCATTCGCCGGCCTGATTAAAATATTTCCGAGGCATTGAAGTGTGCTGGTGCTGGCTGTGGTGTTTCTGGCATGTTCTGGCATTTTTCAGAGCTGTGTTTGCTGTCCCAGTCATCAGGAATTTAAACGTCGCCGAGGTCCTTTTTTGTTAAATTATTCCTTCTGAACACTTGTTCTTCTGGTTTATTCTCCACTCTTTCTGCTTCATCTTTCCACAAAAAAAACAACATATTTCGTTGAAGTTTCGGCGGGGCTTTCAGCGACTGTTCCTGTTTGTGTTTTCCCCCCTTTTGTGTTTGAGCTCCCTGTGTGGCCCCCTCGCCGCACAATAGCTCAGACTCTATTGTAAATTTTTTTTGTAAAGCCATGTGTGAACTTCTCTGTTGCTTTGTGCCGTCTTGTCGATTTTAAATAACGTGAGTAACGCTGTGGGGTCTCGTCTACATGTGCGATGTGTGAACTGAACTCCCTCTCCCCCTCTTTGTTTGGTTCCATCCCAGTCCGCAGGCCAGAGACCGATCCGACTCAGACCAACACAGTCCATGACCCTCACGGCTCCGCCCCGGCCCTCCACTGCAGCCAGTCCTATTACGGCTGCTGCCCAGACGGACGCACTTCGGCTGGCGGCCCACAGGGTCAGGGCTGCCCGCGGGTCCCCGCTGACCCTCCCGCCCAGCCGTCCTGCATCCAGACCAGGTACTAGGGCTGTACCCGAACCCAAATACGTATTCACATACACGAATAATGCTTTGATCCCGAATAGTTTTGCTGTCCGAAGTTTCTCCTCATTATTCGGAAGCTTTTTTCTAAAGAAAAAGAAACGTTTGGATCAGCAACAGCACATAACCAGTAGGGGTGGGAGAAAAAATAGATTCACATAAGTATCGCAATATTTTTTTGGACGATTTTTAAAGGGACAACAAGGAGTTTTGGAAAAGCGAAGCGTTTTCACACTACATTTATGAACCTCCGCGCGCACCGTGAAATTCTTTGGCTGGCGCAAGACAGACTCATGTTTTCATTCATCAAGAAATAAAGTCAGAGGTTCGAAGACGACCATATACCGTCGTAGTTCCGACCATAAACGGCGATTCGGCGGCATTATTCTCATGACTCGCCACGAAATTGAAAGTAAAGAAACGCTGGTCGGCTCGACCAGCATTTCCGCCACCACTAATAATAACAAAATAACGATAGAGACAAAACGATATATTTATCGAAAATGGGCCCATTAACAAGTGTGGGTAGCGTAGATTCATCCACGTTAACATGAGACTTTTAAATAACCAAATAGAAACTCCTCGTTGTCCCTT